>NC_089841.1:40780652-41443093 GCF_035609145.1 Eleutherodactylus coqui
TCCTATGGGCTTTCTGCAGTGCGAACGCACCTCCGAAAAGGAAAGAAACCTACTCACGGCCTTAAAAGTCAACGGGACCTGGGATTCCCAGCCGGTCACCCATACTGGTACTTGCCAGGCCTCAAGCGGGCTGGCGGCCGCGATCTGACGAGAGCAGGCACATTCAGCTTAGAATGCGCGTTGACAGCTCCTCCTCCTTTCCTATGGGCTTTCTGCAGTGCGAACGCACCTCCGAAAAGGAAAGAAACCTACTCACGGCCTTAAAAGTCAACGGGACCTGGGATTCCCAGCCGGTCACCCATACTGGTACTTGCCAGGCCTCAAGCTGGCTGGCGGCCGCGATCTGACGAGAGCAGGCACATTAAGCTTAGAATGCCCGTTGACAGCTCCTCCTCCTTTCCTATGGGCTTTCTGCAGTGCGAACGCACCTCCGAAAAGGAAAGAAACCTACTCACGGCCTTAAAAGTCAACGGGACCTGGGATTCCCAGCCATTCACCCATACTGGTACTTGCCAGGCCTCAAGCTGGCTGGCGGCCGCGATCTGACGAGAGCAGGCACATTCAGCTTAGAATGCCCGTTGACAGCTCCTCCTCCTTTCCTATGGGCTTTCTGCAGTGCGAACGCACCTCCGAAAAGGAAAGAAACCTACTCACGGCCTTAAAAGTCAACAGGACCTGGGATTCCCAGCCGGTCACCCATACTGGTACTTGCCAGGCCTCAAGCTGGCTGGCGGCCGCGATCTGACGAGAGCAGGCACATTCAGCTTAGAATGCCCGTTGACAGCTCCTCCTCCTTTCCTATGGGCTTTCTGCAGTGCGAACGCACCTCCGAAAAGGAAAGAAACCTACTCACGGCCTTAAAAGTCAACGGGACCTGGGATTCCCAGCCGGTCACCCATACTGGTACTTGCCAGGCCTCAAGCTGGCTGGCGGCCGCGATCTGACGAGAGCAGGCACATTCAGCTTAGAATGCCCGTTGACAGCTCCTCCTCCTTTCCTATGGGCTTTCTGCAGTGCGAACGCACCTCCGAAAAGGAAAGAAACCTACTCACGGCCTTAAAAGTCAACGGGACCTGGGATTCCCAGCCGGTCACCCATACTGGTACTTGCCAGGCCTCAAGCTGGCTGGCGGCCGCGATCTGACGAGAGCAGGCACATTCAGCTTAGAATGCCCGTTGACAGCTCCTCTTCCTTTCCTATGGCCTTTCTGCAGTGCGAACGCACCTCCGAAAAGAAAGAAACCTACTCACGGCCTTAAAAGTCAACGGGACCTGGGATTCCCAGCCGGTCACCCATACTGGTACTTGCCAGGCCTCAAGCTGGCTGGCGGCCGCGATCTGACGAGAGCAGGCACATTCAGCTTAGAATGCCCGTTGACAGCTCCTCCTCCTTTCCTATGGGCTTTCTGCAGTGCGAACGCAACTCCGAAAAGGAAAGAAACCTACTCACGGCCTTAAAAGTCAACGGGACCTGGGATTCCCAGCCGGTCACCCATACTGGTACTTGCCAGGCCTCAAGCTGGCTGGCGGCCGCGATCTGACGAGAGCAGGCACATTCAGCTTAGAACCCGTTGACAGCTCCTCCTCCTTTCCTATGGGCTTTCTGCAGTGCGAACGCACCTCCGAAAAGGAAAGAAACCTACTCACGGCCTTAAAAGTCAACGGGACCTGGGATTCCCAGCCGGTCACCCATACTGGTACTTGCCAGGCCTCAAGCTGGCTGGCGGCCGTGATCTGACGAGAGCAGGCACATTCAGCTTAGAATGCCCGTTGACAGCTCCTCCTCCTTTCCTATGGGCTTTCTGCAGTGCGAACGCACCTCCGAAAAGGAAAGAAACCTACTCACGGCCTTAAAAGTCAACGGGACCTGGGATTCCCAGCCGGTCACCCATACTGGTACTTGCCAGGCCTCAAGCTGGCTGGCGGCCGCGATCTGACGAGAGCAGGCACATTCAGCTTAGAATGCCCGTTGACAGCTCATCCTCCTTTCCTATGGGCTTTCTGCAGTGCGAACGCACCTCCGAAAAGGAAAGAAACCTACTCACGGCCTTAAAAGTCAACGGGACCTGGGATTCCCAGCCGGTCACCCATACCGGTACTTGCCAGGCCTCAAGCTGGCTGGCGGCCGCGATCTGACGAGAGCAGGCACATTCAGCTTAGAATGCCCGTTGACAGCTCCTCCTCCTTTCCTATGGGCTTTCTGCAGTGCGAACGCACCTCCGAAAAGGAAAGAAACCTACTCACGGCCTTAAAAGTCAACGGGACCTGGGATTCCCAGCCGGTCACCCATACTGGTACTTGCCAGGCCTCAAGCTGGCTGGCGGCCGCGATCTGACGAGAGCAGGCACATTCAGCTTAGAATGCCCGTTGACAGCTCCTCCTCCTTTCCTATGGGCTTTCTGCAGTGCGAACGCACCTCCGAAAAGGAAAGAAACCTACTCACGGCCTTAAAAGTCAACGGGACCTGGGATTCCCAGCCGGTCACCCATACTGGTACTTGCCAGGCCTCAAGCTGGCTGGCGGCCGCGATCTGACGAGAGCAGGCACATTCAGCTTAGAATGCCCGTTGACAGCTCCTCCTCCTTTCCTATGGGCTTTCTGCAGTGCGAACGCACCTCCGAAAAGGAAAGAAACCTACTCACGGCCTTAAAAGTCAACGGGACCTGGGATTCCCAGCCGGTCACCCATACTGGTACTTGCCAGGCCTCAAGCTGGCTGGCGGCCGCGATCTGACGAGAGCAGGCACATTCAGCTTAGAATGCCCGTTGACAGCTCCTCCTCCTTTCCTATGGGCTTTCTGCAGTGCGAACGCACCTCCGAAAAGGAAAGAAACCTACTCACGGCCTTAAAAGTCAACGGGACCTGGGATTCCCAGCCGGTCACCCATACTGGTACTTGCCAGGCCTCAAGCTGGCTGGCGGCCGCGATCTGACGAGAGCAGGCACATTCAGCTTAGAATGCGCGTTGACAGCTCCTCCTCCTTTCCTATGGGCTTTCTGCAGTGCGAACGCACCTCCGAAAGGAAAGAAACCTACTCACGGCCTTAAAAGTCAACGGGACCTGGGATTCCCAGCCGGTCACCCATACTGGTACTTGCCAGGCCTCAAGCTGGCTGGCGGCCGCGATCTGACGAGAGCAGGCACATTCAGCTTAGAATGCCCGTTGACAGCTCCTCATCCTTTCCTATGGGCTTTCTGCAGTGCGAACGCACCTCCGAAAAGGAAAGAAACCTACTCACGGCCTTAAAAGTCAACGGGACCTGGGATTCCCAGCCGGTCACCCATACTGGTACTTGCCAGGCCTCAAGCTGGCTGGCGGCCGCGATCTGACGAGAGCAGGCACATTCAGCTTAGAATGCCCGTTGACAGCTCCTCCTCCTTTCCTATGGGCTTTCTGCAGTGCGAACGCACCTCCGAAAAGGAAAGAAACCTACTCACGGCCTTAAAAGTCAACGGGACCTGGGATTCCCAGCCGGTCACCCATACTGGTACTTGCCAGGCCTCAAGCGGGCTGGCGGCCGCGATCTGACGAGAGCAGGCACATTCAGCTTAGAATGCCCGTTGACAGCTCCTCCTCCTTTCCTATGGGCTTTCTGCAGTGCGAACGCACCTCCGAAAAGGAAAGAAACCTACTCACGGCCTTAAAAGTCAACGGGACCTGGGATTCCCAGCCGGTCACCCATACTGGTACTTGCCAGGCCTCAAGCTGGCTGGCGGCCGCGATCTGACGAGAGCAGGCACATTCAGCTTAGAATGCCCGTTGACAGCTCCTCCTCCTTTCCTATGGGCTTTCTGCAGTGCGAACGCACCTCCGAAAAGGAAAGAAACCTACTCACGGCCTTAAAAGTCAACGGGACCTGGGATTCCCAGCCGGTCACCCATACTGGTACTTGCCAGGCCTCAAGCTGGCTGGCGGCCGCGATCTGACGAGAGCAGGCACATTCAGCTTAGAATGCCCGTTGACAGCTCCTCCTCCTTTCCTATGGGCTTTCTGCAGTGCGAACGCACCTCCGAAAAGGAAAGAAACCTACTCACGGCCTTAAAAGTCAACGGGACCTGGGATTCCCAGCCGGTCACCCATACTGGTACTTGCCAGGCCTCAAGCTGGCTGGCGGCCGCGATCTGACGAGAGCAGGCACATTCAGCTTAGAATGCCCGTTGACAGCTCCTCATCCTTTCCTATGGGCTTTCTGCAGTGCGAACGCACCTCCGAAAAGGAAAGAAACCTACTCACGGCCTTAAAAGTCAACGGGACCTGGGATTCCAGCCGGTCACCCATACTGGTACTTGCCAGGCCTCAAGCTGGCTGGCGGCCGCGATCTGACGAGAGCAGGCACATTCAGCTTAGAATGCCCGTTGACAGCTCCTCCTCCTTTCCTATGGGCTTTCTGCAGTGCGAACGCACCTCCGAAAAGGAAAGAAACCTACTCAACGGCCTTAAAAGTCAACGGGACCTGGGATTCCCAGCCGGTCACCCATACTGGTACTTGCCAGGCCTCAAGCGGGCTGGCGGCCGCGATCTGACGAGAGCAGGCACATTCAGCTTAGAATGCCCGTTGACAGCTCCTCCTCCTTTCCTATGGGCTTTCTGCAGTGCGAACGCACCTCCGAAAAGGAAAGAAACCTACTCACGGCCTTAAAAGTCAACGGGACCTGGGATTCCCAGCCGGTCACCCATACTGGTACTTGCCAGGCCTCAAGCTGGCTGGCGGCCGCGATCTGACGAGAGCAGGCACATTCAGCTTAGAATGCCCGTTGACAGCTCCTCCTCCTTTCCTATGGGCTTTCTGCAGTGCGAACGCACCTCCGAAAAGGAAAGAAACCTACTCACGGCCTTAAAAGTCAACGGGACCTGGGATTCCCAGCCGGTCACCCATACTGGTACTTGCCAGGCCTCAAGCTGGCTGGCGGCCGCGATCCGACGAGAGCAGGCACATTCAGCTTAGAATGCCCGTTGACAGCTCCTCCTCCTTTCCTATGGGCTTTCTGCAGTGCGAACGCACCTCCGAAAAGGAAAGAAACCTACTCACGGCCTTAAAAGTCAACGGGACCTGGGATTCCCAGCCGGTCACCCATACTGGTACTTGCCAGGCCTCAAGCGGGCTGGCGGCCGCGATCTGACGAGAGCAGGCACATTCAGCTTAGAATGCGCGTTGACAGCTCCTCCTCCTTTCCTATGGGCTTTCTGCAGTGCGAACGCACCTCCGAAAAGGAAAGAAACCTACTCACGGCCTTAAAAGTCAACGGGACCTGGGATTCCCAGCCGGTCACCCATACTGGTACTTGCCAGGCCTCAAGCTGGCTGGCGGCCGCGATCTGACGAGAGCAGGCACATTCAGCTTAGAATGCCCGTTGACAGCTCCTCCTCCTTTCCTATGGCTTTCTGCAGTGCGAACGCACCTCCGAAAAGGAAAGAAACCTACTCACGGCCTTAAAAGTCAACGGGACCTGGGATTCCCAGCCATTCACCCATACTGGTACTTGCCAGGCCTCAAGCTGGCTGGCGGCCGCGATCTGACGAGAGCAGGCACATTCAGCTTAGAATGCCCGTTGACAGCTCCTCCTCCTTTCCTATGGGCTTTCTGCAGTGCGAACGCACCTCCGAAAAGGAAAGAAACCTACTCACGGCCTTAAAAGTCAACAGGACCTGGGATTCCCAGCCGGTCACCCATACTGGTACTTGCCAGGCCTCAAGCTGGCTGGCGGCCGCAATCTGACGAGAGCAGGCACATTCAGCTTAGAATGCCCGTTGACAGCTCCTCCTCCTTTCCTATGGGCTTTCTGCAGTGCGAACGCACCTCCGAAAAGGAAAGAAACCTACTCACGGCCTTAAAAGTCAACGGGACCTGGGATTCCCAGCCGGTCACCCATACTGGTACTTGCCAGGCCTCAAGCTGGCTGGCGGCCACGATCTGACGAGAGCAGGCACATTCAGCTTAGAATGCCCGTTGACAGCTCCTCCTCCTTTCCTATGGCTTTCTGCAGTGCGAACGCACCTCCGAAAAGGAAAGAAACCTACTCACGGACTTAAAAGTCAACGGGACCTGGGATTCCCAGCCGGTCACCCATACTGGTACTTGCCAGGCCTCAAGCTGGCTGGTGGCCGCGATCCGACGAGAGCAGGCACATTCAGCTTAGAATGCCCGTTGACAGCTCCTCCTCCTTTCCTATGGGCTTTCTGCAGTGCGAACGCACCTCCGAAAAGGAAAGAAACCTACTCACGGCCTTAAAAGTCAACGGGACCTGGGATTCCCAGCCGGTCACCCATACTGGTACTTGCCAGGCCTCAAGCTGGCTGGCGGCCGCGATCTGACGAGAGCAGGCACATTCAGCTTAGAATGCCCGTTGACAGCTCCTCCTCCTTTCCTATGGGCTTTCTGCAGTGCGAACGCACCTCCGAAACGGAAAGAAACCTACTCACGGACTTAAAAGTCAACGGGACCTGGGATTCCCAGCCGGTCACCCATACTGGTACTTGCCAGGCCTCAAGCTGGCTGGCGGCCGCGATCTGACGAGAGCAGGCACATTCAGCTTAGAATGCCCGTTGACAGCTCCTCCTCCTTTCCTATGGGCTTTCTGCAGTGCGAACGCACCTCCGAAAAGGAAAGAAACCTACTCACGGCCTTAAAAGTCAACGGGACCTGGGATTCCCAGCCGGTCACCCATACTGGTACTTGCCAGGCCTCAAGCTGGCTGGCGGCCGCGATCTGACGAGAGCAGGCACATTCAGCTTAGAATGCCCGTTGACAGCTCCTCCTCCTTTCCTATGGGCTTTCTGCAGTGCGAACGCACCTCCGAAAAGGAAAGAAACCTACTCACGGCCTTAAAAGTCAACGGGACCTGGGATTCCCAGCTGGTCACCCATACTGGTACTTGCCAGGCCTCAAGCGGGCTGGCGGCCGCGATCTGACGAGAGCAGGCACATTCAGCTTAGAATGCCCGTTGACAGCTCCTCCTCCTTTCCTATGGGCTTTCTGCAGTGCGAACGCACCTCCGAAAAGGAAAGAAACCTACTCACGGCCTTAAAAGTCAACGGGACCTGGGATTCCCAGCCGGTCACCCATACTGGTACTTGCCAGGCCTCAAGCTGGCTGGCGGCCGCGATCTGACGAGAGCAGGCACATTCAGCTTAGAATGCCCGTTGACAGCTCCTCCTCCTTTCCTATGGGCTTTCTGCAGTGCGAACGCACCTCCGAAAAGGAAAGAAACCTACTCACGGCCTTAAAAGTCAACGGGACCTGGGATTCCCAGCCGGTCACCCATACTGGTACTTGCCAGGCCTCAAGCTGGCTGGCGGCCGCGATCCGACGAGAGCAGGCACATTCAGCTTAGAATGCCCGTTGACAGCTCCTCCTCCTTTCCTATGGGCTTTCTGCAGTGCGAACGCACCTCCGAAAAGGAAAGAAACCTACTCACGGCCTTAAAAGTCAACGGGACCTGGGATTCCCAGCCGGTCACGAATACTGGTACTTGCCAGGCCTCAAGCTGGCTGGCAGCCGCGATCTGACGAGAGCAGGCACATTCAGCTTAGAAAGCCCGTTGACAGCTCCTCCTCCTTTCCTATGGGCTTTCTGCAGTGCGAACGCACCTCCGAAACGGAAAGAAACCTACTCACGGCCTTAAAAGTCAACGGGACCTGGGATTCCCAGCCGGTCACCCATACTGGTACTTGCCAGGCCTCAAGCTGGCTGGCGGCCGCGATCTGACGAGAGCAGGCACATTCAGCTTAGAATGCCCGTTGACAGCTCCTCCTCCTTTCCTATGGGCTTTCTGCAGTGCGAACGCACCTCCGAAACGGAAAGAAACCTACTCACGGCCTTAAAAGTCAACGGGACCTGGGATTCCCAGCCGGTCACCCATACTGGTACTTGCCAGGCCTCAAGCTGGCTGGCGGCCGCGATCCGACGAGAGCAGGCACATTCAGCTTAGAATGCCCGTTGACAGCTCCTCCTCCTTTCCTATGGGTTTTCTGCAGTGCGAACGCACCTCCGAAACGGAAAGAAACCTACTCACGGCCTTAAAAGTCAACGGGACCTGGGATTCCCAGCCGGTCACCCATACTGGTACTTGCCAGGCCTCAAGCTGGCTGGCGGCCGCGATCTGACGAGAGCAGGCACATTCAGCTTAGAATGCCTGTTGACAGCTCCTCCTCCTTTCCTATGGGCTTTCTGCAGTGCGAACGCACCTCCGAAAAGGAAAGAAACCTACTCACGGCCTTAAAAGTCAACGGGACCTGGGATTCCCAGCCGGTCACCCATACTGGTACTTGCCAGGCCTCAAGCTGGCTGGCGGCCACGATCTGACGAGAGCAGGCACATTCAGCTTAGAATGCCCGTTGACAGCTCCTCCTCCTTTCCTATGGGCTTTCTGCAGTGCGAACGCACCTCCGAAAAGGAAAGAAACCTACTCACGGCCTTAAAAGTCAATGGGACCTGGGATTCCCAGCCGGTCACCCATACTGGTACTTGCCAGGCCTCAAGCTGGCTGGCGGCCGCGATCTGACGAGAGCAGGCACATTCAGCTTAGAATGCCCGTTGACAGCTCCTCCTCCTTTCCTATGGGCTTTCTGCAGTGCGAACGCACCTCCGAAAAGGAAAGAAACCTACTCACGGCCTTAAAAGTCAATGGGACCTGGGATTCCCAGCCGGTCACCCATACTGGTACTTGCCAGGCCTCAAGCTGGCTGGCGGCCGCGATCTGACGAGAGCAGGCACATTCAGCTTAGAATGCCCGTTGACAGCTCCTCCTCCTTTCCTATGGGCTTTCTGCAGTGCGAACGCACCTCCGAAAAGGAAAGAAACCTACTCACGGCCTTAAAAGTCAACGGGACCTGGGATTCCCAGCCGGTCACCCATACTGGTACTTGCCAGGCCTCAAGCTGGCTGGCGGCCGCGATCTGACGAGAGCAGGCACATTCAGCTTAGAATGCCCGTTGACAGCTCCTCCTCCTTTCCTATGGGCTTTCTGCAGTGCGAACGCACCTCCGAAACGGAAAGAAACCTACTCACGGCCTTAAAAGTCAACGGGACCTGGGATTCACAGCCGGTCACCCATACTGGTACTTGCCAGGCCTCAAGCTGGCTGGCGGCCGCGATCTGACGAGAGCAGGCACATTCAGCTTAGAATGCCCGTTGACAGCTCCTCCTCCTTTCCTATGGGCTTTCTGCAGTGCGAACGCACCTCCGAAAAGGAAAGAAACCTACTCACGGCCTTAAAAGTCAACGGGACCTGGGATTCCCAGCCGGTCACCCATACTGGTACTTGCCAGGCCTCAAGCTGGCTGGCGGCCGCGATCTGACGAGAGCAGGCACATTCAGCTTAGAATGCCCGTTGACAGCTCCTCCTCCTTTCCTATGGGCTTTCTGCAGTGCGAACGCACCTCCGAAAAGGAAAGAAACCTACTCACGGCCTTAAAAGTCAACGGGACCTGGGATTCCCAGCCGGTCACCCATACTGGTACTTGCCAGGCCTCAAGCTGGCTGGCGGCCGCGATCTGACGAGAGCAGGCACATTCAGCTTAGAATGCCAGTTGACAGCTCCTCCTCCTTTCCTATGGGCTTTCTGCAGTGCGAACGCACCTCCGAAAAGGAAAGAAACCTACTCACGGCCTTAAAAGTCAACGGGACCTGGTATTCCCAGCCGGTCACCCATACTGGTACTTGCCAGGCCTCAAGCTGGCTGGCGGCCGCGATCTGACGAGAGCAGGCACATTCAGCTTAGAATGCCCGTTGACAGCTCCTCTTCCTTTCCTATGGCCTTTCTGCAGTGCGAACGCACCTCCGAAAAGGAAAGAAACCTACTCACGGCCTTAAAAGTCAACGGGACCTGGGATTCCCAGCCGGTCACCCATACTGGTACTTGCCAGGCCTCAAGCTGGCTGGCGGCCGCGACCTGACGAGAGCAGGCACATTCAGCTTAGAATGCCCGTTGACAGCTCCTCCTCCTTTCCTATGGGCTTTCTGCAGTGCGAACGCACCTCCGAAAAGGAAAGAAACCTACTCACGGCCTTAAAAGTCAACGGGACCTGGGATTCCCAGCCGGTCACCCATACTGGTACTTGCCAGGCCTCAAGCGGGCTGGCGGCCGCGATCTGACGAGAGCAGGCACATTCAGCTTAGAATGCCCGTTGACAGCTCCTCCTCCTTTCCTATGGGCTTTCTGCAGTGCGAACGCACCTCCGAAAAGGAAAGAAACCTACTCACGGCCTTAAAAGTCAACAGGACCTGGGATTCCCAGCCGGTCACCCATACTGGTACTTGCCAGGCCTCAAGCTGGCTGGCGGCCGCGATCTGACGAGAGCAGGCACATTCAGCTTAGAATGCCCGTTGACAACTCCTCCTCCTTTCCTATGGGCTTTCTGCAGTGCGAACGCACCTCCGAAAAGGAAAGAAACCTACTCACGGCCTTAAAAGTCAACGGGACCTGGGATTCCCAGCCGGTCACCCATACTGGTACTTGCCAGGCCTCAAGCTGGCTGGCGGCCGCGATCTGACGAGAGCAGGCACATTCAGCTTAGAATGCCCGTTGACAGCTCCTCCTCCTTTCCTATGGGCTTTCTGCAGTGCGAACGCACCTCCGAAAAGGAAAGAAACCTACTCACGGCCTTAAAAGTCAACGGGACCTGGGATTCCCAGCCGGTCACCCATACTGGTACTTGCCAGGCCTCAAGCTGGCTGGCGGCCGCGATCCGACGAGAGCAGGCACATTCAGCTTAGAATGCCCGTTGACAGCTCCTCCTCCTTTCCTATGGGCTTTCTGCAGTGCGAACGCACCTCCGAAAAGGAAAGAAACCTACTCACGGCCTTAAAAGTCAACGGGACCTGGGATTCCCAGCCGGTCACCCATACTGGTACTTGCCAGGCCTCAAGCGGGCTGGCGGCCGCGATCTGACGAGAGCAGGCACATTCAGCTTAGAATGCCCGTTGACAGCTCCTCCTCCTTTCCTATGGGCTTTCTGCAGTGCGAACGCACCTCCGAAAAGGAAAGAAACCTACTCACGGCCTTAAAAGTCAACGGGACCTGGGATTCCCAGCCGGTCACCCATACTGGTACTTGCCAGGCCTCAAGCTGGCTGGCGGCCGCGATCTGACGAGAGCAGGCACATTCAGCTTAGAATGCCCGTTGACAGCTCCTCCTCCTTTCCTATGGGCTTTCTGCAGTGCGAACGCACCTCCGAAAAGGAAAGAAACCTACTCACGGCCTTAAAAGTCAACGGGACCTGGGATTCCCAGCCGGTCACCCATACTGGTACTTGCCAGGCCTCAAGCTGGCTGGCGGCCGCGATCTGACGAGAGCAGGCACATTCAGCTTAGAATGCCCGTTGACAGCTCCTCCTCCTTTCCTATGGACTTTCTGCAGTGCGAACGCACCTCCGAAAAGGAAAGAAACCTACTCACGGCCTTAAAAGTCAACGGGACCTGGGATTCCCAGCCGGTCACCCATACTGGTACTTGCCAGGCCTCAAGCGGGCTGGCGGCCGCGATCTGACGAGAGCAGGCACATTCAGCTTAGAATGCCCGTTGACAGCTCCTCCTCCTTTCCTATGGGCTTTCTGCAGTGCGAACGCACCTCCGAAAAGGAAAGAAACCTACTCACGGCCTTAAAAGTCAACGGGACCTGGGATTCCCAGCCGGTCACCCATACTGGTACTTGCCAGGCCTCAAGCTGGCTGGCGGCCGCGATCCGACGAGAGCAGGCACATTCAGCTTAGAATGCCCGTTGACAGCTCCTCCTCCTTTCCTATGGGCTTTCTGCAGTGCGAACGCACCTCCGAAACGGAAAGAAACCTACTCACGGCCTTAAAAGTCAATGGGACCTGGATTCCCAGCCGGTCACCCATACTGGTACTTGCCAGGCCTCAAGCTGGCTGGCGGCCGCGATCTGACGAGAGCAGGCACATTCAGCTTAGAATGCCCGTTGACAGCTCCTCCTCCTTTCCTATGGGCTTTCTGCAGTGCGAACGCACCTCCGAAACGGAAAGAAACCTACTCACGGCCTTAAAAGTCAACGGGACCTGGGATTCCCAGCCGGTCACCCATACTGGTACTTGCCAGGCCTCAAGCTGGCTGGCGGCCGCGATCCGACGAGAGCAGGCACATTCAGCTTAGAATGCCCGTTGACAGCTCCTCCTCCTTTCCTATGGGCTTTCTGCAGTGCGAACGCACCTCCGAAACGGAAAGAAACCTACTCACGGCCTTAAAAGTCAACGGGACCTGGGATTCCCAGCCGGTCACCCATACTGGTACTTGCCAGGCCTCAAGCTGGCTGGCGGCCGCGATCTGACGAGAGCAGGCACATTCAGCTTAGAATGCCTGTTGACAGCTCCTCCTCCTTTCCTATGGGCTTTCTGCAGTGCGAACGCACCTCCGAAAAGGAAAGAAACCTACTCACGGCCTTAAAAGTCAACGGGACCTGGGATTCCCAGCCGGTCACCCATACTGGTACTTGCCAGGCCTCAAGCTGGCTGGCGGCCACGATCTGACGAGAGCAGGCACATTCAGCTTAGAATGCCCGTTGACAGCTCCTCCTCCTTTCCTATGGGCTTTCTGCAGTGCGAACGCACCTCCGAAAAGGAAAGAAACCTACTCACGGCCTTAAAAGTCAACGGGACCTGGGATTCCCAGCCGGTCACCCATACTGGCACTTGCCAGGCCTCAAGCGGGCTGGCGGCCGCGATCTGACGAGAGCAGGCACATTCAGCTTAGAATGCCCGTTGACAGCTCCTCCTCCTTTCCTATGGGCTTTCTGCAGTGCGAACGCACCTCCGAAAAGGAAAGAAACCTACTCACGGCCTTAAAAGTCAACGGGACCTGGGATTCCCAGCCGGTCACCCATACTGGTACTTGCCAGGCCTCAAGCTGGCTGGCGGCCGCGATCTGACGAGAGCAGGCACATTCAGCTTAGAATGCCAGTTGACAGCTCCTCCTCCTTTCCTATGGGCTTTCTGCAGTGCGAACGCACCTCCGAAAAGGAAAGAAACCTACTCACGGCCTTAAAAGTCAACGGGACCTGGGATTCCCAGCCGGTCACCCATACTGGTACTTGCCAGGCCTCAAGCTGGCTGGCGGCCGCGATCTGACGAGAGCAGGCACATTCAGCTTAGAATGCCCGTTGACAGCTCCTCTTCCTTTCCTATGGCCTTTCTGCAGTGCGAACGCACCTCCGAAAAGGAAAGAAACCTACTCACGGCCTTAAAAATCAACGGGACCTGGGATTCCCAGCCGGTCACCCATACTGGTACTTGCCAGGCCTCAAGCTGGCTGGCGGCCGCGACCTGACGAGAGCAGGCACATTCAGCTTAGAATGCCCGTTGACAGCTCCTCCTCCTTTCCTATGGGCTTTCTGCAGTGCGAACGCACCTCCGAAAAGGAAAGAAACCTACTCACGGCCTTAAAAGTCAACGGGACCTGGGATTCCCAGCCGGTCACCCATACTGGTACTTGCCAGGCCTCAAGCGGGCTGGCGGCCGCGATCTGACGAGAGCAGGCACATTCAGCTTAGAATGCCCGTTGACAGCTCCTCCTCCTTTCCTATGGGCTTTCTGCAGTGCGAACGCACCTCCGAAAAGGAAAGAAACCTACTCACGGCCTTAAAAGTCAACGGGACCTGGGATTCCCAGCCGGTCACCCATACTGGTACTTGCCAGGCCTCAAGCTGGCTGGCGGCCGCGATCCGACGAGAGCAGGCACATTCAGCTTAGAATGCCCGTTGACAGCTCCTCCTCCTTTCCTATGGGCTTTCTGCAGTGCGAACGCACCTCCGAAAAGGAAAGAAACCTACTCACGGACTTAAAAGTCAACGGGACCTGGGATTCCCAGCCATTCACCCATACTGGTACTTGCCAGGCCTCAAGCTGGCTGGCGGCCGCGATCTGACGAGAGCAGGCACATTCAGCTTAGAATGCCCGTTGACAGCTCCTCCTCCTTTCCTATGGGCTTTCTGCAGTGCGAACGCACCTCCGAAAAGGAAAGAAACCTACTCACGGCCTTAAAAGTCAACAGGACCTGGGATTCCCAGCCGGTCACCCATACTGGTACTTGCCAGGCCTCAAGCTGGCTGGCGGCCGCGATCCGACGAGAGCAGGCACATTCAGCTTAGAATGCCCGTTGACAGCTCCTCCTCCTTTCCTATGGGCTTTCTGCAGTGCGAACGCACCTCCGAAAAGGAAAGAAACCTACTCACGGCCTTAAAAGTCAACAGGACCTGGGATTCCCAGCCGGTCACCCATACTGGTACTTGCCAGGCCTCAAGCTGGCTGGCGGCCGCGATCCGACGAGAGCAGGCACATTCAGCTTAGAATGCCCGTTGACAGCTCCTCCTCCTTTCCTATGGGCTTTCTGCAGTGCGAACGCACCTCCGAAAAGGAAAGAAACCTACTCACGGACTTAAAAGTCAACGGGACCTGGGATTCCCAGCCATTCACCCATACTGGTACTTGCCAGGCCTCAAGCTGGCTGGCGGCCGCGATCTGACGAGAGCAGGCACATTCAGCTTAGAATGCCCGTTGACAGCTCCTCCTCCTTTCCTATGGGCTTTCTGCAGTGCGAACGCACCTCCGAAAAGGAAAGAAACCTACTCACGGCCTTAAAAGTCAACGGGACCTGGGATTCCCAGCCGGTCACCCATACTGGTACTTGCCAGGCCTCAAGCTGGCTGGCGGCCGCGATCTGACGAGAGCAGGCACATTCAGCTTAGAATGCCCGTTGACAGCTCCTCCTCCTTTCCTATGGGCTTTCTGCAGTGCGAACGCACCTCCGAAAAGGAAAGAAACCTACTCACGGCCTTAAAAGTCAACGGGACCTGGGATTCCCAGCCGGTCACCCATACTGGTACTTGCCAGGCCTCAAGCTGGCTGGCGGCCGCGATCTGACGAGAGCAGGCACATTCAGCTTAGAATGCCCGTTGACAGCTCCTCCTCCTTTCCTATGGGCTTTCTGCAGTGCGAACACACCTCCGAAAAGGAAAGAAACCTACTCACGGCCTTAAAAGTCAACGGGACCTGGGATTCCCAGCCGGTCACCCATACTGGTACTTGCCAGGCCTCAAGCTGGCTGGCGGCCGCGATCTGACGAGAGCAGGCACATTCAGCTTAGAATGCCCGTTGACAGCTCCTCCTCCTTTCCTATGGGCTTTCTGCAGTGCGAACGCACCTCCGAAAAGGAAAGAAACCTACTCACGGCCTTAAAAGTCAACGGGACCTGGGATTCCCAGCCGGTCACCCATACTGGTACTTGCCAGGCCTCAAGCGGGCTGGCGGCCGCGATCCGACGAGAGCAGGCACATTCAGCTTAGAATGCCCGTTGACAGCTCCTCCTCCTTTCCTATGGGCTTTCTGCAGTGCGAACGCACCTCCGAAAAGGAAAGAAACCTACTCACGGCCTTAAAAGTCAACGGGACCTGGGATTCCCAGCCGGTCACCCATACTGGTACTTGCCAGGCCTCAAGCTGGCTGGCGGCCGCGATCTGACGAGAGCAGGCACATTCAGCTTAGAATGCCCGTTGACAGCTCCTCCTCCTTTCCTATGGGCTTTCTGCAGTGCGAACGCACCTCCGAAAAGGAAAGAAACCTACTCACGGCCTTAAAAGTCAACGGGACCTGGGATTCCCAGCCGGTCACCCATACTGGTACTTGCCAGGCCTCAAGCTGGCTGGCGGCCGCGATCCGACGAGAGCAGGCACATTCAGCTTAGAATGCCCGTTGACAGCTCCTCCTCCTTTCCTATGGGCTTTCTGCAGTGCGAACGCACCTCCGAAAAGGAAAGAAACCTACTCACGGCCTTAAAAGTCAACGGGACCTGGGATTCCCAGCCGGTCACGAATACTGGTACTTGCCAGGCCTCAAGCTGGCTGGCAGCCGCGATCTGACGAGAGCAGGCACATTCAGCTTAGAAAGCCCGTTGACAGCTCCTCCTCCTTTCCTATGGGCTTTCTGCAGTGCGAACGCACCTCCGAAACAGAAAGAAACCTACTCACGGCCTTAAAAGTCAATGGGACCTGGGATTCCCAGCCGGTCACCCATACTGGTACTTGCCAGGCCTCAAGCTGGCTGGCGGCCGCGATCTGACGAGAGCAGGCACATTCAGCTTAGAATGCCCGTTGACAGCTCCTCCTCCTTTCCTATGGGCTTTCTGCAGTGCGAACGCACCTCCGAAACGGAAAGAAACCTACTCACGGCCTTAAAAGTCAACGGGACCTGGGATTCCCAGCCGGTCACCCATACTGGCACTTGCCAGGCCTCAAGCTGGCTGGCGGCCGCGATCCGACGAGAGCAGGCACATTCAGCTTAGAATGCCCGTTGACAGCTCCTCCTCCTTTCCTATGGGCTTTCTGCAGTGCGAACGCACCTCCGAAACGGAAAGAAACCTACTCACGGCCTTAAAAGTCAACGGGACCTGGGATTCCCAGCCGGTCACCCATACTGGTACTTGCCAGGCCTCAAGCTGGCTGGCGGCCGCGATCTGACGAGAGCAGGCACATTCAGCTTAGAATGCCTGTTGACAGCTCCTCCTCCTTTCCTATGGGCTTTCTGCAGTGCGAACGCACCTCCGAAAAGGAAAGAAACCTACTCACGGCCTTAAAAGTCAACGGGACCTGGGATTCCCAGCCGGTCACCCATACTGGTACTTGCCAGGCCTCAAGCTGGCTGGCGGCCACGATCTGACGAGAGCAGGCACATTCAGCTTAGAATGCCCGTTGACAGCTCCTCCTCCTTTCCTATGGGCTTTCTGCAGTGCGAACGCACCTCCGAAAAGGAAAGAAACCTACTCACGGCCTTAAAAGTCAACGGGACCTGGGATTCCCAGCCGGTCACCCATACTGGTACTTGCCAGGCCTCAAGCTGGCTGGCGGCGGCGATCTGACGAGAGCAGGCACATTCAGCTTAGAATGCCCGTTGACAGCTCCTCCTCCTTTCCTATGGGCTTTCTGCAGTGCGAACGCACCTCCGAAAAGGAAAGAAACCTACTCACGGACTTAAAAGTCAACGGGACCTGGGATTCCCAGCCGGTCACCCATACTGGTACTTGCCAGGCCTCAAGCTGGCTGGCGGCCGCGATCTGACGAGAGCAGGCACATTCAGCTTAGAATGCCCGTTGACAGCTCCTCCTCCTTTCCTATGGGCTTTCTGCAGTGCGAACGCACCTCCGAAAAGGAAAGAAACCTACTCACGGCCTTAAAAGTCAACGGGACCTGGGATTCCCAGCCGGTCACCCATACTGGTACTTGCCAGGCCTCAAGCTGGCTGGCGGCCGCGATCTGACAAGAGCAGGCACATTCAGCTTAGAATGCCCGTTGACAGCTCCTCCTCCTTTCCTATGGGCTTTCTGCAGTGCGAACGCACCTCCGAAAAGGAAAGAAACCTACTCACGGCCTTAAAAGTCAACGGGACCTGGGATTCCCAGCCGGTCACCCATACTGGTACTTGCCAGGCCTCAAGCGGGCTGGCGGCCGCGATCTGACGAGAGCAGGCACATTCAGCTTAGAATGCCCGTTGACAGCTCCTCCTCCTTTCCTATGGGCTTTCTGCAGTGCGAACGCACCTCCGAAAAGGAAAGAAACCTACTCATGGCCTTAAAAGTCAACGGGACCTGGGATTCCCAGCCGGTCACCCATACTGGTACTTGCCAGGCCTCAAGCTGGCTGGCGGCCGCGATCTGACGAGAGCAGGCACATTCAGCTTAGAATGCCCGTTGACAGCTCCTCCTCCTTTCCTATGGGCTTTCTGCAGTGCGAACGCACCTCCGAAAAGGAAAGAAACCTACTCACGGCCTTAAAAGTCAACGGGACCTGGGATTCCCAGCCGGTCACCCATACTGGTACTTGCCAGGCCTCAAGCTGGCTGGCGGCCGCGATCCGACGAGAGCAGGCACATTCAGCTTAGAATGCCCGTTGACAGCTCCTCCTCCTTTCCTATGGGCTTTCTGCAGTGCGAACGCACCTCCGAAAAGGAAAGAAACCTACTCACGGACTTAAAAGTCAACGGGACCTGGGATTCCCAGCCATTCACCCATACTGGTACTTGCCAGGCCTCAAGCTGGCTGGCGGCCGCGATCTGACGAGAGCAGGCACATTCAGCTTAGAATGCCCGTTGACAGCTCCTCCTCCTTTCCTATGGGCTTTCTGCAGTGCGAACGCACCTCCGAAAAGGAAAGAAACCTACTCACGGCCTTAAAAGTCAACAGGACCTGGGATTCCCAGCCGGTCACCCATACTGGTACTTGCCAGGCCTCAAGCTGGCTGGCGGCCGCGATCTGACGAGAGCAGGCACATTCAGCTTAGAATGCCCGTTGACAGCTCCTCCTCCTTTCCTATGGGCTTTCTGCAGTGCGAACGCACCTCCGAAAAGGAAAGAAACCTACTCACGGCCTTAAAAGTCAACGGGACCTGGGATTCCCAGCCGGTCACCCATACTGGTACTTGCCAGGCCTCAAGCTGGCTGGCGGCCGCGATCTGACGAGAGCAGGCACATTCAGCTTAGAATGCCCGTTGACAGCTCCTCCTCCTTTCCTATGGGCTTTCTGCAGTGCGAACGCACCTCCGAAAAGGAAAGAAACCTACTCACGGCCTTAAAAGTCAACGGGACCTGGGATTCCCAGCCGGTCACCCATACTGGCACTTGCCAGGCCTCAAGCGGGCTGGCGGCCGCGATCTGACGAGAGCAGGCACATTCAGCTTAGAATGCCCGTTGACAGCTCCTCCTCCTTTCCTATGGGCTTTCTGCAGTGCGAACGCACCTCCGAAAAGGAAAGAAACCTACTCACGGCCTTAAAAGTCAACAGGACCTGGGATTCCCAGCCGGTCACCCATACTGGTACTTGCCAGGCCTCAAGCTGGCTGGCGGCCGCGATCTGACGAGAGCAGGCACATTCAGCTTAGAATGCCCGTTGACAGCTCCTCCTCCTTTCCTATGGGCTTTCTGCAGTGCGAACGCACCTCCGAAAAGGAAAGAAACCTACTCACGGCCTTAAAAGTCAACGGGACCTGGGATTCCCAGCCGGTCACCCATACTGGTACTTGCCAGGCCTCAAGCTGGCTGGCGGCCGCGATCTGACGAGAGCAGGCACATTCAGCTTAGAATGCCCGTTGACAGCTCCTCCTCCTTTCCTATGGGCTTTCTGCAGTGCGAACGCACCTCCGAAAAGGAAAGAAACCTACTCACGGCCTTAAAAGTCAACGGGACCTGGGATTCCCAGCCGGTCACCCATACTGGTACTTGCCAGGCCTCAAGCGGGCTGGCGGCCGCGATCCGACGAGAGCAGGCACATTCAGCTTAGAATGCCCGTTGACAGCTCCTCCTCCTTTCCTATGGGCTTTCTGCAGTGCGAACGCACCTCCGAAAAGGAAAGAAACCTACTCACGGCCTTAAAAGTCAACGGGACCTGGGATTCCCAGCCGGTCACCCATACTGGTACTTGCCAGGCCTCAAGCTGGCTGGCGGCCGCGATCTGACGAGAGCAGGCACATTCAGCTTAGAATGCCCGTTGACAGCTCCTCCTCCTTTCCTATGGGCTTTCTGCAGTGCGAACGCACCTCCGAAAAGGAAAGAAACCTACTCACGGCCTTAAAAGTCAACGGGACCTGGGATTCCCAGCCGGTCACCCATACTGGTACTTGCCAGGCCTCAAGCTGCTGGCGGCCGCGATCCGACGAGAGCAGGCACATTCAGCTTAGAATGCCCGTTGACAGCTCCTCCTCCTTTCCTATGGGCTTTCTGCAGTGCGAACGCACCTCCGAAAAGGAAAGAAACCTACTCACGGCCTTAAAAGTCAACGGGACCTGGGATTCCCAGCCGGTCACGAATACTGGTACTTGCCAGGCCTCAAGCTGGCTGGCAGCCGCGATCTGACGAGAGCAGGCACATTCAGCTTAGAAAGCCCGTTGACAGCTCCTCCTCCTTTCCTATGGGCTTTCTGCAGTGCGAACGCACCTCCGAAACGGAAAGAAACCTACTCACGGCCTTAAAAGTCAATGGGACCTGGGATTCCCAGCCGGTCACCCATACTGGTACTTGCCAGGCCTCAAGCTGGCTGGCGGCCGCGATCTGACGAGAGCAGGCACATTCAGCTTAGAATGCCCGTTGACAGCTCCTCCTCCTTTCCTATGGGCTTTCTGCAGTGCGAACGCACCTCCGAAACGGAAAGAAACCTACTCACGGCCTTAAAAGTCAACGGGACCTGGGATTCCCAGCCGGTCACCCATACTGGCACTTGCCAGGCCTCAAGCTGGCTGGCGGCCGCGATCCGACGAGAGCAGGCACATTCAGCTTAGAATGCCCGTTGACAGCTCCTCCTCCTTTCCTATGGGCTTTCTGCAGTGCGAACGCACCTCCGAAACGGAAAGAAACCTACTCACGGCCTTAAAAGTCAACGGGACCTGGGATTCCCAGCCGGTCACCCATACTGGTACTTGCCAGGCCTCAAGCTGGCTGGCGGCCGCGATCTGACGAGAGCAGGCACATTCAGCTTAGAATGCCTGTTGACAGCTCCTCCTCCTTTCCTATGGGCTTTCTGCAGTGCGAACGCACCTCCGAAAAGGAAAGAAACCTACTCACGGCCTTAAAAGTCAACGGACCTGGGATTCCCAGCCGGTCACCCATACTGGCACTTGCCAGGCCTCAAGCTGGCTGGCGGCCACGATCTGACGAGAGCAGGCACATTCAGCTTAGAATGCCCGTTGACAGCTCCTCCTCCTTTCCTATGGGCTTTCTGCAGTGCGAACGCACCTCCGAAAAGGAAAGAAACCTACTCACGGCCTTAAAAGTCAACGGGACCTGGGATTCCCAGCCGGTCACCCATACTGGTACTTGCCAGGCCTCAAGCTGGCTGGCGGCGGCGATCTGACGAGAGCAGGCACATTCAGCTTAGAATGCCCGTTGACAGCTCCTCCTCCTTTCCTATGGGCTTTCTGCAGTGCGAACGCACCTCCGAAAAGGAAAGAAACCTACTCACGGACTTAAAAGTCAACGGGACCTGGGATTCCCAGCCGGTCACCCATACTGGTACTTGCCAGGCCTCAAGCTGGCTGGCGGCCGCGATCTGACGAGAGCAGGCACATTCAGCTTAGAATGCCCGTTGACAGCTCCTCCTCCTTTCCTATGGGCTTTCTGCAGTGCGAACGCACCTCCGAAAAGGAAAGAAACCTACTCACGGCCTTAAAAGTCAACGGGACCTGGGATTCCCAGCCGGTCACCCATACTGGTACTTGCCAGGCCTCAAGCTGGCTGGCAGCCGCGATCTGACAAGAGCAGGCACATTCAGCTTAGAATGCCCGTTGACAGCTCCTCCTCCTTTCCTATGGGCTTTCTGCAGTGCGAACGCACCTCCGAAAAGGAAAGAAACCTACTCACGGCCTTAAAAGTCAACGGGACCTGGGATTCCCAGCCGGTCACCCATACTGGTACTTGCCAGGCCTCAAGCGGGCTGGCGGCCGCGATCTGACGAGAGCAGGCACATTCAGCTTAGAATGCCCGTTGACAGCTCCTCCTCCTTTCCTATGGGCTTTCTGCAGTGCGAACGCACCTCCGAAAAGGAAAGAAACCTACTCATGGCCTTAAAAGTCAACGGGACCTGGGATTCCCAGCCGGTCACCCATACTGGTACTTGCCAGGCCTCAAGCTGGCTGGCGGCCGCGATCTGACGAGAGCAGGCACATTCAGCTTAGAATGCCCGTTGACAGCTCCTCCTCCTTTCCTATGGGCTTTCTGCAGTGCGAACGCACCTCCGAAAAGGAAAGAAACCTACTCACGGCCTTAAAAGTCAACGGGACCTGGGATTCCCAGCCGGTCACCCATACTGGTACTTGCCAGGCCTCAAGCTGGCTGGCGGCCGCGATCCGACGAGAGCAGGCACATTCAGCTTAGAATGCCCGTTGACAGCTCCTCCTCCTTTCCTATGGGCTTTCTGCAGTGCGAACGCACCTCCGAAAATGAAAGAAACCTACTCACGGCCTTAAAAGTCAACGGGACCTGGGATTCCCAGCCAGTCACGAATACTGGTACTTGCCAGGCCTCAAGCTGGCTGGCAGCCGCGATCTGACGAGAGCAGGCACATTCAGCTTAGAAAGCCCGTTGACAGCTCCTCCTCCTTTCCTATGGGCTTTCTGCAGTGCGAACGCACCTCCGAAACGGAAAGAAACCTACTCACGGCCTTAAAAGTCAACGGGACCTGGGATTCCCAGCCGGTCACCCATACTGGTACTTGCCAGGCCTCAAGCTGGCTGGCGGCCGCGATCCGACGAGAGCAGGCACATTCAGCTTAGAATGCCCATTGACAGCTCCTCCTCCTTTCCTATGGGCTTTCTGCAGTGCGAACGCACCTCCGAAAAGGAAAGAAACCTACTCACGGACTTAAAAGTCAACGGGACCTGGGATTCCCAGCCATTCACCCATACTGGTACTTGCCAGGCCTCAAGCTGGCTGGCGGCCGCGATCTGACGAGAGCAGGCACATTCAGCTTAGAATGCCCGTTGACAGCTCCTCCTCCTTTCCTATGGGCTTTCTGCAGTGCGAACGCACCTCCGAAAAGGAAAGAAACCTACTCACGGCCTTAAAAGTCAACAGGACCTGGGATTCCCAGCCGGTCACCCATACTGGTACTTGCCAGGCCTCAAGCTGGCTGGCGGCCGCGATCTGACGAGAGCAGGCACATTCAGCTTAGAATGCCCGTTGACAGCTCCTCCTCCTTTCCTATGGGCTTTCTGCAGTGCGAACGCACCTCCGAAAAGGAAAGAAACCTACTCACGGCCTTAAAAGTCAACGGGACCTGGGATTCCCAGCCGGTCACCCATACTGGTACTTGCCAGGCCTCAAGCTGGCTGGCGGCCGCGATCCGACGAGAGCAGGCACATTCAGCTTAGAATGCCCGTTGACAGCTCCTCCTCCTTTCCTATGGGCTTTCTGCAGTGCGAACGCACCTCCGAAAAGGAAAGAAACCTACTCACGGCCTTAAAAGTCAACAGGACCTGGGATTCCCAGCCGGTCACGAATACTGGTACTTGCCAGGCCTCAAGCTGGCTGGCAGCCGCGATCTGACGAGAGCAGGCACATTCAGCTTAGAAAGCCCGTTGACAGCTCCTCCTCCTTTCCTATGGGCTTTCTGCAGTGCGAACGCACCTCCGAAAAGGAAAGAAACCTACTCACGGCCTTAAAAGTCAACGGGACCTGGGATTCCCAGCCGGTCACCCATACTGGTACTTGCCAGGCCTCAAGCTGGCTGGCGGCCGCGATCTGACGAGAGCAGGCACATTCAGCTTAGAATGCCCGTTGACAGCTCCTCCTCCTTTCCTATGGGCTTTCTGCAGTGCGAACGCACCTCCGAAAAGGAAAGAAACCTACTCACGGCCTTAAAAGTCAACGGGACCTGGGATTCCCAGCCGGTCACCCATACTGGTACTTGCCAGGCCTCAAGCTGGCTGGCGGCGGCGATCTGACGAGAGCAGGCACATTCAGCTTAGAATGCCCGTTGACAGCTCCTCCTCCTTTCCTATGGGCTTTCTGCAGTGCGAACGCACCTCCGAAAAGGAAAGAAACCTACTCACGGCCTTAAAAGTCAACGGGACCTGGGATTCCCAGCCGGTCACCCATACTGGTACTTGCCAGGCCTCAAGCTGGCTGGCGGCCGCGATCTGACGAGAGCAGGCACATTCAGCTTAGAATGCCCGTTGACAGCTCCTCCTCCTTTCCTATGGGCTTTCTGCAGTGCGAACGCACCTCCGAAAAGGAAAGAAACCTACTCACGGCCTTAAAAGTCAACGGGACCTGGGATTCCCAACCGGTCACCCATACTGGTACTTGCCAGGCCTCAAGCGGGCTGGCGGCCGCGATCCGACGAGAGCAGGCACATTCAGCTTAGAATGCCCGTTGACAGCTCCTCCTCCTTTCCTATGGGCTTTCTGCAGTGCGAACGCACCTCCGAAAAGGAAAGAAACCTACTCACGGCCTTAAAAGTCAACGGGACCTGGGATTCCCAGCCAGTCACGAATACTGGTACTTGCCAGGCCTCAAGCTGGCTGGCAGCCGCGATCTGACGAGAGCAGGCACATTCAGCTTAGAAAGCCCGTTGACAGCTCCTCCTCCTTTCCTATGGGCTTTCTGCAGTGCGAACGCACCTCCGAAACGGAAAGAAACCTACTCACGGCCTTAAAAGTCAACGGGACCTGGGATTCCCAGCCGGTCACCCATACTGGTACTTGCCAGGCCTCAAGCTGGCTGGCGGCCGCGATCCGACGAGAGCAGGCACATTCAGCTTAGAATGCCCGTTGACAGCTCCTCCTCCTTTCCTATGGGCTTTCTGCAGTGCGAACGCACCTCCGAAAAGGAAAGAAACCTACTCACGGACTTAAAAGTCAACGGGACCTGGGATTCCCAGCCATTCACCCATACTGGTACTTGCCAGGCCTCAAGCTGGCTGGCGGCCGCGATCTGACGAGAGCAGGCACATTCAGCTTA
This sequence comes from Eleutherodactylus coqui, assembly GCF_035609145.1. Classification (NCBI taxonomy): domain Eukaryota; kingdom Metazoa; phylum Chordata; class Amphibia; order Anura; family Eleutherodactylidae; genus Eleutherodactylus; species Eleutherodactylus coqui. Next base: position 40,805,093 of record NC_089841.1, read on the forward strand.
GAATGCCCGTTGACAGCTCCTCCTCCTTTCCTATGGGCTTTCTGCAGTGCGAACGCACCTCCGAAAAGGAAAGAAACCTACTCACGGCCTTAAAAGTCAACAGGACCTGGGATTCCCAGCCGGTCACCCATACTGGTACTTGCCAGGCCTCAAGCTGGCTGGCGGCCGCGATCTGACGAGAGCAGGCACATTCAGCTTAGAATGCCCGTTGACAGCTCCTCCTCCTTTCCTATGGGCTTTCTGCAGTGCGAACGCACCTCCGAAAAGGAAAGAAACCTACTCACGGCCTTAAAAGTCAACGGGACCTGGGATTCCCAGCCGGTCACCCATACTGGTACTTGCCAGGCCTCAAGCTGGCTGGCGGCCGCGATCTGACGAGAGCAGGCACATTCAGCTTAGAATGCCCGTTGACAGCTCCTCCTCCTTTCCTATGGGCTTTCTGCAGTGCGAACGCACCTCCGAAAAGGAAAGAAACCTACTCACGGCCTTAAAAGTCAACGGGACCTGGGATTCCCAACCGGTCACCCATACTGGTACTTGCCAGGCCTCAAGCGGGCTGGCGGCCGCGATCCGACGAGAGCAGGCACATTCAGCTTAGAATGCCCGTTGACAGCTCCTCCTCCTTTCCTATGGGCTTTCTGCAGTGCGAACGCACCTCCGAAAAGGAAAGAAACCTACTCACGGCCTTAAAAGTCAACAGGACCTGGGATTCCCAGCCGGTCACCCATACTGGTACTTGCCAGGCCTCAAGCTGGCTGGCGGCCGCGATCTGACGAGAGCAGGCACATTCAGCTTAGAATGCCTGTTGACAGCTCCTCCTCCTTTCCTATGGGCTTTCTGCAGTGCGAACGCACCTCCGAAAAGGAAAGAAACCTACTCACGGCCTTAAAAGTCAACGGGACCTGGGATTCCCAGCCGGTCACCCATACTGGTACTTGCCAGGCCTCAAGCTGGCTGGCGGCCACGATCTGACGAGAGCAGGCACATTCAGCTTAGAATGCCCGTTGACAGCTCCTCCTCCTTTCCTATGGGCTTTCTGCAGTGCGAACGCACCTCCGAAAAGGAAAGAAACCTACTCACGGCCTTAAAAGTCAACGGGACCTGGGATTCCCAGCCGGTCACCCATACTGGTACTTGCCAGGCCTCAAGCTGGCTGGCGGCCGCGATCTGACGAGAGCAGGCACATTCAGCTTAGAATGCCTGTTGACAGCTCCTCCTCCTTTCCTATGGGCTTTCTGCAGTGCGAACGCACCTCCGAAAAGGAAAGAAACCTACTCACGGCCTTAAAAGTCAACGGGACCTGGGATTCCCAGCCGGTCACCCATACTGGTACTTGCCAGGCCTCAAGCTGGCTGGCGGCCGCGATCTGACGAGAGCAGGCACATTCAGCTTAGAATGCCCGTTGACAGCTCCTCCTCCTTTCCTATGGGCTTTCTGCAGTGCGAACGCACCTCCGAAAAGGAAAGAAACCTACTCACGGCCTTAAAAGTCAACGGGACCTGGGATTCCCAGCCGGTCACCCATACTGGTACTTGCCAGGCCTCAAGCTGGCTGGCGGCCGCGATCTGACGAGAGCAGGCACATTCAGCTTAGAATGCCTGTTGACAGCTCCTCCTCCTTTCCTATGGGCTTTCTGCAGTGCGAACGCACCTCCGAAAAGGAAAGAAACCTACTCACGGCCTTAAAAGTCAACGGGACCTGGGATTCCCAGCCGGTCACCCATACTGGTACTTGCCAGGCCTCAAGCTGGCTGGCGGCCACGATCTGACGAGAGCAGGCACATTCAGCTTAGAATGCCCGTTGACAGCTCCTCCTCCTTTCCTATGGGCTTTCTGCAGTGCGAACGCACCTCCGAAAAGGAAAGAAACCTACTCACGGCCTTAAAAGTCAACGGGACCTGGGATTCCCAGCCGGTCACCCATACTGGTACTTGCCAGGCCTCAAGCTGGCTGGCGGCGGCGATCTGACGAGAGCAGGCACATTCAGCTTAGAATGCCCGTTGACAGCTCCTCCTCCTTTCCTATGGGCTTTCTGCAGTGCGAACGCACCTCCGAAAAGGAAAGAAACCTACTCACGGCCTTAAAAGTCAACGGGACCTGGGATTCCCAGCCGGTCACCCATACTGGTACTTGCCAGGCCTCAAGCTGGCTGGCGGCCGCGATCTGACGAGAGCAGGCACATTCAGCTTAGAATGCCCGTTGACAGCTCCTCCTCCTTTCCTATGGGCTTTCTGCAGTGCGAACGCACCTCCGAAAAGGAAAGAAACCTACTCACGGCCTTAAAAGTCAACGGGACCTGGGATTCCCAACCGGTCACCCATACTGGTACTTGCCAGGCCTCAAGCGGGCTGGCGGCCGCGATCCGACGAGAGCAGGCACATTCAGCTTAGAATGCCCGTTGACAGCTCCTCCTCCTTTCCTATGGGCTTTCTGCAGTGCGAACGCACCTCCGAAAAGGAAAGAAACCTACTCACGGCCTTAAAAGTCAACGGGACCTGGGATTCCCAGCCAGTCACGAATACTGGTACTTGCCAGGCCTCAAGCTGGCTGGCAGCCGCGATCTGACGAGAGCAGGCACATTCAGCTTAGAAAGCCCGTTGACAGCTCCTCCTCCTTTCCTATGGGCTTTCTGCAGTGCGAACGCACCTCCGAAACGGAAAGAAACCTACTCACGGCCTTAAAAGTCAACGGGACCTGGGATTCCCAGCCGGTCACCCATACTGGTACTTGCCAGGCCTCAAGCTGGCTGGCGGCCGCGATCCGACGAGAGCAGGCACATTCAGCTTAGAATGCCCGTTGACAGCTCCTCCTCCTTTCCTATGGGCTTTCTGCAGTGCGAACGCACCTCCGAAAAGGAAAGAAACCTACTCACGGACTTAAAAGTCAACGGGACCTGGGATTCCCAGCCATTCACCCATACTGGTACTTGCCAGGCCTCAAGCTGGCTGGCGGCCGCGATCTGACGAGAGCAGGCACATTCAGCTTAGAATGCCCGTTGACAGCTCCTCCTCCTTTCCTATGGGCTTTCTGCAGTGCGAACGCACCTCCGAAAAGGAAAGAAACCTACTCACGGCCTTAAAAGTCAACAGGACCTGGGATTCCCAGCCGGTCACCCATACTGGTACTTGCCAGGCCTCAAGCTGGCTGGCGGCCGCGATCTGACGAGAGCAGGCACATTCAGCTTAGAATGCCCGTTGACAGCTCCTCCTCCTTTCCTATGGGCTTTCTGCAGTGCGAACGCACCTCCGAAAAGGAAAGAAACCTACTCACGGCCTTAAAAGTCAACGGGACCTGGGATTCCCAGCCGGTCACCCATACTGGTACTTGCCAGGCCTCAAGCTGGCTGGCGGCCGCGATCTGACGAGAGCAGGCACATTCAGCTTAGAATGCCCGTTGACAGCTCCTCCTCCTTTCCTATGGGCTTTCTGCAGTGCGAACGCACCTCCGAAAAGGAAAGAAACCTACTCACGGCCTTAAAAGTCAACGGGACCTGGGATTCCCAACCGGTCACCCATACTGGTACTTGCCAGGCCTCAAGCGGGCTGGCGGCCGCGATCCGACGAGAGCAGGCACATTCAGCTTAGAATGCCCGTTGACAGCTCCTCCTCCTTTCCTATGGGCTTTCTGCAGTGCGAACGCACCTCCGAAAAGGAAAGAAACCTACTCACGGCCTTAAAAGTCAACGGGACCTGGGATTCCCAGCCGGTCACCCATACTGGTACTTGCCAGGCCTCAAGCTGGCTGGCGGCCGCGATCTGACGAGAGCAGGCACATTCAGCTTAGAATGCCTGTTGACAGCTCCTCCTCCTTTCCTATGGGCTTTCTGCAGTGCGAACGCACCTCCGAAAAGGAAAGAAACCTACTCACGGCCTTAAAAGTCAACGGGACCTGGGATTCCCAGCCGGTCACCCATACTGGTACTTGCCAGGCCTCAAGCTGGCTGGCGGCCACGATCTGACGAGAGCAGGCACATTCAGCTTAGAATGCCCGTTGACAGCTCCTCCTCCTTTCCTATGGGCTTTCTGCAGTGCGAACGCACCTCCGAAAAGGAAAGAAACCTACTCACGGCCTTAAAAGTCAACGGGACCTGGGATTCCCAGCCGGTCACCCATACTGGTACTTGCCAGGCCTCAAGCTGGCTGGCGGTGGCGATCTGACGAGAGCAGGCACATTCAGCTTAGAATGCCCGTTGACAGCTCCTCCTCCTTTCCTATGGGCTTTCTGCAGTGCGAACGCACCTCCGAAAAGGAAAGAAACCTACTCACGGACTTAAAAGTCAACGGGACCTGGGATTCCCAGCCGGTCACCCATACTGGTACTTACCAGGCCTCAAGCTGGCTGGCGGCCGCGATCTGACGAGAGCAGGCACATTCAGCTTAGAATGCCCGTTGACAGCTCCTCCTCCTTTCCTATGGGCTTTCTGCAGTGCGAACGCACCTCCGAAAAGGAAAGAAACCTACTCACGGCCTTAAAAGTCAACGGGACCTGGGATTCCCAGCCGGTCACCCATACTGGTACTTGCCAGGCCTCAAGCTGGCTGGCGGCCGCGATCTGACAAGAGCAGGCACATTCAGCTTAGAATGCCCGTTGACAGCTCCTCCTCCTTTCCTATGGGCTTTCTGCAGTGCGAACGCACCTCCGAAAAGGAAAGAAACCTACTCACGGCCTTAAAAGTCAACGGGACCTGGGATTCCCAGCCGGTCACCCATACTGGTACTTGCCAGGCCTCAAGCGGGCTGGCGGCCGCGATCTGACGAGAGCAGGCACATTCAGCTTAGAATGCCTGTTGACAGCTCCTCCTCCTTTCCTATGGGCTTTCTGCAGTGCGAACGCACCTCCGAAAAGGAAAGAAACCTACTCATGGCCTTAAAAGTCAACGGGACCTGGGATTCCCAGCCGGTCACCCATACTGGTACTTGCCAGGCCTCAAGCTGGCTGGCGGCCGCGATCTGACGAGAGCAGGCACATTCAGCTTAGAATGCCCGTTGACAGCTCCTCCTCCTTTCCTATGGGCTTTCTGCAGTGCGAACGCACCTCCGAAAAGGAAAGAAACCTACTCACGGCCTTAAAAGTCAACGGGACCTGGGATTCCCAGCCGGTCACCCATACTGGTACTTGCCAGGCCTCAAGCTGGCTGGCGGCCGCGATCCGACGAGAGCAGGCACATTCAGCTTAGAATGCCCGTTGACAGCTCCTCCTCCTTTCCTATGGGCTTTCTGCAGTGCGAACGCACCTCCGAAAAGGAAAGAAACCTACTCACGGCCTTAAAAGTCAACGGGACCTGGGATTCCCAGCCAGTCACGAATACTGGTACTTGCCAGGCCTCAAGCTGGCTGGCAGCCGCGATCTGACGAGAGCAGGCACATTCAGCTTAGAAAGCCCGTTGACAGCTCCTCCTCCTTTCCTATGGGCTTTCTGCAGTGCGAACGCACCTCCGAAACGGAAAGAAACCTACTCACGGCCTTAAAAGTCAACGGGACCTGGGATTCCCAGCCGGTCACCCATACTGGTACTTGCCAGGCCTCAAGCTGGCTGGCGGCCGCGATCCGACGAGAGCAGGCACATTCAGCTTAGAATGCCCGTTGACAGCTCCTCCTCCTTTCCTATGGGCTTTCTGCAGTGCGAACGCACCTCCGAAAAGGAAAGAAACCTACTCACGGACTTAAAAGTCAACGGGACCTGGGATTCCCAGCCATTCACCCATACTGGTACTTGCCAGGCCTCAAGCTGGCTGGCGGCCGCGATCTGACGAGAGCAGGCACATTCAGCTTAGAATGCCCGTTGACAGCTCCTCCTCCTTTCCTATGGGCTTTCTGCAGTGCGAACGCACCTCCGAAAAGGAAAGAAACCTACTCACGGCCTTAAAAGTCAACAGGACCTGGGATTCCCAGCCGGTCACCCATACTGGTACTTGCCAGGCCTCAAGCTGGCTGGCGGCCGCGATCTGACGAGAGCAGGCACATTCAGCTTAGAATGCCCGTTGACAGCTCCTCCTCCTTTCCTATGGGCTTTCTGCAGTGCGAACGCACCTCCGAAAAGGAAAGAAACCTACTCACGGCCTTAAAAGTCAACGGGACCTGGGATTCCCAGCCGGTCACCCATACTGGTACTTGCCAGGCCTCAAGCTGGCTGGCGGCCGCGATCTGACGAGAGCAGGCACATTCAGCTTAGAATGCCCGTTGACAGCTCCTCCTCCTTTCCTATGGGCTTTCTGCAGTGCGAACGCACCTCCGAAAAGGAAAGAAACCTACTCACGGCCTTAAAAGTCAACGGGACCTGGGATTCCCAACCGGTCACCCATACTGGTACTTGCCAGGCCTCAAGCGGGCTGGCGGCCGCGATCCGACGAGAGCAGGCACATTCAGCTTAGAATGCCCGTTGACAGCTCCTCCTCCTTTCCTATGGGCTTTCTGCAGTGCGAACGCACCTCCGAAAAGGAAAGAAACCTACTCACGGCCTTAAAAGTCAACGGGACCTGGGATTCCCAGCCGGTCACCCATACTGGTACTTGCCAGGCCTCAAGCTGGCTGGCGGCCGCGATCTGACGAGAGCAGGCACATTCAGCTTAGAATGCCCGTTGACAGCTCCTCCTCCTTTCCTATGGGCTTTCTGCAGTGCGAACGCACCTCCGAAAAGGAAAGAAACCTACTCACGGCCTTAAAAGTCAACGGGACCTGGGATTCCCAGCCGGTCACCCATACTGGTACTTGCCAGGCCTCAAGCTGGCTGGCGGCCGCGATCCGACGAGAGCAGGCACATTCAGCTTAGAATGCCCGTTGACAGCTCCTCCTCCTTTCCTATGGGCTTTCTGCAGTGCGAACGCACCTCCGAAAAGGAAAGAAACCTACTCACGGCCTTAAAAGTCAACGGGACCTGCTATTCCCAGCCGGTCACGAATACTGGTACTTGCCAGGCCTCAAGCTGGCTGGCAGCCGCGATCTGACGAGAGCAGGCACATTCAGCTTAGAAAGCCCGTTGACAGCTCCTCCTCCTTTCCTATGGGCTTTCTGCAGTGCGAACGCACCTCCGAAAAGGAAAGAAACCTACTCACGGCCTTAAAAGTCAACGGGACCTGGGATTCCCAGCCGGTCACCCATACTGGTACTTGCCAGGCCTCAAGCTGGCTGGCGGCCACGATCTGACGAGAGCAGGCACATTCAGCTTAGAATGCCCGTTGACAGCTCCTCCTCCTTTCCTATGGGCTTTCTGCAGTGCGAACGCACCTCCGAAAAGGAAAGAAACCTACTCACGGCCTTAAAAGTCAACGGGACCTGGGATTCCCAGCCGGTCACCCATACTGGTACTTGCCAGGCCTCAAGCTGGCTGGCGGCCGCGATCTGACGAGAGCAGGCACATTCAGCTTAGAATGCCAGTTGACAGCTCCTCCTCCTTTCCTATGGGCTTTCTGCAGTGCGAACGCACCTCCGAAAAGGAAAGAAACCTACTCACGGCCTTAAAAGTCAACGGGACCTGGGATTCCCAGCCGGTCACCCATACTGGTACTTGCCAGGCCTCAAGCTGGCTGGCGGCTGCGATCTGACGAGAGCAGGCACATTCAGCTTAGAATGCCTGTTGACAGCTCCTCCTCCTTTCCTATGGGCTTTCTGCAGTGCGAACGCACCTCCGAAAAGGAAAGAAACCTACTCACGGCCTTAAAAGTCAACGGGACCTGGGATTCCCAGCCGGTCACCCATACTGGTACTTGCCAGGCCTCAAGCTGGCTGGCGGCCACGATCTGACGAGAGCAGGCACATTCAGCTTAGAATGCCCGTTGACAGCTCCTCCTCCTTTCCTATGGGCTTTCTGCAGTGCGAACGCACCTCCGAAAAGGAAAGAAACCTACTCACGGCCTTAAAAGTCAACGGGACCTGGGATTCCCAGCCGGTCACCCATACTGGCACTTGCCAGGCCTCAAGCGGGCTGGCGGCCGCGATCTGACGAGAGCAGGCACATTCAGCTTAGAATACCCGTTGACAGCTCCTCCTCCTTTCCTATGGGCTTTCTGCAGTGCGAACGCACCTCCGAAAAGGAAAGAAACCTACTCACGGCCTTAAAAGTCAACGGGACCTGGGATTCCCAGCCGGTCACCCATACTGGTACTTGCCAGGCCTCAAGCTGGCTGGCGGCCGCGATCTGACGAGAGCAGGCACATTCAGCTTAGAATGCCCGTTGACAGCTCCTCCTCCTTTCCTATGGGCTTTCTGCAGTGCGAACGCACCTCCGAAAAGGAAAGAAACCTACTCACGGCCTTAAAAGTCAACGGGACCTGGGATTGCCAGACGGTCACCCATACTGGTACTTGCCAGGCCTCAAGCTGGCTGGCGGCCGCGATCCGACGAGAGCAGGCACATTCAGCTTAGAATGCCCATTGACAGCTCCTCCTCCTTTCCTATGGGCTTTCTGCAGTGCGAACGCACCTCCGAAAAGGAAAGAAACCTACTCACGGCCTTAAAAGTCAACGGGACCTGGGATTGCCAGACGGTCACCCATACTGGTACTTGCCAGGCCTCAAGCTGGCTGGCGGCCGCGATCCGACGAGAGCAGGCACATTCAGCTTAGAATGCCCGTTGACAGCTCCTCCTCCTTTCCTATGGGCTTTCTGCAGTGCGAACGCACCTCCGAAAAGGAAAGAAACCTACTCACGGCCTTAAAAGTCAACGGGACCTGGGATTCCCAGCCGGTCACGAATACTGGTACTTGCCAGACCTCAAGCTGGCTGGCAGCCGCGATCTGACGAGAGCAGGCACATTCAGCTTAGAAAGCCCGTTGACAGCTCCTCCTCCTTTCCTATGGGCTTTCTGCAGTGCGAACGCACCTCCGAAACGGAAAGAAACCTACTCACGGCCTTAAAAGTCAACGGGACCTGGGATTCCCAGCCGGTCACCCATACTGGTACTTGCCAGGCCTCAAGCTGGCTAGCGGCCGCGATCTGACGAGAGCAGGCACATTCAGCTTAGAATGCCCGTTGACAGCTCCTCCTCCTTTCCTATGGGCTTTCTGCAGTGCGAACGCACCTCCGAAATGGAAAGAAACCTACTCACGGCCTTAAAAGTCAACGGGACCTGGGATTCCCAGCTGGTCACCCATACTGGTACTTGCCAGGCCTCAAGCTGGCTGGCGGCCGCGATCTGACGAGAGCAGGCACATTCAGCTTAGAATGCCCGTTGACAGCTCCTCCTCCTTTCCTATGGGCTTTCTGCAGTGCGAACGCACCTCCGAAAAGGAAAGAAACCTACTCACGGCCTTAAAAGTCAACGGGACCTGGGATTCCCAGCCGGTCACCCATACTGGTACTTGCCAGGCCTCAAGCTGGCTGGCGGCCGCGATCTGACGAGAGCAGGCACATTCAGCTTAGAATGCCCGTTGACAGCTCCTCCTCCTTTCCTATGGGCTTTCTGCAGTGCGAACGCACCTCCGAAAAGGAAAGAAACCTACTCACGGCCTTAAAAGTCAACGGGACCTGGGATTCCCAGCCGGTCACCCATACTGGTACTTGCCAGGCCTCAAGCTGGCTGGCGGCCGCGATCTGACGAGAGCAGGCACATTCAGCTTAGAATGCCAGTTGACAGCTCCTCCTCCTTTCCTATGGGCTTTCTGCAGTGCGAACGCACCTCCGAAAAGGAAAGAAACCTACTCACGGCCTTAAAAGTCAACGGGACCTGGGATTCCCAGCCGGTCACCCATACTGGTACTTGCCAGGCCTCAAGCTGGCTGGCGGCCGCGATCTGACGAGAGCAGGCACATTCAGCTTAGAATGCCTGTTGACAGCTCCTCCTCCTTTCCTATGGGCTTTCTGCAGTGCGAACGCACCTCCGAAAAGGAAAGAAACCTACTCACGGCCTTAAAAGTCAACGGGACCTGGGATTCCCAGCCGGTCACCCATACTGGTACTTGCCAGGCCTCAAGCTGGCTGGCGGCCACGATCTGACGAGAGCAGGCACATTCAGCTTAGAATGCCCGTTGACAGCTCCTCCTCCTTTCCTATGGGCTTTCTGCAGTGCGAACGCACCTCCGAAAAGGAAAGAAACCTACTCACGGCCTTAAAAGTCAACGGGACCTGGGATTCCCAGCCGGTCACCCATACTGGCACTTGCCAGGCCTCAAGCGGGCTGGCGGCCGCGATCTGACGAGAGCAGGCACATTCAGCTTAGAATACCCGTTGACAGCTCCTCCTCCTTTCCTATGGGCTTTCTGCAGTGCGAACGCACCTCCGAAAAGGAAAGAAACCTACTCACGGCCTTAAAAGTCAACGGGACCTGGGATTCCCAGCCGGTCACCCATACTGGTACTTGCCAGGCCTCAAGCTGGCTGGCGGCCGCGATCTGACGAGAGCAGGCACATTCAGCTTAGAATGCCCGTTGACAGCTCCTCCTCCTTTCCTATGGGCTTTCTGCAGTGCGAACGCACCTCCGAAAAGGAAAGAAACCTACTCACGGCCTTAAAAGTCAACGGGACCTGGGATTCCCAGCCGGTCACCCATACTGGCACTTGCCAGGCCTCAAGCGGGCTGGCGGCCGCGATCTGACGAGAGCAGGCACATTCAGCTTAGAATACCCGTTGACAGCTCCTCCTCCTTTCCTATGGGCTTTCTGCAGTGCGAACGCACCTCCGAAAAGGAAAGAAACCTACTCACGGCCTTAAAAGTCAACGGGACCTGGGATTCCCAGCCGGTCACCCATACTGGTACTTGCCAGGCCTCAAGCTGGCTGGCGGCCGCGATCTGACGAGAGCAGGCACATTCAGCTTAGAATGCCCGTTGACAGCTCCTCCTCCTTTCCTATGGGCTTTCTGCAGTGCGAACGCACCTCCGAAAAGGAAAGAAACCTACTCACGGCCTTAAAAGTCAACGGGACCTGGGATTCCCAGCCGGTCACCCATACTGGTACTTGCCAGGCCTCAAGCTGGCTGGCGGCCGCGATCCGACGAGAGCAGGCACATTCAGCTTAGAATGCCCGTTGACAGCTCCTCCTCCTTTCCTATGGGCTTTCTGCAGTGCGAACGCACCTCCGAAAAGGAAAGAAACCTACTCACGGCCTTAAAAGTCAACGGGACCTGGGATTCCCAGCCGGTCACCCATACTGGTACTTGCCAGGCCTCAAGCTGGCTGGCGGCCGCGATCTGACGAGAGCAGGCACATTCAGCTTAGAATGCCCGTTGACAGCTCCTCCTCCTTTCCTATGGGCTTTCTGCAGTGCGAACGCACCTCCGAAAAGGAAAGAAACCTACTCACGGCCTTAAAAGTCAACGGGACCTGGGATTCCCAGCCGGTCACCCATACTGGTACTTGCCAGGCCTCAAGCTGGCTGGCGGCCGCGATCCGACGAGAGCAGGCACATTCAGCTTAGAATGCCCGTTGACAGCTCCTCCTCCTTTCCTATGGGCTTTCTGCAGTGCGAACGCACCTCCGAAAAGGAAAGAAACCTACTCACGGCCTTAAAAGTCAACGGGACCTGGGATTCCCAGCCGGTCACGAATACTGGTACTTGCCAGACCTCAAGCTGGCTGGCAGCCGCGATCTGACGAGAGCAGGCACATTCAGCTTAGAAAGCCCGTTGACAGCTCCTCCTCCTTTCCTATGGGCTTTCTGCAGTGCGAACGCACCTCCGAAACGGAAAGAAACCTACTCACGGCCTTAAAAGTCAACGGGACCTGGGATTCCCAGCCGGTCACCCATACTGGTACTTGCCAGGCCTCAAGCTGGCTAGCGGCCGCGATCTGACGAGAGCAGGCACATTCAGCTTAGAATGCCCGTTGACAGCTCCTCCTCCTTTCCTATGGGCTTTCTGCAGTGCGAACGCACCTCCGAAATGGAAAGAAACCTACTCACGGCCTTAAAAGTCAACGGGACCTGGGATTCCCAGCTGGTCACCCATACTGGTACTTGCCAGGCCTCAAGCTGGCTGGCGGCCGCGATCTGACGAGAGCAGGCACATTCAGCTTAGAATGCCCGTTGACAGCTCCTCCTCCTTTCCTATGGGCTTTCTGCAGTGCGAACGCACCTCCGAAAAGGAAAGAAACCTACTCACGGCCTTAAAAGTCAACGGGACCTGGGATTCCCAGCCGGTCACCCATACTGGTACTTGCCAGGCCTCAAGCTGGCTGGCGGCCGCGATCTGACGAGAGCAGGCACATTCAGCTTAGAATACCCGTTGACAGCTCCTCCTCCTTTCCTATGGGCTTTCTGCAGTGCGAACGCACCTCCGAAAAGGAAAGAAACCTACTCACGGCCTTAAAAGTCAACGGGACCTGGGATTCCCAGCCGGTCACCCATACTGGTACTTGCCAGGCCTCAAGCTGGCTGGCGGCCGCGATCTGACGAGAGCAGGCACATTCAGCTTAGAATGCCAGTTGACAGCTCCTCCTCCTTTCCTATGGGCTTTCTGCAGTGCGAACGCACCTCCGAAAAGGAAAGAAACCTACTCACGGCCTTAAAAGTCAACGGGACCTGGGATTCCCAGCCGGTCACCCATACTGGTACTTGCCAGGCCTCAAGCTGGCTGGCGGCCGCGATCTGACGAGAGCAGGCACATTCAGCTTAGAATGCCTGTTGACAGCTCCTCCTCCTTTCCTATGGGCTTTCTGCAGTGCGAACGCACCTCCGAAAAGGAAAGAAACCTACTCACGGCCTTAAAAGTCAACGGGACCTGGGATTCCCAGCCGGTCACCCATACTGGTACTTGCCAGGCCTCAAGCTGGCTGGCGGCCACGATCTGACGAGAGCAGGCACATTCAGCTTAGAATGCCCGTTGACAGCTCCTCCTCCTTTCCTATGGGCTTTCTGCAGTGCGAACGCACCTCCGAAAAGGAAAGAAACCTACTCACGGCCTTAAAAGTCAACGGGACCTGGGATTCCCAGCCGGTCACCCATACTGGCACTTGCCAGGCCTCAAGCGGGCTGGCGGCCGCGATCTGACGAGAGCAGGCACATTCAGCTTAGAATACCCGTTGACAGCTCCTCCTCCTTTCCTATGGGCTTTCTGCAGTGCGAACGCACCTCCGAAAAGGAAAGAAACCTACTCACGGCCTTAAAAGTCAACGGGACCTGGGATTCCCAGCCGGTCACCCATACTGGTACTTGCCAGGCCTCAAGCTGGCTGGCGGCCGCGATCTGACGAGAGCAGGCACATTCAGCTTAGAATGCCCGTTGACAGCTCCTCCTCCTTTCCTATGGGCTTTCTGCAGTGCGAACGCACCTCCGAAAAGGAAAGAAACCTACTCACGGCCTTAAAAGTCAACGGGACCTGGGATTCCCAGCCGGTCACCCATACTGGTACTTGCCAGGCCTCAAGCTGGCTGGCGGCCGCGATCTGACGAGAGCAGGCACATTCAGCTTAGAATGCCCGTTGACAGCTCCTCCTCCTTTCCTATGGGCTTTCTGCAGTGCGAACGCACCTCCGAAAAGGAAAGAAACCTACTCACGGCCTTAAAAGTCAACGGGACCTGGGATTCCCAGCCGGTCACCCATACTGGTACTTGCCAGGCCTCAAGCTGGCTGGCGGCCGCGATCTGACGAGAGCAGGCACATTCAGCTTAGAATGCCAGTTGACAGCTCCTCCTCCTTTCCTATGGGCTTTCTGCAGTGCGAACGCACCTCCGAAAAGGAAAGAAACCTACTCACGGCCTTAAAAGTCAACGGGACCTGGGATTCCCAGCCGGTCACCCATACTGGTACTTGCCAGGCCTCAAGCTGGCTGGCGGCCGCGATCTGACGAGAGCAGGCACATTCAGCTTAGAATGCCTGTTGACAGCTCCTCCTCCTTTCCTATGGGCTTTCTGCAGTGCGAACGCACCTCCGAAAAGGAAAGAAACCTACTCACGGCCTTAAAAGTCAACGGGACCTGGGATTCCCAGCCGGTCACCCATACTGGTACTTGCCAGGCCTCAAGCTGGCTGGCGGCCACGATCTGACGAGAGCAGGCACATTCAGCTTAGAATGCCCGTTGACAGCTCCTCCTCCTTTCCTATGGGCTTTCTGCAGTGCGAACGCACCTCCGAAAAGGAAAGAAACCTACTCACGGCCTTAAAAGTCAACGGGACCTGGGATTCCCAGCCGGTCACCCATACTGGCACTTGCCAGGCCTCAAGCGGGCTGGCGGCCGCGATCTGACGAGAGCAGGCACATTCAGCTTAGAATACCCGTTGACAGCTCCTCCTCCTTTCCTATGGGCTTTCTGCAGTGCGAACGCACCTCCGAAAAGGAAAGAAACCTACTCACGGCCTTAAAAGTCAACGGGACCTGGGATTCCCAGCCGGTCACCCATACTGGTACTTGCCAGGCCTCAAGCTGGCTGGCGGCCGCGATCTGACGAGAGCAGGCACATTCAGCTTAGAATGCCCGTTGACAGCTCCTCCTCCTTTCCTATGGGCTTTCTGCAGTGCGAACGCACCTCCGAAAAGGAAAGAAACCTACTCACGGCCTTAAAAGTCAACGGGACCTGGGATTCCCAGCCGGTCACCCATACTGGCACTTGCCAGGCCTCAAGCGGGCTGGCGGCCGCGATCTGACGAGAGCAGGCACATTCAGCTTAGAATACCCGTTGACAGCTCCTCCTCCTTTCCTATGGGCTTTCTGCAGTGCGAACGCACCTCCGAAAAGGAAAGAAACCTACTCACGGCCTTAAAAGTCAACGGGACCTGGGATTCCCAGCCGGTCACCCATACTGGTACTTGCCAGGCCTCAAGCTGGCTGGCGGCCGCGATCTGACGAGAGCAGGCACATTCAGCTTAGAATGCCCGTTGACAGCTCCTCCTCCTTTCCTATGGGCTTTCTGCAGTGCGAACGCACCTCCGAAAAGGAAAGAAACCTACTCACGGCCTTAAAAGTCAACGGGACCTGGGATTCCCAGCCGGTCACCCATACTGGTACTTGCCAGGCCTCAAGCTGGCTGGCGGCCGCGATCTGACGAGAGCAGGCACATTCAGCTTAGAATGCCCGTTGACAGCTCCTCCTCCTTTCCTATGGGCTTTCTGCAGTGCGAACGCACCTCCGAAAAGGAAAGAAACCTACTCACGGCCTTAAAAGTCAACGGGACCTGGGATTCCCAGCCGGTCACCCATACTGGTACTTGCCAGGCCTCAAGCTGGCTGGCGGCCGCGATCTGACGAGAGCAGGCACATTCAGCTTAGAATGCCAGTTGACAGCTCCTCCTCCTTTCCTATGGGCTTTCTGCAGTGCGAACGCACCTCCGAAAAGGAAAGAAACCTACTCACGGCCTTAAAAGTCAACGGGACCTGGGATTCCCAGCCGGTCACCCATACTGGTACTTGCCAGGCCTCAAGCTGGCTGGCGGCCGCGATCTGACGAGAGCAGGCACATTCAGCTTAGAATGCCTGTTGACAGCTCCTCCTCCTTTCCTATGGGCTTTCTGCAGTGCGAACGCACCTCCGAAAAGGAAAGAAACCTACTCACGGCCTTAAAAGTCAACGGGACCTGGGATTCCCAGCCGGTCACCCATACTGGTACTTGCCAGGCCTCAAGCTGGCTGGCGGCCACGATCTGACGAGAGCAGGCACATTCAGCTTAGAATGCCCGTTGACAGCTCCTCCTCCTTTCCTATGGGCTTTCTGCAGTGCGAACGCACCTCCGAAAAGGAAAGAAACCTACTCACGGCCTTAAAAGTCAACGGGACCTGGGATTCCCAGCCGGTCACCCATACTGGCACTTGCCAGGCCTCAAGCGGGCTGGCGGCCGCGATCTGACGAGAGCAGGCACATTCAGCTTAGAATACCCGTTGACAGCTCCTCCTCCTTTCCTATGGGCTTTCTGCAGTGCGAACGCACCTCCGAAAAGGAAAGAAACCTACTCACGGCCTTAAAAGTCAACGGGACCTGGGATTCCCAGCCGGTCACCCATACTGGTACTTGCCAGGCCTCAAGCTGGCTGGCGGCCGCGATCTGACGAGAGCAGGCACATTCAGCTTAGAATGCCCGTTGACAGCTCCTCCTCCTTTCCTATGGGCTTTCTGCAGTGCGAACGCACCTCCGAAAAGGAAAGAAACCTACTCACGGCCTTAAAAGTCAACGGGACCTGGGATTCCCAGCCGGTCACCCATACTGGCACTTGCCAGGCCTCAAGCGGGCTGGCGGCCGCGATCTGACGAGAGCAGGCACATTCAGCTTAGAATACCCGTTGACAGCTCCTCCTCCTTTCCTATGGGCTTTCTGCAGTGCGAACGCACCTCCGAAAAGGAAAGAAACCTACTCACGGCCTTAAAAGTCAACGGGACCTGGGATTCCCAGCCGGTCACCCATACTGGTACTTGCCAGGCCTCAAGCTGGCTGGCGGCCGCGATCTGACGAGAGCAGGCACATTCAGCTTAGAATGCCCGTTGACAGCTCCTCCTCCTTTCCTATGGGCTTTCTGCAGTGCGAACGCACCTCCGAAAAGGAAAGAAACCTACTCACGGCCTTAAAAGTCAACGGGACCTGGGATTCCCAGCCGGTCACGAATACTGGTACTTGCCAGACCTCAAGCTGGCTGGCGGCCGCGATCTGACGAGAGCAGGCACATTCAGCTTAGAATGCCCGTTGACAGCTCCTCCTCCTTTCCTATGGGCTTTCTGCAGTGCGAACGCACCTCCGAAAAGGAAAGAAACCTACTCACGGCCTTAAAAGTCAACGGGACCTGGGATTCCCAGCCGGTCACCCATACTGGTACTTGCCAGGCCTCAAGCTGGCTGGCGGCCGCGATCTGACGAGAGCAGGCACATTCAGCTTAGAATGCCCGTTGACAGCTCCTCCTCCTTTCCTATGGGCTTTCTGCAGTGCGAACGCACCTCCGAAAAGGAAAGAAACCTACTCACGGCCTTAAAAGTCAACGGGACCTGGGATTCCCAGCCGGTCACCCATACTGGCACTTGCCAGGCCTCAAGCGGGCTGGCGGCCGCGATCTGACGAGAGCAGGCACATTCAGCTTAGAATACCCGTTGACAGCTCCTCCTCCTTTCCTATGGGCTTTCTGCAGTGCGAACGCACCTCCGAAAAGGAAAGAAACCTACTCACGGCCTTAAAAGTCAACGGGACCTGGGATTCCCAGCCGGTCACCCATACTGGTACTTGCCAGGCCTCAAGCTGGCTGGCGGCCGCGATCTGACGAGAGCAGGCACATTCAGCTTAGAATGCCCGTTGACAGCTCCTCCTCCTTTCCTATGGGCTTTCTGCAGTGCGAACGCACCTCCGAAAAGGAAAGAAACCTACTCACGGCCTTAAAAGTCAACGGGACCTGGGATTCCCAGCCGGTCACGAATACTGGTACTTGCCAGACCTCAAGCTGGCTGGCAGCCGCGATCTGACGAGAGCAGGCACATTCAGCTTAGAAAGCCCGTTGACAGCTCCTCCTCCTTTCCTATGGGCTTTCTGCAGTGCGAACGCACCTCCGAAACGGAAAGAAACCTACTCACGGCCTTAAAAGTCAACGGGACCTGGGATTCCCAGCCGGTCACCCATACTGGTACTTGCCAGGCCTCAAGCTGGCTAGCGGCCGCGATCTGACGAGAGCAGGCACATTCAGCTTAGAATGCCCGTTGACAGCTCCTCCTCCTTTCCTATGGGCTTTCTGCAGTGCGAACGCACCTCCGAAATGGAAAGAAACCTACTCACGGCCTTAAAAGTCAACGGGACCTGGGATTCCCAGCTGGTCACCCATACTGGTACTTGCCAGGCCTCAAGCTGGCTGGCGGCCGCGATCTGACGAGAGCAGGCACATTCAGCTTAGAATGCCCGTTGACAGCTCCTCCTCCTTTCCTATGGGCTTTCTGCAGTGCGAACGCACCTCCGAAAAGGAAAGAAACCTACTCACGGCCTTAAAAGTCAACGGGACCTGGGATTCCCAGCCGGTCACCCATACTGGTACTTGCCAGGCCTCAAGCTGGCTGGCGGCCGCGATCTGACGAGAGCAGGCACATTCAGCTTAGAATACCCGTTGACAGCTCCTCCTCCTTTCCTATGGGCTTTCTGCAGTGCGAACGCACCTCCGAAAAGGAAAGAAACCTACTCACGGCCTTAAAAGTCAACGGGACCTGGGATTCCCAGCCGGTCACCCATACTGGTACTTGCCAGGCCTCAAGCTGGCTGGCGGCCGCGATCTGACGAGAGCAGGCACATTCAGCTTAGAATGCCAGTTGACAGCTCCTCCTCCTTTCCTATGGGCTTTCTGCAGTGCGAACGCACCTCCGAAAAGGAAAGAAACCTACTCACGGCCTTAAAAGTCAACGGGACCTGGGATTCCCAGCCGGTCACCCATACTGGTACTTGCCAGGCCTCAAGCTGGCTGGCGGCCGCGATCTGACGAGAGCAGGCACATTCAGCTTAGAATGCCTGTTGACAGCTCCTCCTCCTTTCCTATGGGCTTTCTGCAGTGCGAACGCACCTCCGAAAAGGAAAGAAACCTACTCACGGCCTTAAAAGTCAACGGGACCTGGGATTCCCAGCCGGTCACCCATACTGGTACTTGCCAGGCCTCAAGCTGGCTGGCGGCCACGATCTGACGAGAGCAGGCACATTCAGCTTAGAATGCCCGTTGACAGCTCCTCCTCCTTTCCTATGGGCTTTCTGCAGTGCGAACGCACCTCCGAAAAGGAAAGAAACCTACTCACGGCCTTAAAAGTCAACGGGACCTGGGATTCCCAGCCGGTCACCCATACTGGCACTTGCCAGGCCTCAAGCGGGCTGGCGGCCGCGATCTGACGAGAGCAGGCACATTCAGCTTAGAATACCCGTTGACAGCTCCTCCTCCTTTCCTATGGGCTTTCTGCAGTGCGAACGCACCTCCGAAAAGGAAAGAAACCTACTCACGGCCTTAAAAGTCAACGGGACCTGGGATTCCCAGCCGGTCACCCATACTGGTACTTGCCAGGCCTCAAGCTGGCTGGCGGCCGCGATCTGACGAGAGCAGGCACATTCAGCTTAGAATGCCCGTTGACAGCTCCTCCTCCTTTCCTATGGGCTTTCTGCAGTGCGAACGCACCTCCGAAAAGGAAAGAAACCTACTCACGGCCTTAAAAGTCAACGGGACCTGGGATTCCCAGCCGGTCACCCATACTGGTACTTGCCAGGCCTCAAGCTGGCTGGCGGCCGCGATCTGACGAGAGCAGGCACATTCAGCTTAGAATGCCCGTTGACAGCTCCTCCTCCTTTCCTATGGGCTTTCTGCAGTGCGAACGCACCTCCGAAAAGGAAAGAAACCTACTCACGGCCTTAAAAGTCAACGGGACCTGGGATTCCCAGCCGGTCACCCATACTGGTACTTGCCAGGCCTCAAGCTGGCTGGCGGCCGCGATCTGACGAGAGCAGGCACATTCAGCTTAGAATGCCAGTTGACAGCTCCTCCTCCTTTCCTATGGGCTTTCTGCAGTGCGAACGCACCTCCGAAAAGGAAAGAAACCTACTCACGGCCTTAAAAGTCAACGGGACCTGGGATTCCCAGCCGGTCACCCATACTGGTACTTGCCAGGCCTCAAGCTGGCTGGCGGCCGCGATCTGACGAGAGCAGGCACATTCAGCTTAGAATGCCTGTTGACAGCTCCTCCTCCTTTCCTATGGGCTTTCTGCAGTGCGAACGCACCTCCGAAAAGGAAAGAAACCTACTCACGGCCTTAAAAGTCAACGGGACCTGGGATTCCCAGCCGGTCACCCATACTGGTACTTGCCAGGCCTCAAGCTGGCTGGCGGCCACGATCTGACGAGAGCAGGCACATTCAGCTTAGAATGCCCGTTGACAGCTCCTCCTCCTTTCCTATGGGCTTTCTGCAGTGCGAACGCACCTCCGAAAAGGAAAGAAACCTACTCACGGCCTTAAAAGTCAACGGGACCTGGGATTCCCAGCCGGTCACCCATACTGGCACTTGCCAGGCCTCAAGCGGGCTGGCGGCCGCGATCTGACGAGAGCAGGCACATTCAGCTTAGAATACCCGTTGACAGCTCCTCCTCCTTTCCTATGGGCTTTCTGCAGTGCGAACGCACCTCCGAAAAGGAAAGAAACCTACTCACGGCCTTAAAAGTCAACGGGACCTGGGATTCCCAGCCGGTCACCCATACTGGTACTTGCCAGGCCTCAAGCTGGCTGGCGGCCGCGATCTGACGAGAGCAGGCACATTCAGCTTAGAATGCCCGTTGACAGCTCCTCCTCCTTTCCTATGGGCTTTCTGCAGTGCGAACGCACCTCCGAAAAGGAAAGAAACCTACTCACGGCCTTAAAAGTCAACGGGACCTGGGATTCCCAGCCGGTCACCCATACTGGCACTTGCCAGGCCTCAAGCGGGCTGGCGGCCGCGATCTGACGAGAGCAGGCACATTCAGCTTAGAATACCCGTTGACAGCTCCTCCTCCTTTCCTATGGGCTTTCTGCAGTGCGAACGCACCTCCGAAAAGGAAAGAAACCTACTCACGGCCTTAAAAGTCAACGGGACCTGGGATTCCCAGCCGGTCACCCATACTGGTACTTGCCAGGCCTCAAGCTGGCTGGCGGCCGCGATCTGACGAGAGCAGGCACATTCAGCTTAGAATGCCCGTTGACAGCTCCTCCTCCTTTCCTATGGGCTTTCTGCAGTGCGAACGCACCTCCGAAAAGGAAAGAAACCTACTCACGGCCTTAAAAGTCAACGGGACCTGGGATTCCCAGCCGGTCACGAATACTGGTACTTGCCAGACCTCAAGCTGGCTGGCAGCCGCGATCTGACGAGAGCAGGCACATTCAGCTTAGAAAGCCCGTTGACAGCTCCTCCTCCTTTCCTATGGGCTTTCTGCAGTGCGAACGCACCTCCGAAACGGAAAGAAACCTACTCACGGCCTTAAAAGTCAACGGGACCTGGGATTCCCAGCCGGTCACCCATACTGGTACTTGCCAGGCCTCAAGCTGGCTAGCGGCCGCGATCTGACGAGAGCAGGCACATTCAGCTTAGAATGCCCGTTGACAGCTCCTCCTCCTTTCCTATGGGCTTTCTGCAGTGCGAACGCACCTCCGAAATGGAAAGAAACCTACTCACGGCCTTAAAAGTCAACGGGACCTGGGATTCCCAGCTGGTCACCCATACTGGTACTTGCCAGGCCTCAAGCTGGCTGGCGGCCGCGATCTGACGAGAGCAGGCACATTCAGCTTAGAATGCCCGTTGACAGCTCCTCCTCCTTTCCTATGGGCTTTCTGCAGTGCGAACGCACCTCCGAAAAGGAAAGAAACCTACTCACGGCCTTAAAAGTCAACGGGACCTGGGATTCCCAGCCGGTCACCCATACTGGTACTTGCCAGGCCTCAAGCTGGCTGGCGGCCGCGATCTGACGAGAGCAGGCACATTCAGCTTAGAATACCCGTTGACAGCTCCTCCTCCTTTCCTATGGGCTTTCTGCAGTGCGAACGCACCTCCGAAAAGGAAAGAAACCTACTCACGGCCTTAAAAGTCAACGGGACCTGGGATTCCCAGCCGGTCACCCATACTGGTACTTGCCAGGCCTCAAGCTGGCTGGCGGCCGCGATCTGACGAGAGCAGGCACATTCAGCTTAGAATGCCAGTTGACAGCTCCTCCTCCTTTCCTATGGGCTTTCTGCAGTGCGAACGCACCTCCGAAAAGGAAAGAAACCTACTCACGGCCTTAAAAGTCAACGGGACCTGGGATTCCCAGCCGGTCACCCATACTGGTACTTGCCAGGCCTCAAGCTGGCTGGCGGCCGCGATCTGACGAGAGCAGGCACATTCAGCTTAGAATGCCTGTTGACAGCTCCTCCTCCTTTCCTATGGGCTTTCTGCAGTGCGAACGCACCTCCGAAAAGGAAAGAAACCTACTCACGGCCTTAAAAGTCAACGGGACCTGGGATTCCCAGCCGGTCACCCATACTGGTACTTGCCAGGCCTCAAGCTGGCTGGCGGCCACGATCTGACGAGAGCAGGCACATTCAGCTTAGAATGCCCGTTGACAGCTCCTCCTCCTTTCCTATGGGCTTTCTGCAGTGCGAACGCACCTCCGAAAAGGAAAGAAACCTACTCACGGCCTTAAAAGTCAACGGGACCTGGGATTCCCAGCCGGTCACCCATACTGGCACTTGCCAGGCCTCAAGCGGGCTGGCGGCCGCGATCTGACGAGAGCAGGCACATTCAGCTTAGAATACCCGTTGACAGCTCCTCCTCCTTTCCTATGGGCTTTCTGCAGTGCGAACGCACCTCCGAAAAGGAAAGAAACCTACTCACGGCCTTAAAAGTCAACGGGACCTGGGATTCCCAGCCGGTCACCCATACTGGTACTTGCCAGGCCTCAAGCTGGCTGGCGGCCGCGATCTGACGAGAGCAGGCACATTCAGCTTAGAATGCCCGTTGACAGCTCCTCCTCCTTTCCTATGGGCTTTCTGCAGTGCGAACGCACCTCCGAAAAGGAAAGAAACCTACTCACGGCCTTAAAAGTCAACGGGACCTGGGATTCCCAGCCGGTCACCCATACTGGTACTTGCCAGGCCTCAAGCTGGCTGGCGGCCGCGATCTGACGAGAGCAGGCACATTCAGCTTAGAATGCCCGTTGACAGCTCCTCCTCCTTTCCTATGGGCTTTCTGCAGTGCGAACGCACCTCCGAAAAGGAAAGAAACCTACTCACGGCCTTAAAAGTCAACGGGACCTGGGATTCCCAGCCGGTCACCCATACTGGTACTTGCCAGGCCTCAAGCTGGCTGGCGGCCGCGATCTGACGAGAGCAGGCACATTCAGCTTAGAATGCCCGTTGACAGCTCCTCCTCCTTTCCTATGGGCTTTCTGCAGTGCGAACGCACCTCCGAAAAGGAAAGAAACCTACTCACGGACTTAAAAGTCAACGGGACCTGGGATTCCCAGCCGGTCACCCATACTGGTACTTGCCAGGCCTCAAGCTGGCTGGCGGCCGCGATCCGACGAGAGCAGGCACATTCAGCTTAGAATGCCCGTTGACAGCTCCTCCTCCTTTCCTATGGGCTTTCTGCAGTGCGAACGCACCTCCGAAAAGGAAAGAAACCTACTCACGGCCTTAAAAGTCAACGGGACCTGGGATTCCCAGCCGGTCACGAATACTGGTACTTGCCAGGCCTCAAGCTGGCTGGCGGCCGCGATCTGACGAGAGCAGGCACATTCAGCTTAGAAAGCCCGTTGACAGCTCCTCCTCCTTTCCTATGGGCTTTCTGCAGTGCGAACGCACCTCCGAAACGGAAAGAAACCTACTCACGGCCTTAAAAGTCAACGGGACCTGGGATTCCCAGCCGGTCACCCATACTGGTACTTGCCAGGCCTCAAGCTGGCTGGCGGCTGCGATCTGACGAGAGCAGGCACATTCAGCTTAGAATGCCCGTTGACAGCTCCTCCTCCTTTCCTATGGGCTTTCTGCAGTGCGAACGCACCTCCGAAAAGGAAAGAAACCTACTCACGGCCTTAAAAGTCAACGGGACCTGGGATTCCCAGCCGGTCACCCATACTGGTACTTGCCAGGCCTCAAGCTGGCTGGCGGCCGCGATCTGACGAGAGCAGGCACATTCAGCTTAGAATGCCCGTTGACAGCTCCTCCTCCTTTCCTATGGGCTTTCTGCAGTGTGAACGCACCTCCGAAAAGGAAAGAAACCTACTCACGGCCTTAAAAGTCAACGGGACCTGGGATTCCCAGCCGGTCACCCATACTGGTACTTGCCAGGCCTCAAGCTGGCTGGCGGCCGCGATCTGACGAGAGCAGGCACATTCAGCTTAGAATGCCCGTTGACAGCTCCTCCTCCTTTCCTATGGGCTTTCTGCAGTGCGAACGCACCTCCGAAAAGGAAAGAAACCTACTCACGGCCTTAAAAGTCAACAGGACCTGGGATTCCCAGCCGGTCACCCATACTGGTACTTGCCAGGCCTCAAGCTGGCTGGCGGCCGCGATCTGACGAGAGCAGGCACATTCAGCTTAGAATGCCCGTTGACAGCTCCTCCTCCTTTCCTATGGGCTTTCTGCAGTGCGAACGCACCTCCGAAAAGGAAAGAAACCTACTCACGGCCTTAAAAGTCAACGGGACCTGGGATTCCCAGCCGGTCACCCATACTGGTACTTGCCAGGCCTCAAGCTGGCTGGCGGCCGCGATCTGACGAGAGCAGGCACATTCAGCTTAGAATGCCCGTTGACAGCTCCTCCTCCTTTCCTATGGGCTTTCTGCAGTGCGAACGCACCTCCGAAAAGGAAAGAAACCTACTCACGGCCTTAAAAGTCAACGGGACCTGGGATTCCCAGCCGGTCACCCATACTGGTACTTGCCAGGCCTCAAGCTGGCTGGCGGCCGCGATCTGACGAGAGCAGGCACATTCAGCTTAGAATGCCCGTTGACAGCTCCTCCTCCTTTCCTATGGGCTTTCTGCAGTGCGAACGCACCTCCGAAACGGAAAGAAACCTACTCACGGCCTTAAAAGTCAACGGGACCTGGGATTCCCAGCCGGTCACCCATACTGGTACTTGCCAGGCCTCAAGCTGGCTGGCGGCCGCGATCTGACGAGAGCAGGCACATTCAGCTTAGAATGCCTGTTGACAGCTCCTCCTCCTTTCCTATGGGCTTTCTGCAGTGCGAACTCACCTCCGAAAAGGAAAGAAACCTACTCACGGCCTTAAAAGTCAACGGGACCTGGGATTCCCAGCCGGTCACCCATACTGGTACTTGCCAGGCCTCAAGCTGGCTGGCGGCCGCGATCTGACGAGAGCAGGCACATTCAGCTTAGAATGCCCGTTGACAGCTCCTCCTCCTTTCCTATGGGCTTTCTGCAGTGCGAACGCACCTCTGAAAAGGAAAGAAACCTACTCACGGCCTTAAAAGTCAACGGGACCTGGGATTCCCAGCCGGTCACCCATACTGGTACTTGCCAGGCCTCAAGCGGGCTGGCGGCCGCGATCTGACGAGAGCAGGCACATTCAGCTTAGAATGCCCGTTGACAGCTCCTCCTCCTTTCCTATGGGCTTTCTGCAGTGCGAACGCACCTCCGAAAAGGAAAGAAACCTACTCACGGCCTTAAAAGTCAACGGGACCTGGGATTCCCAGCCGGTCACCCATACTGGTACTTGCCAGGCCTCAAGCTGGCTGGCGGCCGCGATCTGACGAGAGCAGGCACATTCAGCTTAGAATGCCCGTTGACAGCTCCTCCTCCTTTCCTATGGGCTTTCTGCAGTGCGAACGCACCTCCGAAAAGGAAAGAAACCTACTCACGGCCTTAAAAGTCAACAGGACCTGGGATTCCCAGCCGGTCACCCATACTGGTACTTGCCAGGCCTCAAGCTGGCTGGCGGCCGCGATCTGACGAGAGCAGGCACATTCAGCTTAGAATGCCCGTTGACAGCTCCTCCTCCTTTCCTATGGGCTTTCTGCAGTGCGAACGCACCTCCGAAAAGGAAAGAAACCTACTCACGGCCTTAAAAGTCAACGGGACCTGGGATTCCCAGCCGGTCACCCATACTGGTACTTGCCAGGCCTCAAGCTGGCTGGCGGCCGCGATCTGACGAGAGCAGGCACATTCAGCTTAGAATTCCCGTTGACAGCTCCTCCTCCTTTCCTATGGGCTTTCTGCAGTGCGAACGCACCTCCGAAAAGGAAAGAAACCTACTCACGGACTTAAAAGTCAACGGGACCTGGGATTCCCAGCCGGTCACCCATACTGGTACTTGCCAGGCCTCAAGCTGGCTGGCGGCCGCGATCTGACGAGAGCAGGCACATTCAGCTTAGAATGCCCGTTGACAGCTCCTCCTCCTTTCCTATGGGCTTTCTGCAGTGCGAACGCACCTCCGAAAAGGAAAGAAACCTCCTCACGGCCTTATAAGTCAACGGGACCTTGGATTCCCAGCCGGTCACCCATACTGGTACTTGCCAGGCCTCAAGCTGGCTGGCGGCCGCGATCTGACGAGAGCAGGCACATTCAGCTTAGAATGCCCATTGACAGCTCCTCCTCCTTTCCTATGGGCTTTCTGCAGTGCGAACGCACCTCCGAAAAGGAAAGAAACCTACTCACGGCCTTAAAAGTCAACGGGACCTGGGATTCCCAGCCGGTCACCCATACTGGTACTTGCCAGGCCTCAAGCTGGCTGGCGGCCGCGATCTGACGAGAGCAGGCACATTCAGCTTAGAATGCCCGTTGACAGCTCCTCCTCCTTTCCTATGGGCTTTCTGCAGTGCGAACGCACCTCCGAAAAGGAAAGAAACCTACTCACGGCCTTAAAAGTCAACGGGACCTGGGATTCCCAGCCGGTCACCCATACTGGTACTTGCCAGGCCTCAAGCTGGCTGGCGGCCGCGATCTGACGAGAGCAGGCACATTCAGCTTAGAATGCCCGTTGACAGCTCCTCATCCTTTCCTATGGGCTTTCTGCAGTGCGAACGCACCTCCGAAAAGGAAAGAAACCTACTCACGGCCTTAAAAGTCAACGGGACCTGGGATTCCCAGCCGGTCACCCATACTGGTACTTGCCAGGCCTCAAGCTGGCTGGCGGCCGCGATCTGACGAGACCAGGCACATTCAGCTTAGAATGCCCGTTGACAGCTCCTCATCCTTTCCTATGGGCTTTCTGCAGTGCGAACGCACCTCCGAAAAGGAAAGAAACCTACTCACGGCCTTAAAAGTCAACGGGACCTGGGATTCCCAGCCGGTCACGAATACTGGTACTTGCCAGGCCTCAAGCTGGCTGGCAGCCGCGATCTGACGAGAGCAGGCACATTCAGCTTAGAAAGCCCGTTGACAGCTCCTCCTCCTTTCCTATGGGCTTTCTGCAGTGCGAACGCACCTCCGAAACGGAAAGAAACCTACTCACGGCCTTAAAAGTCAACGGGACCTGGGATTCCCAGCCGGTCACCCATACTGGTACTTGCCAGGCCTCAAGCTGGCTGGCGGCTGCGATCTGACGAGAGCAGGCACATTCAGCTTCGAATGCCCGTTGACAGCTCCTCCTCCTTTCCTATGGGCTTTCTGCAGTGCGAACGCACCTCCGAAAAGGAAAGAAACCTACTCACGGCCTTAAAAGTCAACGGGACCTGGGATTCCCAGCCGGTCACCCATACTGGTACTTGCCAGGCCTCAAGCTGGCTGGCGGCCGCGATCTGACGAGAGCAGGCACATTCAGCTTAGAATGCCCGTTGACAGCTCCTCCTCCTTTCCTATGGGCTTTCTGCAGTGTGAACGCACCTCCGAAAAGGAAAGAAACCTACTCACGGCCTTAAAAGTCAACGGGACCTGGGATTCCCAGCCGGTCACCCATACTGGTACTTGCCAGGCCTCAAGCTGGCTGGCGGCCGCGATCTGACGAGAGCAGGCACATTCAGCTTAGAATGCCCGTTGACAGCTCCTCCTCCTTTCCTATGGGCTTTCTGCAGTGCGAACGCACCTCCGAAAAGGAAAGAAACCTACTCACGGCCTTAAAAGTCAACGGGACCTGGGATTCCCAGCCGGTCACCCATACTGGTACTTGCCAGGCCTCAAGCTGGCTGGCGGCCGCGATCTGACGAGAGCAGGCACATTCAGCTTAGAATGCCCGTTGACAGCTCCTCCTCCTTTCCTATGGGCTTTCTGCAGTGCGAACGCACCTCCGAAAAGGAAAGAAACCTACTCACGGCCTTAAAAGTCAACGGGACCTGGGATTCCCAGCCGGTCACCCATACTGGTACTTGCCAGGCCTCAAGCTGGCTGGCGGCCGCGATCCGACGAGAGCAGGCACATTCAGCTTAGAATGCCCGTTGACAGCTCCTCCTCCTTTCCTATGGGCTTTCTGCAGTGCGAACGCACCTCCGAAAAGGAAAGAAACCTACTCACGGCCTTAAAAGTTAACGGGACCTGGGATTCCCAGCCGGTCACCCATACTGGTACTTGCCAGGCCTCAAGCTGGCTGGCGGCCGCGATCTGACGAGAGCAGGCACATTCAGCTTAGAATGCCCGTTGACAGCTCCTCCTCCTTTCCTATGGGCTTTCTGCAGTGCGAACGCACCTCCGAAAAGGAAAGAAACCTACTCACGGCCTTAAAAGTCAACGGGACCTGGGATTCCCAGCCGGTCACCCATACTGGTACTTGCCAGGCCTCAAGCTGGCTGGCGGCCGCGATCTGACGAGAGCAGGCACATTCAGCTTAGAATGCCCGTTGACAGCTCCTCCTCCTTTCCTATGGGCTTTCTGCAGTGCGAACGCACCTCCGAAAAGGAAAGAAACCTACTCACGGCCTTAAAAGTCAACGGGACCTGGGATTCCCAGCCGGTCACCCATACTGGTACTTGCCAGGCCTCAAGCTGGCTGGCGGCCGCGATCTGACGAGAGCAGGCACATTCAGCTTAGAATGCCTGTTGACAGCTCCTCCTCCTTTCCTATGGGCTTTCTGCAGTGCGAACTCACCTCCGAAAAGGAAAGAAACCTACTCACGGCCTTAAAAGTCAACGGGACCTGGGATTCCCAGCCGGTCACCCATACTGGTACTTGCCAGGCCTCAAGCTGGCTGGCGGCCGCGATCTGACGAGAGCAGGCACATTCAGCTTAGAATGCCCGTTGACAGCTCCTCCTCCTTTCCTATGGGCTTTCTGCAGTGCGAACGCACCTCCGAAAAGGAAAGAAACCTCCTCACGGCCTTATAAGTCAACGGGACCTTGGATTCCCAGCCGGTCACCCATACTGGTACTTGCCAGGCCTCAAGCTGGCTGGCGGCCGCGATCTGACGAGAGCAGGCACATTCAGCTTAGAATGCCCGTTGACAGCTCCTCCTCCTTTCCTATGGGCTTTCTGCAGTGCGAACGCACCTCCGAAAAGGAAAGAAACCTACTCACGGCCTTAAAAGTCAACGGGACCTGGGATTCCCAGCCGGTCACCCATACTGGTACTTGCCAGGCCTCAAGCTGGCTGGCGGCCGCGATCTGACGAGAGCAGGCACATTCAGCTTAGAATGCCCGTTGACAGCTCCTCATCCTTTCCTATGGGCTTTCTGCAGTGCGAACGCACCTCCGAAAAGGAAAGAAACCTACTCACTGCCTTAAAAGTCAACGGGACCTGGGATTCCCAGCCGGTCACCCATACTGGTACTTGCCAGGCCTCAAGCTGGCTGGCGGCCGCGATCTGACGAGACCAGGCACATTCAGCTTAGAATGCCCGTTGACAGCTCTTCATCCTTTCCTATGGGCTTTCTGCAGTGCGAACGCACCTCCGAAAAGGAAAGAAACCTACTCACGGCCTTAAAAGTCAACGGGACCTGGGATTCCCAGCCGGTCACCCATACTGGTACTTGCCAGGCCTCAAGCTGGCTGGCGGCCGCGATCTGACGAGAGCAGGCACATTCAGCTTAGAATGCCCGTTGACAGCTCCTCCTCCTTTCCTATGGGCTTTCTGCAGTGCGAACGCACCTCCGAAAAGGAAAGAAACCTACTCACGGCCTTAAAAGTCAACGGGACCTGGGATTCCCAGCCGGTCACCCATACTGGTACTTGCCAGGCCTCAAGCGGGCTGGCGGCCGCGATCTGACGAGAGCAGGCACATTCAGCTTAGAATGCCCGTTGACAGCTCCTCCTCCTTTCCTATGGGCTTTCTGCAGTGCGAACGCACCTCCGAAAAGGAAAGAAACCTACTCACGGCCTTAAAAGTCAACGGGACCTGGGATTCCCAGCCGGTCACCCATACTGGTACTTGCCAGGCCTCAAGCTGGCTGGCGGCCGCGATCTGACGAGAGCAGGCACATTCAGCTTAGAATGCCCGTTGACAGCTCCTCCTCCTTTCCTATGGGCTTTCTGCAGTGCGAACGCACCTCCGAAAAGGAAAGAAACCTACTCACGGCCTTAAAAGTCAACGGGACCTGGGATTCCCAGCCGGTCACCCATACTGGTACTTGCCAGGCCTCAAGCTGGCTGGCGGCCGCGATCCGACGAGAGCAGGCACATTCAGCTTAGAATGCCTGTTGACAGCTCCTCCTCCTTTCCTATGGGCTTTCTGCAGTGCGAACGCACCTCCGAAAAGGAAAGAAACCTACTCACGGCCTTAAAAGTCAACGGGACCTGGGATTCCCAGCCGGTCACCCATACTGGTACTTGCCAGGCCTCAAGCGGGCTGGCGACCGCGATCTGACGAGAGCAGGCACATTCAGCTTAGAATGCCCGTTGACAGCTCCTCCTCCTTTCCTATGGGCTTTCTGCAGTGCGAACGCACCTCCGAAAAGGAAAGAAACCTACTCACGGCCTTAAAAGTCAACGGGACCTGGGATTCCCAGCCGGTCACCCATACTGGTACTTGCCAGGCCTCAAGCTGGCTGGCGGCCGCGATCTGACGAGAGCAGGCACATTCAGCTTAGAATGCCCGTTGACAGCTCCTCCTCCTTTCCTATGGGCTTTCTGCAGTGCGAACGCACCTCCGAAAAGGAAAGAAACCTACTCACGGACTTAAAAGTCAACGGGACCTGGGATTCCCAGCCATTCACCCATACTGGTACTTGCCAGGCCTCAAGCTGGCAGGCGGCCGCGATCTGACGAGAGCAGGCACATTCAGCTTAGAATGCCCATTCAGCTTAGAATGCCCGTTGACAGCTCCTCCTCCTTTCCTATGGGCTTTCTGCAGTGCGAACGCACCTCCGAAAAGGAAAGAAACCTACTCACGGCCTTAAAAGTCAACAGGACCTGGGATTCCCAGCCGGTCACCCATACTGGTACTTGCCAGGCCTCAAGCTGGCTGGCGGCCGCGATCTGACGAGAGCAGGCACATTCAGCTTAGAATGCCCATTGACAGCTCCTCCTCCTTTCCTATGGGCTTTCTGCAGTGCGAACGCACCTCCGAAAAGGAAAGAAACCTACTCACGGCCTTAAAAGTCAACGGGACCTGGGATTCCCAGCCGGTCACCCATACTGGTACTTGCCAGGCCTCAAGCTGGCTGGCGGCCACGATCTGACGAGAGCAGGCACATTCAGCTTAGAATGCCCGTTGACAGCTCCTCCTCCTTTCCTATGGGCTTTCTGCAGTGCGAACGCACCTCCGAAAAGGAAAGAAACCTACTCACGGCCTTAAAAGTCAACGGGACCTGGGATTCCCAGCCGGTCACCCATACTGGTACTTGCCAGGCCTCAAGCTGGCTGGCGGCCGCGATCCGACGAGAGCAGGCACATTCAGCTTAGAATGCCCGTTGACAGCTCCTCCTCCTTTCCTATGGGCTTTCTGCAGTGCGAACGCACCTCCGAAAAGGAAAGAAACCTACTCACGGCCTTAAAAGTCAACGGGACCTGGGATTCCCAGCCGGTCACCCATACTGGTACTTGCCAGGCCTCAAGCGGGCTGGCGGCCGCGATCTGACGAGAGCAGGCACATTCAGCTTAGAATGCCCGTTGACAGCTCCTCCTCCTTTCCTATGGGCTTTCTGCAGTGCGAACGCACCTCCGAAAAGGAAAGAAACCTACTCACGGACTTAAAAGTCAACGGGACCTGGGATTCCCAGCCGGTCACCCATACTGGTACTTGCCAGGCCTCAAGCTGGCTGGCGGCCGCTATCTGACGAGAGCAGGCACATTCAGCTTAGAATGCCCGTTGACAGCTCCTCCTCCTTTCCTATGGGCTTTCTGCAGTGCGAACGCACCTCCGAAAAGGAAAGAAACCTACTCACGGCCTTAAAAGTCAACGGGACCTGGGATTCCCAGCCGGTCACCCATACTGGTACTTGCCAGGCCTCAAGCTGGCTGGCGGCCGCGATCTGACGAGAGCAGGCACATTCAGCTTAGAATGCCCGTTGACAGCTCCTCCTCCTTTCCTATGGGCTTTCTGCAGTGCGAACGCACCTCCGAAAAGGAAAGAAACCTACTCACGGCCTTAAAAGTCAACGGGACCTGGGATTCCCAGCCGGTCACCCATACTGGTACTTGCCAGGCCTCAAGCGGGCTGGCGGCCGCGATCTGACGAGAGCAGGCACATTCAGCTTAGAATGCCCGTTGACAGCTCCTCCTCCTTTCCTATGGGCTTTCTGCAGTGCGAACGCACCTCCGAAAAGGAAAGAAACCTACTCACGGCCTTAAAAGTCAACGGGACCTGGGATTCCCAGCCGGTCACCCATACTGGTACTTGCCAGGCCTCAAGCTGGCTGGCGGCCGCGATCTGACGAGAGCAGGCACATTCAGCTTAGAATGCCCGTTGACAGCTCCTCCTCCTTTCCTATGGGCTTTCTGCAGTGCGAACGCACCTCCGAAAAGGAAAGAAACCTACTCACGGCCTTAAAAGTCAACGGGACCTGGGATTCCCAGCCGGTCACCCATACTGGTACTTGCCAGGCCTCAAGCTGGCTGGCGGCCGCGATCCGACGAGAGCAGGCACATTCAGCTTAGAATGCCCGTTGACAGCTCCTCCTCCTTTCCTATGGGCTTTCTGCAGTGCGAACGCACCTCCGAAAAGGAAAGAAACCTACTCACGGCCTTAAAAGTCAACGGGACCTGGGATTCCCAGCCGGTCACGAATACTGGTACTTGCCAGGCCTCAAGCTGGCTGGCAGCCGCGATCTGACGAGAGCAGGCACATTCAGCTTAGAAAGCCCGTTGACAGCTCCTCCTCCTTTCCTATGGGCTTTCTGCAGTGCGAACGCACCTCCGAAACGGAAAGAAACCTACTCACGGCCTTAAAAGTCAACGGGACCTGGGATTCCCAGCCGGTCACCCATACTGGTACTTGCCAGGCCTCAAGCTGGCTGGCGGCCGCGATCTGACGAGAGCAGGCACATTCAGCTTAGAATGCCCGTTGACAGCTCCTCCTCCTTTCCTATGGGCTTTCTGCAGTGCGAACGCACCTCCGAAACGGAAAGAAACCTACTCACGGCCTTAAAAGTCAACGGGACCTGGGATTCCCAGCCGGTCACCCATACTGGTACTTGCCAGGCCTCAAGCTGGCTGGCGGCCGCGATCTGACGAGAGCAGGCACATTCAGCTTAGAATGCCCGTTGACAGCTCCTCCTCCTTTCCTATGGGCTTTCTGCAGTGCGAACGCACCTCCGAAACGGAAAGAAACCTACTCACGGCCTTAAAAGTCAGCGGGACCTGGGATTCCCAGCCGGTCACCCATACTGGTACTTGCCAGGCCTCAAGCTGGCTGGCGGCCGCGATCTGACGAGAGCAGGCACATTCAGCTTAGAATGCCTGTTGACAGCTCCTCCTCCTTTCCTATGGGCTTTCTGCAGTGCGAACGCACCTCCGAAAAGGAAAGAAACCTACTCACGGCCTTAAAAGTCAACGGGACCTGGGATTCCCAGCCGGTCACCCATACTGGTACTTGCCAGGCCTCAAGCTGGCTGGCGGCCACGATCTGACGAGAGCAGGCACATTCAGCTTAGAATGCCCGTTGACAGCTCCTCCTCCTTTCCTATGGGCTTTCTGCAGTGCGAACGCACCTCCGAAAAGGAAAGAAACCTACTCACGGCCTTAAAAGTCAACGGGACCTGGGATTCCCAGCCGGTCACCCATACTGGCACTTGCCAGGCCTCAAGCGGGCTGGCGGCCGCGATCTGACGAGAGCAGGCACATTCAGCTTAAAATGCCCGTTGACAGCTCCTCCTCCTTTCCTATGGGCTTTCTGCAGTGCGAACGCACCTCCGAAAAGGAAAGAAACCTACTCACGGCCTTAAAAGTCAATGGGACCTGGGATTCCCAGCCGGTCACCCATACTGGTACTTGCCAGGCCTCAAGCTGGCTGGCGGCCGCGATCTGACGAGAGCAGGCACATTCAGCTTAGAATGCCCGTTGACAGCTCCTCCTCCTTTCCTATGGGCTTTCTGCAGTGCGAACGCACCTCCGAAAAGGAAAGAAACCTACTCACGGCCTTAAAAGTCAACGGGACCTGGGATTCCCAGCCGGTCACCCATACTGGTACTTGCCAGGCCTCAAGCTGGCTGGCGGCCGCGATCCGACGAGAGCAGGCACATTCAGCTTAGAATGCGCGATGACAGCTCCTCCTCCTTTCCTATGGGCTTTCTGCAGTGCGAACGCACCTCCGAAAAGGAAAGAAACCTACTCACGGCCTTAAAAGTCAACGGGACCTGGGATTCCCAGCCGGTCACCCATACTGGTACTTGCCAGGCCTCAAGCTGGCTGGCGGCCGCGATCTGACGAGAGCAGGCACATTCAGCTTAGAATGCCCGTTGACAGCTCCTCCTCCTTTCCTATGGGCTTTCTGCAGTGCGAACGCACCTCCGAAAAGGAAAGAAACCTACTCACGGCCTTAAAAGTCAACGGGACCTGGGATTCCCAGCCGGTCACCCATACTGGTACTTGCCAGGCCTCAAGCTGGCTGGCGGCCGCGATCTGACGAGAGCAGGCACATTCAGCTTAGAATGCCCGTTGACAGCTCCTCCTCCTTTCCTATGGGCTTTCTGCAGTGCGAACGCACCTCCGAAAAGGAAAGAAACCTACTCACGGCCTTAAAAGTCAACGGGACCTGGGATTCCCAGCCGGTCACCCATACTGGTACTTGCCAGGCCTCAAGCTGGCTGGCGGCCGCGATCTGACGAGAGCAGGCACATTCAGCTTAGAATGCCCGTTGACAGCTCCTCCTCCTTTCCTATGGGCTTTCTGCAGTGCGAACGCACCTCCGAAAAGGAAAGAAACCTACTCACGGCCTTAAAAGTCAACGGGACCTGGGATTCCCAGCCGGTCACGAATACTGGTACTTGCCAGGCCTCAAGCTGGCTGGCAGCCGCGATCTGACGAGAGCAGGCACATTCAGCTTAGAAAGCCCGTTGACAGCTCCTCCTCCTTTCCTATGGGCTTTCTGCAGTGCGAACGCACCTCCGAAACGGAAAGAAACCTACTCACGGCCTTAAAAGTCAACGGGACCTGGGATTCCCAGCCGGTCACCCATACTGGTACTTGCCAGGCCTCAAGCTGGCTGGCGGCCGCGATCTGACGAGAGCAGGCACATTCAGCTTAGAATGCCCGTTGACAGCTCCTCCTCCTTTCCTATGGGCTTTCTGCAGTGCGAACGCACCTCCGAAAAGGAAAGAAACCTACTCACGGCCTTAAAAGTCAACGGGACCTGGGATTCCCAGCCGGTCACCCATACTGGTACTTGCCAGGCCTCAAGCTGGCTGGCGGCCGCGATCTGACGAGAGCAGGCACATTCAGCTTAGAATGCCCGTTGACAGCTCCTCCTCCTTTCCTATGGGCTTTCTGCAGTGCGAACGCACCTCCGAAAAGGAAAGAAACCTACTCACGGCCTTAAAAGTCAACGGGACCTGGGATTCCCAGCCGGTCACCCATACTGGTACTTGCCAGGCCTCAAGCTGGCTGGCGGCCACGATCTGACGAGAGCAGGCACATTCAGCTTAGAATGCCCGTTGACAGCTCTTCCTCCTTTCCTATGGGCTTTCTGCAGTGCGAACGCACCTCCGAAAAGGAAAGAAACCTACTCACGAACTTAAAAGTCAACGGGACCGGGGATTCCCAGCCGGTCACCCATACTGTTACTTGCCAGGCCTCAAGCTGGCTGGCGGCCGCGATCTGACGAGAGCAGGCACATTCAGCTTAGAATGCCCGTTGACAGCTCCTCATCCTTTCCTATGGGCTTTCTGCAGTGCGAACGCACCTCCGAAAAGGAAAGAAACCTACTCACGGCCTTAAAAGTCAATGGGACCTGGGATTCCCA
Source organism: Eleutherodactylus coqui (assembly GCF_035609145.1). Classification (NCBI taxonomy): domain Eukaryota; kingdom Metazoa; phylum Chordata; class Amphibia; order Anura; family Eleutherodactylidae; genus Eleutherodactylus; species Eleutherodactylus coqui. The sequence continues at coordinate 40,840,651 of NC_089841.1, forward strand.
GCCGGTCACCCATACTGGTACTTGCCAGGCCTCAAGCGGGCTGGCGGCCGCGATCTGACGAGAGCAGGCACATTCAGCTTAGAATGCCCGTTGACAGCTCCTCCTCCTTTCCTATGGGCTTTCTGCAGTGCGAACGCACCTCCGAAAAGGAAAGAAACCTACTCACGGCCTTAAAAGTCAACGGGACCTGGGATTCCCAGCCGGTCACCCATACTGGTACTTGCCAGGCCTCAAGCTGGCTGGCAGCCGCGATCTGACGAGAGCAGGCACATTCAGCTTAGAAAGCCCGTTGACAGCTCCTCCTCCTTTCCTATGGGCTTTCTGCAGTGCGAACGCACCTCCGAAACGGAAAGAAACCTACTCACGGCCTTAAAAGTCAACGGGACCTGGGATTCCCAGCCGGTCACCCATACTGGTACTTGCCAGACCTCAAGCTGGCTGGCGGCCGCGATCTGAGGAGAGCAGGCACATTCAGCTTAGAATGCCCGTTGACAGCTCCTCCTCCTTTCCTATGGGCTTTCTGCAGTGCGAACGCACCTCCGAAACGGAAAGAAACCTACTCACGGCCTTAAAAGTCAACGGGACCTGGGATTCCCAGCTGGTCACCCATACTGGTACTTGCCAGGCCTCAAGCTGGCTGGTGGCCGCGATCTGACGAGAGCAGGCACATTCAGCTTAGAATGCCCGTTGACAGCTCCTCCTCCTTTCCTATGGGCTTTCTGCAGTGCGAACGCACCTCCGAAAAGGAAAGAAACCTACTCACGGCCTTAAAAGTCAACGGGACCTGGGATTTCCAGCCGGTCACCCATACTGGTACTTGCCAGGCCTCAAGCTGGCTGGCGGCCGCGATCTGACGAGAGCAGGCACATTCAGCTTAGAATGCCCGTTGACAGCTCCTCCTCCTTTCCTATGGGCTTTCTGCAGTGCGAACGCACCTCCGAAAAGGAAAGAAACCTACTCACGGCCTTAAAAGTCAACGGGACCTGGGAATTCCCAGCCGGTCACCCATACTGGTACTTGCCAGGCCTCAAGCTGGCTGGCGGCCGCGATCTGACGAGAGCAGGCACATTCAGCTTAGAATGCCAGTTGACGGCTCCTCCTCCTTTCCTATGGGCTTTCTGCAGTGCGAACGCACCTCCGAAAAGGAAAGAAACCTACTCACGGCCTTAAAAGTCAACGGGACCTGGGATTCCCAGCCGGTCACCCATACTGGTACTTGCCAGGCCTCAAGCTGGCTGGCGGCCGCGATCTGACGAGAGCAGGCACATTCAGCTTAGAATGCCCGTTGACAGCTCCTCCTCCTTTCCTATGGGCTTTCTGCAGTGCGAACGCACCTCCGAAAAGGAAAGAAACCTACTCACGGCCTTAAAAGTCAACGGGACCTGGGATTCCCAGCCGGTCACCCATACTGGTACTTGCCAGGCCTCAAGCTGGCTGGCGGCCGCGATCTGACGAGAGCAGGCACATTCAGCTTAGAATGCCCGTTGACAGCTCCTCCTCCTTTCCTATGGGCTTTCTGCAGTGCGAACGCACCTCCGAAAAGGAAAGAAACCTACTCACGGCCTTAAAAGTCAACGGGACCTGGGATTCCCAGCCGGTCACCCATACTGGTACTTGCCAGGCCTCAAGCGGGCTGGCGGCCGCGATCTGACGAGAGCAGGCACATTCAGCTTAGAATGCCCGTTGACAGCTCCTCCTCCTTTCCTATGGGCTTTCTGCAGTGCGAACGCACCTCCGAAAAGGAAAGAAACCTACTCACGGCCTTAAAAGTCAACGGGACCTGGGATTCCCAGCCGGTCACCCATACTGGTACTTGCCAGGCCTCAAGCTGGCTGGCGGCCGCGATCTGACGAGAGCAGGCACATTCAGCTTAGGATGCCCGTTGACAGCTCCTCCTCCTTTCCTATGGGCTTTCTGCAGTGCGAACGCACCTCCGAAAAGGAAAGAAACCTACTCACGGCCTTAAAAGTCAACGGGACCTGGGATTCCCAGCCGGTCACCAATACTGGTACTTGCCAGGCCTCAAGCTGGCTGGCGGCCGCGATCTGACGAGAGCAGGCACATTCAGCTTAGAATGCCCGTTGACAGCTCCTCCTCCTTTCCTATGGGCTTTCTGCAGTGCGAACGCACCTCCGAAAAGGAAAGAAACCTACTCACGGCCTTAAAAGTCAACGGGACCTGGGATTCCCAGCCGGTCACCCATACTGGTACTTGCCAGGCCTCAAGCTGGCTGGCGGCCACGATCTGACGAGAGCAGGCACATTCAGCTTAGAATGCCCGTTGACAGCTCTTCCTCCTTTCCTATGGGCTTTCTGCAGTGCGAACGCACCTCCGAAAAGGAAAGAAACCTACTCACGAACTTAAAAGTCAACGGGACCGGGGATTCCCAGCCGGTCACCCATACTGTTACTTGCCAGGCCTCAAGCTGGCTGGCGGCCGCGATCTGACGAGAGCAGGCACATTCAGCTTAGAATGCCCGTTGACAGCTCCTCATCCTTTCCTATGGGCTTTCTGCAGTGCGAACGCACCTCCGAAAAGGAAAGAAACCTACTCACGGCCTTAAAAGTCAATGGGACCTGGGATTCCCAGCCGGTCACCCATACTGGTACTTGCCAGGCCTCAAGCGGGCTGGCGGCCGCGATCTGACGAGAGCAGGCACATTCAGCTTAGAATGCCCGTTGACAGCTCCTCCTCCTTTCCTATGGGCTTTCTGCAGTGCGAACGCACCTCCGAAAAGGAAAGAAACCTACTCACGGCCTTAAAAGTCAACGGGACCTGGGATTCCCAGCCGGTCACGAATACTGGTACTTGCCAGGCCTCAAGCTGGCTGGCAGCCGCGATCTGACGAGAGCAGGCACATTCAGCTTAGAAAGCCCGTTGACAGCTCCTCCTCCTTTCCTATGGGCTTTCTGCAGTGCGAACGCACCTCCGAAACGGAAAGAAACCTACTCACGGCCTTAAAAGTCAACGGGACCTGAGATTCCCAGCCGGTCACCCATACTGGTACTTGCCAGGCCTCAAGCTGGCTGGCGGCCGAGATCTGACGAGAGCAGGCACATTCAGCTTAGAATGCCCGTTGACAGCTCCTCCTCCTTTCCTATGGGCTTTCTGCAGTGCGAACGCACCTCCGAAAAGGAAAGAAACCTACTCACGGCCTTAAAAGTCAACGGGACCTGGGATTCCCAGCCGGTCACCCATACTGGTACTTGCCAGGCCTCAAGCTGGCTGGCGGCCGCGATCTGACGAGAGCAGGCACATTCAGCTTAGAATGCCCGTTGACAGCTCCTCCTCCTTTCCTATGGGCTTTCTGCAGTGCGAACGCACCTCCGAAAAGGAAAGAAACCTACTCACGGCCTTAAAAGTCAACGGGACCTGGGATTCCCAGCCGGTCACCCATACTGGTACTTGCCAGGCCTCAAGCTGGCTGGCGGCCGCGATCTGACGAGAGCAGGCACATTCAGCTTAGAATGCCCGTTGACAGCTCCTCCTCCTTTCCTATGGGCTTTCTGCACTGCGAACGCACCTCCGAAAAGGAAAGAAACCTACTCACGGACTTAAAAGTCAACGGAACCTGGGATTCCCAGCCGGTCACCCATACTGGTACTTGCCAGGCCTCAAGCTGGCTGGCGGCCGCGATCTGACGAGAGCAGGCACATTCAGCTTAGAATGCCCGTTGACAGCTCCTCCTCCTTTCCTATGGGCTTTCTGCAGTGCGAACGCACCTCCGAAAAGGAAAGAAACCTACTCACGGCCTTAAAAGTCAACGGGACCTGGGATTCCCAGCCGGTCACCCATACTGGTACTTGCCAGGCCTCAAGCTGGCTGGCCGCCGCGATCTGACGAGAGCAGGCACATTCAGCTTAGAATGCCCGTTGACAGTTCCTCCTCCTTTCCTATGGGCTTTCTGCAGTGCGAACGCACCTCCGAAAAGGAAAGAAACCTACTCACGGCCTTAAAAGTCAACGGGACCTGGGATTCCCAGCCGGTCACCCATACTGGTACTTGCCAGGCCTCAAGCTGGCTGGCGGCCGCGATCTGACGAGAGCAGGCACATTCAGCTTAGAATGCCCGTTGACAGCTCCTCCTCCTTTCCTATGGGCTTTCTGCAGTGCGAACGCACCTCCGAAAAGGAAAGAAACCTACTCACGGCCTTAAAAGTCAAGGGGACCTGGGATTCCCAGCCGGTCACCCATACTGGTACTTGCCAGGCCTCAAGCTGGCTGGCGGCCGCGATCTGACGAGAGCAGGCACATTCAGCTTAGAATGCCCGTTGACAGCTCCTCCTCCTTTCCTATGGGCTTTCTGCAGTGCGAACGCACCTCCGAAAAGGAAAGAAACCTACTCACGGCCTTAAAAGTCAACGGGACCTGGGAATTCCCAGCCGGTCACCCATACTGGTACTTGCCAGGCCTCAAGCTGGCTGGCGGCCGCGATCTGACGAGAGCAGGCACATTCAGCTTAGAATGCCAGTTGACGGCTCCTCCTCCTTTCCTATGGGCTTTCTGCAGTGCGAACGCACCTCCGAAAAGGAAAGAAACCTACTCACGGCCTTAAAAGTCAACGGGACCTGGGATTCCCAGCCGGTCACCCATACTGGTACTTGCCAGGCCTCAAGCTGGCTGGCGGCCGCGATCTGACGAGAGCAGGCACATTCAGCTTAGAATGCCCGTTGACAGCTCCTCCTCCTTTCCTATGGGCTTTCTGCAGTGCGAACGCACCTCCGAAAAGGAAAGAAACCTACTCACGGCCTTAAAAGTCAACGGGACCTGGGATTCCCAGCCGGTCACCCATACTGGTACTTGCCAGGCCTCAAGCTGGCTGGCGGCCGCGATCTGACGAGAGCAGGCACATTCAGCTTAGAATGCCCGTTGACAGCTCCTCCTCCTTTCCTATGGGCTTTCTGCAGTGCGAACGCACCTCCGAAAAGGAAAGAAACCTACTCACGGCCTTAAAAGTCAACGGGACCTGGGATTCCCAGCCGGTCACCCATACTGGTACTTGCCAGGCCTCAAGCGGGCTGGCGGCCGCGATCTGACGAGAGCAGGCACATTCAGCTTAGAATGCCCGTTGACAGCTCCTCCTCCTTTCCTATGGGCTTTCTGCAGTGCGAACGCACCTCCGAAAAGGAAAGAAACCTACTCACGGCCTTAAAAGTCAACGGGACCTGGGATTCCCAGCCGGTCACCCATACTGGTACTTGCCAGGCCTCAAGCTGGCTGGCGGCCGCGATCTGACGAGAGCAGGCACATTCAGCTTAGAATGCCCGTTGACAGCTCCTCCTCCTTTCCTATGGGCTTTCTGCAGTGCGAACGCACCTCCGAAAAGGAAAGAAACCTACTCACGGCCTTAAAAGTCAACGGGACCTGGGATTCCCAGCCGGTCACCCATACTGGTACTTGCCAGGCCTCAAGCTGGCTGGCGGCCGCGATCTGACGAGAGCAGGCACATTCAGCTTAGAATGCCCGTTGACAGCTCCTCCTCCTTTCCTATGGGCTTTCTGCAGTGCGAACGCACCTCCGAAAAGGAAAGAAACCTACTCACGGCCTTAAAAGTCAACGGGACCTGGGATTCCCAGCCGGTCACCCATACTGGTACTTGCCAGGCCTCAAGCTGGCTGGCGGCCACGATCTGACGAGAGCAGGCACATTCAGCTTAGAATGCCCGTTGACAGCTCCTCCTCCTTTCCTATGGGCTTTCTGCAGTGCGAACGCACCTCCGAAAAGGAAAGAAACCTACTCACGGCCTTAAAAGTCAACGGGACCTGGGATTCCCAGCCGGTCACCCATACTGGTACTTGCCAGGCCTCAAGCTGGCTGGCGGCCGCGATCTGACGAGAGCAGGCACATTCAGCTTAGAATGCCCGTTGACAGCTCCTCCTCCTTTCCTATGGGCTTTCTGCAGTGCGAACGCACCTCCGAAAAGGAAAGAAACCTACTCACGGCCTTAAAAGTCAACGGGACCTGGGATTCCCAGCCGGTCACCCATACTGGTACTTGCCAGGCCTCAAGCTGGCTGGCGGCCGCGATCTGACGAGAGCAGGCACATTCAGCTTAGAATGCCCGTTGACAGCTCCTCCTCCTTTCCTATGGGCTTTCTGCACTGCGAACGCACCTCCGAAAAGGAAAGAAACCTACTCACGGACTTAAAAGTCAACGGGACCTGGGATTCCCAGCCGGTCACCCATACTGGTACTTGCCAGGCCTCAAGCTGGCTGGCGGCCGCGATCTGACGAGAGCAGGCACATTCAGCTTAGAATGCCCGTTGACAGCTCCTCCTCCTTTCCTATGGGCTTTCTGCAGTGCGAACGCACCTCCGAAAAGGAAAGAAACCTACTCACGGCCTTAAAAGTCAACGGGACCTGGGATTCCCAGCCGGTCACCCATACTGGTACTTGCCAGGCCTCAAGCTGGCTGGCCGCCGCGATCTGACGAGAGCAGGCACATTCAGCTTAGAATGCCCGTTGACAGTTCCTCCTCCTTTCCTATGGGCTTTCTGCAGTGCGAACGCACCTCCGAAAAGGAAAGAAACCTACTCACGGCCTTAAAAGTCAACGGGACCTGGGATTCCCAGCCGGTCACCCATACTGGTACTTGCCAGGCCTCAAGCTGGCTGGCGGCCGCGATCTGACGAGAGCAGGCACATTCAGCTTAGAATGCCCGTTGACAGCTCCTCCTCCTTTCCTATGGGCTTTCTGCAGTGCGAACGCACCTCCGAAAAGGAAAGAAACCTACTCACGGCCTTAAAAGTCAAGGGACCTGGGATTCCCAGCCGGTCACCCATACTGGTACTTGCCAGGCCTCAAGCTGGCTGGCGGCCGCGATCTGACGAGAGCAGGCACATTCAGCTTAGAATGCCCGTTGACAGCTCCTCCTCCTTTCCTATGGGCTTTCTGCAGTGCGAACGCACCTCCGAAAAGGAAAGAAACCTACTCACGGCCTTAAAAGTCAACGGGACCTGGGATTTCCAGCCGGTCACCCATACTGGTACTTGCCAGGCCTCAAGCTGGCTGGCGGCCGCGATCTGACGAGAGCAGGCACATTCAGCTTAGAATGCCCGTTGACAGCTCCTCCTCCTTTCCTATGGGCTTTCTGCAGTGCGAACGCACCTCCGAAAAGGAAAGAAACCTACTCACGGCCTTAAAAGTCAACGGGACCTGGGAATTCCCAGCCGGTCACCCATACTGGTACTTGCCAGGCCTCAAGCTGGCTGGCGGCCGCGATCTGACGAGAGCAGGCACATTCAGCTTAGAATGCCAGTTGACGTCTCCTCCTCCTTTCCTATGGGCTTTCTGCAGTGCGAACGCACCTCCGAAAAGGAAAGAAACCTACTCACGGCCTTAAAAGTCAACGGGACCTGGGATTCCCAGCCGGTCACCCATACTGGTACTTGCCAGGCCTCAAGCTGGCTGGCGGCCGCGATCTGACGAGAGCAGGCACATTCAGCTTAGAATGCCCGTTGACAGCTCCTCCTCCTTTCCTATGGGCTTTCTGCAGTGCGAACGCACCTCCGAAAAGGAAAGAAACCTACTCACGGCCTTAAAAGTCAACGGGACCTGGGATTCCCAGCCGGTCACCCATACTGGTACTTGCCAGGCCTCAAGCTGGCTGGCGGCCGCGATCTGACGAGAGCAGGCACATTCAGCTTAGAATGCCCGTTGACAGCTCCTCCTCCTTTCCTATGGGCTTTCTGCAGTGCGAACGCACCTCCGAAAAGGAAAGAAACCTACTCACGGCCTTAAAAGTCAACGGGACCTGGGATTCCCAGCCGGTCACCCATACTGGTACTTGCCAGGCCTCAAGCGGGCTGGCGGCCGCGATCTGACGAGAGCAGGCACATTCAGCTTAGAATGCCCGTTGACAGCTCCTCCTCCTTTCCTATGGGCTTTCTGCAGTGCGAACGCACCTCCGAAAAGGAAAGAAACCTACTCACGGCCTTAAAAGTCAACGGGACCTGGGATTCCCAGCCGGTCACCCATACTGGTACTTGCCAGGCCTCAAGCTGGCTGGCGGCCGCGATCTGACGAGAGCAGGCACATTCAGCTTAGAATGCCCGTTGACAGCTCCTCCTCCTTTCCTATGGGCTTTCTGCAGTGCGAACGCACCTCCGAAAAGGAAAGAAACCTACTCACGGCCTTAAAAGTCAACGGGACCTGGGATTCCCAGCCGGTCACCCATACTGGTACTTGCCAGGCCTCAAGCTGGCTGGCGGCCGCGATCTGACGAGAGCAGGCACATTCAGCTTAGAATGCCCGTTGACAGCTCCTCCTCCTTTCCTATGGGCTTTCTGCAGTGCGAACGCACCTCCGAAAAGGAAAGAAACCTACTCACGGCCTTAAAAGTCAACGGGACCTGGGATTCCCAGCCGGTCACCCATACTGGTACTTGCCAGGCCTCAAGCGGGCTGGCGGCCGCGATCTGACGAGAGCAGGCACATTCAGCTTAGAATGCCCGTTGACAGCTCCTCCTCCTTTCCTATGGGCTTTCTGAAGTGCGAACGCACCTCCGAAAAGGAAAGAAACCTACTCACGGCCTTAAAAGTCAACGGGACCTGGGATTCCCAGCCGGTCACCCATACTGGTACTTGCCAGGCCTCAAGCTGGCTGGCGGCCGCGATCTGACGAGAGCAGGCACATTCAGCTTAGAATGCCCGTTGACAGCTCCTCCTCCTTTCCTATGGGCTTTCTGCAGTGCGAACGCACCTCCGAAAAGGAAAGAAACCTACTCACGGCCTTAAAAGTCAACGGGACCTGGGATTCCCAGCCGGTCACCCATACTGGTACTTGCCAGGCCTCAAGCTGGCTGGCGGCCGCGATCTGACGAGAGCAGGCACATTCAGCTTAGAATGCCCGTTGATAGCTCCTCCTCCTTTCCTATGGGCTTTCTGCAGTGCGAACGCACCTCCGAAAAGGAAAGAAACCTACTCACGGCCTTAAAAGTCAACGGGACCTGGGATTCCCAGCCGGTCACCCATACTGGTACTTGCCAGGCCTCAAGCTGGCTGGCGGCCGCGATCTGACGAGAGCAGGCACATTCAGCTTAGAATGCCCGTTGACAGCTCCTCCTCCTTTCCTATGGGCTTTCTGCAGTGCGAACGCACCTCCGAAAAGGAAAGAAACCTACTCACGGCCTTAAAAGTCAACGGGACCTGGGATTTCCAGCCGGTCACCCATACTGGTACTTGCCAGGCCTCAAGCTGGCTGGCGGCCGCGATCTGACGAGAGCAGGCACATTCAGCTTAGAATGCCCGTTGACAGCTCCTCCTCCTTTCCTATGGGCTTTCTGCAGTGCGAACGCACCTCCGAAAAGGAAAGAAACCTACTCACGGCCTTAAAAGTCAACGGGACCTGGGAATTCCCAGCCGGTCACCCATACTGGTACTTGCCAGGCCTCAAGCTGGCTGGCGGCCGCGATCTGACGAGAGCAGGCACATTCAGCTTAGAATGCCCGTTGACGGCTCCTCCTCCTTTCCTATGGGCTTTCTGCAGTGCGAACGCACCTCCGAAAAGGAAAGAAACCTACTCACGGCCTTAAAAGTCAACGGGACCTGGGATTCCCAGCCGGTCACCCATACTGGTACTTGCCAGGCCTCAAGCGGGCTGGCGGCCGCGATCTGACGAGAGCAGGCACATTCAGCTTAGAATGCCCGTTGACAGCTCCTCCTCCTTTCCTATGGGCTTTCTGCAGTGCGAACGCACCTCCGAAAAGGAAAGAAACCTACTCACGGCCTTAAAAGTCAACGGGACCTGGGATTCCCAGCCGGTCACCCATACTGGTACTTGCCAGGCCTCAAGCTGGCTGGCGGCCGCGATCTGACGAGAGCAGGCACATTCAGCTTAGAATGCCCGTTGACAGCTCCTCCTCCTTTCCTATGGGCTTTCTGCAGTGCGAACGCACCTCCGAAAAGGAAAGAAACCTACTCACAGCCTTAAAAGTCAACGGGACCTGGGATTCCCAGCCGGTCAGCCATACTGGTACTTGCCAGGCCTCAAGCTGGCTGGCGGCCGCGATCTGACGAGAGCAGGCACATTCAGCTTAGAATGCCCGTTGACAGCTCCTCCTCCTTTCCTATGGGCTTTCTGCAGTGCGAACGCACCTCCGAAAAGGAAAGAAACCTACTCACGGCCTTAAAAGTCAACGGGACCTGGGATTCCCAGCCGGTCACCCATACTGGTACTTGCCAGGCCTCAAGCGGGCTGGCGGCCGCGATCTGACGAGAGCAGGCACATTCAGCTTAGAATGCCCGTTGACAGCTCCTCCTCCTTTCCTATGGGCTTTCTGCAGTGCGAACGCACCTCCGAAAAGGAAAGAAACCTACTCACGGCCTTAAAAGTCAACGGGACCTGGGATTCCCAGCCGGTCACCCATACTGGTACTTGCCAGGCCTCAAGCTGGCTGGCGGCCGTGATCTGACGAGAGCAGGCACATTCAGCTTAGAATGCCCGTTGACAGCTCCTCCTCCTTTCCTATGGGCTTTCTGCAGTGCGAACGCACCTCCGAAAAGGAAAGAAACCTACTCACAGCCTTAAAAGTCAACGGGACCTGGGATTCCCAGCCGGTCACCCATACTGGTACTTGCCAGGCCTCAAGCTGGCTGGCGGCCGCGATCTGACGAGAGCAGGCACATTCAGCTTAGAATGCCCGTTGACAGCTCCTCCTCCTTTCCTATGGGCTTTCTGCAGTGCGAACGCACCTCCGAAAAGGAAAGAAACCTACTCACGGCCTTAAAAGTCAACGGGACCTGGGATTCCCAGCCGGTCACCCATACTGGTACTTGCCAGGCCTCAAGCTGGCTGGCGGCCGCGATCTGACGAGAGCAGGCACATTCAGCTTAGAATGCCCGTTGACAGCTCCTCCTCCTTTCCTATGGGCTTTCTGCAGTGCGAACGCACCTCCGAAAAGGAAAGAAACCTACTCACGGCCTTAAAAGTCAACGGGACCTGGGATTCCCAGCCGGTCACCCATACTGGTACTTGCCAGGCCTCAAGCTGGCTGGCAGCCGCGATCTGACGAGAGCAGGCACATTCAGCTTAGAATGCCCGTTGACAGCTCCTCCTCCTTTCCTATGGGCTTTCTGCACTGCGAACGCACCTCCGAAAAGGAAAGAAACCTACTCACGGACTTAAAAGTCAACGGGACCTGGGATTCCCAGCCGGTCACCCATACTGCTACTTGCCAGGCCTCAAGCTGGCTGGCGGCCGCGATCTGACGAGAGCAGGCACATTCAGCTTAGAATGCCCGTTGACAGCTCCTCCTCCTTTCCTATGGGCTTTCTGCAGTGCGAACGCACCTCCGAAAAGGAAAGAAACCTACTCACGGCCTTAAAAGTCAACGGGACCTGGGATTCCCAGCCGGTCACCCATACTGGTACTTGCCAGGCCTCAAGCTGGCTGGCGGCCGCGATCTGACGAGAGCAGGCACATTCAGCTTAGAATGCCCGTTGACAGCTCCTCCTCCTTTCCTATGGGCTTTCTGCAGTGCGAACGCACCTCCGAAAAGGAAAGAAACCTACTCACGGCCTTAAAAGTCAACGGGACCTGGGATTCCCAGCCGGTCACCCATACTGGTACTTGCCAGGCCTCAAGCTGGCTGGCGGCCGCGATCTGACGAGAGCAGGCACATTCAGCTTAGAATGCCCGTTGACAGCTCCTCCTCCTTTCCTATGGGCTTTCTGCAGTGCGAACGCACCTCCGAAAAGGAAAGAAACCTACTCACGGCCTTATAAGTCAACGGGACCTGGGATTCCCAGCCGGTCACCCATACTGGTACTTGCCAGGCCTCAAGCTGGCTGGCAGCCGCGATCTGACGAGAGCAGGCACATTCAGCTTAGAATGCCCGTTGACAGCTCCTCCTCCTTTCCTATGGGCTTTCTGCAGTGCGATCGCACCTCCGAAAAGGAAAGAAACCTACTCACGGCCTTAAAAGTCAACGGGACCTGGGATTCCCAGCCGGTCACCCATACTGGTACTTGCCAGGCCTCAAGCTGGCTGGCGGCCGCGATCTGACGAGAGCAGGCACATTCAGCTTAGAATGCCCGTTGACAGCTCCTCCTCCTTTCCTATGGGCTTTCTGCAGTGCGAACGCACCTCCGAAAAGGAAAGAAACCTACTCACGGCCTTAAAAGTCAACGGGACCTGGGATTCCCAGCCGGTCACCCATACTGGTACTTGCCAGGCCTCAAGCTGGCTGGCGGCCGCGATCTGACGAGAGCAGGCACATTCAGCTTACAATGCCCGTTGACAGCTCCTCCTCCTTTCCTATGGGCTTTCTGCACTGCGAACGCACCTCCGAAAAGGAAAGAAACCTACTCACGGACTTAAAAGTCAACGGGACCTGGGATTCCCAGCCGGTCACCCATACTGGTACTTGCCAGGCCTCAAGCTGGCTGGCGGCCGCGATCTGACGAGAGCAGGCACATTCAGCTTAGAATGCCCGTTGACAGCTCCTCCTCCTTTCCTATGGGCTTTCTGCAGTGCGAACGCACCTCCGAAAAAGAAAGAAACCTACTCACGGCCTTAAAAGTCAACGGGACCTGGGATTTCCAGCCGGTCACCCATACTGGTACTTGCCAGGCCTCAAGCTGGCTGGCGGCCGCGATCTGACGAGAGCAGGCACATTCAGCTTAGAATGCCCGTTGACAGCTCCTCCTCCTTTCCTATGGGCTTTCTGCAGTGCGAACGCACCTCCGAAAAGGAAAGAAACCTACTCACGGCCTTAAAAGTCAACGGGACCTGGGAATTCCCAGCCGGTCACCCATACTGGTACTTGCCAGGCCTCAAGCTGGCTGGCGGCCGCGATCTGACGAGAGCAGGCACATTCAGCTTAGAATGCCCGTTGACGGCTCCTCCTCCTTTCCTATGGGCTTTCTGCAGTGCGAACGCACCTCCGAAAAGGAAAGAAACCTACTCACGGCCTTAAAAGTCAACGGGACCTGGGATTCCCAGCCGGTCACCCATACTGGTACTTGCCAGGCCTCAAGCGGGCTGGCGACCGCGATCTGACGAGAGCAGGCACATTCAGCTTAGAATGCCCGTTGACAGCTCCTCCTCCTTTCCTATGGGCTTTCTGCAGTGCGAACGCACCTCCGAAAAGGAAAGAAACCTACTCACGGCCTTAAAAGTCAACGGGACCTGGGATTCCCAGCCGGTCACCCATACTGGTACTTGCCAGGCCTCAAGCTGGCTGGCGGCCGCGATCTGACGAGAGCAGGCACATTCAGCTTAGAATGCCCGTTGACAGCTCCTCCTCCTTTCCTATGGGCTTTCTGCAGTGCGAACGCACCTCCGAAAAGGAAAGAAACCTACTCACGGCCTTAAAAGTCAACGGGACCTGGGATTCCCAGCCGGTCACCCATACTGGTACTTGCCAGGCCTCAAGCTGGCTGGCGGCCGCGATCTGACGAGAGCAGGCACATTCAGCTTAGAATGCCCGTTGACAGCTCCTCCTCCTTTCCTATGGGCTTTCTGCAGTGCGAACGCACCTCCGAAAAGGAAAGAAACCTACTCACGGCCTTAAAAGTCAACGGGACCTGGGATTCCCAGCCGGTCACCCATACTGGTACTTGCCAGGCCTCAAGCGGGCTGGCGGCCGCGATCTGACGAGAGCAGGCACATTCAGCTTAGAATGCCCGTTGACAGCTCCTCCTCCTTTCCTATGGGCTTTCTGCAGTGCGAACGCACCTCCGAAAAGGAAAGAAACCTACTCACGGCCTTAAAAGTCAACGGGACCTGGGATTCCCAGCCGGTCACCCATACTGGTACTTGCCAGGCCTCAAGCTGGCTGGCGGCCGCGATCTGACGAGAGCAGGCACATTCGGCTTAGAATGCCCGTTGACAGCTCCTCCTCCTTTCCTATGGGCTTTCTGCAGTGCGAACGCACCTCCGAAAAGGAAAGAAACCTACTCACGGCCTTAAAAGTCAACGGGACCTGGGATTCCCAGCCGGTCACCCATACTGGTACTTGCCAGGCCTCAAGCTGGCTGGCGGCCGCGATCTGACGAGAGCAGGCACATTCAGCTTAGAATGCCCGTTGATAGCTCCTCCTACTTTCCTATGGGCTTTCTGCAGTGCGAACGCACCTCCGAAAAGGAAAGAAACCTACTCACGGCCTTAAAAGTCAACGGGACCTGGGATTCCCAGCCGGTCACCCATACTGGTACTTGCCAGGCCTCAAGCTGGCTGGCGGCCGCGATCTGACGAGAGCAGGCACATTCAGCTTAGAATGCCCGTTGACAGCTCCTCCTCCTTTCCTATGGGCTTTCTGCAGTGCGAACGCACCTCCGAAAAGGAAAGAAACCTACTCACGGCCTTAAAAGTCAACGGGACCTGGGATTTCCAGCCGGTCACCCATACTGGTACTTGCCAGGCCTCAAGCTGGCTGGCGGCCGCGATCTGACGAGAGCAGGCACATTCAGCTTAGAATGCCCGTTGACAGCTCCTCCTCCTTTCCTATGGGCTTTCTGCAGTGCGAACGCACCTCCGAAAAGGAAAGAAACCTACTCACGGCCTTAAAAGTCAACGGGACCTGGGAATTCCCAGCCGGTCACCCATACTGGTACTTGCCAGGCCTCAAGCTGGCTGGCGGCCGCGATCTGACGAGAGCAGGCACATTCAGCTTAGAATGCCAGTTGACGGCTCCTCCTCCTTTCCTATGGGCTTTCTGCAGTGCGAACGCACCTCCGAAAAGGAAAGAAACCTACTCACGGCCTTAAAAGTCAACGGGACCTGGGATTCCCAGCCGGTCACCCATACTGGTACTTGCCAGGCCTCAAGCTGGCTGGCGGCCGCGATCTGACGAGAGCAGGCACATTCAGCTTAGAATGCCCGTTGACAGCTCCTCCTCCTTTCCTATGGGCTTTCTGCAGTGCGAACGCACCTCCAAAAAGGAAAGAAACCTACTCACGGCCTTAAAAGTCAACGGGACCTGGGATTCCCAGCCGGTCACCCATACTGGTACTTGCCAGGCCTCAAGCGGGCTGGCGGCCGCGATCTGACGAGAGCAGGCACATTCTGCTTAGAATGCCAGTTGACAGCTCCTCCTCCTTTCCTATGGGCTTTCTGCAGTGCGAACGCACCTCCGAAAAGGAAAGAAACCTACTCACGGCCTTAAAAGTCAACGGGACCTGGGATTCCCAGCCGGTCACCCATACTGGTACTTGCCAGGCCTCAAGCTGGCTGGCGGCCACGATCTGACGAGAGCAGGCACATTCAGCTTAGAACCCGTTGACAGCTCCTCCTCCTTTCCTATGGGCTTTCTGCAGTGCGAACGCACCTCCGAAAAGGAAAGAAACCTACTCACGGCCTTAAAAGTCAACGGGACCTGGGATTCCCAGCCGGTCACCCATACTGGTACTTGCCAGGCCTCAAGCTGGCTGGCGGCCGCGATCTGACGAGAGCAGGCACATTCAGCTTAGAATGCCCGTTGACAGCTCCTCCTCCTTTCCTATGGGCTTTCTGCAGTGCGAACGCACCTCCGAAAAGGAAAGAAACCTACTCACGGCCTTAAAAGTCAACGGGACCTGGGATTTCCAGCCGGTCACCCATACTGGTACTTGCCAGGCCTCAAGCTGGCTGGCGGCCGCGATCTGACGAGAGCAGGCACATTCAGCTTAGAATGCCCGTTGACAGCTCCTCCTCCTTTCCTATGGGCTTTCTGCAGTGCGAACGCACCTCCGAAAAGGAAAGAAACCTACTCACGGCCTTAAAAGCCAACGGGACCTGGGAATTCCCAGCCGGTCACCCATACTGGTACTTGCCAGGCCTCAAGCTGGCTGGCGGCCGCGATCTGACGAGAGCAGGCACATTCAGCTTAGAATGCCAGTTGACGGCTCCTCCTCCTTTCCTATGGGCTTTCTGCAGTGCGAACGCACCTCCGAAAAGGAAAGAAACCTACTCACGGCCTTAAAAGTCAACGGGACCTGGGATTCCCAGCCGGTCACCCATACTGGTACTTGCCAGGCCTCAAGCTGGCTGGCGGCCGCGATCTGACGAGAGCAGGCACATTCAGCTTAGAATGCCCGTTGACAGCTCCTCCTCCTTTCCTATGGGCTTTCTGCAGTGCGAACGCACCTCCGAAAAGGAAAGAAACCTACTCACGGCCTTAAAAGTCAACGGGACCTGGGATTCCCAGCCGGTCACCCATACTGGTACTTGCCAGGCCTCAAGCTGGCTGGCGGCCGCGATCTGACGAGAGCAGGCACATTCAGCTTAGAATGCCCGTTGACAGCTCCTCCTCCTTTCCTATGGGCTTTCTGCAGTGCGAACGCACCTCCGAAAAGGAAAGAAACCTACTCACGGCCTTAAAAGTCAACGGGACCTGGGATTCCCAGCCGGTCACCCATACTGGTACTTGCCAGGCCTCAAGCTGGCTGGCGGCCGCGATCTGACGAGAGCAGGCACATTCAGCTTAGAATGCCCGTTGACAGCTCCTCCTCCTTTCCTATGGGCTTTCTGCAGTGCGAACGCACCTCCGAAAAGGAAAGAAACCTACTCACGGCCTTAAAAGTCAACGGGACCTGGGATTCCCAGCCGGTCACCCATACTGGTACTTGCCAGGCCTCAAGCTGGCTGGCGGCCGCGATCTGACGAGAGCAGGCACATTCAGCTTAGAATGCCCGTTGACAGCTCCTCCTCCTTTCCTATGGGCTTTCTGCAGTGCGAACGCACCTCCGAAAAGGAAAGAAACCTACTCACGGCCTTAAAAGTCAACGGGACCTGGGATTCCCAGCCGGTCACCCATACTGGTACTTGCCAGGCCTCAAGCTGGCTGGCGGCCGCGATCTGACAAGAGCAGGCACATTCAGCTTAGAATGCCCGTTGACAGCTCCTCCTCCTTTCCTATGGGCTTTCTGCACTGCGAACGCACCTCCGAAAAGGAAAGAAACCTACTCACGGACTTAAAAGTCAACGGGACCTGGGATTCCCAGCCGGTCACCCATACTGGTACTTGCCAGGCCTCAAGCTGGCTGGCGGCCGCGATCTGACGAGAGCAGGCACATTCAGCTTAGAATGCCCGTTGACAGCTCCTCCTCCTTTCCTATGGGCTTTCTGCAGTGCGAACGCACCTCCGAAAAGGAAAGAAACCTACTCACGGCCTTAAAAGTCAACGGGACCTGGGATTCCCAGCCGGTCACCCATACTGGTACTTGCCAGGCCTCAAGCTGGCTGGCGGCCGCGATCTGACGAGAGCAGGCACATTCAGCTTAGAATGCCCGTTGACAGCTCCTCCTCCTTTCCTATGGGCTTTCTGCAGTGCGAACGCACCTCCGAAAAGGAAAGAAACCTACTCACGGCCTTAAAAGTCAACGGGACCTGGGATTCCCAGCCGGTCACCCATACTGGTACTTGCCAGGCCTCAAGCTGGCTGGCGGCCGCGATCTGACGAGAGCAGGCACATTCAGCTTAGAATGCCCGTTGACAGCTCCTCCTCCTTTCCTATGGGCTTTCTGCAGTGCGAACGCACCTCCGAAAAGGAAAGAAACCTACTCACGGCCTTAAAAGTCAACGGGACCTGGGATTCCCAGCCGGTCACCCATACTGGTACTTGCCAGGCCTCAAGCTGGCTGGCGGCCGCGATCTGACGAGAGCAGGCACATTCAGCTTAGAATGCCCGTTGACAGCTCCTCCTCCTTTCCTATGGGCTTTCTGCAGTGCGAACGCACCTCCGAAAAGGAAAGAAACCTACTCACGGCCTTAAAAGTCAACGGGACCTGGGATTTCCAGCCGGTCACCCATACTGGTACTTGCCAGGCCTCAAGCTGGCTGGCGGCCGCGATCTGACGAGAGCAGGCACATTCAGCTTAGAATGCCCGTTGACAGCTCCTCCTCCTTTCCTATGGGCTTTCTGCAGTGCGAACGCACCTCCGAAAAGGAAAGAAACCTACTCACGGCCTTAAAAGCCAACGGGACCTGGGAATTCCCAGCCGGTCACCCATACTGGTACTTGCCAGGCCTCAAGCTGGCTGGCGGCCGCGATCTGACGAGAGCAGGCACATTCAGCTTAGAATGCCAGTTGACGGCTCCTCCTCCTTTCCTATGGGCTTTCTGCAGTGCGAACGCACCTCCGAAAAGGAAAGAAACCTACTCACGGCCTTAAAAGTCAACGGGACCTGGGATTCCCAGCCGGTCACCCATACTGGTACTTGCCAGGCCTCAAGCTGGCTGGCGGCCGCGATCTGACGAGAGCAGGCACATTCAGCTTAGAATGCCCGTTGACAGCTCCTCCTCCTTTCCTATGGGCTTTCTGCAGTGCGAACGCACCTCCGAAAAGGAAAGAAACCTACTCACGGCCTTAAAAGTCAACGGGACCTGGGATTCCCAGCCGGTCACCCATACTGGTACTTGCCAGGCCTCAAGCTGGCAGGCGGCCGCGATCTGACGAGAGCAGGCACATTCAGCTTAGAATGCCCGTTGACAGCTCCTCCTCCTTTCCTATGGGCTTTCTGCAGTGCGAACGCACCTCCGAAAAGGAAAGAAACCTACTCACGGCCTTAAAAGTCAACGGGACCTGGATTCCCAGCCGGTCACCCATACTGGTACTTGCCAGGCCTCAAGCGGGCTGGCGGCCGCGATCTGACGAGAGCAGGCACATTCAGCTTAGAATGCCCGTTGACAGCGCCTCCTCCTTTCCTATGGGCTTTCTGCAGTGCGAACGCACCTCCGAAAAGGAAAGAAACCTACTCACGGCCTTAAAAGTCAACGGGACCTGGGATTCCCAGCCGGTCACCCATACTGGTACTTGCCAGGCCTCAAGCTGGCTGGCGGCCGCGATCTGACGAGAGCAGGCACATTCAGCTTAGAATGCCCGTTGACAGCTCCTCCTCCTTTCCTATGGGCTTTCTGCAGTGCGAACGCACCTCCAAAAAGGAAAGAAACCTACTCACGGCCTTAAAAGTCAACGGGACCTGGGATTCCCAGCCGGTCACCCATACTGGTACTTGCCAGGCCTCAAGCTGGCTGGCGGCTGCGATCTGACGAGAGCAGGCACATTCAGCTTAGAATGCCCGTTGACAGCTCCTCCTCCTTTCCTATGGGCTTTCTGCAGTGCGAACGCACCTCCGAAAAGGAAAGAAACCTACTCACGGCCTTAAAAGTCAACGGGACCTGGGATTCCCAGCCGGTCACCCATACTGGTACTTGCCAGGCCTCAAGCTGGCTGGCGGCCGCGATCTGACGAGAGCAGGCACATTCAGCTTAGAATGCCCGTTGACAGCTCCTCCTCCTTTCCTATGGGCTTTCTGCAGTGCGAACGCACCTCCGAAAAGGAAAGAAACCTACTCACGGCCTTAAAAGTCAACGGGACCTGGGATTCCCAGCCGGTCACCCATACTGGTACTTGCCAGGCCTCAAGCTGGCTGGCGGCCGCGATCTGACGAGAGCAGGCACATTCAGCTTAGAATGCCCATTGACAGCTCCTCCTCCTTTCCTATGGGCTTTCTGCAGTGCGAACGCACCTCCGAAAAGGAAAGAAACCTACTCACGGCCTTAAAAGTCAACGGGACCTGGTATTCCCAGCCGGTCACCCATACTGGTACTTGCCAGGCCTCAAGCTGGCTGGCGGCTGCGATCTGACGAGAGCAGGCACATTCAGCTTAGAATGCCCGTTGACAGCTCCTCCTCCTTTCCTATGGGCTTTCTGCAGTGCGAACGCACCTCCGAAAAGGAAAGAAACCTACTCACGGCCTTAAAAGTCAACGGGACCTGGGATTCCCAGCCGGTCACCCATACTGGTACTTGCCAGGCCTCAAGCGGGCTGGCGGCCGCGATCTGACGAGAGCAGGCACATTCAGCTTAGAATGCCCGTTGACAGCTCCTCCTCCTTTCCTATGGGCTTTCTGCAGTGCGAACGCACCTCCGAAAAGGAAAGAAACCTACTCACGGCCTTAAAAGTCAACGGGACCTGGGATTTCCAGCCGGTCACCCATACTTGTACTTGCCAGGCCTCAAGCTGGCTGGCGGCCGCGATCTGACGAGAGCAGGCACATTCAGCTTAGAATGCCCGTTGACAGCTCCTCCTCCTTTCCTATGGGCTTTCTGCAGTGCGAACGCACCTCCGAAAAGGAAAGAAACCTACTCACGGCCTTAAAAGTCAACGGGACCTGGGATTCCCAGCCGGTCACCCATACTGGTACTTGCCAGGCCTCAAGCTGGCTGGCGGCCGCGATCTGACGAGAGCAGGCACATTCAGCTTAGAATGCCCGTTGACAGCTCCTCCTCCTTTCCTATGGGCTTTCTGCAGTGCGAACGCACCTCCGAAAAGGAAAGAAACCTACTCACGGCCTTAAAAGTCAACGGGACCTGGGATTCCCAGCCGGTCACCCATACTGGTACTTGCCAGGCCTCAAGCTGGCTGGCGGCCGCGATCTGACGAGAGCAGGCACATTCAGCTTAGAATGCCCGTTGACAGCTCCTCCTCCTTTCCTATGGGCTTTCTGCAGTGCGAACGCACCTCCGAAAAGGAAAGAAACCTACTCACGGCCTTAAAAGTCAACGGGACCTGGGATTCCCAGCCGGTCACCCATACTGGTACTTGCCAGGCCTCAAGCTGGCTGGCGGCCGCGATCTGACGAGAGCAGGCACATTCAGCTTAGAATGCCCGTTGACAGCTCCTCCTCCTTTCCTATGGGCTTTCTGCAGTGCGAACGCACCTCCGAAAAGGAAAGAAACCTACTCACGGCCTTAAAAGTCAACGGGACCTGGGAATTCCCAGCCGGTCACCCATACTGGTACTTGCCAGGCCTCAAGCTGGCTGGCGGCCGTGATCTGACGAGAGCAGGCACATTCAGCTTAGAATGCCCGTTGACGGCTCCTCCTCCTTTCCTATGGGCTTTCTGCAGTGCGAACGCACCTCCGAAAAGGAAAGAAACCTACTCACGGCCTTAAAAGTCAACGGGACCTGGGATTCCCAGCCGGTCACCCATACTGGTACTTGCCAGGCCTCAAGCGGGCTGGCGGCCGCGATCTGACGAGAGCAGGCACATTCAGCTTAGAATGCCCGTTGACAGCTCCTCCTCCTTTCCTATGGGCTTTCTGCAGTGCGAACGCACCTCCGAAAAGGAAAGAAACCTACTCACGGCCTTAAAAGTCAACGGGACCTGGGATTCCCAGCCGGTCACCCATACTGGTACTTGCCAGGCCTCAAGCTGGCTGGCGGCCGCGATCTGACGAGAGCAGGCACATTCAGCTTAGAATGCCCGTTGACAGCTCCTCCTCCTTTCCTATGGGCTTTCTGCAGTGCGAACGCACCTCCGAAAAGGAAAGAAACCTACTCACGGCCTTAAAAGTCAACGGGACCTGGGATTCCCAGCCGGTCACCCATACTGGTACTTGCCAGGCCTCAAGCTGGCTGGCGGCCGCGATCTGACGAGAGCAGGCACATTCAGCTTAGAATGCCCGTTGACAGCTCCTCCTCCTTTCCTATGGGCTTTCTGCAGTGCGAACGCACCTCCGAAAAGGAAAGAAACCTACTCACGGCCTTAAAAGTCAACGGGACCTGGGATTCCCAGCCGGTCACCCATACTGGTACTTGCCAGGCCTCAAGCGGGCTGGCGGCCGCGATCTGACGAGAGCAGGCACATTCAGCTTAGAATGCCCGTTGACAGCTCCTCCTCCTTTCCTATGGGCTTTCTGCAGTGCGAACGCACCTCCGAAAAGGAAAGAAACCTACTCACGGCCTTAAAAGTCAACGGGACCTGGGATTCCCAGCCGGTCACCCATACTGGTACTTGCCAGGCCTCAAGCTGGCTGGCGGCCGCGATCTGACGAGAGCAGGCACATTCAGCTTAGAATGCCCGTTGACAGCTCCTCCTCCTTTCCTATGGGCTTTCTGCAGTGCGAACGCACCTCCGAAAAGGAAAGAAACCTACTCACGGCCTTAAAAGTCAACGGGACCTGGGATTCCCAGCCGGTCACCCATACTGGTACTTGCCAGGCCTCAAGCTGGCTGGCGGCCGCGATCTGACGAGAGCAGGCACATTCAGCTTAGAATGCCCGTTGATAGCTCCTCCTCCTTTCCTATGGGCTTTCTGCAGTGCGAACGCACCTCCGAAAAGGAAAGAAACCTACTCACGGCCTTAAAAGTCAATGGGACCTGGGATTCCCAGCCGGTCACCCATACTGGTACTTGCCAGGCCTCAAGCTGGCTGGCGGCCACGATCTGACGAGAGCAGGCACATTCAGCTTAGAATGCCCGTTGACAGCTCCTCCTCCTTTCCTATGGGCTTTCTGCAGTGCGAACGCACCTCCGAAAAGGAAAGAAACCTACTCACGGCCTTAAAAGTCAACGGGACCTGGGATTTCCAGCCGGTCACCCATACTGGTACTTGCCAGGCCTCAAGCTGGCTGGCGGCCGCGATCTGACGAGAGCAGGCACATTCAGCTTAGAATGCCCGTTGACAGCTCCTCCTCCTTTCCTATGGGCTTTCTGCAGTGCGAACGCACCTCCGAAAAGGAAAGAAACCTACTCACGGCCTTAAAATTCAACGGGACCTGGGAATTCCCAGCCGGTCACCCATACTGGTACTTGCCAGGCCTCAAGCTGGCTGGCGGCCGCGATCTGACGAGAGCAGGCACATTCAGCTTAGAATGCCAGTTGACGGCTCCTCCTCCTTTCCTATGGGCTTTCTGCAGTGCGAACGCACCTCCGAAAAGGAAAGAAACCTACTCACGGCCTTAAAAGTCAACGGGACCTGGGATTCCCAGCCGGTCACCCATACTGGTACTTGCCAGGCCTCAAGCGGGCTGGCGGCCGCGATCTGACGAGAGCAGGCACATTCTGCTTAGAATGCCAGTTGACAGCTCCTCCTCCTTTCCTATGGGCTTTCTGCAGTGCGAACGCACCTCCGAAAAGGAAAGAAACCTACTCACGGCCTTAAAAGTCAACGGGACCTGGGATTCCCAGCCGGTCACCCATACTGGTACTTGCCAGGCCTCAAGCTGGCTGGCGGCCACGATCTGACGAGAGCAGGCACATTCAGCTTAGAACCCGTTGACAGCTCCTCCTCCTTTCCTATGGGCTTTCTGCAGTGCGAACGCACCTCCGAAAAGGAAAGAAACCTACTCACGGCCTTAAAAGTCAACGGGACCTGGGATTCCCAGCCGGTCACCCATACTGGTACTTGCCAGGCCTCAAGCTGGCTGGCGGCCGTGATCTGACGAGAGCAGGCACATTCAGCTTAGAATGCCCGTTGACAGCTCCTCCTCCTTTCCTATGGGCTTTCTGCAGTGCGAACGCACCTCCGAAAAGGAAAGAAACCTACTCACGGCCTTAAAAGTTTACGGGACCTGGGATTCCCAGCCGGTCACCCATACTGGTACTTGCCAGGCCTCAAGCTGGCTGGCGGCCGCGATCTGACGAGAGCAGGCACATTCAGCTTAGAATGCCCGTTGACAGCTCCTCCTCCTTTCCTATGGGCTTTCTGCAGTGCGAACGCACCTCCGAAAAGGAAAGAAACCTACTCACGGCCTTAAAAGTCAACGGTACCTGGGATTCCCAGCCGGTCACCCATACTGGTACTTGCCAGGCCTCAAGCTGGCTGGCGGCCGCGATCTGACGAGAGCAGGCACATTCAGCTTAGAATGCCCGTTGACAGCTCCTCCTCCTTTCCTATGGGCTTTCTGCAGTGCGAACGCACCTCCGAAAAGGAAAGAAACCTACTCACGGCCTTAAAAGTCAACGGGACCTGGGATTCCCAGCCGGTCACCCATACTGGTACTTGCCAGGCCTCAAGCTGGCTGGCGGCCGCGATCTGACGAGAGCAGGCACATTCAGCTTAGAATGCCCGTTGATAGCTCCTCCTCCTTTCCTATGGGCTTTCTGCAGTGCGAACGCACCTCCGAAAAGGAAAGAAACCTACTCACGGCCTTAAAAGTCAATGGGACCTGGGATTCCCAGCCGGTCACCCATACTGGTACTTGCCAGGCCTCAAGCTGGCTGGCGGCCACGATCTGACGAGAGCAGGCACATTCAGCTTAGAATGCCCGTTGACAGCTCCTCCTCCTTTCCTATGGGCTTTCTGCAGTGCGAACGCACCTCCGAAAAGGAAAGAAACCTACTCACGGCCTTAAAAGTCAACGGGACCTGGGATTTCCAGCCGGTCACCCATACTGGTACTTGCCAGGCCTCAAGCTGGCTGGCGGCCGCGATCTGACGAGAGCAGGCACATTCAGCTTAGAATGCCCGTTGACAGCTCCTCCTCCTTTCCTATGGGCTTTCTGCAGTGCGAACGCACCTCCGAAAAGGAAAGAAACCTACTCACGGCCTTAAAATTCAACGGGACCTGGGAATTCCCAGCCGGTCACCCATACTGGTACTTGCCAGGCCTCAAGCTGGCTGGCGGCCGCGATCTGACGAGAGCAGGCACATTCAGCTTAGAATGCCAGTTGACGGCTCCTCCTCCTTTCCTATGGGCTTTCTGCAGTGCGAACGCACCTCCGAAAAGGAAAGAAACCTACTCACGGCCTTAAAAGTCAACGGGACCTGGGATTCCCAGCCGGTCACCCATACTGGTACTTGCCAGGCCTCAAGCGGGCTGGCGGCCGCGATCTGACGAGAGCAGGCACATTCTGCTTAGAATGCCAGTTGACAGCTCCTCCTCCTTTCCTATGGGCTTTCTGCAGTGCGAACGCACCTCCGAAAAGGAAAGAAACCTACTCACGGCCTTAAAAGTCAACGGGACCTGGGATTCCCAGCCGGTCACCCATACTGGTACTTGCCAGGCCTCAAGCTGGCTGGCGGCCACGATCTGACGAGAGCAGGCACATTCAGCTTAGAACCCGTTGACAGCTCCTCCTCCTTTCCTATGGGCTTTCTGCAGTGCGAACGCACCTCCGAAAAGGAAAGAAACCTACTCACGGCCTTAAAAGTCAACGGGACCTGGGATTCCCAGCCGGTCACCCATACTGGTACTTGCCAGGCCTCAAGCTGGCTGGCGGCCGTGATCTGACGAGAGCAGGCACATTCAGCTTAGAATGCCCGTTGACAGCTCCTCCTCCTTTCCTATGGGCTTTCTGCAGTGCGAACGCACCTCCGAAAAGGAAAGAAACCTACTCACGGCCTTAAAAGTTTACGGGACCTGGGATTCCCAGCCGGTCACCCATACTGGTACTTGCCAGGCCTCAAGCTGGCTGGCGGCCGCGATCTGACGAGAGCAGGCACATTCAGCTTAGAATGCCCGTTGACAGCTCCTCCTCCTTTCCTATGGGCTTTCTGCAGTGCGAACGCACCTCCGAAAAGGAAAGAAACCTACTCACGGCCTTAAAAGTCAACGGTACCTGGGATTCCCAGCCGGTCACCCATACTGGTACTTGCCAGGCCTCAAGCTGGCTGGCAGCCGCGATCTGACGAGAGCAGGCACATTCAGCTTAGAATGCCCGTTGACAGCTCCTCCTCCTTTCCTATGGGCTTTCTGCAGTGCGAACGCACCTCCGAAAAGGAAAGAAACCTACTCACGGCCTTAAAAGTCAACGGGACCTGGGATTCCCAGCCGGTCACCCATACTGGTACTTGCCAGGCCTCAAGCTGGCTGGCGGCCGCGATCTGACGAGAGCAGGCACATTCAGCTTAGAATGCCCGTTGACAGCTCCTCCTCCTTTCCTATGGGCTTTCTGCAGTGCGAACGCACCTCCGAAAAGGAAAGAAACCTACTCACGGCCTTAAAAGTCAACGGGACCTGGGATTCCCAGCCGGTCACCCATACTGGTACTTGCCAGGCCTCAAGCTGGCTGGCAGCCGCGATCTGACGAGAGCAGGCACATTCAGCTTAGAATGCCCGTTGACAGCTCCTCCTCCTTTCCTATGGGCTTTCTGCACTGCGAACGCACCTCCGAAAAGGAAAGAAACCTACTCACGGACTTAAAAGTCAACGGGACCTGGGATTCCCAGCCGGTCACCCATACTGGTACTTGCCAGGCCTCAAGCTGGCTGGCGGCCGCGATCTGACGAGAGCAGGCACATTCAGCTTAGAATGCCCGTTGACAGCTCCTCCTCCTTTCCTATGGGCTTTCTGCAGTGCGAACGCACCTCCGAAAAGGAAAGAAACCTACTCACGGCCTTAAAAGTCAACGGGACCTGGGATTCCCAGCCGGTCACCCATACTGGTACTTGCCAGGCCTCAAGCTGGCTGGCGGCCGCGATCTGACGAGAGCAGGCACATTCAGCTTAGAATGCCCGTTGACAGCTCCTCCTCCTTTCCTATGGGCTTTCTGCAGTGCGAACGCACCTCCGAAAAGGAAAGAAACCTACTCACGGCCTTAAAAGTCAACGGGACCTGGGATTCCCAGCCGGTCACCCATACTGGTACTTGCCAGGCCTCAAGCTGGCTGGCGGCCGCGATCTGACGAGAGCAGGCACATTCAGCTTAGAATGCCCGTTGACAGCTCCTCCTCCTTTCCTATGGGCTTTCTGCAGTGCGAACGCACCTCCGAAAAGGAAAGAAACCTACTCACGGCCTTAAAAGTCAACGGGACCTGGGATTCCCAGCCGGTCACCCATACTGGTACTTGCCAGGCCTCAAGCTGGCTGGCGGCCGCGATCTGACGAGAGCAGGCACATTCAGCTTAGAATGCCCGTTGACAGCTCCTCCTCCTTTCCTATGGGCTTTCTGCAGTGCGAACGCACCTCCGAAAAGGAAAGAAACCTACTCACGGCCTTAAAAGTCAACGGGACCTGGGATTTCCAGCCGGTCACCCATACTGGTACTTGCCAGGCCTCAAGCTGGCTGGCGGCCGCGATCTGACGAGAGCAGGCACATTCAGCTTAGAATGCCCGTTGACAGCTCCTCCTCCTTTCCTATGGGCTTTCTGCAGTGCGAACGCACCTCCAAAAAGGAAAGAAACCTACTCACGGCCTTAAAAGTCAACGGGACCTGGGATTCCCAGCCGGTCACCCATACTGGTACTTGCCAGGCCTCAAGCTGGCTGGCGGCCGCGATCTGACGAGAGCAGGCACATTCAGCTTAGAATGCCCGTTGACAGCTCCTCCTCCTTTCCTATGGGCTTTCTGCAGTGCGAACGCACCTCCGAAAAGGAAAGAAACCTACTCACGGCCTTAAAAGTCAACGGGACCTGGGATTCCCAGCCGGTCACCCATACTGGTACTTGCCAGGCCTCAAGCGGGCTGGCGGCCGCGATCTGACGAGAGCAGGCACATTCAGCTTAGAACCCGTTGACAGCTCCTCCTCCTTTCCTATGGGCTTTCTGCAGTGCGAACGCACCTCCGAAAAGGAAAGAAACCTACTCACGGCCTTAAAAGTCAACGGGACCTGGGATTCCCAGCCGGTCACCCATACTGGTACTTGCCAGGCCTCAAGCTGGCTGGCGGCCGCGATCTGACGAGAGCAGGCACATTCAGCTTAGAACCCGTTGACAGCTCCTCCTCCTTTCCTATGGGCTTTCTGCAGTGCGAACGCACCTCCGAAAAGGAAAGAAACCTACTCACGGCCTTAAAAGTCAACGGGACCTGGGATTCCCAGCCGGTCACCCATACTGGTACTTGCCAGGCCTCAAGCTGGCTGGCGGCCGCGATCTGACGAGAGCAGGCACATTCAGCTTAGAATGCCAGTTGACGGCTCCTCCTCCTTTCCTATGGGCTTTCTGCAGTGCGAACGCACCTCCGAAAAGGAAAGAAACCTACTCACGGCCTTAAAAGTCAACAGGACCTGGGATTCCCAGCCGGTCACCCATACTGGTACTTGCCAGGCCTCAAGCTGGCTGGCGGCCGCGATCTGACGAGAGCAGGCACATTCAGCTTAGAATGCCCGTTGACAGCTCCTCCTCCTTTCCTATGGGCTTTCTGCAGTGCGAACGCACCTCCGAAAAGGAAAGAAACCTACTCACGGCCTTAAAAGTCAACGGGACCTGGGATTCCCAGCCGGTCACCCATACTGGTACTTGCCAGGCCTCAAGCTGGCTGGCGGCCGCGATCTGACGAGAGCAGGCACATTCAGCTTAGAATGCCCGTTGACAGCTGCTCCTCCTTTCCTATGGGCTTTCTGCAGTGCGAACGCACCTCCGAAAAGGAAAGAAACCTACTCACGGCCTTAAAAGTCAACGGGACCTGGGATTCCCAGCCGGTCACCCATACTGGTACTTGCCAGGCCTCAAGCGGGCTGGCGGCCGCGATCTGACGAGAGCAGGCACATTCAGCTTAGAATGCCCGTTGACAGCTCCTCCTCCTTTCCTATGGGCTTTCTGCAGTGCGAACGCACCTCCGAAAAGGAAAGAAACCTACTCACGGCCTTAAAAGTCAACGGGACCTGGGATTCCCAGCCGCTCACCCATACTGGTACTTGCCAGGCCTCAAGCTGGCTGGCGGCCGCGATCTGACGAGAGCAGGCACATTCAGCTTAGAATGCCCGTTGACAGCTCCTCCTCCTTTCCTATGGGCTTTCTGCAGTGCGAACGCACCTCCGAAAAGGAAAGAAACCTACTCACGGCCTTAAAAGTCAACGGGACCTGGGATTCCCAGCCGGTCACCCATACTGGTACTTGCCAGGCCTCAAGCTGGCTGGCGGCCGCGATCTGACGAGAGCAGGCACATTCAGCTTAGAATGCCCGTTGACAGCTCCTCCTCCTTTCCTATGGGCTTTCTGCAGTGCGAACGCACCTCCGAAAAGGAAAGAAACCTACTCACGGCCTTAAAAGTCAACGGGACCTGGGATTCCCAGCCGGTCACCCATACTGGTACTTGCCAGGCCTCAAGCTGGCTGGCGGCCGCGATCTGACGAGAGCAGGCACATTCAGCTTAGAATGCCCGTTGACAGCTCCTCCTCCTTTCCTATGGGCTTTCTGCAGTGCGAACGCACCTCCGAAAAGGAAAGAAACCTACTCACGGCCTTAAAAGTCAACGGGACCTGGGATTCCCAGCCGGTCACCCATACTGGTACTTGCCAGACCTCAAGCTGGCTGGCGGCCGCGATCTGACGAGAGCAGGCACATTCAGCTTAGAATGCCCGTTGACAGCTCCTCCTCCTTTCCTATGGGCTTTCTGCAGTGCGAACGCACCTCCGAAAAGGAAAGAAACCTACTCACGGCCTTAAAAGTCAACGGGACCTGGGATTCCCAGCCGGTCACCCATACTGGTACTTGCCAGGCCTCAAGCTGGCTGGCGGCCGCGATCTGACGAGAGCAGGCACATTCAGCTTAGAATGCCCGTTGACAGCTCCTCCTCCTTTCCTATGGGCTTTCTGCAGTGCGAACGCACCTCCGAAAAGGAAAGAAACCTACTCACGGCCTTAAAAGTCAACGGGACCTGGGATTCCCAGCCGGTCACCCATACTGGTACTTGCCAGGCCTCAAGCTGGCTGGCGGCCGCGATCTGACGAGAGCAGGCACATTCAGCTTAGGAAGCCCGTTGACAGCTCCTCCTCCTTTCCTATGGGCTTTCTGCAGTGCGAACGCACCTCCGAAACGGAAAGAAACCTACTCACGGCCTTAAAAGTCAACAGGACCTGGGATTCCCAGCCGGTCACCCATACTGGTACTTGCCAGGCCTCAAGCTGGCTGGCGGCCACGATCTGACGAGAGCAGGCACATTCAGCTTAGAATGCCCGTTGACAGCTCCTCCTCCTTTCCTATGGGCTTTCTGCAGTGCGAACGCACCTCCGAAACGGAAAGAAACCTACTCACGGCCTTAAAAGTCAACGGGACCTGGGATTCCCAGCCGGTCACCCATACTGGTACTTGCCAGGCCTCAAGCTGGCTGGCGGCCACGATCTGACGAGAGCAGGCACATTCAGCTTAGAATGCCCGTTGACAGCTCCTCCTCCTTTCCTATGGGCTTTCTGCAGTGCGAACGCACCTCCGAAAAGGAAAGAAACCTACTCACGGCCTTAAAAGTCAACGGGACCTGGGATTCCCAGCCGGTCACCCATACTGGTACTTGCCAGGCCTCAAGCTGGCTGGCGGCCGCGATCTGACGAGAGCAGGCACATTCAGCTTAGGAAGCCCGTTGACAGCTCCTCCTCCTTTCCTATGGGCTTTCTGCAGTGCGAACGCACCTCCGAAACGGAAAGAAACCTACTCACGGCCTTAAAAGTCAACAGGACCTGGGATTCCCAGCCGGTCACCCATACTGGTACTTGCCAGGCCTCAAGCTGGCTGGCGGCCACGATCTGACGAGAGCAGGCACATTCAGCTTAGAATGCCCGTTGACAGCTCCTCCTCCTTTCCTATGGGCTTTCTGCAGTGCGAACGCACCTCCGAAAAGGAAAGAAACCTACTCACGGCCTTAAAAGTCAACGGGACCTGGGATTCCCAGCTGGTCACCCATACTGGTACTTGCCAGGCCTCAAGCTGGCTGGCGGCCGCGATCTGACGAGAGCAGGCACATTCAGCTTAGAATGCCCGTTGACAGCTCCTCCTCCTTTCCTATGGGCTTTCTGCAGTGCGAACGCACCTCCGAAAAGGAAAGAAACCTACTCACGGCCTTAAAAGTCAACGGGACCTGGGATTCCCAGCCGGTCACCCATACTGGTACTTGCCAGGCCTCAAGCTGGCTGGCGGCCGCGATCTGACGAGAGCAGGCACATTCAGCTTAGAATGCCCGTTGACAGCTCCTCCTCCTTTCCTATGGGCTTTCTGCAGTGCGAACGCACCTCCGAAAAGGAAAGAAACCTACTCACGGCCTTAAAAGTCAACGGGACCTGGGATTCCCAGCCGGTCACCCATACTGGTACTTGCCAGGCCTCAAGCTGGCTGGCGGCCGCGATCTGACGAGAGCAGGCACATTCAGCTTAGAATGCCCGTTGACAGCTCCTCCTCCTTTCCTATGGGCTTTCTGCAGTGTGAACGCACCTCCGAAAAGGAAAGAAACCTACTCACGGTCTTAAAAGTCAACGGGACCTGGGATTCCCAGCCGGTCACCCATACTGGTACTTGCCAGGCCTCAAGCTGGCTGGCGGCCGCGATCTGACGAGAGCAGGCACATTCAGCTTAGAATGCCCGTTGACAGCTCCTCCTCCTTTCCTATGGGCTTTCTGCAGTGCGAACGCACCTCCGAAAAGGAAAGAAACCTACTCACGGCCTTAAAAGTCAACGGGACCTGGGATTCCCAGCCGGTCACCCATACTGGTACTTGCCAGGCCTCAAGCTGGCTGGCGGCCGCGATCTGACGAGAGCAGGCACATTCAGCTTAGAATGCCCGTTGACAGCTCCTCCTCCTTTCCTATGGGCTTTCTGCAGTGCGAACGCACCTCCGAAAAGGAAAGAAACCTACTCACGGCCTTAAAAGTCAACGGGACCTGGGATTCCCAGCCGGTCACCCATACTGGTACTTGCCAGGCCTCAAGCTGGCTGGCGGCCGCGATCTGACGAGAGCAGGCACATTCAGCTTAGAAAGCCCGTTGACAGCTCCTCCTCCTTTCCTATGGGCTTTCTGCAGTGCGAACGCACCTCCGAAACGGAAAGAAACCTACTCACGGCCTTAAAAGTCAACGGGACCTGGGATTCCCAGCCGGTCACCCATACTGGTACTTGCCAGGCCTCAAGCTGGCTGGCGGCCACGATCTGACGAGAGCAGGCACATTCAGCTTAGAATGCCCGTTGACAGCTCCTCCTCCTTTCCTATGGGCTTTCTGCAGTGCGAACGCACCTCCGAAAAGGAAAGAAACCTACTCACGGCCTTAAAAGTCAACGGGACCTGGGATTCCCAGCTGGTCACCCATACTGGTACTTGCCAGGCCTCAAGCTGGCTGGCGGCCGCGATCTGACGAGAGCAGGCACATTCAGCTTAGAATGCCCGTTGACAGCTCCTCCTCCTTTCCTATGGGCTTTCTGCAGTGCGAACGCACCTCCGAAAAGGAAAGAAACCTACTCACGGCCTTAAAAGTCAACGGGACCTGGGATTCCCAGCCGGTCACCCATACTGGTACTTGCCAGGCCTCAAGCTGGCTGGCGGCCGCGATCTGACGAGAGCAGGCACATTCAGCTTAGAATGCCCGTTGACAGCTCCTCCTCCTTTCCTATGGGCTTTCTGCAGTGCGAACGCACCTCCGAAAAGGAAAGAAACCTACTCACGGCCTTAAAAGTCAACGGGACCTGGGATTCCCAGCCGGTCACCCATACTGGTACTTGCCAGGCCTCAAGCTGGCTGGCGGCCGCGATCTGACGAGAGCAGGCACATTCAGCTTAGAATGCCCATTGACAGCTCCTCCTCCTTTCCTATGGGCTTTCTGCAGTGCGAACGCACCTCCGAAAAGGAAAGAAACCTACTCACGGCCTTAAAAGTCCACGGGACCTGGGATTCCCAGCCGGTCACCCATACTGGTACTTGCCAGGCCTCAAGCTGGCTTGCGGCCGCGATCTGACGAGAGCAGGCACATTCAGCTTAGAATGCCCGTTGACAGCTCCTCCTCCTTTCCTATGGGCTTTCTGCAGTGCGAACGCACCTCCGAAAAGGAAAGAAACCTACTCACGGCCTTAAAAGTCAACGGGACCTGGGATTCCCAGCCGGTCACCCATACTGGTACTTGCCAGGCCTCAAGCGGGCTGGCGGCCGCGATCTGACGAGAGCAGGCACATTCAGCTTAGAATGCCCGTTGACAGCTCCTCCTCCTTTCCTATGGGCTTTCTGCAGTGCGAACGCACCTCCGAAAAGGAAAGAAACCTGCTCACGGCCTTAAAAGTCAACGGGACCTGGGATTCCCAGCCGGTCACCCATACTGGTACTTGCCAGGCCTCAAGCTGGCTGGCGGCCGTGATCTGACGAGAGCAGGCACATTCAGCTTAGAATGCCCGTTGACAGCTCCTCCTCCTTTCCTATGGGCTTTCTGCAGTGCGAACGCACCTCCGAAAAGGAAAGAAACCTACTCACGGCCTTAAAAGTCAACGGGACCTGGGATTCCCAGCCGGTCACCCATACTGGTACTTGCCAGGCCTCAAGCTGGCTGGCAGCCGCGATCTGACGAGAGCAGGCACATTCAGCTTAGAATGCCCGTTGACAGCTCCTCCTCCTTTCCTATGGGCTTTCTGCAGTGCGAACGCACCTCCGAAAAGGAAAGAAACCTACTCACGGCCTTAAAAGTCAACGGGACCTGGGATTCCCAGCCGGTCACCCATACTGGTACTTGCCAGGCCTCAAGTTGGCTGGCGGCCGCGATCTGACGAGAGCAGGCACATTCAGCTTAGAATGCCCGTTGACAGCTCCTCCTCCTTTCCTATGGGCTTTCTGCAGTGCGAACGCACCTCCGAAAAGGAAAGAAACCTACTCACGGCCTTAAAAGTCAACGGGACCTGGGATTCCCAGCCGGTCACCCATACTGGTACTTGCCAGGCCTCAAGCTGGCTGGCGGCCGCGATCTGACAAGAGCAGGCACATTCAGCTTAGAATGCCCGTTGACAGCTCCTCCTCCTTTCCTATGGGCTTTCTGCAGTGCGAACGCACCTCCGAAAAGGAAAGAAACCTACTCACGGCCTTAAAAGTCAACGGGACCTGGGATTCCCAGCCGGTCACCCATACTGGTACTTGCCAGGCCTCAAGCTGGCTGGCGGCCGCGATCTGACGAGAGCAGGCACATTCAGCTTAGAATGCCCGTTGACAGCTCCTCCTCCTTTCCTATGGGCTTTCTGCAGTGTGAACGCACCTCCGAAAAGGAAAGAAACCTACTCACGGCCTTAAAAGTCAACGGGACCTGGGATTCCCATCCGGTCACCCATACTGGTACTTGCCAAGCCTCAAGCTGGCTGGCGGCCGCGATCCGACGAGAGCAGGCACATTCAGCTTAGAATGCCCGTTGACAGCTCCTCCTCCTTTCCTATGGGCTTTCTGCAGTGCGAACGCACCTCCGAAAAGGAAAGAAACCTACTCACGGCCTTAAAAGTCAACGGGACCTGGGATTCCCAGCCGGTCACCCATACTGGTACTTGCCAGGCCTCAAGCTGGCTGGCGGCCGCGATCTGACGAGAGCAGGCACATTCAGCTTAGAATGCCCGTTGACAGCTGCTCCTCCTTTCCTATGGGCTTTCTGCAGTGCGAACGCACCTCCGAAAAGGAAAGAAACCTACTCACGGCCTTAAAAGTCAACGGGACCTGGGATTCCCAGCCGGTCACCCATACTGGTACTTGCCAGGCCTCAAGCTGGCTGGCGGCCGCGATCTGACGAGAGCAGGCACATTCAGCTTAGAATGCCCGTTGACAGCTCCTCCTCCTTTCCTATGGGCTTTCTGCAGTGCGAACGCACCTCCGAAAAGGAAAGAAACCTACTCACGGCCTTAAAAGTCAACGGGACCTGGGATTCCCAGCCGGTCACCCATACTGGTACTTGCCAGGCCTCAAACTGGCTGGCGGCCGCGATCTGACGAGAGCAGGCACATTCAGCTTAGAATGCCCGTTGACAGCTCCTCCTCCTTTCCTATGGGCTTTCTGCAGTGCGAACGCACCTCCGAAACGGAAAGAAACCTACTCACGGCCTTAAAAGTCAACGGGACCTGGGATTCCCAGCCGGTCACCCATACTGGTACTTGCCAGGCCTCAAGCTGGCTGGCGGCCGCGATCTGACGAGAGCAGGCACATTCAGCTTAGAATGCCCGTTGACAGCTCCTCCTCCTTTCCTATGGGCTTTCTGCAGTGTGAACGCACCTCCGAAAAGGAAAGAAACCTACTCACGGCCTTAAAAGTCAACGGGACCTGGGATTCCCAGCCGGTCACCCATACTGGTACTTGCCAGGCCTCAAGCTGGCTGGCGGCCGCGATCCGACGAGAGCAGGCACATTCAGCTTAGAATGCCCGTTGACAGCTCCTCCTCCTCTCCTATGGGCTTTCTGCAGTGCGAACGCACCTCCGAAAAGGAAAGAAACCTACTCACGGCCTTAAAAGTCAACGGGACCTGGGATTCCCAGCCGGTCACCCATACTGGTACTTGCCAGGCCTCAAGCTGGCTGGCGGCCGCGATCTGACGAGAGCAGGCACATTCAGCTTAGAATGCCCGTTGACAGCTCCTCCTCCTTTCCTATGGGCTTTCTGCAGTGCGAACGCACCTCCGAAAAGGAAAGAAACCTACTCACGGCCTTAAAAGTCAACGGGACCTGGGATTCCCAGCCGGTCACCCATACTGGTACTTGCCAGGCCTCAAGCTGGCTGGCGGCCGCGATCTGACGAGAGCATGCACATTCAGCTTAGAATGCCCGTTGACAGCTCCTCCTCCTTTTCTATGGGCTTTCTGCAGTGCGAACGCACCTCCGAAAAGGAAAGAAACCTACTCACGGCCTTAAAAGTCAACGGGACCTGGGATTCCCAGCCGGTCACCCATACTGGTACTTGCCAGGCCTCAAACTGGCTGGCGGCCGCGATCTGACGAGAGCAGGCACATTCAGCTTAGAATGCCCGTTGACAGCTCCTCCTCCTTTCCTATGGGCTTTCTGCAGTGCGAACGCACCTCCGAAAAGGAAAGAAACCTACTCACGGCCTTAAAAGTCAACGGGACCAGGGATTCCCAGCCGGTCACCCATACTGGTACTTGCCAGGCCTCAAGCTGGCTGGCGGCCGCGATCTGACGAGAGCAGGCACATTCAGCTTAGAATGCCCGTTGACAGCTCCTCCTCCTTTCCTATGGGCTTTCTGCAGTGCGAACGCACCTCCGAAACGGAAAGAAACCTACTCACGGCCTTAAAAGTCAACGGGACCTGGGATTCACAGCCGGTCACCCATACTGGTACTTGCCAGGCCTCAAGCTGGCTGGCGGCCGCGATCTGACGAGAGCAGGCACATTCAGCTTAGAATGCCCGTTGACAGCTCCTCCTCCTTTCCTATGGGCTTTCTGCAGTGCGAACGCACCTCCGAAACGGAAAGAAACCTACTCACGGCCTTAAAAGTCAACGGGACCTGGGATTCCCAGCTGGTCACCCATACTGGTACTTGCCAGGCCTCAAGCTGGCTGGCGGCCGCGATCTGACAAGAGCAGGCACATTCAGCTTAGAATGCCCGTTGACAGCTCCTCCTCCTTTCCTATGGGCTTTCTGCAGTGCGAACGCACCTCCGAAAAGGAAAGAAACCTACTCACGGCCTTAAAAGTCAACGGGACCTGGGATTCCCAGCCGGTCACCCATACTGGTACTTGCCAGGCCTCAAGCTGGCTGGCGGCCGCGATCTGACGAGAGCAGGCACATTCAGCTTAGAATGCCCGTTGACAGCTCCTCCTCCTTTCCTATGGGCTTTCTGCAGTGCGAACGCACCTCCGAAAAGGAAAGAAACCTACTCACGGCCTTAAAAGTCAACGGGACCTGGGATTCCCAGCCGGTCACCCATACTGGTACTTGCCAGGCCTCAAGCTGGCTGGCGGCCGCGATCTGACGAGAGCAGGCACATTCAGCTTAGAATGCCCGTTGACAGCTCCTCCTCCTTTCCTATGGGCTTTCTGCAGTGCGAACGCACCTCCGAAAAGGAAAGAAACCTACTCACGGCCTTAAAAGTCAACGGGACCTGGGATTCCCAGCCGGTCACCCATACTGGTACTTGCCAGGCCTCAAGCTGGCTGGCGGCCGCGATCTGACGAGAGCAGGCACATTCAGCTTAGAAAGCCCGTTGACAGCTCCTCCTCCTTTCCTATGGGCTTTCTGCAGTGCGAACGCACCTCCGAAACGGAAAGAAACCTACTCACGGCCTTAAAAGTCAACGGGACCTGGGATTCCCAGCCGGTCACCCATACTGGTACTTGCCAGGCCTCAAGCTGGCTGGCGGCCACGATCTGACGAGAGCAGGCACATTCAGCGTAGAATGCCCGTTGACAGCTCCTCCTCCTTTCCTATGGGCTTTCTGCAGTGCGAACGCACCTCCGAAAAGGAAAGAAACCTACTCACGGCCTTAAAAGTCAACGGGACCTGGGATTCCCAGCTGGTCACCCATACTGGTACTTGCCAGGCCTCAAGCTGGCTGGCGGCCGCGATCTGACGAGAGCAGGCACATTCAGCTTAGAATGCCCGTTGACAGCTCCTCCTCCTTTCCTATGGGCTTTCTGCAGTGCGAACGCACCTCCGAAAAGGAAAGAAACCTACTCACGGCCTTAAAAGTCAACGGGACCTGGGATTCCCAGCCGGTCACCCATACTGGTACTTGCCAGGCCTCAAGCTGGCTGGCGGCCGCGATCTGACGAGAGCAGGCACATTCAGCTTAGAATGCCCGTTGACAGCTCCTCCTCCTTTCCTATGGGCTTTCTGCAGTGCGAACGCACCTCCGAAAAGGAAAGAAACCTACTCACGGCCTTAAAAGTCAACGGGACCTGGGATTCCCAGCCGGTCACCCATACTGGTACTTGCCAGGCCTCAAGCTGGCTGGCGGCCGCGATCTGACGAGAGCAGGCACATTCAGCTTAGAATGCCCGTTGACAGCTCCTCCTCCTTTCCTATGGGCTTTCTGCAGTGCGAACGCACCTCCGAAAAGGAAAGAAACCTACTCACGGCCTTAAAAGTCCACGGGACCTGGGATTCCCAGCCGGTCACCCATACAGGTACTTGCCAGGCCTCAAGCTGGCTGGCGGCCGCGATCTGACGAGAGCAGGCACATTCAGCTTAGAATGCCCGTTGACAGCTCCTCCTCCTTTCCTATGGGCTTTCTGCAGTGCGAACGCACCTCCGAAAAGGAAAGAAACCTACTCACGGCCTTAAAAGTCAACGGGACCTGGGATTCCCAGCCGGTCACCCATACTGGTACTTGCCAGGCCTCAAGC
This sequence comes from Eleutherodactylus coqui, assembly GCF_035609145.1. NCBI lineage: Eukaryota > Metazoa > Chordata > Amphibia > Anura > Eleutherodactylidae > Eleutherodactylus > Eleutherodactylus coqui. The sequence goes on from NC_089841.1 coordinate 40,878,298, forward strand.
GGGCTGGCGGCCGCGATCTGACGAGAGCAGGCACATTCAGCTTAGAATGCCCGTTGACAGCTCCTCCTCCTTTCCTATGGGCTTTCTGCAGTGCGAACGCACCTCCGAAAAGGAAAGAAACCTGCTCACGGCCTTAAAAGTCAACGGGACCTGGGATCCCAGCCGGTCACCCATACTGGTACTTGCCAGGCCTCAAGCTGGCTGGCGGCCGTGATCTGACGAGAGCAGGCACATTCAGCTTAGAATGCCCGTTGACAGCTCCTCCTCCTTTCCTATGGGCTTTCTGCAGTGCGAACGCACCTCCGAAAAGGAAAGAAACCTACTCACGGCCTTAAAAGTCAACGGGACCTGGGATTCCCAGCCGGTCACCCATACTGGTATTTGCCAGGCCTCAAGCTGGCTGGCAGCCGCGATCTGACGAGAGCAGGCACATTCAGCTTAGAATGCCCGTTGACAGCTCCTCCTCCTTTCCTATGGGCTTTCTGCAGTGCGAACGCACCTCCGAAAAGGAAAGAAACCTACTCACGGCCTTAAAAGTCAACGGGACCTGGGATTCCCAGCCGGTCACCCATACTGGTACTTGCCAGGCCTCAAGTTGGCTGGCGGCCGCGATCTGACGAGAGCAGGCACATTCAGCTTAGAATGCCCGTTGACAGCTCCTCCTCCTTTCCTATGGGCTTTCTGCAGTGCGAACGCACCTCCGAAAAGGAAAGAAACCTACTCACGGCCTTAAAAGTCAACGGGACCTGGGATTCCCAGCCGGTCACCCATACTGGTACTTGCCAGGCCTCAAGCTGGCTGGCGGCCGCGATCTGATGAGAGCAGGCACATTCAGCTTAGAATGCCCGTTGACAGCTCCTCCTCCTTTCCTATGGGCTTTCTGCAGTGCGAACGCACCTCCGAAAAGGAAAGAAACCTACTCACGGCCTTAAAAGTCAACGGGACCTGGGATTCCCAGCCGGTCACCCATACTGGTACTTGCCAGGCCTCAAGCTGGCTGGCGGCCGCGATCTGACGAGAGCAGGCACATTCAGCTTAGAATGCCCGTTGACAACTCCTCCTCCTTTCCTATGGGCTTTCTGCAGTGCGAACGCACCTCCGAAAAGGAAAGAAACCTACTCACGGCCTTAAAAGTCAACGGGACCTGGGATTCCCAGCCGGTCACCCATACTGGTACTTGCCAGGCCTCAAGCGGGCTGGCGGCCACGATCTGACGAGAGCAGGCACATTCAGCTTAGAATGTCCGTTGACAGCTCCTCCTCCTTTCCTATGGGCTTTCTGCAGTGCGAACGCACCTCCGAAAAGGAAAGAAACCTACTCACGGCCTTAAAAGTCAACGGGACCTGGGATTCCCAGCCGGTCACCCATACTGGTACTTGCCAGGCCTCAAGCTGGCTGGCGGCCGCGATCTGACGAGAGCAGGCACATTCAGCTTAGAATGCCCGTTGACAGCCCCTCCTCCTTTCCTATGGGCTTTCTGCAGTGCGAACGCACCTCCGAAAAGGAATGAAACCTACTCACGGCCTTAAAAGTCAACGGAACCTGGGATTCCCAGCCGGTCACCCATACTGGTACTTGCCAGGCCTCAAGCTGGCTGGCGGCCGCGATCTGACGAGAGCAGGCACATTCAGCTTAGAATGCCCGTTGACAATTCCTCCTCCTTTCCTATGGGCTTTCTGCAGTGTGAACGCACCTCCGAAAAGGAAAGAAACCTACTCACGGCCTTAAAAGTCAACGGGACCTGGGATTCCCAGCCGGTCACCCATACTGGTACTTGCCAGGCCTCAAGCTGGCTGGCGGCCGCGATCTGACGAGAGCAGGCACATTCAGCTTAGAATGCCCGTTGACAGCTCCTCCTCCTTTCCTATGGGCTTTCTGCAGTGCGAACGCACCTCCGAAAAGGAAAGAAACCTACTCACGGACTTAAAAGTCAACGGGACCTGGGATTCCCAGCCGGTCACCCATACTGGTACTTGCCAGGCCTCAAGCTGGCTGGCGGCCGCGATCTGACGAGAGCAGGCACATTCAGCTTAGAATGCCCGTTGACAGCTCCTCCTCCTTTCCTATGGGCTTTCTGCAGTGCGAACGCACCTCCGAAAAGGAAAGAAACCTACTCACGGCCTTAAAAGTCAACGGGACCTGGGATTCCCAGCCGGTCACCCATACTGGTACTTGCCAGGCCTCAAGCGGGCTGGCGGCCGCGATCTGACGAGAGCAGGCACATTCAGCTTAGAATGCCCGTTGACAATTCCTCCTCCTTTCCTATGGGCTTTCTGCAGTGCGAACGCACCTCCGAAAAGGAAAGAAACCTACTCACGGCCTTAAAAGTCAAAGGGACCTGGGATTCCCAGCCGGTCACCCATACTGGTACTTGCCAGGCCTCAAGCTGGCTGGCGGCCGCGATCTGACGAGAGCAGGCACATTCAGCTTAGAATGCCCGTTGACAGCTCCTCCTCCTTTCCTATGGGCTTTCTGCAGTGCGAACGCACCTCCGAAAAGGAAAGAAACCTACTCACGGCCTTAAAAGTCAACGGGACCTGGGATTCCCAGCCGGTCACCCATACTGGTACTTGCCAGGCCTCAAGCGGGCTGGCGGCCGCGATCTGACGAGAGCAGGCACATTCAGCTTAGAATGCCCGTTGACAGCTCCTCCTCCTTTCCTATGGGCTTTCTGCAGTGCGAACGCACCTCCGAAAAGGAAAGAAACCTACTCGCGGCCTTAAAAGTCAACGGGACCTGGGATTCCCAGCCGGTCACCCATACTGGTACTTGCCAGGCCTCAAGCTGGCTGGCGGCCGCGATCTGACGAGAGCAGGCACATTCAGCTTAGAATGCCCGTTGACAGCTCCTCCTCCTTTCCTATGGGCTTTCTGCAGTGCGAACGCACCTCCGAAAAGGAAAGAAACCTACTCACGGCCTTAAAAGTCAACGGGACCTGGGATTCCCAGCCGGTCACCCATACTGGTACTTGCCAGGCCTCAAGCTGGCTGGCGGCCGCGATCCGACGAGAGCAGGCACATTCAGCTTAGAATGCCCGTTGACAGCTCCTCCTCCTTTGCTATGGGCTTTCTGCAGTGCGAACGCACCTCCGAAAAGGAAAGAAACCTACTCACGGCCTTAAAAGTCAACGGGACCTGGGATTCCCAGCCGGTCACGAATACTGGTACTTGCCAGGCCTCAAGCTGGCTGGCGGCCGCGATCTGACGAGAGCAGGCACATTCAGCTTAGAAAGCCCGTTGACAGCTCCTCCTCCTTTCCTATGGGCTTTCTGCAGTGCGAACGCACCTCCGAAACGGAAAGAAACCTACTCATGGCCTTAAAAGTCAACGGTACCTGGGATTCCCAGCCGGTCACCCATACTGGTACTTGCCAGGCCTCAAGCGGGCTGGCGGCCGCGATCTGACGAGAGCAGGCACATTCAGCTTAGAATGCCCGTTGACAGCTCCTCCTCCTTTCCTATGGGCTTTCTGCAGTGCGAACGCACCTCCGAAAAGGAAAGAAACCTACTCACGGCCTTAAAAGTCAACGGGACCTGGGATTCCCAGCCGGTCACCCATACTGGTACTTGCCAGGCCTCAAGCTGGCTGGCGGCCGCGATCTGACGAGAACAGGCACATTCAGCTTAGAATGCCCGTTGACAGCTCCTCCTCCTTTCCTATGGGCTTTCTGCAGTGCGAACGCACCTCCGAAAAGGAAAGAAACCTACTCACGGCCTTAAAAGTCAACGGGACCTGGGATTCCCAGCCGGTCACCCATACTGGTACTTGCCAGGCCTCAAGCTGGCTGGCGGCCGCGATCTGACGAGAGCAGGCACATTCAGCTTAGAATGCCCGTTGACAGCTCCTCCTCCTTTCCTATGGGCTTTCTGCAGTGCGAACGCACCTCCGAAAAGGAAAGAAACCTACTCACGGCCTTAAAAGTCAACGGGACCTGGGATTCCCAGCCGGTCACGAATACTGGTACTTGCCAGGCCTCAAGCTGGCTGGCGGCCGCGATCTGACGAGAGCAGGCACATTCAGCTTAGAAAGCCCGTTGACAGCTCCTCCTCCTTTCCTATGGGCTTTCTGCAGTGCGAACGCACCTCCGAAACGGAAAGAAACCTACTCACGGCCTTAAAAGTCAACGGGACCTGGGATTCCCAGCCGGTCACCCATACTGGTACTTGCCAGGCCTCAAGCGGGCTGGCGGCCGCGATCTGACGAGAGCAGGCACATTCAGCTTAGAATGCCCGTTGACAGCTCCTCCTCCTTTCCTATGGGCTTTCTGCAGTGCGAACGCACCTCCGAAAAGGAAAGAAACCTACTCACGGCCTTAAAAGTCAACGGGACCTGGGATTCCCAGCCGGTCACCCATACTGGTACTTGCCAGGCCTCAAGCTGGCTGGCGGCCGCGATCTGACGAGAGCAGGCACATTCAGCTTAGAATGCCCGTTGACAGCTCCTCCTCCTTTCCTATGGGCTTTCTGCAGTGTGAACGCACCTCCGAAAAGGAAAGAAACCTACTCACGGCCTTAAAAGTCAACGGGACCTGGGATTCCCAGCCGGTCACCCATACTGGTACTTGCCAGGCCTCAAGCTGGCTGGCGGCCGCGATCCGACGAGAGCAGGCACAGTCAGCTTAGAATGCCCGTTGACAGCTCCTCCTCCTTTCCTATGGGCTTTCTGCAGTGCGAACGCACCTCCGAAAAGGAAAGAAACCTACTCACGGCCTTAAAAGTCAACGGGACCTGGGATTCCCAGCCGGTCACCCATACTGGTACTTGCCAGGCCTCAAGCTGGCTGGCGGCCGCGATCTGACGAGAGCAGGCACATTCAGCTTAGAATGCCCGTTGACAGCTCCTCCTCCTTTCCTATGGGCTTTCTGCAGTGCGAACGCACCTCCGAAAAGGAAAGAAACCTACTCACGGCCTTAAAAGTCAACGGGACCTGGGATTCTCAGCCGGTCACCCATACTGGTACTTGCCAGGCCTCAAGCTGGCTGGCGGCCGCGATCCAACGAGAGCAGGCACATTCAGCTTAGAATGCCCGTTGACAGCTCCTCCTCCTTTCCTATGGGCTTTCTGCAGTGCGAACGCACCTCCGAAAAGGAAAGAAACCTACTCACGGCCTTAAAAGTCAACGGGACCTGGGGTTCCCAGCCGGTCACCCATACTGGTACTTGCCAGGCCTCAAGCTGGCTGGCGGCCGCGATCTGACGAGAGCAGGCACATTCAGCTTAGAATGCCCGTTGACAGCTCCACCTCCTTTCCTATGGGCTTTCTGCAGTGCGAACGCACCTCCGAAAAGGAAAGAAACCTACTCACGGCCTTAAAAGTCAACGTGACCTGGGATTCCCAGCCGGTCACCCATACTGGTACTTGCCAGGCCTCAAGCTGGCTGGCGGCCGCGATCTGACGAGAGCAGGCACATTCAGCTTAGAATGCCCGTTGACAGCTCCTCCTCCTTTCCTATGGGCTTTCTGCAGTGCGAACGCACCTCCGAAAAGGAAAGAAACCTACTCACGGCCTTAAAAGTCAACGGGACCTGGGATTCCCAGCCGGTCACCCATACTGGTACTTGCCAGGCCTCAAGCTGGCTGGGGGCCGCGATCCGACGAGAGCAGGCACATTCAGCTTAGAATGCCCGTTGACAGCTCCTCCTCCTTTGCTATGCGCTTTCTGCAGTGCGAACGCACCTCCGAAAAGGAAAGAAACCTACTCACAGCCTTAAAAGTCAACGGGACCTGGGATTCCCAGCCGGTCACGAATACTGGTACTTGCCAGGCCTCAAGCTGGCTGGCGGCCGCGATCTGACGAGAGCAGGCACATTCAGCTTAGAAAGCCCGTTGACAGCTCCTCCTCCTTTCCTATGGGCTTTCTGCAGTGCGAACGCACCTCCGAAACGGAAAGAAACCTACTCACGGCCTTAAAAGTCAACGGGACCTGGGATTCCCATCCGGTCACCCATACTGGTACTTGCCAGGCCTCAAGCTGGCTGGCGGCCGCGATCTGACGAGAGCAGGCACATTCAGCTTAGAATGCCCGTTGACAGCTCCTCCTCCTTTCCTATGGGCTTTCTGCAGTGTGAACGTACCTCCGAAAAGGAAAGAAACCTACTCACGGCCTTAAAAGTCAACGGGACCTGGGATTCCCAGCCGGTCACCCATACTGGTACTTGCCAGGCCTCAAGCTGGCTGGCGGCCGCGATCCGACGAGAGCAGGCACATTCAGCTTAGAATGCCCGTTGACAGCTCCTCCTCCTTTCCTATGGGCTTTCTGCAGTGCGAACGCACCTCCGAAAAGGAAAGAAACCTACTCACGGCCTTAAAAGTCAACGGGACCTGGGATTCCCAGCCGGTCACCCATACTGGTACTTGCCAGGCCTCAAGCGGGCTGGCGGCCGCGATCTGACGAGAGCAGGCACATTCAGCTTAGAATGCCCGTTGACAGCTCCTCCTCCTTTCCTATGGGCTTTCTGCAGTGCGAACGCACCTCCGAAAAGGAAAGAAACCTACTCACGGCCTTAAAAGTCAACGGGACCTGGGATTCCCAGCCGGTCACCCATACTGGTACTTGCCAGGCCTCAAGCTGGCTGGCGGCCGCGATCTGACGAGAGCAGGCACATTCAGCTTAGAATGCCCGTTGACAGCTCCTCCTCCTTTCCTATGGGCTTTCTGCAGTGCGAACGCACCTCCGAAAAGGAAAGAAACCTACTCACGGCCTTAAAAGTCAACGGGACCTGGGATTCCCAGCCGGTCACCCATACTGGTACTTGCCAGGCCTCAAGCTGGCTGGCGGCCGCGATCTGACGAGCAGGCACATTCAGCTTAGAATGCCCGTTGACAGCTCCTCCTCCTTTCCTATGGGCTTTCTGCAGTGCGAACGCACCTCCGAAAAGGAAAGAAACCTACTCACGGCCTTAAAAGTCAACGGGACCTGGGATTCCCAGCCGGTCACCCATACTGGTACTTGCCAGGCCTCAAGCGGGCTGGCGGCCGCGATCTGACGAGAGCAGGCACATTCAGCTTAGAATGCCCGTTGACAGCTCCTCCTCCTTTCCTATGGGCTTTCTGCAGTGCGAACGCACCTCCGAAAAGGAAAGAAACCTACTCGCGGCCTTAAAAGTCAACGGGACCTGGGATTCCCAGCCGGTCACCCATACTGGTACTTGCCAGGCCTCAAGCTGGCTGGCGGCCGCGATCTGACGAGAGCAGGCACATTCAGCTTAGAATGCCCGTTGACAGCTCCTCCTCCTTTCCTATGGGCTTTCTGCAGTGCGAACGCACCTCCGAAAAGGAAAGAAACCTACTCACGGCCTTAAAAGTCAACGGGACCTGGGATTCCCAGCCGGTCACCCATACTGGTACTTGCCAGGCCTCAAGCTGGCTGGCGGCCGCGATCCGACGAGAGCAGGCACATTCAGCTTAGAATGCCCGTTGACAGCTCCTCCTCCTTTGCTATGGGCTTTCTGCAGTGCGAACGCACCTCCGAAAAGGAAAGAAACCTACTCACGGCCTTAAAAGTCAACGGGACCTGGGATTCCCAGCCGGTCAAGAATACTGGTACTTGCCAGGCCTTAAGCTGGCTGGCGGCCGCGATCTGACGAGAGCAGGCACATTCAGCTTAGAAAGCCCGTTGACAGCTCCTCCTCCTTTCCTATGGGCTTTCTGCAGTGCGAACGCACCTCCGAAACGGAAAGAAACCTACTCACGGCCTTAAAAGTCAACGGGACCTGGGATTCCCAGCTGGTCACCCATACTGGTACTTGCCAGGCCTCAAGCGGGCTGGCGGCCGCGATCTGACGAGAGCAGGCACATTCAGCTTAGAATGCCCGTTGACAGCTCCTCCTCCTTTCCTATGGGCTTTCTGCAGTGCGAACGCACCTCCGAAAAGGAAAGAAACCTACTCACGGCCTTAAAAGTCAACGGGACCTGGGATTCCCAGCCGGTCACCCATACTGGTACTTGCCAGCCCTCAAGCTGGCTGGCGGCCGCGATCTGACGAGAGCAGGCACATTCAGCTTAGAATGCCCGTTGACAGCTCCTCCTCCTTTCCTATGGGCTTTCTGCAGTGTGAACGCACCTCCGAAAAGGAAAGAAACCTACTCACGGCCTTAAAAGTCAACGGGACCTGGGATTCCCAGCCGGTCACCCATACTGGTACTTGCCAGGCCTCAAGCGGGCTGGCGGCTGCGATCTGACGAGAGCAGGCACATTCAGCTTAGAATGCCCGTTGACAGCTCCTCCTCCTTTCCTATGGGCTTTCTGCAGTGCGAACGCACCTCCGAAAAGGAAAGAAACCTACTCACGGCCTTAAAAGTCAATGGGACCTGGGATTCCCAGCCGGTCACCCATACTGGTACTTGCCAGGCCTCAAGCTGGCTGGCGGCCGCGATCTGACGAGAGCAGGCACATTCAGCTTAGAATGCCCGTTGACAGCTCCTCCTCCTTTCCTATGGGCTTTCTGCAGTGCGAACGCACCTCCGAAAAGGAAAGAAACCTACTCACGGCCTTAAAAGTCAACGGGACCTGGGATTCCCAGCCGGTCACCCATACTGGTACTTGCCAGGCCTCAAGCTGGCTGGCGGCCGCGATCCGACGAGAGCTGGCACATTCAGCTTAGAATGCCCGTTGACAGCTCCTCCTCCTTTCCTATGGGCTTTCTGCAGTGCGAACGCACCTCCGAAAAGGAAAGAAACCTACTCACGGCCTTAAAAGTCAACGGGACCTGGGATTCCCAGCCGGTCACGAATACTGGTACTTGCCAGGCCTCAAGCTGGCTGGCGGCCGCGATCTGACGAGAGCAGGCACATTCAGCTTAGAAAGCCCGTTGACAGCTCCTCCTCCTTTCCTATGGGCTTTCTGCAGTGCGAACGCACCTCCGAAACGGAAAGAAACCTACTCACGGCCTTAAAAGTCAACGGGACCTGGGATTCCCAGCCGGTCACCCATACTGGTACTTGCCAGGCCTCAAGCTGGCTGGCGGCCGCGATCTGACGAGAGCAGGCACATTCAGCTTAGAATGCCCGTTGACAGCTCCTCCTCCTTTCCTATGGGCTTTCTGCAGTGCGAACGCACCTCCGAAAAGGAAAGAAACCTACTCACGGCCTTAAAAGTCAACGGGACCTGGGATTCCCAGCCGGTCACCCATACTGGTACTTGCCAGGCCTCAAGCTGGCTGGCGGCCGCGATCTGACGAGAGCAGGCACATTCAGCTTAGAATGCCCGTTGACAGCTCCTCCTCCTTTCCTATGGGCTTTCTGCAGTGTGAACGCACCTCCGAAAAGGAAAGAAACCTACTCACGGCCTTAAAAGTCAACGGGACCTGGGATTCCCAGCCGGTCACCCATACTGGTACTTGCCAGGCCTCAAGCTGGCTGGCGGCCGCGATCCGACGAGAGCAGGCACATTCAGCTTAGAATGCCCGTTGACAGCTCCTCCTCCTTTCCTATGGGCTTTCTGCAGTGCGAACGCACCTCCGAAAAGGAAAGAAACCTACTCACGGCCTTAAAAGTCAACGGGACCAGGGATTCCCAGCCGGTCACCCATACTGGTACTTGCCAGGCCTCAAGCTGGCTGGCGGCCGCGATCTGACGAGAGCAGGCACATTCAGCTTAGAATGCCCGTTGACAGCTCCTCCTCCTTTCCTATGGGCTTTCTGCAGTGCGAACGCACCTCCGAAACGGAAAGAAACCTACTCACGGCCTTAAAAGTCAACGGGACCTGGGATTCACAGCCGGTCACCCATACTGGTACTTGCCAGGCCTCAAGCTGGCTGGCGGCCGCGATCTGACGAGAGCAGGCACATTCAGCTTAGAATGCCCGTTGACAGCTCCTCCTCCTTTCCTATGGGCTTTCTGCAGTGCGAACGCACCTCCGAAACGGAAAGAAACCTACTCACGGCCTTAAAAGTCAACGGGACCTGGGATTCCCAGCTGGTCACCCATACTGGTACTTGCCAGGCCTCAAGCTGGCTGGTGGCCGCGATCTGACGAGAGCAGGCACATTCAGCTTAGAATGCCCGTTGACAGCTCCTCCCCCTTTCCTATGGGCTTTCTGCAGTGCGAACGCACCTCCGAAAAGGAAAGAAACCTACTCACGGCCTTAAAAGTCAACGGGACCTGGGATTCCCAGCCGGTCACCCATACTGGTACTTGCCAGGCCTCAAGCTGGCTGGCGGCCGCGATCTGACGAGAGCAGGCACATTCAGCTTAGAATGCCCGTTGACAGCTCCTCCTCCTTTCCTATGGGCTTTCTGCAGTGCGAACGCACCTCCGAAAAGGAAAGAAACCTACTCACGGCCTTAAAAGTCAACGGGACCTGGGATTCCCAGCCGGTCACCCATACTGGTACTTGCCAGGCCTCAAGCGGGCTGGCGGCCGCGATCTGACGAGAGCAGGCACATTCAGCTTAGAATGCCCGTTGACAGCTCCTCCTCCTTTCCTATGGGCTTTCTGCAGTGCGAACGCACCTCCGAAAAGGAAAGAAACCTACTCACGGCCTTAAAAGTCAACGGGACCTGGGATTCCCAGCCGGTCACCCATACTGGTACTTGCCAGGCCTCAAGCTGGCTGGCGGCCGCGATCTGACGAGAGCAGGCACATTCAGCTTAGAATGCCCGTTGACAGCTCCTCCTCCTTTCCTATGGGCTTTCTGCAGTGCGAACGCACCTCCGAAAAGGAAAGAAACCTACTCACGGCCTTAAAAGTCAACGGGACCTGGGATTCCCAGCCGGTCACCCATACTGGTACTTGCCAGGCCTCAAGCTGGCTGGCGGCCGCGATCTGACGAGAGCAGGCACATTCAGCTTAGAATGCCCGTTGACAGCTCCTCCTCCTTTCCTATGGGCTTTCTGCAGTGTGAACGCACCTCCGAAAAGGAAAGAAACCTACTCACGGCCTTAAAAGTCAACGGGACCTGGGATTCCCAGCCGGTCACCCATACTGGTACTTGCCAGGCCTCAAGCTGGCTGGCGGCCGCGATCTGACGAGAGCAGGCACATTCAGCTTAGAATGCCCGTTGACAGCTCCTCCTCCTTTCCTATGGGCTTTCTGCAGTGTGAACGCACCTCCGAAAAGGAAAGAAACCTACTCACGGCCTTAAAAGTCAACGGGACCTGGGATTCCCAGCCGGTCACGAATACTGGTACTTGCCAGGCCTCAAGCTGGCTGGCGGCCGCGATCTGACGAGAGCAGGCACATTCAGCTTAGAAAGCCCGTTGACAGCTCCTCCTCCTTTCCTATGGGCTTTCTGCAGTGCGAACGCACCTCCGAAACGGAAAGAAACCTACTCACGGCCTTAAAAGTCAACGGGACCTGGGATTCCCAGCCGGTCACCCATACTGGTACTTGCCAGGCCTCAAGCTGGCTGGCGGCCGCGATCTGACGAGAGCAGGCACATTCAGCTTAGAATGCCCGTTGACAGCTCCTCCTCCTTTCCTATGGGCTTTCTGCAGTGCGAACGCACCTCCGAAAAGGAAAGAAACCTACTCACGGCCTTAAAAGTCAACGGGACCTGGGATTCCCAGCCGGTCACCCATACTGGTACTTGCCAGGCCTCAAGCTGGCTGGCGGCCGCGATCTGACGAGAGCAGGCACATTCAGCTTAGAATGCCCGTTGACAGCTCCTCCTCCTTTCCTATGGGCTTTCTGCAGTGTGAACGCACCTCCGAAAAGGAAAGAAACCTACTCACGGCCTTAAAAGTCAACGGGACCTGGGATTCCCAGCCGGTCACCCATACTGGTACTTGCCAGGCCTCAAGCTGGCTGGCGGCCGCGATCCGACGAGAGCAGGCACATTCAGCTTAGAATGCCCGTTGACAGCTCCTCCTCCTTTCCTATGGGCTTTCTGCAGTGCGAACGCACCTCCGAAAAGGAAAGAAACCTACTCACGGCCTTAAAAGTCAACGGGACCAGGGATTCCCAGCCGGTCACCCATACTGGTACTTGCCAGGCCTCAAGCTGGCTGGCGGCCGCGATCTGACGAGAGCAGGCACATTCAGCTTAGAATGCCCGTTGACAGCTCCTCCTCCTTTCCTATGGGCTTTCTGCAGTGCGAACGCACCTCCGAAACGGAAAGAAACCTACTCACGGCCTTAAAAGTCAACGGGACCTGGGATTCACAGCCGGTCACCCATACTGGTACTTGCCAGGCCTCAAGCTGGCTGGCGGCCGCGATCTGACGAGAGCAGGCACATTCAGCTTAGAATGCCCGTTGACAGCTCCTCCTCCTTTCCTATGGGCTTTCTGCAGTGCGAACGCACCTCCGAAACGGAAAGAAACCTACTCACGGCCTTAAAAGTCAACGGGACCTGGGATTCCCAGCTGGTCACCCATACTGGTACTTGCCAGGCCTCAAGCTGGCTGGTGGCCGCGATCTGACGAGAGCAGGCACATTCAGCTTAGAATGCCCGTTGACAGCTCCTCCCCCTTTCCTATGGGCTTTCTGCAGTGCGAACGCACCTCCGAAAAGGAAAGAAACCTACTCACGGCCTTAAAAGTCAACGGGACCTGGGATTCCCAGCCGGTCACCCATACTGGTACTTGCCAGGCCTCAAGCTGGCTGGCGGCCGCGATCTGACGAGAGCAGGCACATTCAGCTTAGAATGCCCGTTGACAGCTCCTCCTCCTTTCCTATGGGCTTTCTGCAGTGCGAACGCACCTCCGAAAAGGAAAGAAACCTACTCACGGCCTTAAAAGTCAACGGGACCTGGGATTCCCAGCCGGTCACCCATACTGGTACTTGCCAGTCCTCAAGCGGGCTGGCGGCCGCGATCTGACGAGAGCAGGCACATTCAGCTTAGAATGCCCGTTGACAGCTCCTCCTCCTTTCCTATGGGCTTTCTGCAGTGCGAACGCACCTCCGAAAAGGAAAGAAACCTACTCACGGCCTTAAAAGTCAACGGGACCTGGGATTCCCAGCCGGTCACCCATACTGGTACTTGCCAGGCCTCAAGCTGGCTGGCGGCCGCGATCTGACGAGAGCAGGCACATTCAGCTTAGAATGCCCGTTGACAGCTCCTCCTCCTTTCCTATGGGCTTTCTGCAGTGCGAACGCACCTCCGAAAAGGAAAGAAACCTACTCACGGCCTTAAAAGTCAACGGGACCTGGGATTCCCAGCCGGTCACCCATACTGGTACTTGCCAGGCCTCAAGCTGGCTGGCGGCCGCGATCTGACGAGAGCAGGCACATTCAGCTTAGAATGCCCGTTGACAGCTCCTCCTCCTTTCCTATGGGCTTTCTGCAGTGTGAACGCACCTCCGAAAAGGAAAGAAACCTACTCACGGCCTTAAAAGTCAACGGGACCTGGGATTCCCAGCCGGTCACCCATACTGGTACTTGCCAGGCCTCAAGCTGGCTGGCGGCCGCGATCCGACGAGAGCAGGCACATTCAGCTTAGAATGCCCGTTGACAGCTCCTCCTCCTTTCCTATGGGCTTTCTGCAGTGCGAACGCACCTCCGAAAAGGAAAGAAACCTACTCACGGCCTTAAAAGTCAACGGGACCAGGGATTCCCAGCCGGTCACCCATACTGGTACTTGCCAGGCCTCAAGCTGGCTGGCGGCCGCGATCTGACGAGAGCAGGCACATTCAGCTTAGAATGCCCGTTGACAGCTCCTCCTCCTTTCCTATGGGCTTTCTGCAGTGCGAACGCACCTCCGAAACGGAAAGAAACCTACTCACGGCCTTAAAAGTCAACGGGACCTGGGATTCACAGCCGGTCACCCATACTGGTACTTGCCAGGCCTCAAGCTGGCTGGCGGACGCGATCTGACGAGAGCAGGCACATTCAGCTTAGAATGCCCGTTGACAGCTCCTCCTCCTTTCCTATGGGCTTTCTGCAGTGCGAACGCACCTCCGAAAAGGAAAGAAACCTACTCACGGCCTTAAAAGTCAACGGGACCTGGGATTCCCAGCCGGTCACCCATACTGGTACTTGCCAGGCCTCAAGCTGGCTGGCGGCCGCGATCTGACGAGAGCAGGCACATTCAGCTTAGAATGCCCGTTGACAGCTCCTCCTCCTTTCCTCTGGGCTTTCTGCAGTGCGAACGCACCTCCGAAAAGGAAAGAAACCTACTCACGGCCTTAAAAGTCAACGGGACCTGGGATTCCCAGCCGGTCACCCATACTGGTACTTGCCAGGCCTCAAGCTGGCTGGCAGCCGCGATCTGACGAGAGCAGGCACATTCAGCTTAGAATGCCCGTTGACAGCTCCTCCTCCTTTCCTATGGGCTTTCTGCAGTGCGAACGCACCTCCGAAAAGGAAAGAAACCTACTCACGGCCTTAAAAGTCAACGGGACCTGGGATTCCCAGCCGGTCACCCATACTGGTACTTGCCAGGCCTCAAGCTGGCTGGCGGCCGCGATCTGACGAGAGCAGGCACATTCAGCTTAGAATGCCCGTTGACAGCTCCTCCTCCTTTCCTATGGGCTTTCTGCAGTGCGAACGCACCTCCGCAAAGGAAAGAAACCTACTCACGGCCTTAAAAGTCAACGGGACCAGGGATTCCCAGCCGGTCACCCATACTGGTACTTGCCAGGCCTCAAGCTGGCTGGCGGCCGCGATCTGACGAGAGCAGGCACATTCAGCTTAGAATGCCCGTTGACAGCTCCTCCTCCTTTCCTATGGGCTTTCTGCAGTGCGAACGCACCTCCGAAACGGAAAGAAACCTACTCACGGCCTTAAAAGTCAACGGGACCTGGGATTCCCAGCCGGTCACCCATACTGGTACTTGCCAGGCCTCAAGCTGGCTGGCGGCCGCGATCTGACGAGAGCAGGCACATTCAGCTTAGAATGCCCGTTGACAGCTCCTCCTCCTTTCCTATGGGCTTTCTGCAGTGCGAACGCACCTCCGAAACGGAAAGAAACCTACTCACGGCCTTAAAAGTCAACGGGACCTGGGATTCCCAGCTGGTCACCCATACTGGTACTTGCCAGGCCTCAAGCTGGCTGGCGGCCGCGATCTGACGAGAGCAGGCACATTCAGCTTAGAATGCCCGTTGACAGCTCCTCCTCCTTTCCTATGGGCTTTCTGCAGTGCGAACGCACCTCCGAAAAGGAAAGAAACCTACTCACGGCCTTAAAAGTCAACGGGACCTGGGATTCCCAGCCGGTCACCCATACTGGTACTTGCCAGGCCTCAAGCTGGCTGGCGGCCACGATCTGACGAGAGCAGGCACATTCAGCTTAGAATGCCCGTTGACAGCTCCTCCTCCTTTCCTATGGGCTTTCTGCAGTGCGAACGCACCTCCGAAAAGGAAAGAAACCTACTCACGGCCTTAAAAGTCAACGGGACCTGGGATTCCCAGCCGGTCACCCATACTGGTACTTGCCAGGCCTCAAGCTGGCTGGCGGCCGCGATCTGACGAGAGCAGGCACATTCAGCTTAGAATGCCCGTTGACAGCTCCTCCTCCTTTCCTATGGGCTTTCTGCAGTGCGAACGCACCTCCGAAAAGGAAAGAAACCTACTCACGGCCTTAAAAGTCAACGGGACCTGGGATTCCCAGCCGGTCACCCATACTGGTACTTGCCAGGCCTCAAGCTGGCTGGCGGCCGCGATCTGACGAGAGCAGGCACATTCAGCTTAGAATGCCCGTTGACAGCTCCTCCTCCTTTCCTATGGGCTTTCTGCAGTGCGAACGCACCTCCGAAAAGGAAAGAAACCTACTCACGGCCTTAAAAGTCAACGGGACCTGGGATTCCCAGCCGGTCACCCATACTGGTACTTGCCAGGCCTCAAGCTGGCTGGCGGCCGCGATCTGACGAGAGCAGGCACATTCAGCTTAGAATGCCCGTTGACAGCTCCTCCTCCTTTCCTATGGGCTTTCTGCAGTGCGAACGCACCTCCGAAAAGGAAAGAAACCTACTCACGGCCTTAAAAGTCAACGGGACCTGGGATTCCCAGCCGGTCACCCATACTGGTACTTGACAGGCCTCAAGCTGGCTGGCGGCCGCGATCTGACGAGAGCAGGCACATTCAGCTTAGAATGCCCGTTGACAGCTCCTCCTCCTTTCCTATGGGCTTTCTGCAGTGCGAACGCACCTCCGAAAAGGAAAGAAACCTACTCACGGCCTTAAAAGTCAACGGGACCTGGGATTCCCAGCCGGTCACCCATACTGGTACTTACTAGGCCTCAAGCTGGCTGGCGGCCGCGATCTGACGAGAGCAGGCACATTCAGCTTAGAATGCCCGTTGACAGCTCCTCCTCCTTTCCTATGGGCTTTCTGCAGTGCGAACGCACCTCCGAAAACGAAAGAAACCTACTCACGGCCTTAAAAGTCAACGGGACCTGGGATTCCCAGCCGGTCACCCATACTGGTACTTGCCAGGCCTCAAGCTGGCTGGCGGCCGCGATCTGACGAGAGCAGGCACATTCAGCTTAGAATGCCCGTTGACAGCTCCTCCTCCTTTCCTATGGGCTTTCTGCAGTGCGAACGCACCTCCGAAAAGGAAAGAAACCTACTCACGGCCTTAAAAGTCAACGGGACCTGGGATTCCCAGCCGGTCACCCATACTGGTACTTGACAGGCCTCAAGCTGGCTGGCGGCCGCGATCTGACGAGAGCAGGCACATTCAGCTTAGAATGCCCGTTGACAGCTCCTCCTCCTTTCCTATGGGCTTTCTGCAGTGCGAACGCACCTCCGAAAAGGAAAGAAACCTACTCACGGCCTTAAAAGTCAACGGGACCTGGGATTCCCAGCCGGTCACCCATACTGGTACTTACTAGGCCTCAAGCTGACTGGCGGCCGTGATCTGACGAGAGCAGGCACATTCAGCTTAGAATGCCCGTTGACAGCTCCTCCTCCTTTCCTATGGGCTTTCTGCAGTGCGAACGCACCTCCGAAAAGGAAAGAAACCTACTCACGGCCTTAAAAGTCAACGGGACCTGGGATTCCCAGCCGGTCACCCATACTGGTACTTGCCAGGCCTCAAGCTGGCTGGCGGCCGCGATCTGACGAGAGCAGGCACATTCAGCTTAGAATGCCCGTTGACAGCTCCTCCTCCTTTCCTATGGGCTTTCTGCAGTGCGAACGCACCTCCGAAAAGGAAAGAAACCTACTCACGGCCTTAAAAGTCAACGGGACCTGGGATTCCCAGCCGGTCACCCATACTGGTACTTGCCAGGCCTCAAGCTGGCTGGCGGCCGCGATCTGACGAGAGCAGGCACATTCAGCTTAGAATGCCCGTTGACAGCTCCTCCTCCTTTCCTATGGGCTTTCTGCAGTGCGAACGCACCTCCGAAAAGGAAAGAAACCTACTCACGGCCTTAAAAGTCAACGGGACCTGGGATTCCCAGCCGGTCACCCATACTGGTACTTGACAGGCCTCAAGCTGGCTGGCGGCCGCGATCTGACGAGAGCAGGCACTTTCAGCTTAGAATGCCCGTTGACAGCTCCTCCTCCTTTCCTATGGGCTTTCTGCAGTGCGAACGCACCTCCGAAAAGGAAAGAAACCTACTCACGGCCTTAAAAGTCAACGGGACCTGGGATTCCCAGCCGGTCACCCATACTGGTACTTACTAGGCCTCAAGCTGGCTGGCGGCCGCGATCTGACGAGAGCAGGCACATTCAGCTTAGAATGCCCGTTGACAGCTCCTCCTCCTTTCCTATGGGCTTTCTGCAGTGCGAACGCACCTCCGAAAAGGAAAGAAACCTACTCACGGCCTTAAAAGTCAACGGGACCTGGGATTCCCAGCCGGTCACCCATACTGGTACTTGCCAGGCCTCAAGCTGGCTGGCGGCCGCGATCTGACGAGAGCAGGCACATTCAGCTTAGAATGCCCGTTGACAGCTCCTCCTCCTTTCCTATGGGCTTTCTGCAGTGCGAACGCACCTCCGAAAAGGAAAGAAACCTACTCACGGCCTTAAAAGTCAACGGGACCTGGGATTCCCAGCCGGTCACCCATACTGGTACTTGCCAGGCCTCAAGCTGGCTGGTGGCCGCGATCTGACGAGAGCAGGCACATTCAGCTTAGAATGCCCGTTGACAGCTCCTACTCCTTTCCTATGGGCTTTCTGCAGTGCGAACGCACCTCCGAAAAGGAAAGAAACCTACACACGGCCTTAAAAGTCAACGGGACCTGGGATTCCCAGCCGGTCACCCATACTGGTACTTGCCAGGCCTCAAGCTGGCTGGCGGCCGCGATCTGACGAGAGCAGGCACATTCAGCTTAGAATGCCCGTTGACAGCTCCTCCTCCTTTCCTATGGGCTTTCTGCAGTGCGAACGCACCTCCGAAAAGGAAATAAACCTACTCACGGCCTTAAAAGTCAACGGGACCTGGGATTCCCAGCCGGTCACCCATACTGGTACTTGACAGGCCTCAAGCTGGCTGGCGGCCGCGATCTGACGAGAGCAGGCACATTCAGCTTAGAATGCCCGTTGACAGCTCCTCCTCCTTTCCTATGGGCTTTCTGCAGTGCGAACGCACCTCCGAAAAGGAAAGAAACCTACTCACGACCTTAAAAGTCAACGGGACCTGGGATTCCCAGCCGGTCACCCATACTGGTACTTGCCAGGCCTCAAGCTGGCTGGCGGCCGCGATCTGACGAGAGCAGGCACATTCAGCTTAGAATGCCCGTTGACAGCTCCTCCTCCTTTCCTATGGGCTTTCTGCAGTGCGAACGCACCTCCGAAAAGGAAAGAAACCTACTCACGGCCTTAAAAGTCAACGGGACCTGGGATTCCCAGCCGGTCACCCATACTGGTACTTGCCAGGCCTCAAGCTGGCTGGCGGCCGCGATCTGACGAGAGCAGGCACATTCAGCTTAGAATGCCCGTTGACAGCTCCTCCTCCTTTCCTATGGGCTTTCTGCAGTGCGAACGCACCTCCGAAAAGGAAAGAAACCTACTCACGGCCTTAAAAGTCAACGGGACCTGGGATTCCCAGCCGGTCACCCATACTGGTACTTGCCAGGCCTCAAGCTGGCTGGCGGCCGCGATCTGACGAGAGCAGGCACATTCAGCTTAGAATGCCCGTTGACAGCTCCTCCTCCTTTCCTATGGGCTTTCTGCAGTGCGAACGCACCTCCGAAAAGGAAAGAAACCTACTCACGGCCTTAAAAGTCAACGGGACCTGGGATTCCCAGCCGGTCACCCATACTGGTACTTGCCAGGCCTCAAGCGGGCTGGCGGCCGCGATCTGACGAGAGCAGGCACATTCAGCTTAGAATGCCTGTTGACAGCTCCTCCTCCTTTCCTATGGGCTTTCTGCAGTGCGAACGCACCTCCGAAAAGGAAAGAAACCTACTCACGGCCTTAAAAGTCAACGGGACCTGGGATTCCCAGCCGGTCACCCATACTGGTACTTGCCAGGCCTCAAGCTGGCTGGCGGCCGCGATCTGACGAGAGCAGGCACATTCAGCTTAGAATGCCCGTTGACAGCTCCTCCTCCTTTCCTATGGGCTTTCTGCAGTGCGAACGCACCTCCGAAAAGGAAAGAAACCTACTCACGGCCTTAAAAGTCAACGGGACCTGGGATTCCCAGTCGGTCACCCATACTGGTACTTGCCAGGCCTCAAGCTGGCTGGCAGCCGCGATCTGACGAGAGCAGGCACATTCAGCTTAGAATGCCCGTTGACAGCTCCTCCTCCTTTCCTATGGGCTTTCTGCAGTGCGAACGCACCTCCGAAAAGGAAAGAAACCTACTCACGGCCTTAAAAGTCAACGGGACCTGGGATTCCCAGCCGGTCACCCATACTGGTACTTGCCAGGCCTCAAGCTGGCTGGTGGCCGCGATCTGACGAGAGCAGGCACATTCAACTTAGAATGCCCGTTGACAGCTCCTCCTCCTTTCCTATGGGCTTTCTGCAGTGCGAAAACACCTCCGAAAAGGAAAGAAACCTACTCACGGCCTTAAAAGTCAACGGGACCTGGGATTCCCAGCCGGTCACCCATACTGGTACTTGCCAGGCCTCAAGCTGGCTGGTGGCCGCGACCTGACGAGAGCAGGCACATTCAGCTTAGAATGCCCGTTGACAGCTCCTCCTCCTTTCCTATGGGCTTTCTGCAGTGCGAACGCACCTCCGAAAAGGAAAGAAACCTACTCACGGCCTTAAAAGTCAACGGGACCTGGGATTTCCAGCCGGTCACCCATACTGGTACTTGCCAGGCCTCAAGCGGGCTGGCGGCCGCGATCTGACGAGAGCAGGCACATTCAGCTTAGAATGCCCGTTGACAGCTCCTCCTCCTTTCCTATGGGCTTTCTGCAGTGCGAAAACACCTCCGAAAAGGAAAGAAACCTACTCACGGCCTTAAAAGTCAACGGGACCTGGGATTCCCAGCCGGTCACCCATACTGGTACTTGCCAGGCCTCAAGCTGGCTGGTGGCCGCGACCTGACGAGAGCAGGCACATTCAGCTTAGAATGCCCGTTGACAGCTCCTCCTCCTTTCCTATGGGCTTTCTGCAGTGCGAACGCACCTCCGAAAAGGAAAGAAACCTACTCACGGCCTTAAAAGTCAACGGGACCTGGGATTCCCAGCCGGTCACCCATACTGGTACTTGCCAGGCCTCAAGCTGGCTGGCGGCCGCGATCTGACGAGAGCAGGCACATTCAGCTTAGAATGCCCGTTGACAGCTCCTCCTCCTTTCCTATGGGCTTTCTGCAGTGCGAACGCACCTCCGAAAAGGAAAGAAACCTACTCACGGCCTTAAAAGTCAACGGGACCTGGGATTCCCAGCCGGTCACCCATACTGGTACTTGCCAGGCCTCAAGCTGGCTGGCGGCCGCGATCTGACGAGAGCAGGCACATTCAGCTTAGAATGCCCGTTGACAGCTCCTCCTCCTTTCCTATGGGCTTTCTGCAGTGCGAACGCACCTCCGAAAAGGAAAGAAACCTACTCACGGCCTTAAAAGTCAACGGGACCTGGGATTCCCAGCCGGTCACCCATACTGGTACTTGCCAGGCCTCAAGCTGGCTGGCGGCCGCGATCTGACGAGAGCAGGCACATTCAGCTTAGAATGCCCGTTGACAGCTCCTCCTCCTTTCCTATGGGCTTTCTGCAGTGCGAACGCACCTCCGAAAAGGAAAGAAACCTACTCACGGCCTTAAAAGTCAACGGGACCTGGGATTCCCAGCCGGTCACCCATACTGGTACTTGCCAGGCCTCAAGCTGGCTGGCGGCCGCGATCTGACGAGAGCAGGCACATTCAGCTTAGAATGCCCGTTGACAGCTCCTCCTCCTTTCCTATGGGCTTTCTGCAGTGCGAACGCACCTCCGAAAAGGAAAGAAACCTACTCACGGCCTTAAAAGTCAACAGGACCTGGGATTCCCAGCCGGTCACCCATACTGGTACTTGCCAGGCCTCAAGCTGGCTGGCGGCCGAGATCTGACGAGAGCAGGCACATTCAGCTTAGAATGCCCGTTGACAGCTCCTCCTCCTTTCCTATGGGCTTTCTGCAGTGCGAACGCACCTCCGAAACGGAAAGAAACCTACTCACGGCCTTAAAAGTCAACGGGACCTGGGATTCCCAGCCGGTCACCCATACTGGTACTTGCCAGGCCTCAAGCTGGCTGGCGGCCGCGATCTGACGAGAGCAGGCACATTCAGCTTAGAATGCCCGTTGACGGATCCTCCTCCTTTCCTATGGGCTTTCTGCAGTGCGAACGCACCTCCGAAAATTAAAGAAACCTACTCACGGCCTTAAAAGTCAACGGGACGTGGGATTCCCAGCCGGTCACCCATACTGGTACTTGCCAGGCCTCAAGCTGGCTGGCGGCCGCGATCTGACGAGAGCAGGCACATTCAGCTTAGAATGCCCGTTGACAGCTCCTCCTCCTTTCCTATGGGCTTTCTGCAGTGCGAACGCACCTCCGAAAAGGAAAGAAACCTACTCACGGCCTTAAAAGTCAACGGGACCTGGGATTCCCAGCCGGTCACCCATACTGGTACTTGACAGGCCTCAAGCTGGCTGGCGGCCGCGATCTGACAAGAGCAGGCACATTCAGCTTAGAATGCCCGTTGACAGCTCCTCCTCCTTTCCTATGGGCTTTCTGCAGTGCGAACGCACCTCCGAAAAGGAAAGAAACCTACTCACGGCCTTAAAAGTCAACGGGACCTGGGATTCCCAGCCGGTCACCCATACTGGTACTTGCCAGGCCTCAAGCTGGCTGGCGGCCGCGATCTGACGAGAGCAGGCACATTCAGCTTAGAATGCCCGTTGACAGCTCCTCCTCCTTTCCTATGGGCTTTCTGCAGTGCGAACGCACCTCCGAAAAGGAAAGAAACCTACTCACGGCCTTAAAAGTCAACGGGACCTGGGATTCCCAGCCGGTCACCCATACTGGTACTTGCCAGGCCTCAAGCTGGCTGGCGGCCGCGATCTGACGAGAGCAGGCACATTCAGCTTAGAATGCCCGTTGACAGCTCCTCCTCCTTTCCTATGGGCTTTCTGCAGTGCGAACGCACCTCCGAAAAGGAAAGAAACCTACTCACGGCCTTAAAAGTCAACGGGACCTGGGATTCCCAGCCGGTCACCCATACTGGTACTTGCCAGGCCTCAAGCTGGTGGCCGCGATCTGACGAGAGCAGGCACATTCAGCTTAGAATGCCCGTTGACAGCTCCTCCTCCTTTCCTATGGGCTTTCTGCAGTGCGAACGCACCTCCGAAAAGGAAAGAAACCTACTCACGGCCTTAAAAGTCAACGGGACCTGGGATTCCCAGCCGGTCACCCATACTGGTACTTGCCAGGCCTCAAGCTGGCTGGTGGCCGCGATCTGACGAGAGCAGGCACATTCAGCTTAGAATGCCCGCTGACAGCTCCTCCTCCTTTCCTATGGGCTTTCTGCAGTGCGAACGCACCTCCGAAAAGGAAAGAAACCTACTCACGGCCTTAAAAGTCAACGGGACCTGGGATTCCCAGCCGGTCACCCATACTGGTACTTGCCAGGCCTCAAGCTGGCTGGCGGCCGCGATCTGACGAGAGCAGGCACATTCAGCTTAGAATGCCCGTTGACGGCTCCTCCTCCTTTCCTATGGGCTTTCTGCAGTGCGAACGCACCTCCGAAAAGGAAAGAAACCTACTCACGGCCTTAAAAGTCAACGGGACCTGGGATTCCCAGCCGGTCACCCATACTGGTACTTGCCAGGCCTCAAGCTGGCTGGCGGCCGCGATCTGACGAGAGCAGGCACATTCAGCTTAGAATGCCTGTTGACAGCTCCTCCTCCTTTCCTATGGGCTTTCTGCAGTGCGAACGCACCTCCGAAAAGGAAAGAAACCTACTCACGGCCTTAAAAGTCAACGGGACCTGGGATTCCCAGCCGGTCACCCATACTGGTACTTGCCAGGCCTCAAGCTGGCTGGCGGCCGCGATCTGACGAGAGCAGGCACATTCAGCTTAGAATGCCCGTTGACAGCTCCTCCTCCTTTCCTATGGGCTTTCTGCAGTGCGAACGCACCTCCGAAAAGGAAAGAAACCTACTCACGGCCTTAAAAGTCAACGGGACCTGGGATTCCCAGCCGGTCACCCATACTGGTACTTGCCAAGCCTCAAGCTGGCTGGCGGCCGCGATCTGACGAGAGCAGGCACATTCAGCTTAGAATGCCCGTTGACAGCTCCTCCTCCTTTCCTATGGGCTTTCTGCAGTGCGAACGCACCTCCGAAAAGGAAAGAAACCTACTCACGGCCTTAAAAGTCAACGGGACCTGGGATTCCCAGCCGGTCACCCATACTGGTACTTGCCAGGCCTCAAGCTGGCTGGCGGCCGCGATCTGACGAGAGCAGGCACATTCAGCTTAGAATGCCCGTTGACAGCTCCTCCTCCTTTCCTATGGGCTTTCTGCAGTGCGAACGCACCTCCGAAAAGGAAAGAAACCTACTCACGGCCTTAAAAGTCAACGGGACCTGGGATTCCCAGCCGGTCACCCATACTGGTACTTGCCAGGCCTCAAGCTGGCTGGCGGCCGCGATCTGACGAGAGCAGGCACATTCAGCTTAGAATGCCCGTTGACAGCTCCTCCTCCTTTCCTATGGGCTTTCTGCAGTGCGAACGCACCTCCGAAAAGGAAAGAAACCTACTCACGGCCTTAAAAGTCAACGTGACCTGGGAATCCCAGCCGGTCACCCATACTGGTACTTGCCAGGCCTCAAGCTGGCTGGCGGCCGCGATCTGACGAGAGCAGGCACATTCAGCTTAGAATGCCCGTTGACAGCTCCTCCTCCTTTCCTATGGGCTTTCTGCAGTGCGAACGCACCTCCGAAAAGGAAAGAAACCTACTCACGGCCTTAAAAGTCAACGGGACCTGGCATTCCCAGCCGGTCACCCATACTGGTACTTGCCAGGCCTCAAGCGGGCTGGCGGCCGCGATCTGACGAGAGCAGGCACATTCAGCTTAGAATGCCCGTTGACAGCTCCTCCTCCTTTCCTATGGGCTTTCTGCAGTGCGAACGCACCTCCGAAAAGGAAAGAAACCTACTCACGGCCTTAAAAGTCAACGGGACCTGGGATTCCCAGCCGGTCACCCATACTGGTACTTGCCAGGCCTCAAGCTGGCTGGCGGCCGCGATCTGACGAGAGCAGGCACATTCAGCTTAGAATGCCCGTTGACAGCTCCTCCTCCTTTCCTATGGGCTTTCTGCAGTGCGAACGCACCTCCGAAAAGGAAAGAAACCTACTCACGGCCTTAAAAGTCAACGGGACCTGGGATTCCCAGCCGGTCACCCATACTGGTACTTGCCAGGCCTCAAGCTGGCTGGCGGCCGCGATCTGATGAGAGCAGGCACATTCAGCTTAGAATGCCAGTTGACAGCTCCTCCTCCTTTCCTATGGGCTTTCTGCAGTGCGAACGCACCTCCGAAAAGGAAAGAAACCTACTCACGGCCTTAAAAGTCAACGGGACCTGGGATTCCCAGCCGGTCACCCATACTGGTACTTGCCAGGCCTCAAGCGGGTTGGCGGCCGCGATCTGACGAGAGCAGGCACATTCAGCTTAGAATGCCCGTTGACAGCTCCTCCTCCTTTCCTATGGGCTTTCTGCAGTGCGAACGCACCTCCGAAAAGGAAAGAAACCTACTCACGGCCTTAAAAGTCAACGGGACCTGGGATTCCCAGCCGGTCACCCATACTGGTACTTGCCAGGCCTCAAGCGGGCTGGCGGCCGCGATCTGACGAGAGCAGGCACATTCAGCTTAGAATGCCCGTTGACAGCTCCTCCTCCTTTCCTATGGGCTTTCTGCAGTGCGAACGCACCTCCGAAAAGGAAAGAAACCTACTCACGGCCTTAAAAGTCAACGGGACCTGGGATTCCCAGCCGGTCACCCATACTGGTACTTACCAGGCCTCAAGCGGGCTGGCGGCCGCCATCTGACGAGAGCAGGCACATTCAGCTTAGAATGCCCGTTGACAGCTCCTCCTCCTTTCCTATGGGCTTTCTGCAGTGCGAACGCACCTCCGAAAAGGAAAGAAACCTACTCACGGCCTTAAAAGTCAACGGGACCTGGGATTCCCAGCCGGTCACCCATACTGGTACTTGCCAGGCCTCAAGCTGGCTGGCGGCCGCGATCTGACGAGAGCAGGCACATTCAGCTTAGAATGCCCGTTGACAGCTCCTCCTCCTTTCCTATGGGCTTTCTGCAGTGCGAACGCACCTCCGAAAAGGAAAGAAACCTACTCACGGACTTAAAAGTCAACGGGACCTGGGATTCCCAGCCGGTCACCCATACTGGTACTTGCCAGGCCTCAAGCTGGCTGGCAGCCGCGATCTGACGAGAGCAGGCACATTCAGCTTAGAATGCCCGTTGACAGCTCCTCCTCCTTTCCTATGGGCTTTCTGCAGTGCGAACGCACCTCCGAAAAGGAAAGAAACCTACTCACGGCCTTAAAAGTCAACGGGACCTGGGATTCCCAGCCGGTCACCCATACTGGTACTTGCCAGGCTTCAAGCTGGCTGGCGGCCGCGATCTGACGAGAGCAGGCACATTCAGCTTAGAATGCCCGTTGACAGCTCCTCCTCCTTTCCTATGGGCTTTCTGCAGTGCGAACGCACCTCCGAAAAGGAAAGAAACCTACTCACGGCCTTAAAAGTCAACGGGACCTGGGATTCCCAGCCGGTCACCCATACTGGTACTTGCCAGGCCTCAAGCGGGCTGGCGGCCGCGATCTGACGAGAGCAGGCACATTCAGCTTAGAGTGCCCGTTGACAGCTCCTCCTCCTTTCCTATGGGCTTTCTGCAGTGCGAACGCACCTCCGAAAAGGAAAGAAACCTACTCACGGCCTTAAAAGTCAACGGGACCTGGGATTCCCAGCCGGTCACCCATACTGGTACTTGCCAGGCCTCAAGCTGGCTGGCGGCCGCGATCTGACGAGAGCAGGCACATTCAGCTTAGAATGCCCGTTGACAGCTCCTCCTCCTTTCCTATGGGCTTTCTGCAGTGCGAACGCACCTCCGAAAAGGAAAGAAACCTACTCACGGCCTTAAAAGTCAACGGGACCTGGGATTCCCAGCCGGTCACCCATACTGGTACTTGCCAGGCCTCAAGCTGGTTGGCGGCCGCGATCCGACGAGAGCAGGCACATTCAGCTTAGAATGCCCGTTGACAGCTCCTCCTCCTTTCCTATGGGCTTTCTGCAGTGCGAACGCACCTCCGAAAAGGAAAGAAACCTACTCACGGCCTTAAAAGTCAACGGGACCTGGGATTCCCAGCCGGTCACCCATACTGGTACTTGCCAGGCCTCAAGCTGGTTGGCGGCCGCGATCCGACGAGAGCAGGCACATTCAGCTTAGAATGCCCGTTGACAGCTCCTCCTCCTTTCCTATGGGCTTTCTGCAGTGCGAACGCACCTCCGAAAAGGAAAGAAACCTACTCACGGCCTTAAAAGTCAACGGGACCTGGGATTCCCAGCCGGTCACCCATACTGGTACTTGCCAGGCCTCAAGCGGGCTGGCGGCCGCGATCTGACGAGAGCAGGCACATTCAGCTTAGAATGCCCGTTGACAGCTCCTCCTCCTTTCCTATGGGCTTTCTGCAGTGCGAACGCACCTCCGAAAAGGAAAGAAACCTACTCACGGCCTTAAAAGTCAACGGGACCTGGGATTCCCAGCCGGTCACCCATACTGGTACTTGCCAGGCCTCAAGCTGGCTGGCGGCCGCGATCTGACGAGAGCAGGCACATTCAGCTTAGAATGCCCGTTGACAGCTCCTCCTCCTTTCCTATGGGCTTTCTGCAGTGCGAACGCACCTCCGAAAAGGAAAGAAACCTACTCACGGCCTTAAAAGTCAACGGGACCTGGGATTCCCAGCCGGTCACCCATACTGGTACTTGCCAGGCCTCAAGCTTGCTGGCGGCCGCGATCTGACGAGAGCAGGCACATTCAGCTTAGAATGCCCATTGACAGCTCCTCCTCCTTTCCTATGGGCTTTCTGCAGTGCGAACGCACCTCCGAAAAGGAAAGAAACCTACTCACGGCCTTAAAAGTCAACGGGACCTGGGATTCCCAGCCGGTCACCCATACTGGTACTTGCCAGGCCTCAAGCTGGCTGGCGGCCGCGATCCGACGAGAGCAGGCACATTCAGCTTAGAATGCCCGTTGACAGCTCCTCCTCCTTTCCTATGGGCTTTCTGCAGTGCGAACGCACCTCCGAAAAGGAAAGAAACCTACTCACGGCCTTAAAAGTCAACGGGACCTGGGATTCCCAGCCGGTCACCCATACTGGTACTTGCCAGGCCTCAAGCGGGCTGGCGGCCGCGATCTGACGAGAGCAGGCACATTCAGCTTAGAATGCCCGTTGACTGCTCCTCCTCCTTTCCTATGGGCTTTCTGCAGTGCGAACGCACCTCCGAAAAGGAAAGAAACCTACTCACGGCCTTAAAAGTCAACGGGACCTGGGATTCCCAGCCGGTCACCCATACTGGTACTTGCCAGGCCTCAAGCTGGCTGGCGGCCGCGATCCGACGAGAGCAGGCACATTCAGCTTAGAATGCCCGTTGACAGCTCCTCCTCCTTTCCTATGGGCTTTCTGCAGTGCGAACGCACCTCCGAAAAGGAAAGAAACCTACTCACGGCCTTAAAAGTCAACGGGACCTGGGATTCCCAGCCGGTCACCCATACTGGTACTTGCCAGGCCTCAAGCGGGCTGGCGGCCGCGATCTGACGAGAGCAGGCACATTCAGCTTAGAATGCCCGTTGACTGCTCCTCCTCCTTTCCTATGGGCTTTCTGCAGTGCGAACGCACCTCCGAAAAGGAAAGAAACCTACTCACGGCCTTAAAAGTCAACGGGACCTGGGATTCCCAGCCGGTCACCCATACTGGTACTTGCCAGGCCTCAAGCTGGCTGGCGGCCGCGATCTGACGAGAGCAGGCACATTCAGCTTAGAATGCCCGTTGACAGCTCCTCCTCCTTTCCTATGGGCTTTCTGCAGTGCGAACGCACCTCCGAAAAGGAAAGAAACCTACTCACGGCCTTAAAAGTCAACGGGACCTGGGATTCCCAGCCGGTCACCCATACTGGTACTTGCCAGGCCTCAAGCTGGCTGGCGGCCGCGATCTGACGAGAGCAGGCACATTCAGCTTAGAATGCCCGTTGACAGTTCCTCCTCCTTTCCTATGGGCTTTCTGCAGTGCGAACGCACCTCCGAAAAGGAAAGAAACCTACTCACGGCCTTAAAAGTCAACGGGACCTGGGATTGCCAGCCGGTCACCCATACTGGTACTTGCCAGGCCTCAAGCTGGCTGGCGGCCGCGATCTGACGAGAGCAGGCACATTCAGCTTAGAATGCCCGTTGACAGCTCCTCCTCCTTTCCTATGGGCTTTCTGCAGTGCGAACGCACCTCCGAAAAGGAAAGAAACCTACTCACGGCCTTAAAAGTCAACGGGACCTGGGATTCCCAGCCGGTCACCCATACTGGTACTTGCCAGGCCTCAAGCTGGCTGGCGGCCGCGATCTGACGAGAGCAGGCACATTCAGCTTAGAATGCCCGTTGACAGCTCCTCCTCCTTTCCTATGGGCTTTCTGCAGTGCGAACGCACCTCCGAAAAGGAAAGAAACCTACTCACGGCCTTAAAAGTCAACGGGACCTGGGATTCCCAGCCGGTCACCCATACTGGTACTTGCCAGGCCTCAAGCGGGCTGGCGGCCGCGATCTGACGAGAGCAGGCACATTCAGCTTAGAATGCCCGTTGACAGCTCCTCCTCCTTTCCTATGGGCTTTCTGCAGTGCGAACGCACCTCCGAAAAGGAAAGAAACCTACTCACGGCCTTAAAAGTCAACGGGACCTGGGATTCCCAGCCGGTCACCCATACTGGTACTTGCCAGGCCTCAAGCTGGCTGGCGGCCGCGATCCGACGAGAGCAGGCACATTCAGCTTAGAATGCCCGTTGACAGCTCCTCCTCCTTTCCTATGGGCTTTCTGCAGTGCGAACGCACCTCCGACAAAGGAAAGAAACCTACTCACGGCCTTAAAAGTCAACGGGACCTGGGATTCCCAGCCGGTCACGAATACTGGTACTTGCCAGGCCTCAAGCTGGCTGGCGGCCGCGATCTGACGAGAGCAGGCACATTCAGCTTAGAATGCCCGTTGACAGTTCCTCCTCCTTTCCTATGGGCTTTCTGCAGTGCGAACGCACCTCCGAAAAGGAAAGAAACCTACTCACGGCCTTAAAAGTCAACGGGACCTGGGATTCCCAGCCGGTCACCCATACTGGTACTTGCCAGGCCTCAAGCTGGCTGGCGGCCGCGATCTGACGAGAGCAGGCACATTCAGCTTCGAATGCCCGTTGACAGCTCCTCCTCCTTTCCTATGGGCTTTCTGCAGTGCGAACGCACCTCCGAAAAGGAAAGAAACCTACTCACGGCCTTAAAAGTCAACGGGACCTGGGATTCCCAGCCGGTCACCCATACTGGTACTTGCCAGGCCTCAAGCTGGCTGGCGGCCGCGATCTGACGAGAGCAGGCACATTCAGCTTAGAATGCCCGTTGACAGCTCCTCCTCCTTTCCTATGGGCTTTCTGCAGTGCGAACGCACCTCCGAAAAGGAAAGAAACCTACTCACGGCCTTAAAAGTCAACGGGACCTGGGATTCCCAGCCGGTCACCCATACTGGTACTTGCCAGGCCTCAAGCTGGCTGGCGGCCGCGATCTGACGAGAGCAGGCACATTCAGCTTAGAATGCCCGTTGACAGCTCCTCCTCCTTTCCTATGGGCTTTCTGCAGTGCGAACGCACCTCCGAAAAGGAAAGAAACCTACTCACGGCCTTAAAAGTCAACGGGACCTGGGATTCCCAGCCGGTCACCCATACTGGTACTTGCCAGGCCTCAAGCTGGCTGGCGGCCGCGATCTGACGAGAGCAGGCACATTCAGCTTAGAATGCCCGTTGACAGCTCCTCCTCCTTTCCTATGGGCTTTCTGCAGTGCGAACGCACCTCCGAAAAGGAAAGAAACCTACTCACGGCCTTAAAAGTCAACGGGAACTGGGATTCCCAGCCGGTCACCCATACTGGTACTTGCCAGGCCTCAAGCTGGCTGGCGGCCGCGATCTGACGAGAGCAGGCACATTCAGCTTAGAATGCCCATTGACAGCTCCTCCTCCTTTCCTATGGGCTTTCTGCAGTGCGAACGCACCTCCGAAAAGGAAAGAAACCTACTCACGGACTTAAAAGTCAACGGGACCTGGGATTCCCAGCCGGTCACGAATACTGGTACTTGCCAGGCCTCAAGCTGGCTGGCGGCCGCGATCTGACGAGAGCAGGCACATTCAGCTTAGAAAGCCCGTTGACAGCTCCTCCTCCTTTCCTATGGGCTTTCTGCAGTGCGAACGCACCTCCGAAAAGGAAAGAAACCTACTCACGGCCTTAAAAGTCAACGGGACCTGGGATTCCCAGCCGGTCACCCATACTGGTACTTGCCAGGCCTCAAGCTGGCTGGCGGCCGCAATCTGACGAGAGCAGGCACATTCAGCTTAGAATGCCCGTTGACAGCTCCTCCTCCTTTCCTATGGGCTTTCTGCAGTGCGAACGCACCTCCGAAACGAAAAGAAACCTACTCACGGCCTTAAAAGTCAACGGGACCTGGGATTCCCATCCGGTCACCCATACTGGTACTTGCCAGGCCTCAAGCTGGCTGGCGGCCGCGATCTGACGAGAGCAGGCACATTCAGCTTAGAATGCCCGTTGACAGCTCCTCCTCCTTTCCTATGGGCTTTCTGCAGTGCGAACGCACCTCCGAAACGGAAAGAAACCTACTCACGGCCTTAAAAGTCAACGGGACCTGGGATTCCCAGCCGGTCACCCATACTGGTACTTGCCAGGCCTCAAGCTGGCTGGCGGCCGCGATCTGACGAGAGCAGGCACATTCAGCTTAGAATGCCCGTTGACAGCTCCTCCTCCTTTCCTATGGGCTTTCTGCAGTGCGAACGCACCTCCGAAAAGGAAAGAAACCTACTCACGGCCTTAAAAGTCAACGGGACCTGGGATTCCCAGCCGGTCACCCATACTGGTACTTGCCAGGCCTCAAGCTGGCTGGCGGCCGCGATCTGACGAGAGCAGGCACATTCAGCTTAGAATGCCCGTTGACAGCTCCTCCTCCTTTCCTATGGGCTTTCTGCAGTGCGAACGCACCTCCGAAAAGGAAAGAAACCTACTCACGGCCTTAAAAGTCAACGGGACCTGGGATTCCCAGCCGGTCACCCATACTGGTACTTGCCAGGCCTCAAGCTGGCTGGCGGCCGCGATCTGACGAGAGCAGGCACATTCAGCTTAGAATGCCCGTTGACAGCTCCTCCTCCTTTCCTATGGGCTTTCTGCAGTGCGAACGCACCTCCGAAAAGGAAAGAAACCTACTCACGGCCTTAAAAGTCAACGGGACCTGGGATTCCCAGCCGGTCACCCATACTGGTACTTGCCAGGCCTCAAGCGGGCTGGCGGCCGCGATCTGACGAGAGCAGGCACATTCAGCTTAGAATGCCCGTTGACAGCTCCTCCTCCTTTCCTATGGGCTTTCTGCAGTGCGAACGCACCTCCGAAAAGGAAAGAAACCTACTCACGGCCTTAAAAGTCAACGGGACCTGGGATTCCCAGCCGGACACCCATACTGGTACTTGCCAGGCCTCAAGCTGGCTGGCGGCCGCGATCTGACGAGAGCAGGCACATTCAGCTTAGAATGCCCGTTGACAGCTCCTCCTCCTTTCCTATGGGCTTTCTGCAGTGCGAACGCACCTCCGAAAAGGAAAGAAACCTACTCACGGCCTTAAAAGTCAACGGGACCTGGGATTCCCAGCCGGTCACCCATACTGGTACTTGCCAGGCCTCAAGCTGGCTGGCGGCCGCGATCCGACGAGAGCAGGCACATTCAGCTTAGAATGCCCGTTGACAGCTCCTCCTCCTTTCCTATGGGCTTTCTGCAGTGCGAACGCACCTCCGAAAAGGAAAGAAACCTACTCACGGCCTTAAAAGTCAACGGGACCTGGGATTCCCAGCCGGTCACCCATACTGGTACTTGCCAGGCCTCAAGCGGGCTGGCGGCCGCGATCTAACGAGAGCAGGCACATTCAGCTTAGAATGCCCGTTGACAGCTCCTCCTCCTTTCCTATGGGCTTTCTGCAGTGCGAACGCACCTCCGAAAAGGAAAGAAACCTACTCACGGCCTTAAAAGTCAACGGGACCTGGGATTCCCAGCCGGTCACCCATACTGGTACTTGCCAGGCCTCAAGCTGGCTGGCGGCCGCGATCTGACGAGAGCAGGCACATTCAGCTTAGAATGCCCGTTGACAGCTCCTCCTCCTTTCCTATGGGCTTTCTGCAGTGCGAACGCACCTCCGAAAAGGAAAGAAACCTACTCACGGCCTTAAAAGTCAACGGGACCTGGGATTACCAACCGGTCACCCATACTGGTACTTGCCAGGCCTCAAGCTGGCTGGCGGCCGCGATCTGACGAGAGCAGGCACATTCAGCTTAGAATGCCCGTTGACAGTTCCTCCTCCTTTCCTATGGGCTTTCTGCAGTGCGAACGCACCTCCGAAAAGGAAAGAACCTACTCACGGCCTTAAAAGTCAACGGGACCTGGGATTCCCAGCCGGTCACCCATACTGGTACTTGCCAGGCCTCAAGCTGGCTGGCGGCCGCGATCTGACGAGAGCAGTCACATTCAGCTTAGAATGCCCGTTGACAGCTCCTCCTCCTTTCCTATGGGCTTTCTGCAGTGCGAACGCACCTCCGAAAAGGAAAGAAACCTACTCACGGCCTTAAAAGTCAACGGGAACTGGGATTCCCAGCCGGTCACCCATACTGGTACTTGCCAGGCCTCAAGCTGGCTGGCGGCCGCGATCTGACGAGAGCAGGCACATTCAGCTTAGAATGCCCATTGACAGCTCCTCCTCCTTTCCTATGGGCTTTCTGCAGTGCGAACGCACCTCCGAAAAGGAAAGAAACCTACTCACGGACTTAAAAGTCAACGGGACCTGGGATTCCCAG
This sequence comes from Eleutherodactylus coqui, assembly GCF_035609145.1. NCBI lineage: Eukaryota > Metazoa > Chordata > Amphibia > Anura > Eleutherodactylidae > Eleutherodactylus > Eleutherodactylus coqui. Next base: position 40,911,687 of record NC_089841.1, read on the forward strand.
CCGGTCACGAATACTGGTACTTGCCAGGCCTCAAGCTGGCTGGCGGCCGCGATCTGACGAGAGCAGGCACATTCAGCTTAGAAAGCCCGTTGACAGCTCCTCCTCCTTTCCTATGGGCTTTCTGCAGTGCGAACGCACCTCCGAAAAGGAAAGAAACCTACTCACGGCCTTAAAAGTCAACGGGACCTGGGATTCCCAGCCGGTCACCCATACTGGTACTTGCCAGGCCTCAAGCTGGCTGGCGGCCGCAATCTGACGAGAGCAGGCACATTCAGCTTAGAATGCCCGTTGACAGCTCCTCCTCCTTTCCTATGGGCTTTCTGCAGTGCGAACGCACCTCCGAAACGAAAAGAAACCTACTCACGGCCTTAAAAGTCAACGGGACCTGGGATTCCCATCCGGTCACCCATACTGGTACTTGCCAGGCCTCAAGCTGGCTGGCGGCCGCGATCTGACGAGAGCAGGCACATTCAGCTTAGAATGCCCGTTGACAGCTCCTCCTCCTTTCCTATGGGCTTTCTGCAGTGCGAACGCACCTCCGAAACGGAAAGAAACCTACTCACGGCCTTAAAAGTCAACGGGACCTGGGATTCCCAGCCGGTCACCCATACTGGTACTTGCCAGGCCTCAAGCTGGCTGGCGGCCGCGATCTGACGAGAGCAGGCACATTCAGCTTAGAATGCCCGTTGACAGCTCCTCCTCCTTTCCTATGGGCTTTCTGCAGTGCGAACGCACCTCCGAAAAGGAAAGAAACCTACTCACGGCCTTAAAAGTCAACGGGACCTGGGATTCCCAGCCGGTCACCCATACTGGTACTTGCCAGGCCTCAAGCTGGCTGGCGGCCGCGATCTGACGAGAGCAGGCACATTCAGCTTAGAATGCCCGTTGACAGCTCCTCCTCCTTTCCTATGGGCTTTCTGCAGTGCGAACGCACCTCCGAAAAGGAAAGAAACCTACTCACGGCCTTAAAAGTCAACGGGACCTGGGATTCCCAGCCGGTCACCCATACTGGTACTTGCCAGGCCTCAAGCTGGCTGGCGGCCGCGATCTGACGAGAGCAGGCACATTCAGCTTAGAATGCCCGTTGACAGCTCCTCCTCCTTTCCTATGGGCTTTCTGCAGTGCGAACGCACCTCCGAAAAGGAAAGAAACCTACTCACGGCCTTAAAAGTCAACGGGACCTGGGATTCCCAGCCGGTCACCCATACTGGTACTTGCCAGGCCTCAAGCTGGCTGGCGGCCGCGATCTGACGAGAGCAGGCACATTCAGCTTAGAATGCCCGTTGACAGCTCCTCCTCCTTTCCTATGGGCTTTCTGCAGTGCGAACGCACCTCCGAAAAGGAAAGAAACCTACTCACGGCCTTAAAAGTCAACGGGACCTGGGATTCCCAGCCGGTCACCCATACTGGTACTTGCCAGGCCTCAAGCTGGCTGGCGGCCGCGATCTGACGAGAGCAGGCACATTCAGCTTAGAATGCCCGTTGACAGCTCCTCCTCCTTTCCTATGGGCTTTCTGCAGTGCGAACGCACCTCCGAAAAGGAAAGAAACCTACTCACGGCCTTAAAAGTCAACGGGACCTGGGATTCCCAGCCGGTCACCCATACTGGTACTTGCCAGGCCTCAAGCTGGCTGGCGGCCGCGATCTGACGAGAGCAGGCACATTCAGCTTAGAATGCCCGTTGACAGCTCCTCCTCCTTTCCTATGGGCTTTCTGCAGTGCGAACGCACCTCCGAAAAGGAAAGAAACCTACTCACGGCCTTAAAAGTCAACGGGACCTGGGATTCCCAGCCGGTCACCCATACTGGTACTTGCCAGGCCTCAAGCTGGCTGGCGGCCGCGATCCGACGAGAGCAGGCACATTCAGCTTAGAATGCCCGTTGACAGCTCCTCCTCCTTTCCTATGGGCTTTCTGCAGTGCGAACGCACCTCCGAAAAGGAAAGAAACCTACTCACGGCCTTAAAAGTCAACGGGACCTGGGATTCCCAGCCGGTCACCCATACTGGTACTTGCCAGGCCTCAAGCGGGCTGGCGGCCGCGATCTAACGAGAGCAGGCACATTCAGCTTAGAATGCCCGTTGACAGCTCCTCCTCCTTTCCTATGGGCTTTCTGCAGTGCGAACGCACCTCCGAAAAGGAAAGAAACCTACTCACGGCCTTAAAAGTCAACGGGACCTGGGATTCCCAGCCGGTCACCCATACTGGTACTTGCCAGGCCTCAAGCTGGCTGGCGGCCGCGATCTGACGAGAGCAGGCACATTCAGCTTAGAATGCCCGTTGACAGCTCCTCCTCCTTTCCTATGGGCTTTCTGCAGTGCGAACGCACCTCCGAAAAGGAAAGAAACCTACTCACGGCCTTAAAAGTCAACGGGACCTGGGAATACCAACCGGTCACCCATACTGGTACTTGCCAGGCCTCAAGCTGGCTGGCGGCCACGATCTGACGAGAGCAGACACATTCAGCTTAGAATGCCCGTTGACAGTTCCTCCTCCTTTCCTATGGGCTTTCTGCAGTGCGAACGCACCTCCGAAAAGGAAAGAAACCTACTCACGGCCTTAAAAGTCAACGGGACCTGGGATTCCCAGCCGGTCACCCATACTGGTACTTGCCAGGCCTCAAGCTGGCTGGCGGCCGCGATCTGACGAGAGCAGGCACATTCAGCTTAGAATGCCCGTTGACAGCTCCTCCTCCTTTCCTATGGGCTTTCTGCAGTGCGAACGCACCTCCGAAAAGGAAAGAAACCTACTCACGGCCTTAAAAGTCAACGGGACCTGGGATTCCCAGCCGGTCACCCATACTGGTACTTGCCAGGCCTCAAGCGGGCTGGCGGCCGCGATCTGACGAGAGCAGGCACATTCAGCTTAGAATGCCCGTTGACAGCTCCTCCTCCTTTCCTATGGGCTTTCTGCAGTGCGAACGCACCTCCGAAAAGGAAAGAAACCTACTCACGGCCTTAAAAGTCAACGGGACCTGGGATTCCCAGCCGGTCACCCATACTGGTACTTGCCAGGCCTCAAGCTGGCTGGCGGCCGCGATCTGACGAGAGCAGGCACATTCAGCTTAGAATGCCCATTGACAGCTCCTCCTCCTTTCCTATGGGCTTTCTGCAGTGCGAACGCACCTCCGAAAAGGAAAGAAACCTACTCACGGCCTTAAAAGTCAACGGGACCTGGGATTCCCAGCCGGTCACCCATACTGGTACTTGCCAGGCCTCAAGCTGGCTGGCGGCCGCGATCTGACGAGAGCAGGCACATTCAGCTTAGAATGCCCGTTGACAGCTCCTCCTCCTTTCCTATGGGCTTTCTGCAGTGCGAACGCACCTCCGAAAAGGAAAGAAACCTACTCACGGCCTTAAAAGTCAACGGGACCTGGGATTCCCAGCCGGTCACCCATACTGGTACTTGCCAGGCCTCAAGCTGGCTGGCGGCCGCGATCCGACGAGAGCAGGCACATTCAGCTTAGAATGCCCGTTGACAGCTCCTCCTCCTTTCCTATGGGCTTTCTGCAGTGCGAACGCACCTCCGACAAAGGAAAGAAACCTACTCACGGCCTTAAAAGTCAACGGGACCTGGGATTCCCAGCCGGTCACGAATACTGGTACTTGCCAGGCCTCAAGCTGGCTGGCGGCCGCGATCTGACGAGAGCAGGCACATTCAGCTTAGAATGCCCGTTGACAGTTCCTCCTCCTTTCCTATGGGCTTTCTGCAGTGCGAACGCACCTCCGAAAAGGAAAGAAACCTACTCACGGCCTTAAAAGTCAACGGGACCTGGGATTCCCAGCCGGTCACCCATACTGGTACTTGCCAGGCCTCAAGCTGGCTGGCGGCCGCGATCTGACGAGAGCAGGCACATTCAGCTTAGAATGCCCGTTGACAGCTCCTCCTCCTTTCCTATGGGCTTTCTGCAGTGCGAACGCACCTCCGAAAAGGAAAGAAACCTACTCACGGCCTTAAAAGTCAACGGGACCTGGGATTTCCAGCCGGTCACCCATACTGGTACTTGCCAGGCCTCAAGCTGGCTGGCGGCCGCGATCTGACGAGAGCAGGCACATTCAGCTTAGAATGCCCGTTGACAGCTCCTCCTCCTTTCCTATGGGCTTTCTGCAGTGCGAACGCACCTCCGAAAAGGAAAGAAACCTACTCACGGCCTTAAAAGTCAACGGGACCTGGGATTCCCAGCCGGTCACCCATACTGGTACTTGCCAGGCCTCAAGCTGGCTGGCGGCCGCGATCTGACGAGAGCAGGCACATTCAGCTTAGAATGCCCGTTGACAGCTCCTCCTCCTTTCCTATGGGCTTTCTGCAGTGCGAACGCACCTCCGAAAAGGAAAGAAACCTACTCACGGCCTTAAAAGTCAACGGGACCTGGGATTCCCAGCCGGTCACCCATACTGGTACTTGCCAGGCCTCAAGCTGGCTGGCGGCCGCGATCTGACGAGAGCAGGCACATTCAGCTTAGAATGCCCGTTGACAGCTCCTCCTCCTTTCCTATGGGCTTTCTGCAGTGCGAACGCACCTCCGAAACGGAAAGAAACCTACTCACGGCCTTAAAAGTCAACGGGACCTGGGATTCCCAGCCGGTCACCCATACTGGTACTTGCCAGGCCTCAAGCTGGCTGGCGGCCGCGATCTGACGAGAGCAGGCACATTCAGCTTAGAATGCCCGTTGACAGCTCCTCCTCCTTTCCTATGGGCTTTCTGCAGTGCGAACGCACCTCCGAAAAGGAAAGAAACCTACTCACGGCCTTAAAAGTCAACGGGACCTGGGATTCCCAGCCGGTCACCCACACTGGTACTTGCCAGGCCTCAAGCTGGCTGGCGGCCGCGATCTGACGAGAGCAGGCACATTCAGCTTAGAATGCCCGTTGACAGCTCCTCCTCCTTTCCTATGGGCTTTCTGCAGTGCGAACGCACCTCCGAAAAGGAAAGAAACCTACTCACGGCCTTAAAAGTCAACGGGACCTGGGATTCCCAGCCGGTCACCCATACTGGTACTTGCCAGGCCTCAAGCTGGCTGGCGGCCGCGATCTGACGAGAGCAGGCACATTCAGCTTAGAATGCCCGTTGACAGCTCCTCCTCCTTTCCTATGGGCTTTCTGCAGTGCGAACGCACCTCCGAAAAGGAAAGAAACCTACTCACGGCCTTAAAAGTCAACGGGACCTGGGATTCCCAGCCGGTCACCCATACTGGTACTTGCCAGGCCTCAAGCGGGCTGGCGGCCGCGATCTGACGAGAGCAGGCACATTCAGCTTAGAATGCCCGTTGACAGCTCCTCCTCCTTTCCTATGGGCTTTCTGCAGTGCGAACGCACCTCCGAAAAGGAAAGAAACCTACTCACGGCCTTAAAAGTCAACGGTACCTGGGATTCCCAGCCGGTCACCCATACTGGTACTTGCCAGGCCTCAAGCTGGCTGGCGGCCGCGATCTGACGAGAGCAGGCACATTCAGCTTAGAATGCCCGTTGACAGCTCCTCCTCCTTTCCTATGGGCTTTCTGCAGTGCGAACGCACCTCCGAAAAGGAAAGAAACCTACTCACGGCCTTAAAAGTCAACGGGACCTGGGATTCCCAGCCGGTCACCCATACTGGTACTTGCCAGGCCTCAAGCGGGCTGGCGGCCGCGATCTGACGAGAGCAGGCACATTCAGCTTAGAATGCCCGTTGACAGCTCCTCCTCCTTTCCTATGGGCTTTCTGCAGTGCGAACGCACCTCCGAAAAGGAAAGAAACCTACTCACGGCCTTAAAAGTCAACGGGACCTGGGATTCCCAGCCGGTCACCCATACTGGTACTTGCCAGGCCTCAAGCTGGCTGGCGGCCGCGATCCGACGAGAGCAGGCACATTCAGCTTAGAATGCCCGTTGACAGCTCCTCCTCCTTTCCTATGGGCTTTCTGCAGTGCGAACGCACCTCCGAAAAGGAAAGAAACCTACTCACGGCCTTAAAAGTCAACGGGACCTGGGATTCCCAGCCGGTCACCCATACTGGTACTTGCCAGGCCTCAAGCGGGCTGGCGGCCGCGATCTAACGAGAGCAGGCACATTCAGCTTAGAATGCCCGTTGACAGCTCCTCCTCCTTTCCTATGGGCTTTCTGCAGTGCGAACGCACCTCCGAAAAGGAAAGAAACCTACTCACGGCCTTAAAAGTCAACGGGACCTGGGATTCCCAGCCGGTCACCCATACTGGTACTTGCCAGGCCTCAAGCTGGCTGGCGGCCGCGATCTGACGAGAGCAGGCACATTCAGCTTAGAATGCCCGTTGACAGCTCCTCCTCCTTTCCTATGGGCTTTCTGCAGTGCGAACGCACCTCCGAAAAGGAAAGAAACCTACTCACGGCCTTAAAAGTCAACGGGACCTGGGATTACCAACCGGTCACCCATACTGGTACTTGCCAGGCCTCAAGCTGGCTGGCGGCCGCGATCTGACGAGAGCAGGCACATTCAGCTTAGAATGCCCGTTGACAGTTCCTCCTCCTTTCCTATGGGCTTTCTGCAGTGCGAACGCACCTCCGAAAAGGAAAGAAACCTACTCACGGCCTTAAAAGTCAACGGGACCTGGGATTCCCAGCCGGTCACCCATACTGGTACTTGCCAGGCCTCAAGCTGGCTGGCGGCCGCGATCTGACGAGAGCAGTCACATTCAGCTTAGAATGCCCGTTGACAGCTCCTCCTCCTTTCCTATGGGCTTTCTGCAGTGCGAACGCACCTCCGAAAAGGAAAGAAACCTACTCACGGACTTAAAAGTCAACGGGACCTGGGATTCCCAGCCGGTCACGAATACTGGTACTTGCCAGGCCTCAAGCTGGCTGGCGGCCGCGATCTGACGAGAGCAGGCACATTCAGCTTAGAAAGCCCGTTGACAGCTCCTCCTCCTTTCCTATGGGCTTTCTGCAGTGCGAACGCACCTCCGAAAAGGAAAGAAACCTACTCACGGCCTTAAAAGTCAACGGGACCTGGGATTCCCAGCCGGTCACCCATACTGGATTTGCCAGGCCTCAAGCTGGCTGGCGGCCGCAATCTGACGAGAGCAGGCACATTCAGCTTAGAATGCCCGTTGACAGCTCCTCCTCCTTTCCTATGGGCTTTCTGCAGTGCGAACGCACCTCCGAAACGAAAAGAAACCTACTCACGGCCTTAAAAGTCAACGGGACCTGGGATTCCCATCCGGTCACCCATACTGGTACTTGCCAGGCCTCAAGCTGGCTGGCGGCCGCGATCTGACGAGAGCAGGCACATTCAGCTTAGAATGCCCGTTGACAGCTCCTCCTCCTTTCCTATGGGCTTTCTGCAGTGCGAACGCACCTCCGAAACGGAAAGAAACCTACTCACGGCCTTAAAAGTCAACGGGACCTGGGATTCCCAGCCGGTCACCCATACTGGTACTTGCCAGGCCTCAAGCTGGCTGGCGGCCGCGATCTGACGAGAGCAGGCACATTCAGCTTAGAATGCCCGTTGACAGCTCCTCCTCCTTTCCTATGGGCTTTCTGCAGTGCGAACGCACCTCCGAAAAGGAAAGAAACCTACTCACGGCCTTAAAAGTCAACGGGACCTGGGATTCCCAGCCGGTCACCCATACTGGTACTTGCCAGGCCTCAAGCTGGCTGGCGGCCGCGATCTGACGAGAGCAGGCACATTCAGCTTAGAATGCCCGTTGACAGCTCCTCCTCCTTTCCTATGGGCTTTCTGCAGTGCGAACGCACCTCCGAAAAGGAAAGAAACCTACTCACGGCCTTAAAAGTCAACGGGACCTGGGATTCCCAGCCGGTCACCCATACTGGTACTTGCCAGGCCTCAAGCTGGCTGGCGGCCGCGATCTGACGAGAGCAGTCACATTCAGCTTAGAATGCCCGTTGACAGCTCCTCCTCCTTTCCTATGGGCTTTCTGCAGTGCGAACGCACCTCCGAAAAGGAAAGAAACCTACTCACGGCCTTAAAAGTCAACGGGAACTGGGATATCCAGCCGGTCACCCATACTGGTACTTGCCAGGCCTCAAGCTGGCTGGCGGCCGCGATCTGACGAGAGCAGGCACATTCAGCTTAGAATGCCCATTGACAGCTCCTCCTCCTTTCCTATGGGCTTTCTGCAGTGCGAACGCACCTCCGAAAAGGAAAGAAACCTACTCACGGACTTAAAAGTCAACGGGACCTGGGATTCCCAGCCGGTCACGAATACTGGTACTTGCCAGGCCTCAAGCTGGCTGGCGGCCGCGATCTGACGAGAGCAGGCACATTCAGCTTAGAAAGCCCGTTGACAGCTCCTCCTCCTTTCCTATGGGCTTTCTGCAGTGCGAACGCACCTCCGAAAAGGAAAGAAACCTACTCACGGCCTTAAAAGTCAACGGGACCTGGGATTCCCAGCCGGTCACCCATACTGGTACTTGCCAGGCCTCAAGCTGGCTGGCGGCCGCAATCTGACGAGAGCAGGCACATTCAGCTTAGAATGCCCGTTGACAGCTCCTCCTCCTTTCCTATGGGCTTTCTGCAGTGCGAACGCACCTCCGAAACGAAAAGAAACCTACTCACGGCCTTAAAAGTCAACGGGACCTGGGATTCCCATCCGGTCACCCATACTGGTACTTGCCAGGCCTCAAGCTGGCTGGCGGCCGCGATCTGACGAGAGCAGGCACATTCAGCTTAGAATGCCCGTTGACAGCTCCTCCTCCTTTCCTATGGGCTTTCTGCAGTGCGAACGCACCTCCGAAACGGAAAGAAACCTACTCACGGCCTTAAAAGTCAACGGGACCTGGGATTCCCAGCCGGTCACCCATACTGGTACTTGCCAGGCCTCAAGCTGGCTGGCGGCCGCGATCTGACGAGAGCAGGCACATTCAGCTTAGAATGCCCGTTGACAGCTCCTCCTCCTTTCCTATGGGCTTTCTGCAGTGCGAACGCACCTCCGAAAAGGAAAGAAACCTACTCACGGCCTTAAAAGTCAACGGGACCTGGGATTCCCAGCCGGTCACCCATACTGGTACTTGCCAGGCCTCAAGCTGGCTGGCGGCCGCGATCTGACGAGAGCAGGCACATTCAGCTTAGAATGCCCGTTGACAGCTCCTCCTCCTTTCCTATGGGCTTTCTGCAGTGCGAACGCACCTCCGAAAAGGAAAGAAACCTACTCACGGCCTTAAAAGTCAACGGGACCTGGGATTCCCAGCCGGTCACCCATACTGGTACTTGCCAGGCCTCAAGCTGGCTGGCGGCCGCGATCTGACGAGAGCAGGCACATTCAGCTTAGAATGCCCGTTGACAGCTCCTCCTCCTTTCCTATGGGCTTTCTGCAGTGCGAACGCACCTCCGAAAAGGAAAGAAACCTACTCACGGCCTTAAAAGTCAACGGGACCTGGGATTCCCAGCCGGTCACCCATACTGGTACTTGCCAGGCCTCAAGCGGGCTGGCGGCCGCGATCTGACGAGAGCAGGCACATTCAGCTTAGAATGCCCGTTGACAGCTCCTCCTCCTTTCCTATGGGCTTTCTGCAGTGCGAACGCACCTCCGAAAAGGAAAGAAACCTACTCACGGCCTTAAAAGTCAACGGGACCTGGGATTCCCAGCCGGTCACCCATACTGGTACTTGCCAGGCCTCAAGCTGGCTGGCGGCCGCGATCTGACGAGAGCAGGCACATTCAGCTTAGAATGCCCGTTGACAGCTCCTCCTCCTTTCCTATGGGCTTTCTGCAGTGCGAACGCACCTCCGAAAAGGAAAGAAACCTACTCACGGCCTTAAAAGTCAACGGGACCTGGGATTCCCAGCCGGTCACCCATACTGGTACTTGCCAGGCCTCAAGCTGGCTGGCGGCCGCGATCCGACGAGAGCAGGCACATTCAGCTTAGAATGCCCGTTGACAGCTCCTCCTCCTTTCCTATGGGCTTTCTGCAGTGCGAACGCACCTCCGAAAAGGAAAGAAACCTACTCACGGCCTTAAAAGTCAACGGGACCTGGGATTCCCAGCCGGTCACCCATACTGGTACTTGCCAGGCCTCAAGCGGGCTGGCGGCCGCGATCTAACGAGAGCAGGCACATTCAGCTTAGAATGCCCGTTGACAGCTCCTCCTCCTTTCCTATGGGCTTTCTGCAGTGCGAACGCACCTCCGAAAAGGAAAAAACCTACTCACGGCCTTAAAAGTCAACGGGACCTGGGATTCCCAGCCGGTCACCCATACTGGTACTTGCCAGGCCTCAAGCTGGCTGGCGGCCGCGATCTGACGAGAGCAGGCACATTCAGCTTAGAATGCCCGTTGACAGCTCCTCCTCCTTTCCTATGGGCTTTCTGCAGTGCGAACGCACCTCCGAAAAGGAAAGAAACCTACTCACGGCCTTAAAAGTCAACGGGACCTGGGATTACCAACCGGTCACCCATACTGGTACTTGCCAGGCCTCAAGCTGGCTGGCGGCCGCGATCTGACGAGAGCAGGCACATTCAGCTTAGAATGCCCGTTGACAGTTCCTCCTCCTTTCCTATGGGCTTTCTGCAGTGCGAACGCACCTCCGAAAAGGAAAGAAACCTACTCACGGCCTTAAAAGTCAACGGGACCTGGGATTCCCAGCCGGTCACCCATACTGGTACTTGCCAGGCCTCAAGCTGGCTGGCGGCCGCGATCTGACGAGAGCAGTCACATTCAGCTTAGAATGCCCGTTGACAGCTCCTCCTCCTTTCCTATGGGCTTTCTGCAGTGTGAACGCACCTCCGAAAAGGAAAGAAACCTACTCACGGCCTTAAAAGTCAACGGGACCTGGGATTCCCAGCCGGTCACCCATACTGGTACTTGCCAGGCCTCAAGCGGGCTGGCGGCCGCGATCTGACGAGAGCAGGCACATTCAGCTTAGAATGCCCGTTGACAGCTCCTCCTCCTTTCCTATGGGCTTTCTGCAGTGCGAACGCACTTCCGAAAAGGAAAGAAACCTACTCACGGCCTTAAAAGTCAACGGGACCTGGGATTCCCAACCGGTCACCCATACTGGTACTTGCCAGGCCTCAAGCTGGCTGGCGGCCGCGATCCGACGAGAGCAGGCACATTCAGCTTAGAATGCCCGTTGACAGCTCCTCCTCCTTTCCTATGGGCTTTCTGCAGTGCGAACGCACCTCCGAAAAGGAAAGAAACCTACTCACGGCCTTAAAAGTCAACGGGACCTGGGATTCCCAGCCGGTCACCCATACTGGTACTTGCCAGGCCTCAAGCGGGCTGGCGGCCGCGATCTGACGAGAGCAGGCACATTCAGCTTAGAATGCCCGTTGACTGCTCCTCCTCCTTTCCTATGGGCTTTCTGCAGTGCGAACGCACCTCCGAAAAGGAAAGAAACCTACTCACGGCCTTAAAAGTCAACGGGACCTGGGATTCCCAGCCGGTCACCCATACTGGTACTTGCCAGGCCTCAAGCTGGCTGGCGGCCGCGATCTGACGAGAGCAGGCACATTCAGCTTAGAATGCCCGTTGACAGCTCCTCCTCCTTTCCTATGGGCTTTCTGCAGTGCGAACGCACCTCCGAAAAGGAAAGAAACCTACTCACGGCCTTAAAAGTCAACGGGACCTGGGATTCCCAACCGGTCACCCATACTGGTACTTGCCAGGCCTCAAGCTGGCTGGCGGCCGCGATCTGACGAGAGCAGGCACATTCAGCTTAGAATGCCCGTTCACAGTTCCTCCTCCTTTCCTATGGGCTTTCTGCAGTGCGAACGCACCTCCGAAAAGGAAAGAAACCTACTCACGGCCTTAAAAGTCAACGGGACCTGGGATTCCCAGCCGGTCACCCATACTGGTACTTGCCAGGCCTCAAGCTGGCTGGCGGCCGCGATCTGACGAGAGCAGGCACATTCAGCTTAGAATGCCCGTTGACAGCTCCTCCTCCTTTCCTATGGGCTTTCTGCAGTGCAAACGCACCTCCGAAAAGGAAAGAAACCTACTCACGGCCTTAAAAGTCAACGGGACCTGGGATTCCCAGCCGGTCACCCATACTGGTACTTGCCAGGCCTCAAGCTGGCTGGCGGCCGCGATCTGACGAGAGCAGGCACATTCAGCTTAGAATGCCCGTTGACAGCTCCTCCTCCTTTCCTATGGGCTTTCTGCAGTGCGAACGCACCTCCGAAAAGGAAAGAAACCTACTCACGGCCTTAAAAGTCAACGGGACCTGGGATTCCCAGCCGGTCACCCATACTGGTACTTGCCAGGCCTCAAGCGGGCTGGCGGCCGCGATCTGACGAGAGCAGGCACATTCAGCTTAGAATGCCCGTTGACAGCTCCTCCTCCTTTCCTATGGGCTTTCTGCAGTGCGAACGCACCTCCGAAAAGGAAAGAAACCTACTCACGGCCTTAAAAGTCAACGGGACCTGGGATTCCCAGCCGGTCACCCATACTGGTACTTGCCAGGCCTCAAGCTGGCTGGCGGCCGCGTTCTGACGAGAGCAGGCACATTCAGCTTAGAATGCCCGTGGACAGCTCCTCCTCCTTTCCTATGGGCTTTCTGCAGTGCGAACGCACCTCCGAAAACGAAAGAAACCTACTCACGGCCTTAAAAGTCAACGGGACCTGGGATTCCCAGCCGGTCACCCATACTGGTACTTGCCAGGCCTCAAGCGGGCTGGCGGCCGCGATCTGACGAGAGCAGGCACATTCAGCTTAGAATGCCCGTTGACAGCTCCTCCTCCTTTCCTATGGGCTTTCTGCAGTGCGAACGCACCTCCGAAAAGGAAAGAAACCTACTCACGGCCTTAAAAGTCAACGGGACCTGGGATTCCCAGCCGGTCACCCATACTGGTACTTGCCAGGCCTCAAGCTGGCTGGCGGCCGTGATCCGACGAGAGCAGGCACATTCAGCTTAGAATGCCCGTTGACAGCTCCTCCTCCTTTCCTATGGGCTTTCTGCAGTGCGAACGCACCTCCGACAAAGGAAAGAAACCTACTCACGGCCTTAAAAGTCAACGGGACCTGGGATTCCCAGCCGGTCACGAATACTGGTACTTGCCAGGCCTCAAGCTGGCTGGCGGCCGCGATCTGACGAGAGCAGGCACATTCAGCTTAGAATGCCCGTTGACAGTTCCTCCTCCTTTCCTATGGGCTTTCTGCAGTGCGAACGCACCTCCGAAAAGGAAAGAAACCTACTCACGGCCTTAAAAGTCAACGGGACCTGGGATTCCCAGCCGGTCACCCATACTGGTACTTGCCAGGCCTCAAGCTGGCTGGCGGCCGCGATCTGACGAGAGCAGGCACATTCAGCTTAGAATGCCCGTTGACAGCTCCTCCTCCTTTCCTATGGGCTTTCTGCAGTGCGAACGCACCTCCGAAAAGGAAAGAAACCTACTCACGGCCTTAAAAGTCAACGGGACCTGGGATTCCCAGCCGGTCACCCATACTGGTACTTGCCAGGCCTCAAGCTGGCTGGCGGCCGCGATCTGACGAGAGCAGGCACATTCAGCTTAGAATGCCCGTTGACAGCTCCTCCTCCTTTCCTATGGGCTTTCTGCAGTGCGAACGCACCTCCGAAAAGGAAAGAAACCTACTCACGGCCTTAAAAGTCAACGGGACCTGGGATTCCCAGCCGGTCACCCATACTGGTACTTGCCAGGCCTCAAGCTGGCTGGCGGCCGCGATCTGACGAGAGCAGGCACATTCAGCTTAGAATGCCCGTTGACAGCTCCTCCTCCTTTCCTATGGGCTTTCTGCAGTGCGAACGCACCTCCGAAAAGGAAAGAAGCCTACTCACGGCCTTAAAAGTCAACGGGACCTGGGATTCCCAGCCGGTCACCCATACTGGTACTTGCCAGGCCTCAAGCTGGCTGGCGGCCGCGATCTGACGAGAGCAGGCACATTCAGCTTAGAATGCCCGTTGACAGCTCCTCCTCCTTTCCTATGGGCTTTCTGCAGTGCGAACGCACCTCCGAAACGGAAAGAAACCTACTCACGGCCTTAAAAGTCAACGGGACCTGGGATTCCCAGCCGGTCACCCATACTGGTACTTGCCAGGCCTCAAGCTGGCTGGCGGCCACGATCTGACGAGAGCAGGCACATTCAGCTTAGAATGCCCGTTGACAGCTCCTCCTCCTTTCCTATGGGCATTCTGCAGTGCGAACGCACCTCCGAAAAGGAAAGAAACCTACTCACGGCCTTAAAACTCAACGGGACCTGGGATTCCCAGCCGGTCACCCATACTGGTACTTGCCAGGCCTCAAGCTGGCTGGCGGCCGCGATCTGACGAGAGCGGGCACATTCAGCTTAGAATGCCCGTTGACAGCTCCTCCTCCTTTCCTATGGGCTTTCTGCAGTGCGAACGCACCTCCGAAAAGGAAAGAAACCTACTCACGGCCTTAAAAGTCAATGGGACCTGGGATTCCCAGCCGGTCACCCATACTGGTACTTGCCAGGCCTCAAGCTGGCTGGCGGCCGCGATCTGACGAGAGCAGGCACATTCAGCTTAGAATGCCCGTTGACAGCTCCTCCTCCTTTCCTATGGGCTTTCTGCAGTGCGAACTCACCTCCGAAAAGGAAAGAAACCTACTCACGGCCTTAAAAGTCAACGTGACCTGGGATTCCCAGCCGGTCACCCATACTGGTACTTGCCAGGCCTCAAGCTGGCTGGCGGCCGCGATCTGACGAGAGCAGGCACATTCAGCTTAGAATGCCCGTTGACAGCTCCTCCCCCTTTCCTATGGGCTTTCTGCAGTGCGAACGCACCTCCGAAAAGGAAAGAAACCTACTCACGGCCTTAAAAGTCAACGGGACCTGGGATTCCCAGCCGGTCACCCATACTGGTACTTGCCAGGCCTCAAGCTGGCTGGCGGCCGCGATCTGACGAGAGCGGGCACATTCAGCTTAGAATGCCCGTTGACAGCTCCTCCTCCTTTCCTATGGGCTTTCTGCAGTGCGAACGCACCTCCGAAAAGGAAAGAAACCTACTCACGGCCTTAAAAGTCAATGGGACCTGGGATTCCCAGCCGGTCACCCATACTGGTACTTGCCAGGCCTCAAGCTGGCTGGCGGCCGCGATCTGACGAGAGCAGGCACATTCAGCTTAGAATGCCCGTTGACAGCTCCTCCTCCTTTCCTATGGGCTTTCTGCAGTGCGAACTCACCTCCGAAAAGGAAAGAAACCTACTCACGGCCTTAAAAGTCAATGGGACCTGGGATTCCCAGCCGGTCACCCATACTGGTACTTGCCAGGCCTCAAGCTGGCTGGCGGCCGCGATCTGACGAGAGCGGGCACATTCAGCTTAGAATGCCCGTTGACAGCTCCTCCTCCTTTCCTATGGGCTTTCTGCAGTGCGAACGCACCTCCGAAAAGGAAAGAAACCTACTCACGGCCTTAAAAGTCAATGGGACCTGGGATTCCCAGCCGGTCACCCATACTGGTACTTGCCAGGCCTCAAGCTGGCTGGCGGCCGCGATCTGACGAGAGCAGGCACATTCAGCTTAGAATGCCCGTTGACAGCTCCTCCTCCTTTCCTATGGGCTTTCTGCAGTGCGAACTCACCTCCGAAAAGGAAAGAAACCTACTCACGGCCTTAAAAGTCAACGTGACCTGGGATTCCCAGCCGGTCACCCATACTGGTACTTGCCAGGCCTCAAGCTGGCTGGCGGCCGCGATCTGACGAGAGCAGGCACATTCAGCTTAGAATGCCCGTTGACAGCTCCTCCCCCTTTCCTATGGGCTTTCTGCAGTGCGAACGCACCTCCGAAAAGGAAAGAAACCTACTCACGGCCTTAAAAGTCAACGGGACCTGGGATTCCCAGCCGGTCACCCATACTGGTACTTGCCAGGCCTCAAGCTGGCTGGCGGCCGCGATCTGACGAGAGCGGGCACATTCAGCTTAGAATGCCCGTTGACAGCTCCTCCTCCTTTCCTATGGGCTTTCTGCAGTGCGAACGCACCTCCGAAAAGGAAAGAAACCTACTCACGGCCTTAAAAGTCAATGGGACCTGGGATTCCCAGCCGGTCACCCATACTGGTACTTGCCAGGCCTCAAGCTGGCTGGCGGCCGCGATCTGACGAGAGCAGGCACATTCAGCTTAGAATGCCCGTTGACAGCTCCTCCTCCTTTCCTATGGGCTTTCTGCAGTGCGAACTCACCTCCGAAAAGGAAAGAAACCTACTCACGGCCTTAAAAGTCAACGTGACCTGGGATTCCCAGCCGGTCACCCATACTGGTACTTGCCAGGCCTCAAGCTGGCTGGCGGCCGCGATCTGACGAGAGCAGGCACATTCAGCTTAGAATGCCCGTTGACAGCTCCTCCCCCTTTCCTATGGGCTTTCTGCAGTGCGAACGCACCTCCGAAAAGGAAAGAAACCTACTCACGGCCTTAAAAGTCAACGGGACCTGGGATTCCCAGCCGGTCACCCATACTGGTACTTGCCAGGCCTCAAGCTGGCTGGCGGCCGCGATCTGACGAGAGCAGGCACATTCAGCTTAGAATGCCCGTTGACAGCTCCTCCTCCTTTCCTATGGGCTTTCTGCAGTGCGAACGCAGCTCCGAAAAGGAAAGAAACCTACTCACGGCCTTAAAAGTCAACGGGACCTGGGATTCCCAGCCGGTCACCCATACTGGTACTTGCCAGGCCTCAAGCTGGCTGGCGGCCGCGATCTGACGAGAGCAGGCACATTCAGCTTAGAATGCCCGTTGACAGCTCCTCCTCCTTTCCTATGGGCTTTCTGCAGTGCGAACGCACCTCCGAAAAGGAAAGAAACCTACTCACGGCCTTAAAAGTCAACGGGACCTGGGATTCCCAGCCGGTCACCCATACTGGTACTTGCCAGGCCTCAAGCTGGCTGGCGGCCGCGATCTGACAAGAGCAGGCACATTCAGCTTAGAATGCCCGTTGACAGCTCCTCCTCCTTTCCTATGGGCTTTCTGCAGTGCGAACGCACCTCCGAAAAGGAAAGAAACCTACTCACGGCCTTAAAAGTCAACGGGACCTGGGATTCCCAGCCGGTCACCCATACTGGTACTTGCCAGGCCTCAAGCTGGCTGGCGGCCGCGATCTGACGAGAGCAGGCACATTCAGCTTAGAATGCCCGTTGACAGCTCCTCCTCCTTTCCTATGGGCTTTCTGCAGTGCGAACGCACCTCCGAAAAGGAAAGAAGCCTACTCACGGCCTTAAAAGTCAACGGGACCTGGGATTCCCAGCCGGTCACCCATACTGGTACTTGCCAGGCCTCAAGCTGGCTGGCGGCCGCGATCTGACGAGAGCAGGCACATTCAGCTTAGAATGCCCGTTGACAGCTCCTCCTCCTTTCCTATGGGCTTTCTGCAGTGCGAACGCACCTCCGAAACGGAAAGAAACCTACTCACGGCCTTAAAAGTCAACGGGACCTGGGATTCCCAGCCGGTCACCCATACTGGTACTTGCCAGGCCTCAAGCTGGCTGGCGGCCACGATCTGACGAGAGCAGGCACATTCAGCTTAGAATGCCCGTTGACAGCTCCTCCTCCTTTCCTATGGGCTTTCTGCAGTGCGAACGCACCTCCGAAAAGGAAAGAAACCTACTCACGGCCTTAAAAGTCAACGGGACCTGGGATTCCCAGCCGGTCACCCATACTGGTACTTGCCAGGCCTCAAGCTGGCTGGCGGCCGCGATCTGACGAGAGCGGGCACATTCAGCTTAGAATGCCCGTTGACAGCTCCTCCTCCTTTCCTATGGGCTTTCTGCAGTGCGAACGCACCTCCGAAAAGGAAAGAAACCTACTCACGGCCTTAAAAGTCAATGGGACCTGGGATTCCCAGCCGGTCACCCATACTGGTACTTGCCAGGCCTCAAGCTGGCTGGCGGCCGCGATCTGACGAGAGCAGGCACATTCAGCTTAGAATGCCCGTTGACAGCTCCTCCTCCTTTCCTATGGGCTTTCTGCAGTGCGAACTCACCTCCGAAAAGGAAAGAAACCTACTCACGGCCTTAAAAGTCAACGTGACCTGGGATTCCCAGCCGGTCACCCATACTGGTACTTGCCAGGCCTCAAGCTGGCTGGCGGCCGCGATCTGACGAGAGCAGGCACATTCAGCTTAGAATGCCCGTTGACAGCTCCTCCCCCTTTCCTATGGGCTTTCTGCAGTGCGAACGCACCTCCGAAAAGGAAAGAAACCTACTCACGGCCTTAAAAGTCAACGGGACCTGGGATTCCCAGCCGGTCACCCATACTGGTACTTGCCAGGCCTCAAGCTGGCTGGCGGCCGCGATCTGACGAGAGCAGGGACATTCAGCTTAGAATGCCCGTTGACAGCTCCTCCTCCTTTCCTATGGGCTTTCTGCAGTGCGAACGCAGCTCCGAAAAGGAAAGAAACCTACTCACGGCCTTAAAAGGCAACCGGACCTGGGATTCCTAGCCGGTCACGAATACTGGTACTTGCCAGGCCTCAAGCTGGCTGGCGGCCGCGATCTGACGAGAGCAGGCACATTCAGCCTAGAATGCCTGTTGACAGCTCCTCCTCCTTTCCTATGGGCTTTCTGCAGTGCGAACGCACCTCCGAAAAGGAAAGAAACCTACTCACGGCCTTAAAAGTCAACGGGACCTGGGATTCCCAGCCGGTCACCCATACTGGTACTTGCCAGGCCTCAAGCTGGCTGGCGGCTGCGATCTGACGAGAGCAGGCACATTCAGCTTAGAATGCCCGTTGACAGCTCCTCCTCCTTTCCTATGGGCTTTCTGCAGTGCGAACGCACCTCCGAAAAGGAAAGAAACCTACTCACGGCCTTAAAACTCAACGGGACCTGGGATTCCCAGCCGGTCACCCATACTGGTACTTGCCAGGCCTCAAGCTGGCTGGCGGCCGCGATCTGACGAGAGCGGGCACATTCAGCTTAGAATGCCCGTTGACAGCTCCTCCTCCTTTCCTATGGGCTTTCTGCAGTGCGAACGCACCTCCGAAAAGGAAAGAAACCTACTCACGGCCTTAAAAGTCAATGGGACCTGGGATTCCCAGCCGGTCACCCATACTGGTACTTGCCAGGCCTCAAGCTGGCTGGCGGCCGCGATCTGACGAGAGCAGGCACATTCAGCTTAGAATGCCCGTTGACAGCTCCTCCTCCTTTCCTATGGGCTTTCTGCAGTGCGAACTCACCTCCGAAAAGGAAAGAAACCTACTCACGGCCTTAAAAGTCAACGTGACCTGGGATTCCCAGCCGGTCACCCATACTGGTACTTGCCAGGCCTCAAGCTGGCTGGCGGCCGCGATCTGACGAGAGCAGGCACATTCAGCTTAGAATGCCCGTTGACAGCTCCTCCCCCTTTCCTATGGGCTTTCTGCAGTGCGAACGCACCTCCGAAAAGGAAAGAAACCTACTCACGGCCTTAAAAGTCAACGGGACCTGGGATTCCCAGCCGGTCACCCATACTGGTACTTGCCAGGCCTCAAGCTGGCTGGCGGCCGCGATCTGACGAGAGCAGGCACATTCAGCTTAGAATGCCCGTTGACAGCTCCTCCTCCTTTCCTATGGGCTTTCTGCAGTGCGAACGCAGCTCCGAAAAGGAAAGAAACCTACTCACGGCCTTAAAAGGCAACCGGACCTGGGATTCCTAGCCGGTCACGAATACTGGTACTTGCCAGGCCTCAAGCTGGCTGGCGGCCGCGATCTGACGAGAGCAGGCACATTCAGCTTAGAATGCCCGTTGACAGCTCCTCCTCCTTTCCTATGGGCTTTCTGCAGTGCGAACGCACCTCCGAAACGGAAAGAAACCTACTCACGGCCTTAAAAGTCAACGGGACCTGGGATTCCCAGCCGGTCACCCATACTGGTACTTGCCAGGCCTCAAGCTGGCTGGCGGCCGCGATCTGACGAGAGCAGGCACATTCAGCTTAGAATGCTCCTCCTCCTTTCCTATGGGCTTTCTGCAGTGCGAACGCACCTCCGAAAAGGAAAGAAACCTACTCACGGCCTTAAAAGTCAACGGGACCTGGGATTCCCAGCCGGTCACCCATACTGGTACTTGCCAGGCCTCAAGCTGGCTGGCGGCCGCGATCTGACGAGAGCAGGCACATTCAGCTTAGAATTCCCGTTAACAGCTCCTCCTCCTTTCCTATGGGCTTTCTGCAGTGCGAACGCACCTCCGAAAAGGAAAGAAACCTACTCACGGCCTTAAAAGTCAACGGGACCTGGGATTCCCAGCCGGTCACCCATACTGGTACTTGCCAGGCCTCAAGCTGGCTGGCGGCCGCGATCTGACGAGAGCAGGCACATTCAGCTTAGAATGCCCGTTGACAGGTCCTCCTCCTTTCCTATGGGCTTTCTGCAGTGCGAACGCACCTCCGAAAAGGAAAGAAACCTACTCACGGCCTTAAAAGTCAACGAGACCTGGGATTCACAGCCGGTCACCCGGGATTCCCAGCCGGTCACCCATACTGGTACTTGCCAGGCCTCAAGCTGGCTGGCGGCCACGATCTGACGAGAGCAGGCACATTCAGCTTAGAATGCCCGTTGACAGCTCCTCCTCCTTTCCTATGGGCTTTCTGCAGTGCGATAGCACCTCCGAAACGGAAAGAAACCTACTCACGGCCTTAAAAGTCAACGGGACCTGGGATTCCCAGCCGGTCACCCATACTGGTACTTGCCAGGCCTCAAGCTGGCTGGCGGCCGCGATCTGACGAGAGCAGGCACATTCAGCTTAGAATGCCCGTTGACAGCTCCTCCTCCTTTCCTATGGGCTTTCTGCAGTGCGAACGCACCTCCGAAAAGGAAAGAAACCTACTCACGGCCTTAAAAGTCAACGGGACCTGGGATTCCCAGCCGGTCACCCATACTGGTACTTGCCAGGCCTCAAGCTGGCTGGCGGCCGCGATCTGACGAGAGCAGGCACATTAAGCTTAGAATGCCCGTTGACAGCTCCTCCTCCTTTCCTATGGGCTTTCTGCAGTGCGAACGCACCTCCGAAACGGAAAGAAACCTACTCACGGCCTTAAAAGTTAACGGGACCTGGGATTCCCAGCCGGTCACCCATACTGGTACTTGCCAGGCCTCAAGCTGGCTGGCGGCCGCGATCTGACGAGAGCAGGCACATTCAGCTTAGAATGCCCGTTGACAGCTCCTCCTCCTTTCCTATGGGCTTTCTGCAGTGCGAACGCACCTCCGAAAAGGAAAGAAACCTACTCACGGCCTTAAAAGTCAACGGGACCTGGGATTCCCAGCCGGTCACCCATACTGGTACTTGCCAGGCCTCAAGCTGGCTGGCGGCCGCGATCTGACGAGAGAAGGCACATTCAGCTTAGAATGCCCGTTGACAGCTCCTCCTCCTTTCCTATGGGCTTTCTGCAGTGCGAACGCACCTCCGAAAAGGAAAGAAACCTACTCACGGCCTTAAAAGTCAACGGGACCTGGGATTCCCAGCCGGTCACCCATACTGGTACTTGCCAGGCCTCAAGCTGGCTGGCGGCCGCGATCTGACGAGAGCAGGCACATTCAGCTTAGAATGCCCGTTGACAGCTCCTCCTCCTTTCCTATGGGCTTTCTGCAGTGCGAACGCACCTCCGAAAAGGAAAGAAACCTACTCACGGCCTTAAAAGTCAACGGGACCTGGGATTCCCAGCCGGTCACCCATACTGGTACTTGCCAGGCCTCAAGCTGGCTGGCGGCAGCGATCTGACGAGAGCAGGCACATTCAGCTTAGAATGCCCACTGACAGTTCCTCCTCCTTTCCTATGGGCTTTCTGCAGTGCGAACGCACCTCCGAAAAGGAAAGAAACCTACTCACGGCCTTAAAAGTCAACGGGACCTGGGATTCCCAGCCGGTCACCCATACTGGTACTTGCCAGGCCTCAAGCTGGCTGGCGGCCGCGATCTGACGAGAGAAGGCACATTCAGCTTAGAATGCCCGTTGACAGCTCCTCCTCCTTTCCTATGGGCTTTCTGCAGTGCGAACGCACCTCCGAAAAGGAAAGAAACCTACTCACGGCCTTAAACGTCAACGGGACCTGGGATTCCCAGCCGGTCACCCATACTGGTACTTGCCAGGCCTCAAGCTGGCTGGCGGCCGCGATCTGACGAGAGCAGGCACATTCAGCTTAGAATGCCCGTTGACAGCTCCTCCTCCTTTCCTATGGGCTTTCTGCAGTGCGAACGCACCTCCGAAAAGGAAAGAAACCTACTCACGGCCTTAAAAGTCAACGGGACCTGGGATTCCCAGCCGGTCACCCATACTGGTACTTGCCAGGCCTCAAGCTGGCTGGCGGCAGCGATCTGACGAGAGCAGGCACATTCAGCTTAGAATGCCCGTTGACAGTTCCTCCTCCTTTCCTATGGGCTTTCTGCAGTGCGAACGCACCTCCGAAAAGGAAAGAAACCTACTCACGGCCTTAAAAGTCAACGGGACCTGGGATTCCCAGCCGGTCACCCATACTGGTACTTGCCAGGCCTCAAGCTGGCTGGCGGCCGCGATCTGACGAGAGCAGGCACATTCAGCTTAGAATGCCCGTTGACAGCTCCTCCTCCTTTCCTATGGGCTTTCTGCAGTGCGAACGCACCTCCGAAAAGGAAAGAAACCTAATCATGGCCTTAAAAGTCAACGGGACCTGGGATTCCCAGCCGGTCACCCATACTGGTACTTGCCAGGCCTCAAGCTGGCTGGCGGCCGCGATCTGACGAGAGCAGGCACATTCAGCTTAGAATGCCCGTTGACAGCTCCTCCTCCTTTCCTATGGGCTTTCTGCAGTGCGAACGCACCTCCGAAAAGGAAAGAAACCTACTCACGGCCTTAAAAGTCAACGGGACCTGGGATTCCCAGCCGGTCACCCATACTGGTACTTGCCAGGCCTCAAGCTGGCTGGCGGCCGCGATCTGACGAGAGCAGGCACATTCAGCTTAGAATGCCCGTTGATAGCTCTTCCTCCTTTCCTATGGGCTTTCTGCAGTGCGAACGCACCTCCGAAAAGGAAAGAAACCTACTCACGGCCTTAAAAGTCAACGGGACCTGGGATTCCCAGCCGGTCACCCATACTGGTACTTGCCAGGCCTAAAGCTGGCTGGCGGCCGCGATCTGACGAGAGCGGGCACATTCAGCTTAGAATGCCCGTTGACAGCTCCTCCTCCTTTCCTATGGGCTTTCTGCAGTGCGAACGCACCTCCGAAAAGGAAAGAAACCTACTCACGGCCTTAAAAGTCAACGGGACCTGGGATTCCCAGCCGGTCACCCATACTGGTACTTGCCAGGCCTCAAGCTGGCTGGCGGCCGCGATCTGACGAGAGCAGGCACATTCAGCTTAGAATGCCCGTTGACAGCTCCTCCTCCTTTCCTATGGGCTTTCTGCAGTGCGAACTCACCTCCGAAAAGGAAAGAAACCTACTCACGGCCTTAAAAGTCAACGGGACCTGGGATTCCCAGCCGGTCACCCATACTGGTACTTGCCAGGCCTCAAGCTGGCTGGCGGCCGCGATCTGACGAGAGCAGGCACATTCAGCTTAGAATGCCCGTTGACAGCTCCTCCTCCTTTCCTATGGGCTTTCTGCAGTGCGAACGCACCTCCGAAAAGGAAAGAAACCTACTCACGGCCTTAAAAGTCAACGGGACCTGGGATTCCCAGCCGGTCACCCATACTGGTACTTGCCAGGCCTCAAGCTGGCTGGCGGCCGCGATCTGACGAGAGCAGGCACATTCAGCTTAGAATGCCCGTTGACAGCTCCTTCTCCTTTCCTATGGGCTTTCTGCAGTGCGAACGCACCTCCGAAAAGGAAAGAAACCTACTCACGGCCTTAAAAGTCAACGTGACCTGGGATTCCCAGCCGGTCACCCATACTGGTACTTGCCAGGCCTCAAGCTGGCTGGCGGCCGCGATCTGACGAGAGCAGGCACATTCAGCTTAGAATGCCCGTTGACAGCTCCTCCCCCTTTCCTATGGGCTTTCTGCAGTGCGAACGCACCTCCGAAAAGGAAAGAAACCTACTCACGGCCTTAAAAGTCAACGGGACCTGGGATTCCCAGCCGGTCACCCATACTGGTACTTGCCAGGCCTCAAGCTGGCTGGCGGCCGCGATCTGACGAGAGCAGGCACATTCAGCTTAGAATGCCCGTTGACAGCTCCTCCTCCTTTCCTATGGGCTTTCTGCAGTGCGAACGCAGCTCCGAAAAGGAAAGAAACCTACTCACGGCCTTAAAAGGCAACCGGACCTGGGATTCCTAGCCGGTCACGAATACTGGTACTTGCCAGGCCTCAAGCTGGCTGGCGGCCGCGATCTGACGAGAGCAGGCACATTCAGCTTAGAATGCCTGTTGACAGCTCCTCCTCCTTTCCTATGGGCTTTCTGCAGTGCGAACGCACCTCCGAAAAGGAAAGAAACCTACTCACGGCCTTAAAAGTCAACGGGACCTGGGATTCCCAGCCGGTCACCCATACTGGTACTTGCCAGGCCTCAAGCTGGCTGGCGGCTGCGATCTGACGAGAGCAGGCACATTCAGCTTAGAATGCCCGTTGACAGCTCCTCCTCCTTTCCTATGGGCTTTCTGCAGTGCGAACGCACCTCCGAAAAGGAAAGAAACCTACTCACGGCCTTCAAACTCAACGGGACCTGGGATTCCCAGCCGGTCACCCATACTGGTACTTGCCAGGCCTCAAGCTGGCTGGCGGCCGCGATCTGACGAGAGCGGGCACATTCAGCTTAGAATGCCCGTTGACAGCTCCTCCTCCTTTCCTATGGGCTTTCTGCAGTGCGAACGCACCTCCGAAAAGGAAAGAAACCTACTCACGGCCTTAAAAGTCAATGGGACCTGGGATTCCCAGCCAGTCACCCATACTGGTACTTGCCAGGCCTCAAGCTGGCTGGCGGCCGCGATCTGACGAGAGCAGGCACATTCAGCTTAGAATGCCCGTTGACAGCTCCTCCTCCTTTCCTATGGGCTTTCTGCAGTGCGAACTCACCTCCGAAAAGGAAAGAAACCTACTCACGGCCTTAAAAGTCAACGTGACCTGGGATTCCCAGCCGGTCACCCATACTGGTACTTGCCAGGCCTCAAGCTGGCTGGCGGCCGCGATCTGACGAGAGCAGGCACATTCAGCTTAGAATGCCCGTTGACAGCTCCTCCCCCTTTCCTATGGGCTTTCTGCAGTGCGAACGCACCTCCGAAAAGGAAAGAAACCTACTCACGGCCTTAAAAGGCAACCGGACCTGGGATTCCTAGCCGGTCACGAATACTGGTACTTGCCAGGCCTCAAGCTGGCTGGCGGCCGCGATCTGACGAGAGCAGGCACATTCAGCTTAGAATGCCTGTTGACAGCTCCTCCTCCTTTCCTATGGGCTTTCTGCAGTGCGAACGCACCTCCGAAAAGGAAAGAAACCTACTCACGGCCTAAAAAGTCAACGGGACCTGGGATTCCCAGCCGGTCACCCATACTGGTACTTGCCAGGCCTCAAGCTGGCTGGCGGCTGCGATCTGACGAGAGCAGGCACATTCAGCTTAGAATGCCCGTTGACAGCTCCTCCTCCTTTCCTATGGGCTTTCTGCAGTGCGAACGCACCTCCGAAAAGGAAAGAAACCTACTCACGGCCTTAAAAGTCAATGGGACCTGGGATTCCCAGCCGGTCACCCATACTGGTACTTGCCAGGCCTCAAGCTGGCTGGCGGCCGCGATCTGACGAGAGCAGGCACATTCAGCTTAGAATGCCCGTTGACAGCTCCTCTTCCTTTCCTATGGGCTTTCTGCAGTGCGAACGCACCTCCGAAAAGGAAAGAAGCCTACTCACGGCCTTAAAAGTCAACGGGACCTGGGATTCCCAGCCGGTCACCCATACTGGTACTTGCCAGGCCTCAAGCTGGCTGGCGGCCGCGATCTGACGAGAGCAGGCACATTCAGCTTAGAATGCCCGTTGACAGCTCCTCCTCCTTTCCTATGGGCTTTCTGCAGTGCGAACGCACCTCCGAAACGGAAAGAAACCTACTCACGGCCTTAAAAGTCAACGGGACCTGGGATTCCCAGCCGGTCACCCATACTGGTACTTGCCAGGCCTCAAGCTGGCTGGCGGCCGCGATCTGACGAGAGCAGGCACATTCAGCTTAGAATGCTCCTCCTCCTTTCCTATGGGCTTTCTGCAGTGCGAACGCACCTCCGAAAAGGAAAGAAACCTACTCACGGCCTTAAAAGTCAACGGGACCTGGGATTCCCAGCCGGTCACCCATACTGGTACTTGCCAGGCCTCAAGCTGGCTGGCGGCCGCGATCTGACGAGAGCAGGCACATTCAGCTTAGAATTCCCGTTGACAGCTCCTCCTCCTTTCCTATGGGCTTTCTGCAGTGCGAACGCACCTCCGAAAAGGAAAGAAACCTACTCACGGCCTTAAAAGTCAACGGGACCTGGGATTCCCAGCCGGTCACCCATACTGGTACTTGCCAGGCCTCAAGCTGGCTGGCGGCCGCGATCTGACGAGAGCAGGCACATTCAGCTTAGAATGCCCGTTGACAGGTCCTCCTCCTTTCCTATGGGCTTTCTGCAGTGCGAACGCACCTCCGAAAAGGAAAGAAACCTACTCACGGCCTTAAAAGTCAACGAGACCTGGGATTCACAGCCGGTCACCCGGGATTCCCAGCCGGTCACCCATACTGGTACTTGCCAGGCCTCAAGCTGGCTGGCGGCCACGATCTGACGAGAGCAGGCACATTCAGCTTAGAATGCCCGTTGACAGCTCCTCCTCCTTTCCTATGGGCTTTCTGCAGTGCGATAGCACCTCCGAAACGGAAAGAAACCTACTCACGGCCTTAAAAGTCAACGGGACCTGGGATTCCCAGCCGGTCACCCATACTGGTACTTGCCAGGCCTCAAGCTGGCTGGCGGCCGCGATCTGACGAGAGCAGGCACATTCAGCTTAGAATGCCCGTTGACAGCTCCTCCTCCTTTCCTATGGGCTTTCTGCAGTGCGAACGCACCTCCGAAAAGGAAAGAAACCTACTCACGGCCTTAAAAGTCAACGGGACCTGGGATTCCCAGCCGGTCACCCATACTGGTACTTGCCAGGCCTCAAGCTGGCTGGCGGCCGCGATCTGACGAGAGCAGGCACATTCAGCTTAGAATGCCCGTTGACAGCTCCTCCTCCTTTCCTATGGGCTTTCTGCAGTGCGAACGCACCTCCGAAACGGAAAGAAACCTACTCACGGCCTTAAAAGTTAACGGGACCTGGGATTCCCAGCCGGTCACCCATACTGGTACTTGCCAGGCCTCAAGCTGGCTGGCGGCCGCGATCTGACGAGAGCAGGCACATTCAGCTTAGAATGCCCGTTGACAGCTCCTCCTCCTTTCCTATGGGCTTTCTGCAGTGCGAACGCACCTCCGAAAAGGAAAGAAACCTACTCACGGCCTTAAAAGTCAACGGGACCTGGGATTCCCAGCCGGTCACCCATACTGGTACTTGCCAGGCCTCAAGCTGGCTGGCGGCCGCGATCTGACGAGAGAAGGCACATTCAGCTTAGAATGCCCGTTGACAGCTCCTCCTCCTTTCCTATGGGCTTTCTGCAGTGCGAACGCACCTCCGAAAAGGAAAGAAACCTACTCACGGCCTTAAAAGTCAACGGGACCTGGGATTCCCAGCCGGTCACCCATACTGGTACTTGCCAGGCCTCAA
Organism: Eleutherodactylus coqui; assembly: GCF_035609145.1. Taxonomy (NCBI): domain Eukaryota; kingdom Metazoa; phylum Chordata; class Amphibia; order Anura; family Eleutherodactylidae; genus Eleutherodactylus; species Eleutherodactylus coqui. The sequence continues at coordinate 40,939,203 of NC_089841.1, forward strand.
GCTGGCTGGCGGCCGCGATCTGACGAGAGCAGGCACATTCAGCTTAGAATGCCCGTTGACAGCTCCTCCTCCTTTCCTATGGGCTTTCTGCAGTGCGAACGCACCTCCGAAAAGGAAAGAAACCTACTCACGGCCTTAAAAGTCAACGGGACCTGGGATTCCCAGCCGGTCACCCATACTGGTACTTGCCAGGCCTCAAGCTGGCTGGCGGCAGCGATCTGACGAGAGCAGGCACATTCAGCTTAGAATGCCCACTGACAGTTCCTCCTCCTTTCCTATGGGCTTTCTGCAGTGCGAACGCACCTCCGAAAAGGAAAGAAACCTACTCACGGCCTTAAAAGTCAACGGGACCTGGGATTCCCAGCCGGTCACCCATACTGGTACTTGCCAGGCCTCAAGCTGGCTGGCGGCCGCGATCTGACGAGAGAAGGCACATTCAGCTTAGAATGCCCGTTGACAGCTCCTCCTCCTTTCCTATGGGCTTTCTGCAGTGCGAACGCACCTCCGAAAAGGAAAGAAACCTACTCACGGCCTTAAACGTCAACGGGACCTGGGATTCCCAGCCGGTCACCCATACTGGTACTTGCCAGGCCTCAAGCTGGCTGGCGGCCGCGATCTGACGAGAGCAGGCACATTCAGCTTAGAATGCCCGTTGACAGCTCCTCCTCCTTTCCTATGGGCTTTCTGCAGTGCGAACGCACCTCCGAAAAGGAAAGAAACCTACTCACGGCCTTAAAAGTCAACGGGACCTGGGATTCCCAGCCGGTCACCCATACTGGTACTTGCCAGGCCTCAAGCTGGCTGGCGGCAGCGATCTGACGAGAGCAGGCACATTCAGCTTAGAATGCCCGTTGACAGTTCCTCCTCCTTTCCTATGGGCTTTCTGCAGTGCGAACGCACCTCCGAAAAGGAAAGAAACCTACTCACGGCCTTAAAAGTCAACGGGACCTGGGATTCCCAGCCGGTCACCCATACTGGTACTTGCCAGGCCTCAAGCTGGCTGGCGGCCGCGATCTGACGAGAGCAGGCACATTCAGCTTAGAATGCCCGTTGACAGCTCCTCCTCCTTTCCTATGGGCTTTCTGCAGTGCGAACGCACCTCCGAAAAGGAAAGAAACCTAATCATGGCCTTAAAAGTCAACGGGACCTGGGATTCCCAGCCGGTCACCCATACTGGTACTTGCCAGGCCTCAAGCTGGCTGGCGGCCGCGATCTGACGAGAGCAGGCACATTCAGCTTAGAATGCCCGTTGACAGCTCCTCCTCCTTTCCTATGGGCTTTCTGCAGTGCGAACGCACCTCCGAAAAGGAAAGAAACCTACTCACGGCCTTAAAAGTCAACGGGACCTGGGATTCCCAGCCGGTCACCCATACTGGTACTTGCCAGGCCTCAAGCTGGCTGGCGGCCGCGATCTGACGAGAGCAGGCACATTCAGCTTAGAATGCCCGTTGATAGCTCTTCCTCCTTTCCTATGGGCTTTCTGCAGTGCGAACGCACCTCCGAAAAGGAAAGAAACCTACTCACGGCCTTAAAAGTCAACGGGACCTGGGATTCCCAGCCGGTCACCCATACTGGTACTTGCCAGGCCTAAAGCTGGCTGGCGGCCGCGATCTGACGAGAGCGGGCACATTCAGCTTAGAATGCCCGTTGACAGCTCCTCCTCCTTTCCTATGGGCTTTCTGCAGTGCGAACGCACCTCCGAAAAGGAAAGAAACCTACTCACGGCCTTAAAAGTCAACGGGACCTGGGATTCCCAGCCGGTCACCCATACTGGTACTTGCCAGGCCTCAAGCTGGCTGGCGGCCGCGATCTGACGAGAGCAGGCACATTCAGCTTAGAATGCCCGTTGACAGCTCCTCCTCCTTTCCTATGGGCTTTCTGCAGTGCGAACTCACCTCCGAAAAGGAAAGAAACCTACTCACGGCCTTAAAAGTCAACGGGACCTGGGATTCCCAGCCGGTCACCCATACTGGTACTTGCCAGGCCTCAAGCTGGCTGGCGGCCGCGATCTGACGAGAGCAGGCACATTCAGCTTAGAATGCCCGTTGACAGCTCCTCCTCCTTTCCTATGGGCTTTCTGCAGTGCGAACGCACCTCCGAAAAGGAAAGAAACCTACTCACGGCCTTAAAAGTCAACGGGACCTGGGATTCCCAGCCGGTCACCCATACTGGTACTTGCCAGGCCTCAAGCTGGCTGGCGGCCGCGATCTGACGAGAGCAGGCACATTCAGCTTAGAATGCCCGTTGACAGCTCCTTCTCCTTTCCTATGGGCTTTCTGCAGTGCGAACGCACCTCCGAAAAGGAAAGAAACCTACTCACGGCCTTAAAAGTCAACGGGACCTGGGATTCCCAGCCGGTCACCCATACTGGTACTTGCCAGGCCTCAAGCTGGCTGGCGGCCGCGATCTGACGAGAGCGGGCACATACAGCTTAGAATGCCCGTTGACAGCTCCTCCTCCTTTCCTATGGGCTTTCTGCAGTGCGAACGCACCTCCGAAAAGGAAAGAAACCTACTCAAGGCCTTAAAAGTCAACGGGACCTGGGATTCCCAGCCGGTCACCCATACTGGTACTTGCCAAGCCTCAAGCTGGCTGGCGGCCGCGATCTGACGAGAGCGGGCACATTCAGCTTAGAATGCCCGTTGACAGCGCCTCCTCCTTTCCTATGGGCTTTCTGCAGTGCGAACGCACCTCCGAAAAGGAAAGAAACCTACTCACGGCCTTAAAAGTCAACGGGACCTGGGATTCCCAGCCGGTCACCCATACTGGTACTTGCCAGGCCTCAAGCTGGCTGGCGGCCGCGATCTGACGAGAGCAGGCACATTCAGCTTAGAATGCCCGTTGACAGCTCCTCCTCCTTTCCTATGGGCTTTCTGCAGTGCGAACGCACCTCCGAAAAGGAAAGAAACCTACTCACGGCCTTAAAAGTCAACGGGACCTGGGATTCCCAGCCGGTCACCCATACTGGTACTTGCCAGGCCTCAAGCTGGCTGGCGGCAGCGATCTGACGAAAGCAGGCACATTCAGCTTAGAATGCCCGTTGACAGCTCCTCCTCCTTTCCTATGGGCTTTCTGCAGTGCGAACGCACCTCCGAAAAGGAAAGAAACCTACTCACGGCCTTAAAAGTCAACGGGACCTGGGATTCCCAGCCGGTCACCCATACTGGTACTTGCCAGGCCTCAAGCTGGCTGGCGGCCGCGATCTGACGAGAGCAGGCACATTCAGCTTAGAATGCCCGTTGACAGCTCCTCCTCCTTTCCTATGGGCTTTCTGCAGTGCGAACGCACCTCCGAAAAGGAAAGAAACCTACTCATGGCCTTAAAAGTCAACGGGACCTGGGATTCCCAGCCGGTCACCCATACTGGTACTTGCCAGGCCTCAAGCTGGCTGGCGGCCGCGATCTGATGAGAGCAGGCACATTCAGCTTAGAATGCCCGTTGACAGCTCCTCCTCCTTTCCTATGGGCTTTCTGCAGTGCGAACGCACCTCCGAAAAGGAAAGAAACCTACTCACGGCCTTAAAAGTCAACGGGACCTGGGATTCCCAGCCGGTCACCCATACTGGTACTTGCCAGGCCTCAAGCTGGCTGGTGGCCGCGATCTGACGAGAGCAGGCACATTCAGCTTAGAATGCCCGTTGACAGCTCTTCCTCCTTTCCTATGGGCTTTCTGCAGTGCGAACGCACCTCCGAAAAGGAAAGAAACCTACTCACGGCCTTAAAAGTCAACGGGACCTGGGATTCCCAGCCGGTCACCCATACTGGTACTTGCCAGGCCTCAAGCTGGCTGGCGGCCGCGATCTGACGAGAGCGGGCACATTCAGCTTAGAATGCCCGTTGACAGCTCCTCCTCCTTTCCTATGGGCTTTCTGCAGTGCGAACGCACCTCCGAAAAGGAAAGAAACCTACTCACGGCCTTAAAAGTCAACGGGACCTGGGATTCCCAGCCGGTCACCCATACTGGTACTTGCCAGGCCTCAAGCTGGCTGGCGGCCGCGATCTGACGAGAGCAGGCACATTCAGCTTAGAATGCCCGTTGACAGCTCCTCCTCCTTTCCTATGGGCTTTCTGCAGTGCGAACTCACCTCCGAAAAGGAAAGAAACCTACTCACGGCCTTAAAAGTCAACGGGACCTGGGATTCCCAGCCGGTCACCCATACTGGTACTTGCCAGGCCTCAAGCTGGCTGGCGGCCGCGATCTGACGAGAGCAGGCACATTCAGCTTAGAATGCCCGTTGACAGCTCCTCCTCCTTTCCTATGGGCTTTCTGCAGTGCGAACGCACCTCCGAAAAGGAAAGAAACCTACTCACGGCCTTAAAAGTCAACGGGACCTGGGATTCCCAGCCGGTCACCCATACTGGTACTTGCCAGGCCTCAAGCTGGCTGGCGGCCGCGATCTGACGAGAGCAGGCACATTCAGCTTAGAATGCCCGTTGACAGCTCCTCCTCCTTTCCTATGGGCTTTCTGCAGTGCGAACGCACCTCCGAAAAGGAAAGAAACCTACTCACGGCCTTAAAAGTCAACGGGACCTGGGATTCCCAGCCGGTCACCCATACTGGTACTTGCCAGGCCTCAAGCTGGCTGGCGGCCGCGATCTGACGAGAGCGGGCACATACAGCTTAGAATGCCCGTTGACAGCTCCTCCTCCTTTCCTATGGGCTTTCTGCAGTGCGAACGCACCTCCGAAAAGGAAAGAAACCTACTCAAGGCCTTAAAAGTCAACGGGACCTGGGATTCCCACCCGGTCACCCATACTGGTACTTGCCAAGCCTCAAGCTGGCTGGCGGCCGCGATCTGACGAGAGCGGGCACATTCAGCTTAGAATGCCCGTTGACAGCGCCTCCTCCTTTCCTATGGGCTTTCTGCAGTGCGAACGCACCTCCGAAAAGGAAAGAAACCTACTCACGGCCTTAAAAGTCAACGGGACCTGGGATTCCCAGCCGGTCACCCATACTGGTACTTGCCAGGCCTCAAGCTGGCTGGCGGCCGCGATCTGACGAGAGCAGGCACATTCAGCTTAGAATGCCCGTTGACAGCTCAACCTCCTTTCCTATGGGCTTTCTGCAGTGCGAACGCACCTCCGAAAAGGAAAGAAACCTACTCACGGCCTTAAAAGTCAACGGGACCTGGGATTCCCAGCCGGTCACCCATACTGGTACTTGCCAGGCCTCAAGCTGGCTGGCGGCCGCGATCTGACGAGAGCAGGCACATTCAGCTTAGAATGCCCGTTGACAGCTCCTCCTCCTTTCCTATGGGCTTTCTGCAGTGCGAACGCACCTCCGAAAAGGAAAGAAACCTACTCACGGCCTTAAAAGTCAACGGGACCTGGGATTCCCAGCCGGTCACCCATACTGGTACTTGCCAGGCCTCAAGCTGGCTGGCGGCCGCGATCTGACGAGAGCAGGCACATTCAGCTTAGAATGCCCGTTGACAGCTCCTCCTCCTTTCCTATGGGCTTTCTGCAGTGCGAACGCACCTCCGAAAAGGAAAGAAACCTACTCACGGCCTTAAAAGTCAACAGGACCTGGGATTCCCAGCCGGTCACCCATACTGGTACTTGCCAGGCCTCAAGCTGGCTGGCGGCCGCGATCTGACGAGAGCGGGCACATTCAGCTTAGAATGCCCGTTGACAGCTCCTCCTCCTTTCCTATGGGCTTTCTGCAGTGCGAACGCACCTCCGAAAAGGAAAGAAACCTACTCACGGCCTTAAAAGTCAACGGGACCTGGGATTCGCAGCCGGTCACCCATACTGGTACTTGCCAGGCCTCAAGCTGGCTGGCGGCCGCGATCTGACGAGAGCAGGCACATTCAGCTTAGAATGCCCGTTGATAGCTCTTCCTCCTTTCCTATGGGCTTTCTGCAGTGCGAACGCACCTCCGAAAAGGAAAGAAACCTACTCACGGCCTTAAAAGTCAACGGGACCTGGGATTCCCAGCCGGTCACCCATACTGGTACTTGCCAGGCCTCAAGCTGGCTGGCGGCCGCGATCTGACGAGAGCGGGCACATTCAGCTTAGAATGCCCGTTGACAGCTCCTCCTCCTTTCCTATGGGCTTTCTGCAGTGCGAACGCACCTCCGAAAAGGAAAGAAACCTACTCACGGCCTTAAAAGTCAACGGGACCTGGGATTCCCAGCCGGTCACCCATACTGGTACTTGCCAGGCCTCAAGCTGGCTGGCGGCCGCGATCTGACGAGAGCAGGCACATTCAGCTTAGAATGCCCGTTGACAGCTCCTCCTCCTTTCCTATGGGCTTTCTGCAGTGCGAACTCACCTCCGAAAAGGAAAGAAACCTACTCACGGCCTTAAAAGTCAACAGGACCTGGGATTCCCAGCCAGTCACCCATACTGGTACTTGCCAGGCCTCAAGCTGGCTGGCGGCCGCGATCTGACGAGAGCAGGCACATTCAGCTTAGAATGCCCGTTGACAGCTCCTCCTCCTTTCCTATGGGCTTTCTGCAGTGCGAACGCACCTCCGAAAAGGAAAGAAACCTACTCACGGCCTTAAAAGTCAACGAGACCTGGGATTCCCAGCCGGTCACCCGGGATTCCCAGCCGGTCACCCATACTGGTACTTGCCAGGCCTCAAGCTGGCTGGCGGCCGCGATCTGACGAGAGCAGGCACATTCAGCTTAGAATGCCCGTTGACAGCTCCTCCTCCTTTCCTATGGGCTTTCTGCAGTGCGAACGCACCTCCGAAACGGAAAGAAACCTACTCACGGCCTTAAAAGTCAACGGGACCTGGGATTCCCAGCCGGTCACCCATACTGGTACTTGCCAGGCCTCAAGCTGGCTGGCGGCCGCGATCTGACGAGAGCAGGCACATTCAGCTTAGAATGCCCGTTGACAGCTCCTCCTCCTTTCCTATGGGCTTTCTGCAGTGCGAATGCACCTCCGAAAAGGAAAGAAACCTACTCACGGCCTTAAAAGTCAACGGGACCTGGGATTCCCAGCCGGTCACCCATACTGGTACTTGCCAGGCCTCAAGCTGGCTGGCGGCCGCGATCTGACGAGAGCAGGCACATTCAGCTTAGAATGCCCGTTGACAGCTCCTCCTCCTTTCCTATGGGCTTTCTGCAGTGCGAACGCACCTCCGAAACGGAAAGAAACCTACTCACGGCCTTAAAAATCAACGGGACCTGGGATTCCCAGCCGGTCACCCATACTGGTACTTGCCAGGCCTCAAGCTGGCCGGCGGCCGCGATCTGACGAGAGCAGGCACATTCAGCTTAGAATGCCCGTTGACAGCTCCTCCTCCTTTCCTATGGGCTTTCTGCAGTGCGAACGCACCTCCGAAAAGGAAAGAAACCTACTCACGGCCTTAAAAGTCAACGGGACCTGGGATTCCCAGCCGGTCACCCATACTGGTACTTGCCAGGCCTCAAGCTGGCTGGCGGCCGCGATCTGACGAGAGAAGGCACATTCAGCTTAGAATGCCCGTTGACAGCTCCTCCTCCTTTCCTATGGGCTTTCTGCAGTGCGAACGCACCTCCGAAAAGGAAAGAAACCTACTCACGGCCTTAAAAGTCAACGGGACCTGGGATTCCCAGCCGGTCACCCATACTGGTACTTGCCAGGCCTCAAGCTGGCTGGCGGCCGCGATCTGACGAGAGCAGGCACATTCAGCTTAGAATGCCCGTTGACAGCTCCTCCTCCTTTCCTATGGGCTTTCTGCAGTGCGAACGCACCTCCGAAAAGGAAAGAAACCTACTCACGGCCTTAAAAGTCAACGGGACCTGGGATTCCCAGCCGGTCACCCATACTGGTACTTGCCAGGCCTCAAGCTGGCTGGCGGCCGCGAGCTGACGAGAGCGGGCACATTCAGCTTAGAATGCCCGTTGACAGCTCCTCCTCCTTTCCTATGGGCTTTCTGCAGTGCGAACTCACCTCCGAAAAGGAAAGAAACCTACTCACGGCCTTAAAAGTCAACGGGACCTGGGATTCCCAGCCGGTCACCCATACTGGTACTTGCCAGGCCTCAAGCTGGCTGGCGGCCGCGAGCTGACGAGAGCGGGCACATTCAGCTTAGAATGCCCGTTGACAGCTCCTCCTCCTTTCCTATGGGCTTTCTGCAGTGCGAACTCACCTCCGAAAAGGAAAGAAACCTACTCACGGCCTTAAAAGTCAACGGGACCTGGGATTCCCAGCCGGTCACCCATACTGGTACTTGCCAGGCCTCAAGCTGGCTGGCGGCCGCGATCTGACGAGAGCAGGCACATTCAGCTTAGAATGCCCGTTGACAGCTGCTCCTCCTTTCCTATGGGCTTTCTGCAGTGCGAACTCACCTCCGAAAAGGAAAGAAACCTACTCACGGCCTTAAAAGTCAACGGGACCTGGGATTCCCAGCCAGTCACCCATACTGGTACTTGCCAGGCCTCAAGCTGGCTGGCGGCCGCGATCTGACGAGAGCAGGCACATTCAGCTTAGAATGCCCGTTGACAGCTCCTCCTCCTTTCCTATGGGCTTTCTGCAGTGCGAACGCACCTCCGAAAAGGAAAGAAACCTACTCACGGCCTTAAAAGTCAACGAGACCTGGGATTCCCAGCCGGTCACCCGGGATTCCCAGCCGGTCACCCATACTGGTACTTGCCAGGCCTCAAGCTGGCTGGCGGCCGCGATCTGACGAGAGCAGGCACATTCAGCTTAGAATGCCCGTTGACAGCTCCTCCTCCTTTCCTATGGGCTTTCTGCAGTGCGAACGCACCTCCGAAACGGAAAGAAACCTACTCACGGCCTTAAAAGTCAACGGGACCTGGGATTCCCAGCCGGTCACCCATACTGGTACTTGCCAGGCCTCAAGCTGGCTGGCGGCCGCGATCTGACGAGAGCAGGCACATTCAGCTTAGAATGCCCGTTGACAGTTCCTCCTCCTTTCCTATGGGCTTTCTGCAGTGCGAACGCACCTCCGAAACGGAAAGAAACCTACTCACGGCCTTAAAAGTCAACGGGACCTGGGATTCCCAGCCGGGCACCCATACTGGTACTTGCCAGGCCTCAAGCTGGCTGGCGGCCGCGATCTGACGAGAGCAGGCACATTCAGCTTAGAATGCCCGTTGACAGCTCCTCCTCCTTTCCTATGGGCTTTCTGCAGTGCGAACGCACCTCCGAAAAGGAAAGAAACCTACTCACGGCCTTAAAAGTCAACGGGACCTGGGATTCCCAGCCGGTCACCCATACTGGTACTTGCCAGGCCTCAAGCTGGCTGGCGGCCGCGATCTGACGAGAGCAGGCACATTCAGCTTAGAATGCCCGTTGACAGCTCCTCCTCCTTTCCTATGGGCTTTCTGCAGTGCGAACGCACCTCCGAAAAGGAAAGAAACCTACTCACGGCCTTAAAAGTCAACGGGACCTGGGATTCGCAGCCGGTCACCCATACTGGTACTTGCCAGGCCTCAAGCTGGCTGGCGGCCGCGATCTGACTAGAGCAGGCACATTCAGCTTAGAATGCCCGTTGATAGCTCTTCCTCCTTTCCTATGGGCTTTCTGCAGTGCGAACGCACCTCCGAAAAGGAAAGAAACCTACTCACGGCCTTAAAAGTCAACGGGACCTGGGATTCCCAGCCGGTCACCCATACTGGTACTTGCCAGGCCTCAAGCTGGCTGGCGGCCGCGATCTGACGAGAGCGGGCACATTCAGCTTAGAATGCCCGTTGACAGCTCCTCCTCCTTTCCTATGGGCTTTCTGCAGTGCGAACGCACCTCCGAAAAGGAAAGAAACCTACTCACGGCCTTAAAAGTCAACGGGACCTGGGATTCCCAGCCGGTCACCCATACTGGTACTTGCCAGGCCTCAAGCTGGCTGGCGGCCGCGATCTGACGAGAGCAGGCACATTCAGCTTAGAATGCCCGTTGACAGCTCCTCCTCCTTTCCTATGGGCTTTCTGCAGTGCGAACTCACCTCCGAAAAGGAAAGAAACCTACTCACGGCCTTAAAAGTCAACGGGACCTGGGATTCCCAGCCAGTCACCCATACTGGTACTTGCCAGGCCTCAAGCTGGCTGGCGGCCGCGATCTGACGAGAGCAGGCACATTCAGCTTAGAATGCCCGTTGACAGCTCCTCCTCCTTTCCTATGGGCTTTCTGCAGTGCGAACGCACCTCCGAAAAGGAAAGAAACCTACTCACGGCCTTAAAAGTCAACGAGACCTGGGATTCCCAGCCGGTCACCCATACTGGTACTTGCCAGGCCTCAAGCTGGCTGGCGGCCGCGATCTGACGAGAGCAGGCACATTCAGCTTAGAATGCCCGTTGACAGCTCCTCCTCCTTTCCTATGGGCTTTCTGCAGTGCGAACGCACCTCCGAAACGGAAAGAAACCTACTCACGGCCTTAAAAGTCAACGGGACCTGGGATTCCCAGCCGGTCACCCATACTGGTACTTGCCAGGCCTCAAGCTGGCTGGCGGCCGCGATCTGACGAGAGCAGGCACATTCAGCTTAGAATGCCCGTTGACAGCTCCTCCTCCTTTCCTATGGGCTTTCTGCAGTGCGAACGCACCTCCGAAACGGAAAGAAACCTACTCACGGCCTTAAAAGTCAACGGGACCTGGGATTCCCAGCCGGTCACCCATACTGGTACTTGCCAGGCCTCAAGCTGGCTGGCGGCCGCGATCTGACGAGAGCAGGCACATTCAGCTTAGAATGCCCGTTGACAGCTCCTCCTCCTTTCCTATGGGCTTTCTGCAGTGCGAACGCACCTCCGAAAAGGAAAGAAACCTACTCACGGCCTTAAAAGTCAACGGGACCTGGGATTCCCAGCCGGTCACCCATACTGGTACTTGCCAGGCCTCAAGCTGGCTGGCGGCCGCGATCTGACGAGAGCAGGCACATTCAGCTTAGAATGCCCGTTGACAGCTCCTCCTCCTTTCCTATGGGCTTTCTGCAGTGCGAACGCACCTCCGAAACGGAAAGAAACCTACTCACGGCCTTAAAAATCAACGGGACCTGGGATTCCCAGCCGGTCACCCATACTGTTACTTGCCAGGCCTCAAGCTGGCCGGCGGCCGCGATCTGACGAGAGCAGGCACATTCAGCTTAGAATGCCCGTTGACAGCTCCTCCTCCTTTCCTATGGGCTTTCTGCAGTGCGAACGCACCTCCGAAAAGGAAAGAAACCTACTCACGGCCTTAAAAGTCAACGGGACCTGGGATTCCCAGCCGGTCACCCATACTGGTACTTGCCAGGCCTCAAGCTGGCTGGCGGCCGCGATCTGACGAGAGCAGGCACATTCAGCTTAGAATGCCCGTTGACAGCTCCTCCTCCTTTCCTATGGGCTTTCTGCAGTGCGAACGCACCTCCGAAAAGGAAAGAAACCTACTCACGGCCTTAAAAGTCAACGGGACCTGGGATTCCCAGCCGGTCACCCATACTGGTACTTGCCAGGCCTCAAGCTGGCTGGCGGCCGCGATCTGACGAGAGCAGGCACATTCAGCTTAGAATGCCCGTTGACAGCTCCTCCTCCTTTCCTATGGGCTTTCTGCAGTGCGAACGCACCTCCGAAAAGGAAAGAAACCTACTCACGGCCTTAAAAGTCAACGGGACCTGGGATTCCCAGCCGGTCACCCATACTGGTACTTGCCAGGCCTCAAGCTGGCTGGCGGCAGCGATCTGACGAGAGCAGGCACATTCAGCTTAGAATGCCCGTTGACAGCTCCTCCTCCTTTCCTATGGGCTTTCTGCAGTGCGAACGCACCTCCGAAAAGGAAAGAAACCTACTCATGGCCTTAAAAGTCAACGGGACCTGGGATTCCCAGCCGGTCACCCATACTGGTACTTGCCAGGCCTCAAGCTGGCTGGCGGCCGCGATCTGACGAGAGCAGGCACATTCAGCTTAGAATGCCCGTTGACAGCTCCTCCTCCTTTCCTATGGGCTTTCTGCAGTGCGAACGCACCTCCGAAAAGGAAAGAAACCTACTCACGGCCTTAAAAGTCAACGGGACCTGGGATTCCCAGCCGGTCACCCATACTGGTACTTGCCAGGCCTCAAGCTGGCTGGCGGCCGCGATCTGACGAGAGCAGGCACATTCAGCTTAGAATGCCCGTTGATAGCTCTTCCTCCTTTCCTATGGGCTTTCTGCAGTGCGAACGCACCTCCGAAAAGGAAAGAAACCTACTCACGGCCTTAAAAGTCAACGGGACCTGGGATTCCCAGCCGGTCACCCATACTGGTACTTGCCAGACCTCAAGCTGGCTGGCGGCCGCGATCTGATGAGAGCGGGCACATTCAGCTTAGAATGCCCGTTGACAGCTCCTCCTCCTTTCCTATGGGCTTTCTGCAGTGCGAACGCACCTCCGAAAAGGAAAGAAACCTACTCACGGCCTTAAAAGTCAACGGGACCTGGGATTCCCAGCCGGTCACCCATACTGGTACTTGCCAGGCCTCAAGCTGGCTGGCGGCCGCGATCTGACGAGAGCAGGCACATTCAGCTTAGAATGCCCGTTGACAGCTCCTCCTCCTTTCCTATGGGCTTTCTGCAGTGCGAACTCACCCCACGAAAAGGAAAGAAACCTACTCACGGCCTTAAAAGTCAACGGGACCTGGGATTCCCAGCCGGTCACCCATACTGGTACTTGCCAGGCCTCAAGCTGGCTGGCGGCCGCGATCTGACGAGAGCAGGCACATTCAGCTTAGAATGCCCGTTGACAGCTCCTCCTCCTTTCCTATGGGCTTTCTGCAGTGCGAACGCACCTCCGAAAAGGAAAGAAACCTACTCACGGCCTTAAAAGTCAACGGGACCTGGGATTCCCAGCCGGTCACCCATACTGGTACTTGCCAGGCCTCAAGCTGGCTGGCGGCCGCGATCTGACGAGAGCAGGCACATTCAGCTTAGAATGCCCGTTGACAGCTCCTCCTCCTTTCCTATGGGCTTTCTGCAGTGCGAACGCACCTCCGAAAAGGAAAGAAACCTACTCACGGCCTTAAAAGTCAACGGGACCTGGGATTCCCAGCCGGTCACCCATACTGGTACTTGCCAGGCCTCAAGCTGGCTGGCGGCCGCGATCTGACGAGAGCGGGCACATACAGCTTAGAATGCCCGTTGACAGCTCCTCCTCCTTTCCTATGGGATTTCTGCAGTGCGAACGCACCTCCGAAAAGGAAAGAAACCTACTCAAGGCCTTAAAAGTCAACGGGACCTGGGATTCCCAGCCGGTCACCCATACTGGTACTTGCCAAGCCTCAAGCTGGCTGGCGGCCGCGATCTGACGAGAGCGGGCACATTCAGCTTAGAATGCCCGTTGACAGCGCCTCCTCCTTTCCTATGGGCTTTCTGCAGTGCGAACGCACCTCCGAAAAGGAAAGAAACCTACTCACGGCCTTAAAAGTCAACGGGACCTGGGATTCCCAGCCGGTCACCCATACTGGTACTTGCCAGGCCTCAAGCTGGCTGGCGGCCGCGATCTGACGAGAGCAGGCACATTCAGCTTAGAATGCCCATTGACAGCTCAACCTCCTTTCCTATGGGCTTTCTGCAGTGCGAACGCACCTCCGAAAAGGAAAGAAACCTACTCACGGCCTTAAAAGTCAACGGGACCTGGGATTCCCAGCCGGTCACCCATACTGGTACTTGCCAGGCCTCAAGCTGGCTGGCGGCCGCGATCTGACGAGAGCAGGCACATTCAGCTTAGAATGCCCGTTGACAGCTCCTCCTCCTTTCCTATGGGCTTTCTGCAGTGCGAACGCACCTCCGAAAAGGAAAGAAACCTACTCACGGCCTTAAAAGTCAACGGGACCTGGGATTCCCAGCCGGTCACCCATACTGGTACTTGCCAGGCCTCAAGCTGGCTGGCGGCCGCGATCTGACGAGAGCAGGCACATTCAGCTTAGAATGCCCGTTGACAGCTCCTCCTCCTTTCCTATGGGCTTTCTGCAGTGCGAACGCACCTCCGAAAAGGAAAGAAACCTACTCACGGCCTTAAAAGTCAACGGGACCTGGGATTCCCAGCCGGTCACCCATACTGGTACTTGCCAGGCCTCAAGCTGGCTGGCGGCCGCGATCTGACGAGAGCGGGCACATTCAGCTTAGAATGCCCGTTGACAGCTCCTCCTCCTTTCCTATGGGCTTTCTGCAGTGCGAACGCACCTCCGAAAAGGAAAGAAACCTACTCATGGCCTTAAAAGTCAACGGGACCTGGGATTCCCAGCCGGTCACCCATACTGGTACTTGCCAGGCCTCAAGCTGGCTGGCGGCCGCGATCTGACGAGAGCAGGCACATTCAGCTTAGAATGCCCGTTGACAGCTCCTCCTCCTTTCCTATGGGCTTTCTGCAGTGCGAACGCACCTCCAAAAAGGAAAGAAACCTACTCACGGCCTTAAAAGTCAACGGGACCTGGGATTCCCAGCCGGTCACCCATACTGGTACTTGCCAGGCCTCAAGCTGGCTGGCGGCCGCGATCTGACGAGAGCAGGCACATTCAGCTTAGAATGCCCGTTGATAGCTCTTCCTCCTTTCCTATGGGCTTTCTGCAGTGCGAACGCACCTCCGAAAAGGAAAGAAACCTACTCACGGCCTTAAAAGTCAACGGGACCTGGGATTCCCAGCCGGTCACCCATACTGGTACTTGCCAGGCCTCAAGCTGGCTGGCGGCCGCGATCTGACGAGAGCGGGCACATTCAGCTTAGAATGCCCGTTGACAGCTCCTCCTCCTTTCCTATGGGCTTTCTGCAGTGCGAACGCACCTCCGAAAAGGAAAGAAACCTACTCACGGCCTTAAAAGTCAACGGGACCTGGGATTCCCAGCCGGTCACCCATACTGGTACTTGCCAGGCCTCAAGCTGGCTGGCGGCCGCGATCTGACGAGAGCAGGCACATTCAGCTTAGAATGCCCGTTGACAGCTCCTCCTCCTTTCCTATGGGCTTTCTGCAGTGCGAACTCACCTCCGAAAAGGAAAGAAACCTACTCACGGCCTTAAAAGTCAACGGGACCTGGGATTCCCAGCCGGTCACCCATACTGGTACTTGCCAGGCCTCAAGCTGGCTGGCGGCCGCGATCTGACGAGAGCAGGCACATTCAGTTTAGAATGCCCGTTGACAGCTCCTCCTCCTTTCCTATGGGCTTTCTGCAGTGCGAACGCACCTCCGAAAAGGAAAGAAACCTACTCACGGCCTTAAAAGTCAACGGGACCTGGGATTCCCAGCCGGTCACCCATACTGGTACTTGCCAGTCCTCAAGCTGGCTGGCGGCCGCGATCTGACGAGAGCGGGCACATACAGCTTAGAATGCCCGTTGACAGCTCCTCCTCCTTTCCTATGGGCTTTCTGCAGTGCGAACGCACCTCCGAAAAGGAAAGAAACCTACTCAAGGCCTTAAAAGTCAACGGGACCTGGGATTCCCAGCCGGTCACCCATACTGGTACTTGCCAAGCCTCAAGCTGGCTGGCGGCCGCGATCTGACGAGAGCGGGCACATTCAGCTTAGAATGCCCGTTGACAGCGCCTCCTCCTTTCCTATGGGCTTTCTGCAGTGCGAACGCACCTCCGAAAAGGAAAGAAACCTACTCACGGCCTTAAAAGTCAACGGGACCTGGGATTCCCAGCCGGTCACCCATACTGGTACTTGCCAGGCCTCAAGCTGGCTGGCGGCCGCGATCTGACGAGAGCAGGCACATTCAGCTTAGAATGCCCGTTGACAGCTCCTCCTCCTTTCCTATGGGCTTTCTGCAGTGCGAACGCACCTCCGAAAAGGAAAGAAACCTACTCACGGCCTTAAAAGTCAACGGGACCTGGGATTCCCAGCCGGTCACCCATACTGGTACTTGCCAGGCCTCAAGCTGGCTGGCGGCCGCGATCTGACGAGAGCAGGCACATTCAGCTTAGAATGCCCGTTGACAGCTCCTCCTCCTTTCCTATGGGCTTTCTGCAGTGCGAACGCACCTCCGAAAAGGAAAGAAACCTACTCACGGCCTTAAAAGTCAACGGGACCTGGGATTCCCAGCCGGTCACCCATACTGGTACTTGCCAGGCCTCAAGCTGGCTGGCGGCCGCGATCTGACGAGAGCGGGCACATTCAGCTTAGAATGCCCGTTGACAGCTCCTCCTCCTTTCCTATGGGCTTTCTGCAGTGCGAACGCACCTCCGAAAAGGAAAGAAACCTACTCATGGCCTTAAAAGTCAACGGGACCTGGGATTCCCAGCCGGTCACCCATACTGGTACTTGCCAGGCCTCAAGCTGGCTGGCGGCCGCGATCTGACGAGAGCAGGCACATTCAGCTTAGAATGCCCGTTGACAGCTCCTCCTCCTTTCCTATGGGCTTTCTGCAGTGCGAACGCACCTCCGAAAAGGAAAGAAACCTACTCACGGCCTTAAAAGTCAACGGGACCTGGGATTCCCAGCCGGTCACCCATACTGGTACTTGCCAGGCCTCAAGCTGGCTGGCGGCCGCGATCTGACGAGAGCGGGCACATTCAGCTTAGAATGCCCGTTGACAGCTCCTCCTCCTTTCCTATGGGCTTTCTGCAGTGCGAACGCACCTCCGAAAAGGAAAGAAACCTACTCACGGCCTTAAAAGTCAACGGGACCTGGGATTCCCAGCCGGTCACCCATACTGGTACTTGCCAGGCCTCAAGCTGGCTGGCGGCCGCGATCTGACGAGAGCAGGCACATTCAGATTAGAATGCCCGTTGACAGCTCCTCCTCCTTTCCTATGGGCTTTCTGCAGTGCGAACTCACCTCCGAAAAGGAAAGAAACCTACTCACGGCCTTAAAAGTCAACGGGACCTGGGATTCCCAGCCGGTCACCCATACTGGTACTTGCCAGGCCTCAAGCTGGCTGGCGGCCGCGATCTGACGAGAGCAGGCACATTCAGCTTAGAATGCCCGTTGACAGCTCCTCCTCCTTTCCTATGGGCTTTCTGCAGTGCGAACGCACCTCCGAAAAGGAAAGAAACCTACTCACGGCCTTAAAAGTCAACGGGACCTGGGATTCCCAGCCGGTCACCCATACTGGTACTTGCCAGGCCTCAAGCTGGCTGGCGGCCGCGATCTGACGAGAGCGGGCACATACAGCTTAGAATGCCCGTTGACAGCTCCTCCTCCTTTCCTATGGGCTTTCTGCAGTGCGAACGCACCTCCGAAAAGGAAAGAAACCTACTCAAGGCCTTAAAAGTCAACGGGACCTGGGATTCCCAGCCGGTCACCCATACTGGTACTTGCCAAGCCTCAAGCTGGCTGGCGGCCGCGATCTGACGAGAGCGGGCACATTCAGCTTAGAATGCCCGTTGACAGCGCCTCCTCCTTTCCTATGGGCTTTCTGCAGTGCGAACGCACCTCCGAAAAGGAAAGAAACCTACTCACGGCCTTAAAAGTCAACGGGACCTGGGATTCCCAGCCGGTCACCCATACTGGTACTTGCCAGGCCTCAAGCTGGCTGGCGGCCGCGATCTGACGAGAGCAGGCACATTCAGCTTAGAATGCCCGTTGACAGCTCCTCCTCCTTTCCTATGGGCTTTCTGCAGTGCGAACGCACCTCCGAAAAGGAAAGAAACCTACTCACGGCCTTAAAAGTCAACGGGACCTGGGATTCCCAGCCGGTCACCCATACTGGTACTTGCCAGGCCTCAAGCTGGCTGGCGGCCGCGATCTGACGAGAGCGGGCACATTCAGCTTAGAATGCCCGTTGACAGCTCCTCCTCCTTTCCTATGGGCTTTCTGCAGTGCGAACGCACCTCCGAAAAGGAAAGAAACCTACTCACGGCCTTAAAAGTCAACGGGACCTGGGATTCCCAGCCGGTCACCCATACTGGTACTTGCCAGGCCTCAAGCTGGCTGGCGGCCGCGATCTGACGAGAGCAGGCACATTCAGCTTAGAATGCCCGTTGACAGCTCCTCCTCCTTTCCTATGGGCTTTCTGCAGTGCGAACGCACCTCCGAAACGGAAAGAAACCTACTCACGGCCTTAAAAGTCAACGGGACCTGGGATTCCCAGCCGGTCACCCATACTGGTACTTGCCAGGCCTCAAGCTGGCTGGCGGCCGCGATCTGACGAGAGCAGGCACATTCAGCTTAGAATGCCCGTTGACAGCTCCTCCTCCTTTCCTATGGGCTTTCTGCAGTGCGAACGCACCTCCGAAAAGGAAAGAAACCTACTCACGGCCTTAAAAGTCAACGGGACCTGGGATTCCCAGCCGGTCACCCATACTGGTACTTGCCAGGCCTCAAGCTGGCTGGCGGCAGCGATCTGACGAGAGCAAGCACATTCAGCTTAGAATGCCCGTTGACAGCTCCTCCTCCTTTCCTATGGGCTTTCTGCAGTGCGAACGCACCTCCGAAAAGGAAAGAAACCTACTCACGGCCTTAAAAGACAACGGGACCTGGGATTCCCAGCCGGTCACCCATACTGGTACTTGCCAGGCCTCAAGCTGGCTGGCGGCCGCGATCTGACGAGAGCAGGCACATTCAGCTTAGAATGCCCGTTGACAGCTCCTCCTCCTTTCCTATGGGCTTTCTGCAGTGCGAACGCACCTCCGAAAAGGAAAGAAACCTACTCATGGCCTTAAAAGTCAACGGGACCTGGGATTCCCAGCCGGTCACCCATACTGGTACTTGCCAGGCCTCAAGCTGGCTGGCGGCCGCGATCTGACGAGAGCAGGCACATTCAGCTTAGAATGCCCGTTGACAGCTCCTCCTCCTTTCCTATGGGCTTTCTGCAGTGCGAACGCACCTCCGAAAAGGAAAGAAACCTACTCACGGCCTTAAAAGTCAACGGGACCTGGGATTCCCAGCCGGTCACCCATACTGGTACTTGCCAGGCCTCAAGCTGGCTGGCGGCCGCGATCTGACGAGAGCAGGCACATTCAGCTTAGAATGCCCGTTGATAGCTCTTCCTCCTTTCCTATGGGCTTTCTGCAGTGCGAACGCACCTCCGAAAAGGAAAGAAACCTACTCACGGCCTTAAAAGTCAACGGGACATGGGATTCCCAGCCGGTCACCCATACTGGTACTTGCCAGGCCTCAAGCTGGCTGGCGGCCGCGATCTGACGAGAGCGGGCACATTCAGCTTAGAATGCCCGTTGACAGCTCCTCCTCCTTTCCTATGGGCTTTCTGCAGTGCGAACGCACCTCCGAAAAGGAAAGAAACCTACTCACGGCCTTAAAAGTCAACGGGACCTGGGATTCCCAGCCGGTCACCCATACTGGTACTTGCCAGGCCTCAAGCTGGCTGGCGGCCGCGATCTGACGAGAGCAGGCACATTCAGCTTAGAATGCCCGTTGACAGCTCCTCCTCCTTTCCTATGGGCTTTCTGCAGTGCGAACGCACCTCCGAAACGGAAAGAAACCTACTCACGGCCTTAAAAGTCAACGGGACCTGGGATTCCCAGCCGGTCACCCATACTGGTACTTGCCAGGCCTCAAGCTGGCTGGCGGCCGCGATCTGACGAGAGCAGGCACATTCAGCTTAGAATGCCCGTTGACAGCTCCTCCTCCTTTCCTATGGGCTTTCTGCAGTGCGAACGCACCTCCGAAAAGGAAAGAAACCTACTCACGGCCTTAAAAGTCAACGGGACCTGGGATTCCCAGCCGGTCACCCATACTGGTACTTGCCAGGCCTCAAGCTGGCTGGCGGCAGCGATCTGACGAGAGCAGGCACATTCAGCTTAGAATGCCCGTTGACAGCTCCTCCTCCTTTCCTATGGGCTTTCTGCAGTGCGAACGCACCTCCGAAAAGGAAAGAAACCTACTCACGGCCTTAAAAGACAACGGGACCTGGGATTCCCAGCCGGTCACCCATACTGGTACTTGCCAGGCCTCAAGCTGGCTGGCGGCCGCGATCTGACGAGAGCAGGCACATTCAGCTTAGAATGCCCGTTGACAGCTCCTCCTCCTTTCCTATGGGCTTTCTGCAGTGCGAACGCACCTCCGAAAAGGAAAGAAACCTACTCACGGCCTTAAAAGTCAACGGGACCTGGGATTCCCAGCCGGTCACCCATACTGGTACTTGCCAGGCCTCAAGCTGGCTGGCGGCCGCGATCTGACGAGAGCAGGCACATTCAGCTTAGAATGCCCGTTGACAGCTCCTCCTCCTTTCCTATGGGCTTTCTGCAGTGCGAACGCACCTCCGAAAAGGAAAGAAACCTACTCACGGCCTTAAAAGTCAACGGGACCTGGGATTCCCAGCCGGTCACCCATACTGGTACTTGCCAGGCCTCAAGCTGGCTGGCGGCCGCGATCTGACGAGAGCAGGCACATTCAGCTTAGAATGCCCGTTGATAGCTCTTCCTCCTTTCCTATGGGCTTTCTGCAGTGCGAACGCACCTCCGAAAAGGAAAGAAACCTACTCAAGGCCTTAAAAGTCAACGGAACCTGGGATTCCCAGCCGGTCACCCATACTGGTACTTGCCAAGCCTCAAGCTGGCTGGCGGCCGCGATCTGACGAGAGCGGGCACATTCAGCTTAGAATGCCCGTTGACAGTGCCTCCTCCTTTCCTATGGGCTTTCTGCAGTGCGAACGCACCTCCGAAAAGGAAAGAAACCTACTCACGGCCTTAAAAGTCAACGGGACCTGGGATTCCCAGCCGGTCACCCATACTGGTACTTGCCAGGCCTCAAGCTGGCTGGCGGCCGCGATCTGACGAGAGCAGGCACATTCAGCTTAGAATGCCCGTTGACAGCTCCTCCTCCTTTCCTATGGGCTTTCTGCAGTGCGAACGCACCTCCGAAAAGGAAAGAAACCTACTCACGGCCTTAAAAGTCAACGGGACCTGGGATTCCCAGCCGGTCACCCATACTGGTACTTGCCAGGCCTCAAGCTGGCTGGCGGCCGCGATCTGACGAGAGCAGGCACATTCAGCTTAGAATGCCCGTTGACAGCTCCTCCTCCTTTCCTATGGGCTTTCTGCAGTGCGAACGCACCTCCGAAAAGGAAAGAAACCTACTCACGGCCTTAAAAGTCAACGGGACCTGGGATTCCCAGCCGGTCACCCATACTGGTACTTGCCAGGCCTCAAGCTGGCTGGCGGCCGCGATCTGACGAGAGCGGGCACATACAGCTTAGAATGCCCGTTGACAGCTCCTCCTCCTTTCCTATGGGCTTTCTGCAGTGCGAACGCACCTCCGAAAAGGAAAGAAACCTACTCAAGGCCTTAAAAGTCAACGGGACCTGGGATTCCCAGCCGGTCACCCATACTGGTACTTGCCAAGCCTCAAGCTGGCTGGCGGCCGCGATCTGACGAGAGCGGGCACATTCAGCTTAGAATGCCCGTTGACAGCGCCTCCTCCTTTCCTATGGGCTTTCTGCAGTGCGAACGCACCTCCGAAAAGGAAAGAAACCTACTCACGGCCTTAAAAGTCAACGGGACCTGGGATTCCCAGCCGGTCACCCATACTGGTACTTGCCAGGCCTCAAGCTGGCTGGCGGCCGCGATCTGACGAGAGCAGGCACATTCAGCTTAGAATGCCCGTTGACAGCTCCTCCTCCTTTCCTATGGGCTTTCTGCAGTGCGAACGCACCTCCGAAAAGGAAAGAAACCTACTCACGGCCTTAAAAGTCAACGGGACCTGGGATTCCCAGCCGGTCACCCATACTGGTACTTGCCAGGCCTCAAGCTGGCTGGCGGCCGCGATCTGACGAGAGCGGGCACATTCAGCTTAGAATGCCCGTTGACAGCTCCTCCTCCTTTCCTATGGGCTTTCTGCAGTGCGAACGCACCTCCGAAAAGGAAAGAAACCTACTCACGGCCTTAAAAGTCAACGGGACCTGGGATTCCCAGCCGGTCACCCATACTGGTACTTGCCAGGCCTCAAGCTGGCTGGCGGCCGCGATCTGACGAGAGCAGGCACATTCAGCTTAGAATGCCCGTTGACAGCTCCTCCTCCTTTCCTATGGGCTTTCTGCAGTGCGAACGCACCTCCGAAACGGAAAGAAACCTACTCACGGCCTTAAAAGTCAACGGGACCTGGGATTCCCAGCCGGTCACCCATACTGGTACTTGCCAGGCCTCAAGCTGGCTGGCGGCCGCGATCTGACGAGAGCAGGCACATTCAGCTTAGAATGCCCGTTGACAGCTCCTCCTCCTTTCCTATGGGCTTTCTGCAGTGCGAACGCACCTCCGAAAAGGAAAGAAACCTACTCACGGCCTTAAAAGTCAACGGGACCTGGGATTCCCAGCCGGTCACCCATACTGGTACTTGCCAGGCCTCAAGCTGGCTGGCGGCAGCGATCTGACGAGAGCAGGCACATTCAGCTTAGAATGCCCGTTGACAGCTCCTCCTCCTTTCCTATGGGCTTTCTGCAGTGCGAACGCACCTCCGAAAAGGAAAGAAACCTACTCACGGCCTTAAAAGACAACGGGACCTGGGATTCCCAGCCGGTCACCCATACTGGTACTTGCCAGGCCTCAAGCTGGCTGGCGGCCGCGATCTGACGAGAGCAGGCACATTCAGCTTAGAATGCCCGTTGACAGCTCCTCCTCCTTTCCTATGGGCTTTCTGCAGTGCGAACGCACCTCCGAAAAGGAAAGAAACCTACTCACGGCCTTAAAAGTCAACGGGACCTGGGATTCCCAGCCGGTCACCCATACTGGTACTTGCCAGGCCTCAAGCTGGCTGGCGGCCGCGATCTGACGAGAGCAGGCACATTCAGCTTAGAATGCCCGTTGACAGCTCCTCCTCCTTTCCTATGGGCTTTCTGCAGTGCGAACGCACCTCCGAAAAGGAAAGAAACCTACTCACGGCCTTAAAAGTCAACGGGACCTGGGATTCCCAGCCGGTCACCCATACTGGTACTTGCCAGGCCTCAAGCTGGCTGGCGGCCGCGATCTGACGAGAGCAGGCACATTCAGCTTAGAATGCCCGTTGATAGCTCTTCCTCCTTTCCTATGGGCTTTCTGCAGTGCGAACGCACCTCCGAAAAGGAAAGAAACCTACTCACGGCCTTAAAAGTCAACGGGACCTGGGATTCCCAGCCGGTCACCCATACTGGTACTTGCCAGGCCTCAAGCTGGCTGGCGGCCGCGATCTGACGAGAGCAGGCACATTCAGCTTAGAATGCCCGTTGACAGCTCCTCCTCCTTTCCTATGGGCTTTCTGCAGTGCGAACGCACCTCCGAAAAGGAAAGAAACCTACTCACGGCCTTAAAAGTCAACGGGACCTGGGATTCCCAGCCGGTCACCCATACTGGTACTTGCCAGGCCTCAAGCTGGCTGGCGGCCGCGATCTGACGAGAGCAGGCACATTCAGCTTAGAATGCCCGTTGACAGCTCCTCCTCCTTTCCTATGGGCTTTCTGCAGTGCGAACTCACCTCCGAAAAGGAAAGAAACCTACTCACGGCCTTAAAAGTCAACGGGACCTGGGATTCCCAGCCGGTCACCCATACTGGTACTTGCCAGGCCTCAAGCTGGCTGGCGGCCGCGATCTGACGAGAGCAGGCACATTCAG
Source organism: Eleutherodactylus coqui (assembly GCF_035609145.1). Taxonomy (NCBI): domain Eukaryota; kingdom Metazoa; phylum Chordata; class Amphibia; order Anura; family Eleutherodactylidae; genus Eleutherodactylus; species Eleutherodactylus coqui. The sequence goes on from NC_089841.1 coordinate 40,962,571, forward strand.
CTTAGAATGCCCGTTGACAGCTCCTCCTCCTTTCCTATGGGCTTTCTGCAGTGCGAACGCACCTCCGAAAAGGAAAGAAACCTACTCACGGCCTTAAAAGTCAACGGGACCTGGGATTCCCAGCCGCTCACCCATACTGGTACTTGCCAGGCCTCAAGCTGGCTGGCGGCCGCGATCTGACGAGAGCAGGCACATTCAGCTTAGAATGCCCGTTGACAGCTCCTCCTCCTTTCCTATGGGCTTTCTGCAGTGCGAACGCACCTCCGAAAAGGAAAGAAACCTACTCACGGCCTTAAAAGTCAACGGGACCTGGGATTCCCAGCCGGTCACCCATACTGGTACTTGCCAGGCCTCAAGCTGGCTGGCGGCCGCGATCTGACGAGAGCGGGCACATACAGCTTAGAATGCCCGTTGACAGCTCTTCCTCCTTTCCTATGGGCTTTCTGCAGTGCGAACGCACCTCCGAAAAGGAAAGAAACCTACTCAAGGCCTTAAAAGTCAACGGGACCTGGGATTCCCAGCCGGTCACCCATACTGGTACTTGCCAAGCCTCAAGCTGGCTGGCGGCCGCGATCTGACGAGAGCGGGCACATTCAGCTTAGAATGCCCGTTGACAGTGCCTACTCCTTTCCTATGGGCTTTCTGCAGTGCGAACGCACCTCCGAAAAGGAAAGAAACCTACTCACGGCCTTAAAAGTCAACGGGACCTGGGATTCCCAGCCGGTCACCCATACTGGTACTTGCCAGGCCTCAAGCTGGCTGGCGGCCGCGATCTGACGAGAGCAGGCACATTCAGCTTAGAATGCCCGTTGACAGCTCCTCCTCCTTTCCTATGGGCTTTCTGCAGTGCGAACGCACCTCCGAAAAGGAAAGAAACCTACTCACGGCCTTAAAAGCCAACGGGACCTGGGATTCCCAGCCGGTCACCCATACTGGTACTTGCCAGGCCTCAAGCTGGCTGGCGGCCGCGATCTGACGAGAGCGGGCACATTCAGCTTAGAATGCCCGTTGACAGCTCCTCCTCCTTTCCTATGGGCTTTCTGCAGTGCGAACGCACCTCCGAAAAGGAAAGAAACCTACTCACGGCCTTAAAAGTCAACGGGACCTGGGATTCCCAGCCGGTCACCCATACTGGTACTTGCCAGGCCTCAAGCTGGCTGGCGGCCGCGATCTGACGAGAGCGGGCACATTCAGCTTAGAATGCCCGTTGACAGCTCCTCCTCCTTTCCTATGGGCTTTCTGCAGTGCGAACGCACCTCCGAAAAGGAAAGAAACCTACTCACGGCCTTAAAAGTCAACGGGACCTGGGATTCCCAGCCGGTCACCCATACTGGTACTTGCCAGGCCTCAAGCTGGCTGGCGGCCGCGATCTGACGAGAGCAGGCACATTCAGCTTAGAATGCCCGTTGACAGCTCCTCCTCCTTTCCTATGGGCTTTCTGCAGTGCGAACTCACCTCCGAAAAGGAAAGAAACCTACTCACGGCCTTAAAAGTCAACGGGACCTGGGATTCCCAGCCGGTCACCCATACTGGTACTTGCCAGGCCTCAAGCTGGCTGGCGGCCGCGATCTGACGAGAGCAGGCACATTCAGCTTAGAATGCCCGTTGACAGCTCCTCCTCCTTTCCTATGGGCTTTCTGCAGTGCGAACGCACCTCCGAAAAGGAAAGAAACCTACTCACGGCCTTAAAAGTCAACGGGACCTGGGATTCCCAGCCGGTCACCCATACTGGTACTTGCCAGGCCTCAAGCTGGCTGGCGGCCGCGATCTGACGAGAGCGGGCACATTCAGCTTAGAATGCCCGTTGACAGCTCCTCCTCCTTTCCTATGGGCTTTCTGCAGTGCGAACGCACCTCCGAAAAGGAAAGAAACCTACTCACGGCCTTAAAAGTCAACGGGACCTGGGATTCCCAGCCGGTCACCCATACTGGTACTTGCCAGGCCTCAAGCTGGCTGGCGGCCGCGATCTGACGAGAGCAGGCACATTCAGCTTAGAATGCCCGTTGACAGCTCCTCCTCCTTTCCTATGGGCTTTCTGCAGTGCGAACTCACCTCCGAAAAGGAAAGAAACCTACTCACGGCCTTAAAAGTCAACGGGACCTGGGATTCCCAGCCGGTCACCCATACTGGTACTTGCCAGGCCTCAAGCTGGCTGGCGGCCGCGATCTGACGAGAGCAGGCACATTCAGCTTAGAATGCCCGTTGACAGCTCCTCCTCCTTTCCTATGGGCTTTCTGCAGTGCGAACGCACCTCCGAAAAGGAAAGAAACCTACTCACGGCCTTAAAAGTCAACGGGACCTGGGATTCCCAGCCGGTCACCCATACTGGTACTTGCCAGGCCTCAAGCTGGCTGGCGGCCGCGATCTGACGAGAGCAGGCACATTCAGCTTAGAATGCCCGTTGACAGCTCCTCCTCCTTTCCTATGGGCTTTCTGCAGTGCGAACGCACCTCCGAAAAGGAAAGAAACCTACTCACGGCCTTAAAAGTCAACGGGACCTGGGATTCCCAGCCGGTCACCCATACTGGTACTTGCCAGGCCTCAAGCTGGCTGGCGGCCGCGATCTGACGAGAGCGGGCACATACAGCTTAGAATGCCCGTTGACAGCTCTTCCTCCTTTCCTATGGGCTTTCTGCAGTGCGAACGCACCTCCGAAAAGGAAAGAAACCTACTCAAGGCCTTAAAAGTCAACGGGACCTGGGATTCCCAGCCGGTCACCCATACTGGTACTTGCCAAGCCTCAAGCTGGCTGGCGGCCGCGATCTGACGAGAGCGGGCACATTCAGCTTAGAATGCCCGTTGACAGTGCCTCCTCCTTTCCTATGGGCTTTCTGCAGTGCGAACGCACCTCCGAAAAGGAAAGAAACCTACTCACGGCCTTAAAAGTCAACGGGACCTGGGATTCCCAGCCGGTCACCCATACTGGTACTTGCCAGGCCTCAAGCTGGCTGGCAGCCGCGATCTGACGAGAGCAGGCACATTCAGCTTAGAATGCCCGTTGACAGCTCCTCCTCCTTTCCTATGGGCTTTCTGCAGTGCGAACGCACCTCCGAAAAGGAAAGAAACCTACTCACGGCCTTAAAAGTCAACGGGACCTGGGATTCCCAGCCGGTCACCCATACTGGTACTTGCCAGGCCTCAAGCTGGCTGGCGGCCGCGATCTGACGAGAGCAGGCACATTCAGCTTAGAATGCCCGTTGACAGCTCCTCCTCCTTTCCTATGGGCTTTCTGCAGTGCGAACGCACCTCCGAAAAGGAAAGAAACCTACTCACGGCCTTAAAAGTCAACGGGACCTGGGATTCCCAGCCGGTCACCCATACTGGTACTTGCCAGGCCTCAAGCTGGCTGGCGGCCGCGATCTGACGAGAGCGGGCACATTCAGCTTAGAATGCCCGTTGACAGCTCCTCCTCCTTTCCTATGGGCTTTCTGCAGTGCGAACGCACCTCCGAAAAGGAAAGAAACCTACCCATGGCCTTAAAAGTCAACGGGACCTGGGATTCCCAGCCGGTCACCCATACTGGTACTTGCCAGGCCTCAAGCTGGCTGGCGGCCGCGATCTGGCGAGAGCAGGCACATTCAGCTTAGAATGCCCGTTGACAGCTCCTCCTCCTTTCCTATGGGCTTTCTGCAGTGCGAACGCACCTCCGAAAAGGAAAGAAACCTACTCACGGCCTTAAAAGTCAACGGGACCTGGGATTCCCAGCCGGTCACCCATACTGGTACTTGCCAGGCCTCAAGCTGGCTGGCAGCCGCGATCTGACGAGAGCAGGCACATTCAGCTTAGAATGCCCGTTGACAGCTCCTCCTCCTTTCCTATGGGCTTTCTGCAGTGCGAACGCACCTCCGAAAAGGAAAGAAACCTACTCACGGCCTTAAAAGTCAACGGGACCTGGGATTCCCAGCCGGTCACCCATACTGGTACTTGCCAGGCCTCAAGCTGGCTGGCGGCCGCGATCTGACGAGAGCGGGCACATTCAGCTTAGAATGCCCGTTGACAGCTCCTCCTCCTTTCCTATGGGCTTTCTGCAGTGCGAACGCACCTCCGAAAAGGAAAGAAACCTACCCATGGCCTTAAAAGTCAACGGGACCTGGGATTCCCAGCCGGTCACCCATACTGGTACTTGCCAGGCCTCAAGCTGGCTGGCGGCCGCGATCTGGCGAGAGCAGGCACATTCAGCTTAGAATGCCCGTTGACAGCTCCTCCTCCTTTCCTATGGGCTTTCTGCAGTGCGAACGCACCTCCGAAAAGGAAAGAAACCTACTCACGGCCTTAAAAGTCAACGGGACCTGGGATTCCCAGCCGGTCACCCATACTGGTACTTGCCAGGCCTCAAGCTGGCTGGCAGCCGCGATCTGACGAGAGCAGGCACATTCAGCTTAGAATGCCCGTTGACAGCTCCTCCTCCTTTCCTATGGGCTTTCTGCAGTGCGAACGCACCTCCGAAAAGGAAAGAAACCTACTCACGGCCTTAAAAGTCAACGGGACCTGGGATTCCCAGCCGGTCACCCATACTGGTACTTGCCAGGCCTCAAGCTGGCTGGCGGCCGCGATCTGACGAGAGCAGGCACATTCAGCTTAGAATGCCAGTTGACAGCTCCTCCTCCTTTCCTATGGGCTTTCTGCAGTGCGAACGCACCTCCGAAAAGGAAAGAAACCTACTCACGGCCTTAAAAGTCAACGGGACCTGGGATTCCCAGCCGGTCACCCATACTGGTACTTGCCAGGCCTCAAGCTGGCTGGCGGCCGCGATCTGACGAGAGCAGGCACATTCAGCTTAGAATGCCCGTTGACAGCTCCTCCTCCTTTCCTATGGGCTTTCTGCAGTGCGAACGCACCTCCGAAAAGGAAAGAAACCTACTCACGGCCTTAAAAGTCAATGGGACCAGGGATTCCCAGCCGGTCACCCATACTGGTACTTGCCAGGCCTCAAGCTGGCTGGCGGCCACGATCTGACGAGAGCAGGCACATTCAGCTTAGAATGCCCGTTGACAGCTCCTCCTCCTTTCCTATGGGCTTTCTGCAGTGCGAACGCACCTCCGAAAAGGAAAGAAACCTACTCACGGCCTTAAAAGTCAACGGGACCTGGGATTCCCAGCCGGTCACCCATACTGGTACTTGCCAGGCCTCAAGCTGGCTGGCGGCCGCGATCTGACGAGAGCAGGCACATTCAGCTTAGAATGCCCGTTGACAGCTCCTCCTCCTTTCCTATGGGCTTTCTGCAGTGCGAACGCACCTCCGAAAAGGAAAGAAACCTACTCACGGCCTTAAAAGTCAACGGGACCTGGGATTCCCAGCCGGTCACCCATACTGGTACTTGCCAGGCCTCAAGCTGGCTGGCGGCCGCGATCTGACGAGAGCAGGCACATTCAGCTTAGAATGCCCGTTGACAGCTCCTCCTCCTTTCCTATGGGCTTTCTGCAGTGCGAACGCACCTCCGAAAAGGAAAGAAACCTACTCACGGCCTTAAAAGTCAACGGGACCTGGGATTCCCAGCCGGTCACCCATACTGGTACTTGCCAGGCCTCAAGCTGGCTGGCGGCCGCGATCTGACGAGAGCAGGCACATTCAGCTTAGAATGCCCGTTGACAGCTCCTCCTCCTTTCCTATGGGCTTTCTGCAGTGCGAACGCACCTCCGAAAAGGAAAGAAACCTACTCACGGCCTTAAAAGTCAACGGGACCTGGGATTCCCAGCCGGTCACCCATACTGGTACTTGCCAGGCCTCAAGCGGGCTGGCGGCCGCGATCTGACGAGAGCAGGCACATTCAGCTTAGAATGCCCGTTGACAGCTCCTCCTCCTTTCCTATGGGCTTTCTGCAGTGCGAACGCACCTCCGAAAAGGAAAGAAACCTACTCACGGCCTTAAAAGTCAACGGGACCTGGGATTCCCAGCCGGTCACCCATACTGGTACTTGCCAGGCCTCAAGCTGGCTGGCGGCCGCGATCTGACGAGAGCAGGCACATTCAGCTTAGAATGCCTGTTGACAGCTCCTCCTCCTTTCCTATGGGCTTTCTGCAGTGCGAACGCACCTCCGAAAAGGAAAGAAACCTACTCACGGCCTTAAAAGTCAACGGGACCTGGGATTCCCAGCCGGTCACCCATACTGGTACTTGCCAGGCCTCAAGCTGGCTGGCGGCTGCGATCTGACGAGAGCAGGCACATTCAGCTTAGAATGCCCGTTGACAGCTGCTCCTCCTTTCCTATGGGCTTTCTGCAGTGCGAACGCACCTCCGAAAAGGAAAGAAACCTACTCACGGCCTTAAAAGTCAACGGGACCTGGGATTCCCAGCCGGTCACCCATACTGGTACTTGCCAGGCCTCAAGCTGGCTGGCGGCCGCGATCTGACGAGAGCAGGCACATTCAGCTTAGAATGCCAGTTGACAGCTCCTCCTCCTTTCCTATGGGCTTTCTGCAGTGCGAACGCACCTCCGAAAAGGAAAGAAACCTACTCACGGCCTTAAAAGTCAACGGGACCTGGGATTCCCAGCCGGTCACCCATACTGGTACTTGCCAGGCCTCAAGCTGGCTGGCGGCCGCGATCTGACGAGAGCAGGCACATTCAGCTTAGAATGCCCGTTGACAGCTCCTCCTCCTTTCCTATGGGCTTTCTGCAGTGCGAACGCACCTCCGCAAAGGAAAGAAACCTACTCACGGCCTTAAAAGTCAACGGGACCAGGGATTCCCAGCCGGTCACCCATACTGGTACTTGCCAGGCCTCAAGCTGGCTGGCGGCCGCGATCTGACGAGAGCAGGCACATTCAGCTTAGAATGCCCGTTGACAGCTCCTCCTCCTTTCCTATGGGCTTTCTGCAGTGCGAACGCACCTCCGAAACGGAAAGAAACCTACTCACGGCCTTAAAAGTCAACGGGACCTGGGATTCCCAGCCGGGCACCCATACTGGTACTTGCCAGGCCTCAAGCTGGCTGGCGGCCGCGATCTGACGAGAGCAGGCACATTCAGCTTAGAATGCCCGTTGACAGCTCCTCCTCCTTTCCTATGGGCTTTCTGCAGTGCGAACGCACCTCCGAAACGGAAAGAAACCTACTCACGGCCTTAAAAGTCAACGGGACCTGGGATTCCCAGCTGGTCACCCATACTGGTACTTGCCAGGCCTCAAGCTGGCTGGCGGCCGCGATCTGACGAGAGCAGGCACATTCAGCTTAGAATGCCCGTTGACAGCTCCTCCTCCTTTCCTATGGGCTTTCTGCAGTGCGAACGCACCTCCGAAAAGGAAAGAAACCTACTCACGGCCTTAAAAGTCAACGGGACCTGGGATTCCCAGCCGGTCACCCATACTGGTACTTGCCAGGCCTCAAGCTGGCTGGCGGCCACGATCTGACGAGAGCAGGCACATTCAGCTTAGAATGCCCGTTGACAGCTCCTCCTCCTTTCCTATGGGCTTTCTGCAGTGCGAACGCACCTCCGAAAAGGAAAGAAACCTACTCACGGCCTTAAAAGTCAACGGGACCTGGGATTCCCAGCCGGTCACCCATACTGGTACTTGCCAGGCCTCAAGCTGGCTGGCGGCCGCGATCTGACGAGAGCAGGCACATTCAGCTTAGAATGCCCGTTGACAGCTCCTCCTCCTTTCCTATGGGCTTTCTGCAGTGCGAACGCACCTCCGAAAAGGAAAGAAACCTACTCACGGCCTTAAAAGTCAACGGGACCTGGGATTCCCAGCCGGTCACCCATACTGGTACTTGCCAGGCCTCAAGCTGGCTGGCGGCCGCGATCTGACGAGAGCAGGCACATTCAGCTTAGAATGCCCGTTGACAGCTCCTCCTCCTTTCCTATGGGCTTTCTGCAGTGCGAACGCACCTCCGAAAAGGAAAGAAACCTACTCACGGCCTTAAAAGTCAACGGGACCTGGGATTCCCAGCCGGTCACCCATACTGGTACTTGACAGGCCTCAAGCTGGCTGGCGGCCGCGATCTGACGAGAGCAGGCACATTCAGCTTAGAATGCCCGTTGACAGCTCCTCCTCCTTTCCTATGGGCTTTCTGCAGTGCGAACGCACCTCCGAAAAGGAAAGAAACCTACTCACGGCCTTAAAAGTCAACGGGACCTGGGATTCCCAGCCGGTCACCCATACTGGTACTTACTAGGCCTCAAGCTGGCTGGCGGCCGCGATCTGACGAGAGCAGGCACATTCAGCTTAGAATGCCCGTTGACAGCTCCTCCTCCTTTCCTATGGGCTTTCTGCAGTGCGAACGCACCTCCGAAAACGAAAGAAACCTACTCACGGCCTTAAAAGTCAACGGGACCTGGGATTCCCAGCCGGTCACCCATACTGGTACTTGCCAGGCCTCAAGCTGGCTGGCGGTCGCGATCTGACGAGAGCAGGCACATTCAGCTTAGAATGCCGGTTGATAGCTCCTCCTCCTTTCCTATGGGCTTTCTGCAGTGCGAACGCACCTCCGAAAAGGAAAGAAACCTACTCACGGCCTTAAAAGTCAACGGGACCTGGGATTCCCAGCCGGTCACCCATACTGGTACTTGACAGGCCTCAAGCTGGCTGGCGGCCGCGATCTGACGAGAGCAGGCACATTCAGCTTAGAATGCCCGTTGACAGCTCCTCCTCCTTTCCTATGGGCTTTCTGCAGTGCGAACGCACCTCCGAAAAGGAAAGAAACCTACTCACGGCCTTAAAAGTCAACGGGACCTGGGATTCCCAGCCGGTCACCCATACTGGTACTTACTAGGCCTCAAGCTGACTGGCGGCCGTGATCTGACGAGAGCAGGCACATTCAGCTTAGAATGCCCGTTGACAGCTCCTCCTCCTTTCCTATGGGCTTTCTGCAGTGCGAACGCACCTCCGAAAAGGAAAGAAACCTACTCACGGCCTTAAAAGTCAACGGGACCTGGGATTCCCAGCCGGTCACCCATACTGGTACTTGCCAGGCCTCAAGCTGGCTGGCGGCCGCGATCTGACGAGAGCACGCACATTCAGCTTAGAATGCCCGTTGACAGCTCCTCCTCCTTTCCTATGGGCTTTCTGCAGTGCGAACGCACCTCCGAAAAGGAAAGAAACCTACTCACGGCCTTAAAAGTCAACGGGACCTGGGATTCCCAGCCGGTCACCCATACTGGTACTTGCCAGGCCTCAAGCTGGCTGGCGGCCGCGATCTGACGAGAGCAGGCACATTCAGCTTAGAATGCCCGTTGACAGCTCCTCCTCCTTTCCTATGGGCTTTCTGCAGTGCGAACGCACCTCCGAAAAGGAAAGAAACCTACTCACGGCCTTAAAAGTCAACGGGACCTGGGATTCCCAGCCGGTCACCCATACTGGTACTTGCCAGGCCTCAAGCTGGCTGGCGGCCGCGATCTGACGAGAGCAGGCACATTCAGCTTAGAATGCCCGTTGACAGCTCCTCCTCCTTTCCTATGGGCTTTCTGCAGTGCGAACGCACCTCCGAAAAGGAAAGAAACCTACTCACGGCCTTAAAAGTCAACGGGACCTGGGATTCCCAGCCGGTCACCCATACTGGTACTTGACAGGCCTCAAGCTGGCTGGCGGCCGCGATCTGACGAGAGCAGGCACATTCAGCTTAGAATGCCCGTTGACAGCTCCTCCTCCTTTCCTATGGGCTTTCTGCAGTGCGAACGCACCTCCGAAAAGGAAAGAAACCTACTCACGGCCTTAAAAGTCAACGGGACCTGGGATTCCCAGCCGGTCACCCATACTGGTACTTACTAGGCCTCAAGCTGGCTGGCGGCCGCGATCTGACGAGAGCAGGCACATTCAGCTTAGAATGCCCGTTGACAGCTCCTCCTCCTTTCCTATGGGCTTTCTGCAGTGCGAACGCACCTCCGAAAAGGAAAGAAACCTACTCACGGCCTTAAAAGTCAACGGGACCTGGGATTCCCAGCCGGTCACCCATACTGGTACTTACTAGGCCTCAAGCTGACTGGCGGCCGTGATCTGACGAGAGCAGGCACATTCAGCTTAGAATGCCCGTTGACAGCTCCTCCTCCTTTCCTATGGGCTTTCTGCAGTGCGAACGCACCTCCGAAAAGGAAAGAAACCTACTCACGGCCTTAAAAGTCAACGGGACCTGGGATTCCCAGCCGGTCACCCATACTGGTACTTGCCAGGCCTCAAGCTGGCTGGCGGCCGCGATCTGACGAGAGCAGGCACATTCAGCTTAGAATGCCCGTTGACAGCTCCTCCTCCTTTCCTATGGGCTTTCTGCAGTGCGAACGCACCTCCGAAAAGGAAAGAAACCTACTCACGGCCTTAAAAGTCAACGGGACCTGGGATTCCCAGCCGGTCACCCATACTGGTACTTGCCAGGCCTCAAGCTGGCTGGCGGCCGCGATCTGACGAGAGCAGGCACATTCAGCTTAGAATGCCCGTTGACAGCTCCTCCTCCTTTCCTATGGGCTTTCTGCAGTGCGAACGCACCTCCGAAAAGGAAAGAAACCTACTCACGGCCTTAAAAGTCAACGGGACCTGGGATTCCCAGCCGGTCACCCATACTGGTACTTGCCAGGCCTCAAGCTGGCTGGCGGCCGCGATCTGACGAGAGCAGGCACATTCAGCTTAGAATGCCCGTTGACAGCTCCTCCTCCTTTCCTATGGGCTTTCTGCAGTGCGAACGCACCTCCGAAAAGGAAAGAAACCTACTCACGGCCTTAAAAGTCAACGGGACCTGGGATTCCCAGCCGGTCACCCATACTGGTACTTGACAGGCCTCAAGCTGGCTGGCGGCCGCGATCTGACGAGAGCAGGCACATTCAGCTTAGAATGCCCGTTGACAGCTCCTCCTCCTTTCCTATGGGCTTTCTGCAGTGCGAACGCACCTCCGAAAAGGAAAGAAACCTACTCACGGCCTTAAAAGTCAACGGGACCTGGGATTCCCAGCCGGTCACCCATACTGGTACTTACTAGGCCTCAAGCTGGCTGGCGGCCGCGATCTGACGAGAGCAGGCACATTCAGCTTAGAATGCCCGTTGACAGCTCCTCCTCCTTTCCTATGGGCTTTCTGCAGTGCGAACGCACCTCCGAAAAGGAAAGAAACCTACTCACGGCCTTAAAAGTCAACGGGACCTGGGATTCCCAGCCGGTCACCCATACTGGTACTTGCCAGGCCTCAAGCTGGCTGGCGGCCGCGATCTGACGAGAGCAGGCACATTCAGCTTAGAATGCCCGTTGACAGCTCCTCCTCCTTTCCTATGGGCTTTCTGCAGTGCGAACGCACCTCCGAAAAGGAAAGAAACCTACTCACGGCCTTAAAAGTCAACGGGACCTGGGATTCCCAGCCGGTCACCCATACTGGTACTTGCCAGGCCTCAAGCTGGCTGGTGGCCGCGATCTGACGAGAGCAGGCACATTCAGCTTAGAATGCCCGTTGACAGCTCCTCCTCCTTTCCTATGGGCTTTCTGCAGTGCGAACGCACCTCCGAAAAGGAAAGAAACCTACACACGGCCTTAAAAGTCAACGGGACCTGGGATTCCCAGCCGGTCACCCATACTGGTACTTGCCAGGCCTCAAGCTGGCTGGCGGCCGCGATCTGACGAGAGCAGGCACATTCAGCTTAGAATGCCCGTTGACAGCTCCTCCTCCTTTCCTATGGGCTTTCTGCAGTGCGAACGCACCTCCGAAAAGGAAAGAAACCTACTCACGGCCTTAAAAGTCAACGGGACCTGGGATTCCCAGCCGGTCACCCATACTGGTACTTGCCAGGCCTCAAGCTGGCTGGCGGCCGCGATCTGACGAGAGCAGGCACATTCAGCTTAGAATGCCCGTTGACAGCTCCTCCTCCTTTCCTATGGGCTTTCTGCAGTGCGAACGCACCTCCGAAAAGGAAAGAAACCTACTCACGGCCTTAAAAGTCAACGGGACCTGGGATTCCCAGCCGGTCACCCATACTGGTACTTGCCAGGCCTCAAGCTGGCTGGCGGCCGCGATCTGACGAGAGCAGGCACATTCAGCTTAGAATGCCCGTTGACAGCTCCTCCTCCTTTCCTATGGGCTTTCTGCAGTGCGAACGCACCTCCGAAAAGGAAAGAAACCTACTCACGGCCTTAAAAGTCAACGGGACCTGGGATTCCCAGCCGGTCACCCATACTGGTACTTGCCAGGCCTCAAGCTGGCTGGCGGCCGCGATCTGACGAGAGCAGGCACATTCAGCTTAGAATGCCCGTTGACAGCTCCTCCTCCTTTCCTATGGGCTTTCTGCAGTGCGAACGCACCTCCGAAAAGGAAAGAAACCTACTCACGGCCTTAAAAGTCAACGGGACCTGGGATTCCCAGCCGGTCACCCATACTGGTACTTGCCAGGCCTCAAGCTGGCTGGCGGCCGCGATCTGACGAGAGCAGGCACATTCAGCTTAGAATGCCTGTTGACAGCTCCTCCTCCTTTCCTATGGGCTTTCTGCAGTGCGAACGCACCTCCGAAAAGGAAAGAAACCTACTCACGGCCTTAAAAGTCAACGGGACCTGGGATTCCCAGCCGGTCACCCATACTGGTACTTGCCAGGCCTCAAGCTGGCTGGCGGCCGCGATCTGACGAGAGCAGGCACATTCAGCTTAGAATGCCCGTTGACAGCTCCTCCTCCTTTCCTATGGGCTTTCTGCAGTGCGAACGCACCTCCGAAAAGGAAAGAAACCTACTCACGGCCTTAAAAGTCAACGGGACCTGGGATTCCCAGCCGGTCACCCATACTGGTACTTGCCAGGCCTCAAGCTGGCTGGCGGCCGCGATCTGACGAGAGCAGGCACATTCAGCTTAGAATGCCCGTTGACAGCTCCTCCTCCTTTCCTATGGGCTTTCTGCAGTGCGAACGCACCTCCGAAAACGAAAGAAACCTACTCACGGCCTTAAAAGTCAACGGGACCTGGGATTCCCAGCCGGTCACCCATACTGGTACTTGCCAGGCCTCAAGCTGGCTGGCGGCCGCGATCTGACGAGAGCAGGCACATTCAGCTTAGAATGCCCGTTGACAGCTCCTCCTCCTTTCCTATGGGCTTTCTGCAGTGCGAACGCACCTCCGAAAAGGAAAGAAACCTACTCACGGCCTTAAAAGTCAACGGGACCTGGGATTCCCAGCCGGTCACCCATACTGGTACTTGCCAGGCCTCAAGCTGGCTGGCGGCCGCGATCTGACGAGAGCAGGCACATTCAGCTGAGAATGCCTGTTGACAGCTCCTCCTCCTTTCCTATGGGCTTTCTGCAGTGCGAACGCACCTCCGAAAAGGAAAGAAACCTACTCACGGCCTTAAAAGTCAACGGGACCTGGGATTCCCAGCCGGTCACCCATACTGGTACTTGCCAGGCCTCAAGCTGGCTGGCGGCCGCGATCTGACGAGAGCAGGCACATTCAGCTTAGAATGCCCGTTGACAGCTCCTCCTCCTTTCCTATGGGCTTTCTGCAGTGCGAACGCACCTCCGAAAAGGAAAGAAACCTACTCACGGCCTTAAAAGTCAACGGGACCTGGGATTCCCAGCCGGTCACCCATACTGGTACTTGCCAGGCCTCAAGCTGGCTGGCAGCCGCGATCTGACGAGAGCAGGCACATTCAGCTTAGAATGCCCGTTGACAGCTCCTCCTCCTTTCCTATGGGCTTTCTGCAGTGCGAACGCACCTCCGAAAAGGAAAGAAACCTACTCACGGCCTTAAAAGTCAACGGGACCTGGGATTCCCAGCCGGTCACCCATACTGGTACTTGCCAGGCCTCAAGCTGGCTGGTGGCCGCGATCTGACGAGAGCAGGCACATTCAACTTAGAATGCCCGTTGACAGCTCCTCCTCCTTTCCTATGGGCTTTCTGCAGTGCGAAAACACCTCCGAAAAGGAAAGAAACCTACTCACGGCCTTAAAAGTCAACGGGACCTGGGATTCCCAGCCGGTCACCCATACTGGTACTTGCCAGGCCTCAAGCTGGCTGGTGGCCGCGACCTGACGAGAGCAGGCACATTCAGCTTAGAATGCCCGTTGACAGCTCCTCCTCCTTTCCTATGGGCTTTCTGCAGTGCGAACGCACCTCCGAAAAGGAAAGAAACCTACTCACGGCCTTAAAAGTCAACGGGACCTGGGATTTCCAGCCGGTCACCCATACTGGTACTTGCCACGCCTCAAGCTGGCTGGCGGCCGCAATCTGACGAGAGCAGGCACATTCAGCTTAGAATGCCCGTTGACAGCTCCTCCTCCTTTCCTATGGGCTTTCTGCAGTGCGAAAACACCTCCGAAAAGGAAAGAAACCTACTCACGGCCTTAAAAGTCAACGGGACCTGGGATTCCCAGCCGGTCACCCATACTGGTACTTGCCAGGCCTCAAGCTGGCTGGTGGCCGCGACCTGACGAGAGCAGGCACATTCAGCTTAGAATGCCCGTTGACAGCTCCTCCTCCTTTCCTATGGGCTTTCTGCAGTGCGAACGCACCTCCGAAAAGGAAAGAAACCTACTCACGGCCTTAAAAGTCAACGGGACCTGGGATTCCCAGCCGGTCACCCATACTGGTACTTGCCAGGCCTCAAGCTGGCTGGCGGCCGCGATCTGACGAGAGCAGGCACATTCAGCTTAGAATGCCCGTTGACAGCTCCTCCTCCTTTCCTATGGGCTTTCTGCAGTGCGAACGCACCTCCGAAAAGGAAAGAAACCTACTCACGGCCTTAAAAGTCAACGGGACCTGGGATTCCCAGCCGGTCACCCATACTGGTACTTGCCAGGCCTCAAGCTGGCTGGCGGCCGCGATCTGACGAGAGCAGGCACATTCAGCTTAGAATGCCCGTTGACAGCTCCTCCTCCTTTCCTATGGGCTTTCTGCAGTGCGAACGCACCTCCGAAAAGGAAAGAAACCTACTCACGGCCTTAAAAGTCAACGGGACCTGGGATTCCCAGCCGGTCACCCATACTGGTACTTGCCAGGCCTCAAGCTGGCTGGCGGCCGCGATCTGACGAGAGCAGGCACATTCAGCTTAGAATGCCCGTTGACAGCTCCTCCTCCTTTCCTATGGGCTTTCTGCAGTGCGAACGCACCTCCGAAAAGGAAAGAAACCTACTCACGGCCTTAAAAGTCAACGGGACCTGGGATTCCCAGCCGGTCACCCATACTGGTACTTGCCAGGCCTCAAGCTGGCTGGCGGCCGCGATCTGACGAGAGCAGGCACATTCAGCTTAGAATGCCCGTTGACAGCTCCTCCTCCTTTCCTATGGGCTTTCTGCAGTGCGAACGCACCTCCGAAAAGGAAAGAAACCTACTCACGGCCTTAAAAGTCAACGGGACCTGGGATTCCCAGCCGGTCACCCATACTGGTACTTGCCAGGCCTCAAGCTGGCTGGCGGCCGCGATCTGACGAGAGCAGGCACATTCAGCTTAGAATGCCCGTTGACAGCTCCTCCTCCTTTCCTATGGGCTTTCTGCAGTGCGAGCGCACCTCCGAAAAGGAAAGAAACCTACTCACGGCCTTAAAAGTCAACGGGACCTGGGATTCCCAGCCGGTCACCCATACTGGTACTTGCCAGGCCTCAAGCTGGCGGCCGCGATCTGACGAGAGCAGGCACATTCAGCTTAGAATGCCCGTTGACAGCTCCTCCTCCTTTCCTATGGGCTTTCTGCAGTGCGAACGCACCTCCGAAAAGGAAAGAAACCTACTCACGGCCTTAAAAGTCAACGGGACCTGGGATTCCCAGCCGGTCACCCATACTGGTACTTGCCAGGCCTCAAGCTGGCTGGCGGCCGCGATCTGACGAGAGCAGGCACATTCAGCTTAGAATGCCTGTTGACAGCTCCTCCTCCTTTCCTATGGGCTTTCTGCAGTGCAAACGCACCTCCGAAAAGGAAAGAAACCTACTCACGGCCTTAAAAGTCAACGGGACCTGGGATTCCCAGCCGGTCACCCATACTGGTACTTGCCAGGCCTCAAGCTGGCTGGCGGCCGCGATCTGACGAGAGCAGGCACATTCAGCTTAGAATGCCAGTTGACAGCTCCTCCTCCTTTCCTATGGGCTTTCTGCAGTGCGAACGCACCTCCGAAAAGGAAAGAAACCTACTCACGGCCTTAAAAGTCAACGGGACCTGGGATTCCCAGCCGGTCACCCATACTGGTACTTGCCAGGCCTCAAGCTGGCTGGCGGCCGCGATCTGACGAGAGCAGGCACATTCAGCTTAGAATGCCCGTTGACAGCTCCTCCTCCTTTCCTATGGGCTTTCTGCAGTGCGAACGCACCTCCGAAAAGGAAAGAAACCTACTCACGGCCTTAAAAGTCAACGGGACCTGGGATTCCCAGCCGGTCACCCATACTGGTACTTGCCAGGCCTCAAGCTGGCTGGCGGCCGCGATCTGACGAGAGCAGGCACATTCAGCTTAGAATGCCTGTTGACAGCTCCTCCTCCTTTCCTATGGGCTTTCTGCAGTGCGAACGCACCTCCGAAAAGGAAAGAAACCTACTCACGGCCTTAAAAGTCAACGGGACCTGGGATTCCCAGCCGGTCACCCATACTGGTACTTGCCAGGCCTCAAGCTGGCTGGCGGCCGCGATCTGACGAGAGCAGGCACATTCAGCTTAGAATGCCCGTTGACAGCTCCTCCTCCTTTCCTATGGGCTTTCTGCAGTGCGAACGCACCTCCGAAAAGGAAAGAAACCTACTCACGGCCTTAAAAGTCAACGGGACCTGGGATTCCCAGCCGGTCACCCATACTGGTACTTGCCAAGCCTCAAGCTGGCTGGCGGCCGCGATCTGACGAGAGCAGGCACATTCAGCTTAGAATGCCCGTTGACAGCTCCTCCTCCTTTCCTATGGGCTTTCTGCAGTGCGAACGCACCTCCGAAAAGGAAAGAAACCTACTCACGGCCTTAAAAGTCAACGGGACCTGGGATTCCCAGCCGGTCACCCATACTGGTACTTGCCAGGCCTCAAGCTGGCTGGCGGCCGCGATCTGACGAGAGCAGGCACATTCAGCTTAGAATGCCCGTTGACAGCTCCTCCTCCTTTCCTATGGGCTTTCTGCAGTGCGAACGCACCTCCGAAAAGGAAAGAAACCTACTCACGGCCTTAAAAGTCAACGGGACCTGGGATTCCCAGCCGGTCACCCATACTGGTACTTGCCAGGCCTCAAGCTGGCTGGCGGCCGCGATCTGACGAGAGCAGGCACATTCAGCTTAGAATGCCCGTTGACAGCTCCTCCTCCTTTCCTATGGGCTTTCTGCAGTGCGAACGCACCTCCGAAAAGGAAAGAAACCTACTCACGGCCTTAAAAGTCAACGTGACCTGGGAATCCCAGCCGGTCACCCATACTGGTACTTGCCAGGCCTCAAGCTGGCTGGCGGCCGCGATCTGACGAGAGCAGGCACATTCAGCTTAGAATGCCCGTTGACAGCTCCTCCTCCTTTCCTATGGGCTTTCTGCAGTGCGAACGCACCTCCGAAAAGGAAAGAAACCTACTCACGGCCTTAAAAGTCAACGGGACCTGGCATTCCCAGCCGGTCACCCATACTGGTACTTGCCAGGCCTCAAGCGGGCTGGCGGCCGCGATCTGACGAGAGCAGGCACATTCAGCTTAGAATGCCCGTTGACAGCTCCTCCTCCTTTCCTATGGGCTTTCTGCAGTGCGAACGCACCTCCGAAAAGGAAAGAAACCTACTCACGGCCTTAAAAGTCAACGGGACCTGGGATTCCCAGCCGGTCACCCATACTGGTACTTGCCAGGCCTCAAGCTGGCTGGCGGCCACGATCTGACGAGAGCAGGCACATTCAGCTTAGAATGCCCGTTGACAGCTCCTCCTCCTTTCCTATGGGCTTTCTGCAGTGCGAACGCACCTCCGAAAAGGAAAGAAACCTACTCACGGCCTTAAAAGTCAACGGGACCTGGGATTCCCAGCCGGTCACCCATACTGGTACTTGCCAGGCCTCAAGCTGGCTGGCGGCCGCGATCTGACGAGAGCAGGCACATTCAGCTTAGAATGCCCGTTGACAGCTCCTCCTCCTTTCCTATGGGCTTTCTGCAGTGCGAACGCACCTCCGAAAAGGAAAGAAACCTACTCACGGCCTTAAAAGTCAACGGGACCTGGGATTCCCAGCCGGTCACCCATACTGGTACTTGCCAGGCCTCAAGCTGGCTGGCGGCCGCGATCTGACGAGAGCAGGCACATTCAGCTTAGAATGCCCGTTGACAGCTCCTCCTCCTTTCCTATGGGCTTTCTGCAGTGCGAACGCACCTCCGAAAAGGAAAGAAACCTACTCACGGCCTTAAAAGTCAACGTGACCTGGGACTCCCAGCCGGTCACCCATACTGGTACTTGCCAGGCCTCAAGCTGGCTGGCGGCCGCGATCTGACGAGAGCAGGCACATTCAGCTTAGAATGCCCGTTGACAGCTCCTCCTCCTTTCCTATGGGCTTTCTGCAGTGCGAACGCACCTCCGAAAAGGAAAGAAACCTACTCACGGCCTTAAAAGTCAACGGGACCTGGCATTCCCAGCCGGTCACCCATACTGGTACTTGCCAGGCCTCAAGCGGGCTGGCGGCCGCGATCTGACGAGAGCAGGCACATTCAGCTTAGAATGCCCGTTGACAGCTCCTCCTCCTTTCCTATGGGCTTTCTGCAGTGCGAACGCACCTCCGAAAAGGAAAGAAACCTACTCACGGCCTTTAAAATTCATCGGGACCTGGGATTCCCAGCCGGTCACCCATACTGGTACTTGCCAGGCCTCAAGCTGGCTGGCGGCCGCGATCTGACGAGAGCAGGCACATTCAGCTTAGAATGCCCGTTGACAGCTCCTCCTCCTTTCCTATGGGCTTTCTGCAGTGCGAACGCACCTCCGAAAAGGAAAGAAACCTACTCACGGCCTTAAAAGTCAACGGGACCTGGGATTCCCAGCCGGTCACCCATACTGGTACTTGCCAGGCCTCAAGCTGGCTGGCGGCCGCGATCTGACGAGAGCAGGCACATTCAGCTTAGAATGCCAGTTGACAGCTCCTCCTCCTTTCCTATGGGCTTTCTGCAGTGCGAACGCACCTCCGAAAAGGAAAGAAACCTACTCACGGCCTTAAAAGTCAACGGGACCTGGGATTCCCAGCCGGTCACCCATACTGGTACTTGCCAGGCCTCAAGCGGGTTGGCGGCCGCGATCTGATGAGAGCAGGCACATTCAGCTTAGAATGCCCGTTGACAGCTCCTCCTCCTTTCCTATGGGCTTTCTGCAGTGCGAACGCACCTCCGAAAAGGAAAGAAACCTACTCACGGCCTTAAAAGTCAACGGGACCTGGGATTCCCAGCCGGTCACCCATACTGGTACTTGCCAGGCCTCAAGCGGGCTGGCGGCCGCGATCTGACGAGAGCAGGCACATTCAGCTTAGAATACCCGTTGACAGCTCCTCCTCCTTTCCTATGGGCTTTCTGCAGTGCGAACGCACCTCCGAAAAGGAAAGAAACCTACTCACGGCCTTAAAAGTCAACGTGACCTGGGATTCCCAGCCGGTCACCCATACTGGTACTTGCCAGGCCTCAAGCTGGCTGGCGGCCGCGATCTGACGAGAGCAGGCACATTCAGCTTAGAATGCCCGTTGACAGCTCCTCCTCCTTTCCTATGGGCTTTCTGCAGTGCGAACGCACCTCCGAAAAGGAAAGAAACCTACTCACGGCCTTAAAAGTCAACGGGACCTGGGATTCCCAGCCGGTCACCCATACTGGTACTTACCAGGCCTCAAGCGGGCTGGCGGCCGCCATCTGACGAGAGCAGGCACATTCAGCTTAGAATGCCCGTTGACAGCTCCTCCTCCTTTCCTATGGGCTTTCTGCAGTGCGAACGCACCTCCGAAAAGGAAAGAAACCTACTCACGGCCTTAAAAGTCAACGGGACCTGGGATTCCCAGACGGTCACCCATACTGGTACTTGCCAGGCCTCAAGCTGGCTGGCGGCCGCGATCTGACGAGAGCAGGCACATTCAGCTTAGAATGCCCGTTGACAGCTCCTCCTCCTTTCCTATGGGCTTTCTGCAGTGCGAACGCACCTCCGAAAAGGAAAGAAACCTACTCACGGACTTAAAAGTCAACGGGACCTGGGATTCCCAGCCGGTCACCCATACTGGTACTTGCCAGGCCTCAAGCTGGCTGGCGGCCGCGATCTGACGAGAGCAGGCACATTCAGCTTAGAATGCCCGTTGACAGCTCCTCCTCCTTTCCTATGGGCTTTCTGCAGTGCGAACGCACCTCCGAAAAGGAAAGAAACCTACTCACGGCCTTAAAAGTCAACGGGACCTGGGATTCCCAGCCGGTCACCCATACTGGTACTTGCCAGGCCTCAAGCTGGCTGGCGGCCGCGATCTGACGAGAGCAGGCACATTCAGCTTAGAATGCCCGTTGACAGCTCCTCCTCCTTTCCTATGGGCTTTCTGCAGTGCGAACGCACCTCCGAAAAGGAAAGAAACCTACTCACGGCCTTAAAAGTCAACGGGACCTGGGATTCCCAGCCGGTCACCCATACTGGTACTTGCCAGGCCTCAAGCGGGCTGGCGGCCGCGATCTGACGAGAGCAGGCACATTCAGCTTAGAATGCCCGTTGACAGCTCCTCCTCCTTTCCTATGGGCTTTCTGCAGTGCGAACGCACCTCCGAAAAGGAAAGAAACCTACTCACGGCCTTAAAAGTCAACGGGACCTGGGATTCCCAGCCGGTCACCCATACTGGTACTTGCCAGGCCTCAAGCTGGCTGGCGGCCGCGATCTGACGAGAGCAGGCACATTCAGCTTAGAATGCCCGTTGACAGCTCCTCCTCCTTTCCTATGGGCTTTCTGCAGTGCGAACGCACCTCCGAAAAGGAAAGAAACCTACTCACGGCCTTAAAAGTCAACGGGACCTGGGATTCCCAGCCGGTCACCCATACTGGTACTTGCCAGGCCTCAAGCTGGTTGGCGGCCGCGATCCGACGAGAGCAGGCACATTCAGCTTAGAATGCCCGTTGACAGCTCCTCCTCCTTTCCTATGGGCTTTCTGCAGTGCGAACGCACCTCCGAAAAGGAAAGAAACCTACTCACGGCCTTAAAAGTCAACGGGACCTGGGATTCCCAGCCGGTCACCCATACTGGTACTTGCCAGGCCTCAAGCGGGCTGGCGGCCGCGATCTGACGAGAGCAGGCACATTCAGCTTAGAATGCCCGTTGACAGCTCCTCCTCCTTTCCTATGGGCTTTCTGCAGTGCGAACGCACCTCCGAAAAGGAAAGAAACCTACTCACGGCCTTAAAAGTCAACGGGACCTGGGATTCCCAGCCGGTCACCCATACTGGTACTTGCCAGGCCTCAAGCTGGCTGGCGGCCGCGATCTGACGAGAGCAGGCACATTCAGCTTAGAATGCCCGTTGACAGCTCCTCCTCCTTTCCTATGGGCTTTCTGCAGTGCGAACGCACCTCCGAAAAGGAAAGAAACCTACTCACGGCCTTAAAAGTCAACGGGACCTGGGATTCCCAGCCGGTCACCCATACTGGTACTTGCCAGGCCTCAAGCTGGCTGGCGGCCGCGATCTGACGAGAGCAGGCACATTCAGCTTAGAATGCCCGTTGACAGCTCCTCCTCCTTTCCTATGGGCTTTCTGCAGTGCGAACGCACCTCCGAAAAGGAAAGAAACCTACTCACGGCCTTAAAAGTCAACGGGACCTGGGATTCCCAGCCGGTCACCCATACTGGTACTTGCCAGGCCTCAAGCTGGCTGGCGGCCGCGATCTGACGAGAGCAGGCACATTCAGCTTAGAATGCCCGTTGACAGCTCCTCCTCCTTTCCTATGGGCTTTCTGCAGTGTGAACGCACCTCCGAAAAGGAAAGAAACCTACTCACGGCCTTAAAAGTCAACGGGACCTGGGATTCCCAGCCGGTCACCCATACTGGTACTTGCCAGGCCTCAAGCGGGCTGGCGGCCGCGATCTGACGAGAGCAGGCACATTCAGCTTAGAATGCCCGTTGACAGCTCCTCCTCCTTTCCTATGGGCTTTCTGCAGTGCGAACGCACCTCCGAAAAGGAAAGAAACCTACTCACGGCCTTAAAAGTCAACGGGACCTGGGATTCCCAGCCGGTCACCCATACTGGTACTTGCCAGGCCTCAAGCTGGCTGGCGGCCGCGATCCGACGAGAGCAGGCACATTCAGCTTAGAATGCCCGTTGACAGCTCCTCCTCCTTTCCTATGGGCTTTCTGCAGTGCGAACGCACCTCCGAAAAGGAAAGAAACCTACTCACGGCCTTAAAAGTCAACGGGACCTGGGATTCCCAGCCGGTCACCCATACTGGTACTTGCCAGGCCTCAAGCGGGCTGGCGGCCGCGATCTGACGAGAGCAGGCACATTCAGCTTAGAATGCCCGTTGACTGCTCCTCCTCCTTTCCTATGGGCTTTCTGCAGTGCGAACGCACCTCCGAAAAGGAAAGAAACCTACTCACGGCCTTAAAAGTCAACGGGACCTGGGATTCCCAGCCGGTCACCCATACTGGTACTTGCCAGGCCTCAAGCTGGCTGGCGGCCGCGATCTGACGAGAGCAGGCACATTCAGCTTAGAATGCCCGTTGACAGCTCCTCCTCCTTTCCTATGGGCTTTCTGCAGTGCGAACGCACCTCCGAAAAGGAAAGAAACCTACTCACGGCCTTAAAAGTCAACGGGACCTGGGATTCCCAACCGGTCACCCATACTGGTACTTGCCAGGCCTCAAGCTGGCTGGCGGCCGCGATCTGACGAGAGCAGGCACATTCAGCTTAGAATGCCCGTTGACAGTTCCTCCTCCTTTCCTATGGGCTTTCTGCAGTGCGAACGCACCTCCGAAAAGGAAAGAAACCTACTCACGGCCTTAAAAGTCAATGGGACCTGGGATTCCCAGCCGGTCACCCATACTGGTACTTGCCAGGCCTCAAGCTGGCTGGCGGCCGCGATCTGACGAGAGCAGGCACATTCAGCTTAGAATGCCCGTTGACAGCTCCTCCTCCTTTCCTATGGGCTTTCTGCAGTGCGAATGCACCTCCGAAAAGGAAAGAAACCTACTCACGGCCTTAAAAGTCAACGGGACCTGGGATTCCCAGCCGGTCACCCATACTGGTACTTGCCAGGCCTCAAGCTGGCTGGCGGCCGCGATCTGACGAGAGCAGGCACATTCAGCTTAGAATGCCCGTTGACAGCTCCTCCTCCTTTCCTATGGGCTTTCTGCAGTGCGAACGCACCTCCGAAAAGGAAAGAAACCTACTCACGGCCTTAAAAGTCAACGGGACCTGGGATTCCCAGCCGGTCACCCATACTGGTACTTGCCAGGCCTCAAGCGGGCTGGCGGCCGCGATCTGACGAGAGCAGGCACATTCAGCTTAGAATGCCCGTTGACAGCTCCTCCTCCTTTCCTATGGGCTTTCTGCAGTGCGAACGCACCTCCGAAAAGGAAAGAAACCTACTCACGGCCTTAAAAGTCAACGGGACCTGGGATTCCCAGCCGGTCACCCATACTGGTACTTGCCAGGCCTCAAGCTGGCTGGCGGACGCGATCTGACGAGAGCAGGCACATTCAGCTTAGAATGCCCGTTGACAGCTCCTCCTCCTTTCCTATGGGCTTTCTGCAGTGCGAACGCACCTCCGAAAAGGAAAGAAACCTACTCACGGCCTTAAAAGTCAACGGGACCTGGGATTCCCAGCCGGTCACCCATACTGGTACTTGCCAGGCCTCAAGCTGGCTGGCGGCCGCGATCTGACGAGAGCAGGCACATTCAGCTTAGAATGCCCGTTGACAGCTCCTCCTCCTTTCCTATGGGCTTTCTGCAGTGCGAACGCACCTCCGAAAAGGAAAGAAACCTACTCACGGCCTTAAAAGTCAACGGGACCTGGGATTCCCAGCCGGTCACCCATACTGGTACTTGCCAGGCCTCAAGCTGGCTGGCGGCCGCGATCCGACGAGAGCAGGCACATTCAGCTTAGAATGCCCGTTGACAGCTCCTCCTCCTTTCCTATGGGCTTTCTGCAGTGCGAACGCACCTCCGACAAAGGAAAGAAACCTACTCACGGCCTTAAAAGTCAACGGGACCTGGGATTCCCAGCCGGTCACGAATACTGGTACTTGCCAGGCCTCAAGCTGGCTGGCGGCCGCGATCTGACGAGAGCAGGCACATTCAGCTTAGAATGCCCGTTGACAGTTCCTCCTCCTTTCCTATGGGCTTTCTGCAGTGCGAACGCACCTCCGAAAAGGAAAGAAACCTACTCACGGCCTTAAAAGTCAACGGGACCTGGGATTCCCAGCCGGTCACCCATACTGGTACTTGCCAGGCCTCAAGCTGGCTGGCGGCCGCGATCTGACGAGAGCAGGCACATTCAGCTTAGAATGCCCGTTGACAGCTCCTCCTCCTTTCCTATGGGCTTTCTGCAGTGCGAACGCACCTCCGAAAAGGAAAGAAACCTACTCACGGCCTTAAAAGTCAACGGGACCTGGGATTCCCAGCCGGTCACCCATACTGGTACTTGCCAGGCCTCAAGCTGGCTGGCGGCCGCAATCTGACGAGAGCAGGCACATTCAGCTTAGAATGCCCGTTGACAGCTCCTCCTCCTTTCCTATGGGCTTTCTGCAGTGCGAACGCACCTCCGAAAAGGAAAGAAACCTACTCACGGCCTTAAAAGTCAACGGGACCTGGGATTCCCAGCCGGTCACCCATACTGGTACTTGCCAGGCCTCAAGCGGGCTGGCGGCCGCGATCTGACGAGAGCAGGCACATTCAGCTTAGAATGCCCGTTGACAGCTCCTCCTCCTTTCCTATGGGCTTTCTGCAGTGCGAACGCACCTCCGAAAAGGAAAGAAACCTACTCACGGCCTTAAAAGTCAACGGGAACTGGGATTCCCAGCCGGTCACCCATACTGGTACTTGCCAGGCCTCAAGCTGGCTGGCGGCCGCGATCTGACGAGAGCAGGCACATTCAGCTTAGAATGCCCATTGACAGCTCCTCCTCCTTTCCTATGGGCTTTCTGCAGTGCGAACGCACCTCCGAAAAGGAAAGAAACCTACTCACGGACTTAAAAGTCAACGGGACCTGGGATTCCCAGCCGGTCACGAATACTGGTACTTGCCAGGCCTCAAGCTGGCTGGCGGCCGCGATCTGACGAGAGCAGGCACATTCAGCTTAGAAAGCCCGTTGACAGCTCCTCCTCCTTTCCTATGGGCTTTCTGCAGTGCGAACGCACCTCCGAAAAGGAAAGAAACCTACTCACGGCCTTAAAAGTCAACGGGACCTGGGATTCCCAGCCGGTCACCCATACTGGTACTTGCCAGGCCTCAAGCTGGCTGGCGGCCGCAATCTGACGAGAGCAGGCACATTCAGCTTAGAATGCCCGTTGACAGCTCCTCCTCCTTTCCTATGGGCTTTCTGCAGTGCGAACGCACCTCCGAAACGAAAAGAAACCTACTCACGGCCTTAAAAGTCAACGGGACCTGGGATTCCCATCCGGTCACCCATACTGGTACTTGCCAGGCCTCAAGCTGGCTGGCGGCCGCGATCTGACGAGAGCAGGCACATTCAGCTTAGAATGCCCGTTGACAGCTCCTCCTCCTTTCCTATGGGCTTTCTGCAGTGCGAACGCACCTCCGAAACGGAAAGAAACCTACTCACGGCCTTAAAAGTCAACGGGACCTGGGATTCCCAGCCGGTCACCCATACTGGTACTTGCCAGGCCTCAAGCTGGCTGGCGGCCGCGATCTGACGAGAGCAGGCACATTCAGCTTAGAATGCCCGTTGACAGCTCCTCCTCCTTTCCTATGGGCTTTCTGCAGTGCGAACGCACCTCCGAAAAGGAAAGAAACCTACTCACGGCCTTAAAAGTCAACGGGACCTGGGATTCCCAGCCGGTCACCCATACTGGTACTTGCCAGGCCTCAAGCTGGCTGGCGGCCGCGATCTGACGAGAGCAGGCACATTCAGCTTAGAATGCCCGTTGACAGCTCCTCCTCCTTTCCTATGGGCTTTCTGCAGTGCGAACGCACCTCCGAAAAGGAAAGAAACCTACTCACGGCCTTAAAAGTCAACGGGACCTGGGATTCCCAGCCGGTCACCCATACTGGTACTTGCCAGGCCTCAAGCTGGCTGGCGGCCGCGATCTGACGAGAGCAGGCACATTCAGCTTAGAATGCCCGTTGACAGCTCCTCCTCCTTTCCTATGGGCTTTCTGCAGTGCGAACGCACCTCCGAAAAGGAAAGAAACCTACTCACGGCCTTAAAAGTCAACGGGACCTGGGATTCCCAGCCGGTCACCCATACTGGTACTTGCCAGGCCTCAAGCGGGCTGGCGGCCGCGATCTGACGAGAGCAGGCACATTCAGCTTAGAATGCCCGTTGACAGCTCCTCCTCCTTTCCTATGGGCTTTCTGCAGTGCGAACGCACCTCCGAAAAGGAAAGAAACCTACTCACGGCCTTAAAAGTCAACGGGACCTGGGATTCCCAGCCGGTCACCCATACTGGTACTTGCCAGGCCTCAAGCTGGCTGGCGGCCGCGATCTGACGAGAGCAGGCACATTCAGCTTAGAATGCCCGTTGACAGCTCCTCCTCCTTTCCTATGGGCTTTCTGCAGTGCGAACGCACCTCCGAAAAGGAAAGAAACCTACTCACGGCCTTAAAAGTCAACGGGACCTGGGATTCCCAGCCGGTCACCCATACTGGTACTTGCCAGGCCTCAAGCTGGCTGGCGGCCGCGATCCGACGAGAGCAGGCACATTCAGCTTAGAATGCCCGTTGACAGCTCCTCCTCCTTTCCTATGGGCTTTCTGCAGTGCGAACGCACCTCCGAAAAGGAAAGAAACCTACTCACGGCCTTAAAAGTCAACGGGACCTGGGATTCCCAGCCGGTCACCCATACTGGTACTTGCCAGGCCTCAAGCGGGCTGGCGGCCGCGATCTAACGAGAGCAGGCACATTCAGCTTAGAATGCCCGTTGACAGCTCCTCCTCCTTTCCTATGGGCTTTCTACAGTGCGAACGCACCTCCGAAAAGGAAAGAAACCTACTCACGGCCTTAAAAGTCAACGGGACCTGGGATTCCCAGCCGGTCACCCATACTGGTACTTGCCAGGCCTCAAGCTGGCTGGCGGCCGCGATCTGACGAGAGCAGGCACATTCAGCTTAGAATGCCCGTTGACAGCTCCTCCTCCTTTCCTATGGGCTTTCTGCAGTGCGAACGCACCTCCGAAAAGGAAAGAAACCTACTCACGGCCTTAAAAGTCAACGGGACCTGGGATTACCAACCGGTCACCCATACTGGTACTTGCCAGGCCTCAAGCTGGCTGGCGGCCGCGATCTGACGAGAGCAGGCACATTCAGCTTAGAATGCCCGTTGACAGTTCCTCCTCCTTTCCTATGGGCTTTCTGCAGTGCGAACGCACCTCCGAAAAGGAAAGAACCTACTCACGGCCTTAAAAGTCAACGGGACCTGGGATTCCCAGCCGGTCACCCATACTGGTACTTGCCAGGCCTCAAGCTGGCTGGCGGCCGCGATCTGACGAGAGCAGTCACATTCAGCTTAGAATGCCCGTTGACAGCTCCTCCTCCTTTCCTATGGGCTTTCTGCAGTGCGAACGCACCTCCGAAAAGGAAAGAAACCTACTCACGGCCTTAAAAGTCAACGGGAACTGGGATTCCCAGCCGGTCACCCATACTGGTACTTGCCAGGCCTCAAGCTGGCTGGCGGCCGCGATCTGACGAGAGCAGGCACATTCAGCTTAGAATGCCCATTGACAGCTCCTCCTCCTTTCCTATGGGCTTTCTGCAGTGCGAACGCACCTCCGAAAAGGAAAGAAACCTACTCACGGACTTAAAAGTCAACGGGACCTGGGATTCCCAGCCGGTCACGAATACTGGTACTTGCCAGACCTCAAGCTGGCTGGCGGCCGCGATCTGACGAGAGCAGGCACATTCAGCTTAGAATGCCCGTTGACAGCTCCTCCTCCTTTCCTATGGGCTTTCTGCAGTGCGAACGCACCTCCGAAAAGGAAAGAAACCTACTCACGGCCTTAAAAGTCAACGGGACCTGGGATTCCCAGCCGGTCACCCATACTGGTACTTGCCAGGCCTCAAGCTGGCTGGCGGCCGCAATCTGACGAGAGCAGGCACATTCAGCTTAGAATGCCCGTTGACAGCTCCTCCTCCTTTCCTATGGGCTTTCTGCAGTGCGAACGCACCTCCGAAACGAAAAGAAACCTACTCACGGCCTTAAATGTCAACGGGACCTGGGATTCCCATCCGGTCACCCATACTGGTACTTGCCAGGCCTCAAGCTGGCTGGCGGCCGCGATCTGACGAGAGCAGGCACATTCAGCTTAGAATGCCCGTTGACAGCTCCTCCTCCTTTCCTATGGGCTTTCTGCAGTGCGAACGCACCTCCGAAACGGAAAGAAACCTACTCACGGCCTTAAAAGTCAACGGGACCTGGGATTCCCAGCCGGTCACCCATACTGGTACTTGCCAGGCCTCAAGCTGGCTGGCGGCCGCGATCTGACGAGAGCAGGCACATTCAGCTTAGAATGCCCGTTGACAGCTCCTCCTCCTTTCCTATGGGCTTTCTGCAGTGCGAACGCACCTCCGAAAAGGAAAGAAACCTACTCACGGCCTTAAAAGTCAACGGGACCTGGGATTCCCAGCCGGTCACCCATACTGGTACTTGCCAGGCCTCAAGCTGGCTGGCGGCCGCGATCTGACGAGAGCAGGCACATTCAGCTTAGAATGCCCGTTGACAGCTCCTCCTCCTTTCCTATGGGCTTTCTGCAGTGCGAACGCACCTCCGAAAAGGAAAGAAACCTACTCACGGCCTTAAAAGTCAACGGGACCTGGGATTCCCAGCCGGTCACCCATACTGGTACTTGCCAGGCCTCAAGCTGGCTGGCGGCCGCGATCTGACGAGAGCAGGCACATTCAGCTTAGAATGCCCGTTGACAGCTCCTCCTCCTTTCCTATGGGCTTTCTGCAGTGCGAACGCACCTCCGAAAAGGAAAGAAACCTACTCACGGCCTTAAAAGTCAACGGGACCTGGGATTCCCAGCCGGTCACCCATACTGGTACTTGCCAGGCCTCAAGCGGGCTGGCGGCCGCGATCTGACGAGAGCAGGCACATTCAGCTTAGAATGCCCGTTGACAGCTCCTCCTCCTTTCCTATGGGCTTTCTGCAGTGCGAACGCACCTCCGAAAAGGAAAGAAACCTACTCACGGCCTTAAAAGTCAACGGGACCTGGGATTCCCAGCCGGTCACCCATACTGGTACTTGCCAGGCCTCAAGCTGGCTGGCGGCCGCGATCTGACGAGAGCAGGCACATTCAGCTTAGAATGCCCGTTGACAGCTCCTCCTCCTTTCCTATGGGCTTTCTGCAGTGCGAACGCACCTCCGAAAAGGAAAGAAACCTACTCACGGCCTTAAAAGTCAACGGGACCTGGGATTCCCAGCCGGTCACCCATACTGGTACTTGCCAGGCCTCAAGCTGGCTGGCGGCCGCGATCCGACGAGAGCAGGCACATTCAGCTTAGAATGCCCGTTGACAGCTCCTCCTCCTTTCCTATGGGCTTTCTGCAGTGCGAACGCACCTCCGAAAAGGAAAGAAACCTACTCACGGCCTTAAAAGTCAACGGGACCTGGGATTCCCAGCCGGTCACCCATACTGGTACTTGCCAGGCCTCAAGCGGGCTGGCGGCCGCGATCTAACGAGAGCAGGCACATTCAGCTTAGAATGCCCGTTGACAGCTCCTCCTCCTTTCCTATGGGCTTTCTGCAGTGCGAACGCACCTCCGAAAAGGAAAGAAACCTACTCACGGCCTTAAAAGTCAACGGGACCTGGGATTCCCAGCCGGTCACCCATACTGGTACTTGCCAGGCCTCAAGCTGGCTGGCGGCCGCGATCTGACGAGAGCAGGCACATTCAGCTTAGAATGCCCGTTGACAGCTCCTCCTCCTTTCCTATGGGCTTTCTGCAGTGCGAACGCACCTCCGAAAAGGAAAGAAACCTACTCACGGCCTTAAAAGTCAACGGGACCTGGGATTACCAACCGGTCACCCATACTGGTACTTGCCAGGCCTCAAGCTGGCTGGCGGCCGCGATCTGACGAGAGCAGGCACATTCAGCTTAGAATGCCCGTTGACAGTTCCTCCTCCTTTCCTATGGGCTTTCTGCAGTGCGAACGCACCTCCGAAAAGGAAAGAAACCTACTCACGGCCTTAAAAGTCAACGGGACCTGGGATTCCCAGCCGGTCACCCATACTGGTACTTGCCAGGCCTCAAGCTGGCTGGCGGCCGCGATCTGACGAGAGCAGGCACATTCAGCTTAGAATGCCCGTTGACAGCTCCTCCTCCTTTCCTATGGGCTTTCTGCAGTGCGAACGCACCTCCGAAAAGGAAAGAAACCTACTCACGGCCTTAAAAGTCAACGGGACCTGGGATTCCCAGCCGGTCACCCATACTGGTACTTGCCAGGCCTCAAGCGGGCTGGCGGCCGCGATCTGACGAGAGCAGGCACATTCAGCTTAGAATGCCCGTTGACAGCTCCTCCTCCTTTCCTATGGGCTTTCTGCAGTGCGAACGCACCTCCGAAAAGGAAAGAAACCTACTCACGGCCTTAAAAGTCAACGGGACCTGGGATTCCCAGCCGGTCACCCATACTGGTACTTGCCAGGCCTCAAGCTGGCTGGCGGCCGCTATCTGACGAGAGCAGGCACATTCAGCTTAGAATGCCCGTTGACAGCTCCTCCTCCTTTCCTATGGGCTTTCTGCAGTGCGAACGCACCTCCGAAAAGGAAAGAAACCTACTCACGGCCTTAAAAGTCAACGGGACCTGGGATTCCCAGCCGGTCACCCATACTGGTACTTGCCAGGCCTCAAGCTGGCTGGCGGCCGCGATCTGACGAGAGCAGGCACATTCAGCTTAGAATGCCCGTTGACAGCTCCTCCTCCTTTCCTATGGGCTTTCTGCAGTGCGAACGCACCTCCGAAAAGGAAAGAAACCTACTCACGGCCTTAAAAGTCAACGGGACCTGGGATTCCCAGCCGGTCACCCATACTGGTACTTGCCAGGCCTCAAGCTGGCTGGCGGCCGCGATCCGACGAGAGCAGGCACATTCAGCTTAGAATGCCCGTTGGCAGCTCCTCCTACTTTCCTATGGGCTTTCTGCAGTGCGAACGCACCTCCGAAAAGGAAAGAAACCTAATCATGGCCTTAAAAGTCAACGGGACCTGGGATTCCCAGCCGGTCACCCATACTGGTACTTGCCAGGCCTCAAGCTGGCTGGCGGCCGCGATCCGACGAGAGCAGGCACATTCAGCTTAGAATGCCCGTTGACAGCTCCTCCTCCTTTCCTATGGGCTTTCTGCAGTGCGAACGCACCTCCGAAAAGGAAAGAAACCTACTCACGGCCTTAAAAGTCAACGGGACCTGGGATTACCAACCGGTCACCCATACTGGTACTTGCCAGGCCTCAAGCTGGCTGGCGGCCGCGATCTGACGAGAGCAGGCACATTCAGCTTAGAATGCCCGTTGACAGTTCCTCCTCCTTTCCTATGGGCTTTCTGCAGTGCGAACGCACCTCCGAAAAGGAAAGAAACCTACTCACGGCCTTAAAAGTCAACGGGACCTGGGATTCCCAGCCGGTCACCCATACTGGTACTTGCCAGGCCTCAAGCTGGCTGGCGGCCGCGATCTGACGAGAGCAGGCACATTCAGCTTAGAATGCCCGTTGACAGCTCCTCCTCCTTTCCTATGGGCTTTCTGCAGTGCGAACGCACCTCCGAAAAGGAAAGAAACCTACTCACGGCCTTAAAAGTCAACGGGACCTGGGATTCCCAGCCGGTCACCCATACTGCTACTTGCCAGGCCTCAAGCGGGCTGGCGGCCGCGATCTGACGAGAGCAGGCACATTCAGCTTAGAATGCCCGTTGACAGCTCCTCCTCCTTTCCTATGGGCTTTCTGCAGTGCGAACGCACCTCCGAAAAGGAAAGAAACCTACTCACGGCCTTAAAAGTCAACGGGACCTGGGATTCCCAGCCGGTCACCCATACTGGTACTTGCCAGGCCTCAAGCTGGCTGGCGGCCGCGATCTGACGAGAGCAGGCACATTCAGCTTAGAATGCCCGTTGACAGCTCCTCCTCCTTTCCTATGGGCTTTCTGCAGTGCGAACGCACCTCCGAAAAGGAAAGAAACCTACTCACGGCCTTAAAAGTCAACGGGACCTGGGATTCCCAGCCGGTCACCCATACTGGTACTTGCCAGGCCTCAAGCTGGCTGGCGGCCGCGATCTGACGAGAGCAGGCACATTCAGCTTAGAATGCCCGTTGACAGCTCCTCCTCCTTTCCTATGGGCTTTCTGCAGTGCGAACGCACCTCCGAAAAGGAAAGAAACCTACTCACGGCCTTAAAAGTCAACGGGACCTGGGATTCCCAGCCGGTCACCCATACTGGTACTTGCCAGGCCTCAAGCTGGCTGGCGGCCGCGATCCGACGAGAGCAGGCACATTCAGCTTAGAATGCCTGTTGACAGCTCCTCCTCCTTTCCTATGGGCTTTCTGCAGTGCGAACCCACCTCCGACAAAGGAAAGAAACCTACTCACGGCCTTAAAAGTCAACGGGACCTGGGATTCCCAGCCGGTCACGAATACTGGTACTTGCCAGGCCTCAAGCTGGCTGGCGGCCGCGATCTGACGAGAGCAGGCACATTCAGCTTAGAATGCCCGTTGACAGTTCCTCCTCCTTTCCTATGGGCTTTCTGCAGTGCGAACGCACCTCCGAAAAGGAAAGAAACCTACTCACGGCCTTAAAAGTCAACGGGACCTGGGATTCCCAGCCGGTCACCCATACTGGTACTTGCCAGGCCTCAAGCTGGCTGGCGGCCGCGATCTGACGAGAGCAGGCACATTCAGCTTAGAATGCCCGTTGACAGCTCCTCCTCCTTTCCTATGGGCTTTCTGCAGTGCGAACGCACCTCCGAAAAGGAAAGAAACCTACTCACGGCCTTAAAAGTCAACGGGACCTGGGATTCCCAGCCGGTCACCCATACTGGTACTTGCCAGGCCTCAAGCTGGCTGGCGGCCGCGATCTGACGAGAGCAGGCACATTCAGCTTAGAATGCCCGTTGACAGCTCCTCCTCCTTTCCTATGGGCTTTCTGCAGTGCGAACGCACCTCCGAAAAGGAAAGAAACCTACTCACGGCCTTAAAAGTCAACGGGACCTGGGATTCCCAGCCGGTCACCCATACTGGTACTTGCCAGGCCTCAAGCTGGCTGGCGGCCGCGATCTGACGAGAGCAGGCACATTCAGCTTAGAATGCCCGTTGACAGCTCCTCCTCCTTTCCTATGGGCTTTCTGCAGTGCGAACGCACCTCCGAAAAGGAAAGAAACCTACTCACGGCCTTAAAAGTCAACGGGACCTGGGATTCCCAGCCGGTCACCCATACTGGTACTTGCCAGGCCTCAAGCTGGCTGGCGGCCGCGATCTGACGAGAGCAGGCACATTCAGCTTAGAATGCCCGTTGACAGCTCCTCCTCCTTTCCTATGGGCTTTCTGCAGTGCGAACGCACCTCCGAAACGGAAAGAAACCTACTCACGGCCTTAAAAGTCAACGGGACCTGGGATTCCCAGCCGGTCACCCATACTGGTACTTGCCAGGCCTCAAGCTGGCTGGCGGCCGCGATCTGACGAGAGCAGGCACATTCAGCTTAGAATGCCCGTTGACAGCTCCTCCTCCTTTCCTATGGGCTTTCTGCAGTGCGAACGCACCTCCGAAAAGGAAAGAAACCTACTCACGGCCTTAAAAGTCAACGGGACCTGGGATTCCCAGCCGGTCACCCATACTGGTACTTGCCAGGCCTCAAGCTGGCTGGCGGCCGCGATCTGACGAGAGCAGGCACATTCAGCTTAGAATGCCCGTTGACAGCTCCTCCTCCTTTCCTATGGGCTTTCTGCAGTGCGAACGCACCTCCGAAAAGGAAAGAAACCTACTCACGGCCTTAAAAGTCAACGGGACCTGGGATTCCCAGCCGGTCACCCATACTGGTACTTGCCAGGCCTCAAGCTGGCTGGCGGCCGCGATCTGACGAGAGCAGGCACATTCAGCTTAGAATGCCCGTTGACAGCTCCTCCTCCTTTCCTATGGGCTTTCTGCAGTGCGAACGCACCTCCGAAAAGGAAAGAAACCTACTCACGGCCTTAAAAGTCAACGGGACCTGGGATTCCCAGCCGGTCACGAATACTGGTACTTGCCAGGCCTCAAGCTGGCTGGCGGCCGCGATCTGACGAGAGCAGGCACATTCAGCTTAGAATGCCCGTTGACAGTTCCTCCTCCTTTCCTATGGGCTTTCTGCAGTGCGAACGCACCTCCGAAAAGGAAAGAAACCTACTCACGGCCTTAAAAGTCAACGGGACCTGGGATTCCCAGCCGGTCACCCATACTGGTACTTGCCAGGCCTCAAGCTGGCTGGCGGCCGCGATCTGACGAGAGCAGGCACATTCAGCTTAGAATGCCCGTTGACAGCTCCTCCTCCTTTCCTATGGGCTTTCTGCAGTGCGAACGCACCTCCGAAAAGGAAAGAAACCTACTCACGGCCTTAAAAGTCAACGGGACCTGGGATTCCCAGCCGGTCACCCATACTGGTACTTGCCAGGCCTCAAGCTGGCTGGCGGCCGCGATCTGACGAGAGCAGGCACATTCAGCTTAGAATGCCCGTTGACAGCTCCTCCTCCTTTCCTATGGGCTTTCTGCAGTGCGAACGCACCTCCGAAAAGGAAAGAAACCTACTCACGGCCTTAAAAGTCAACGGGACCTGGGATTCCCAGCCGGTCACCCATACTGGTACTTGCCAGGCCTCAAGCTGGCTGGCGGCCGCGATCTGACGAGAGCAGGCACATTCAGCTTAGAATGCCCGTTGACAGCTCCTCCTCCTTTCCTATGGGCTTTCTGCAGTGCGAACGCACCTCCGAAAAGGAAAGAAACCTACTCACGGCCTTAAAAGTCAACGGGACCTGGGATTCCCAGCCGGTCACCCATACTGGTACTTGCCAGGCCTCAAGCTGGCTGGCGGCCGCGATCTGACGAGAGCAGGCACATTCAGCTTAGAATGCCCGTTGACAGCTCCTCCTCCTTTCCTATGGGCTTTCTGCAGTGCGAACGCACCTCCGAAACGGAAAGAAACCTACTCACGGCCTTAAAAGTCAACGGGACCTGGGATTCCCAGCCGGTCACCCATACTGGTACTTGCCAGGCCTCAAGCTGGCTGGCGGCCGCGATCTGACGAGAGCAGGCACATTCAGCTTAGAATGCCCGTTGACAGCTCCTCCTCCTTTCCTATGGGCTTTCTGCAGTGCGAACGCACCTCCGAAAAGGAAAGAAACCTACTCACGGCCTTAAAAGTCAACGGGACCTGGGATTCCCAGCCGGTCACCCATACTGGTACTTGCCAGGCCTCAAGCTGGCTGGCGGCCGCGATCTGACGAGAGCAGGCACATTCAGCTTAGAATGCCCGTTGACAGCTCCTCCTCCTTTCCTATGGGCTTTCTGCAGTGCGAACGCACCTCCGAAAAGGAAAGAAACCTACTCACGGCCTTAAAAGTCAACGGGACCTGGGATTCCCAGCCGGTCACCCATACTGGTACTTGCCAGGCCTCAAGCTGGCTGGCGGCCGCGATCTGACGAGAGCAGGCACATTCAGCTTAGAATGCCCGTTGACAGCTCCTCCTCCTTTCCTATGGGCTTTCTGCAGTGCGAACGCACCTCCGAAAAGGAAAGAAACCTACTCACGGCCTTAAAAGTCAACGGGACCTGGGATTCCCAGCCGGTCACCCATACTGGTACTTGCCAGGCCTCAAGCGGGCTGGCGGCCGCGATCTGACGAGAGCAGGCACATTCAGCTTAGAATGCCCGTTGACAGCTCCTCCTCCTTTCCTATGGGCTTTCTGCAGTGCGAACGCACCTCCGAAAAGGAAAGAAACCTACTCACGGCCTTAAAAGTCAACGGGACCTGGGATTCCCAGCCGGTCACCCATACTGGTACTTGCCAGGCCTCAAGCTGGCTGGCGGCCGCGATCTGACGAGAGCAGGCACATTCAGCTTAGAATGCCCGTTGACAGCTCCTCCTCCTTTCCTATGGGCTTTCTGCAGTGCGAACGCACCTACGAAAAGGAAAGAAACCTACTCACGGCCTTAAAAGTCAACGGGACCTGGGATTCCCAGCCGGTCACCCATACTGGTACTTGCCAGGCCTCAAGCTGGCTGGCGGCCGCGATCCGACGAGAGCAGGCACATTCAGCTTAGAATGCCCGTTGACAGCTCCTCCTCCTTTCCTATGGGCTTTCTGCAGTGCGAACGCACCTCCGAAAAGGAAAGAAACCTACTCACGGCCTTAAAAGTCAACGGGACCTGGGATTCCCAGCCGGTCACCCATACTGGTACTTGCCAGGCCTCAAGCGGGCTGGTGGCCGCGATCTAACGAGAGCAGGCACATTCAGCTTAGAATGCCCGTTGACAGCTCCTCCTCCTTTCCTATGGGCTTTCTGCAGTGCGAACGCACCTCCGAAAAGGAAAGAAACCTACTCACGGCCTTAAAAGTCAACGGGACCTGGGATTCCCAGCCGGTCACCCATACTGGTACTTGCCAGGCCTCAAGCTGGCTGGCGGCCACGATCTGACGAGAGCAGGCACATTCAGCTTAGAATGCCCGTTGACAGCTCCTCCTCCTTTCCTATGGGCTTTCTGCAGTGCGAACGCACCTCCGAAAAGGAAAGAAACCTACTCACGGCCTTAAAAGTCAACGGGACCTGGGATTACCAACCGGTCACCCATACTGGTACTTGCCAGGCCTCAAGCTGGCTGGCGGCCGCGATCTGACGAGAGCAGGCACATTCAGCTTAGAATGCCCGTTGACAGTTCCTCCTCCTTTCCTATGGGCTTTCTGCAGTGCGAACGCACCTCCGAAAAGGAAAGAAACCTACTCACGGCCTTAAAAGTCAACGGGACCTGGGATTCCCAGCCGGTCACCCATACTGGTACTTGCCAGGCCTCAAGCTGGCTGGCGGCCGCGATCTGACGAGAGCAGTCACATTCAGCTTAGAATGCCCGTTGACAGCTCCTCCTCCTTTCCTATGGGCTTTCTGCAGTGCGAACGCACCTCCGAAAAGGAAAGAAACCTACTCACGGCCTTAAAAGTCAACGGGAACTGGGATTCCCAGCCGGTCACCCATACTGGTACTTGCCAGGCCTCAAGCTGGCTGGCGGCCGCGATCTGACGAGAGCAGGCACATTCAGCTTAGAATGCCCATTGACAGCTCCTCCTCCTTTCCTATGGGCTTTCTGCAGTGCGAACGCACCTCCGAAAAGGAAAGAAACCTACTCACGGACTTAAAAGTCAACGGGACCTGGGATTCCCAGCCGGTCACGAATACTGGTACTTGCCAGGCCTCAAGCTGGCTGGCGGCCGCGATCTGACGAGAGCAGGCACATTCAGCTTAGAAAGCCCGTTGACAGCTCCTCCTCCTTTCCTATGGGCTTTCTGCAGTGCGAACGCACCTCCGAAAAGGAAAGAAACCTACTCACGGCCTTAAAAGTCAACGGGACCTGGGATTCCCAGCCGGTCACCCATACTGGTACTTGCCAGGCCTCAAGCTGGCTGGCGGCCGCAATCTGACGAGAGCAGGCACATTCAGCTTAGAATGCCCGTTGACAGCTCCTCCTCCTTTCCTATGGGCTTTCTGCAGTGCGAACGCACCTCCGAAACGAAAAGAAACCTACTCACGGCCTTAAAAGTCAACGGGACCTGGGATTCCCAGCCGGTCACCCATACTGGTACTTGCCAGGCCTCAAGCTGGCTGGCGGCCGCGATCTGACGAGAGCAGGCACATTCAGCTTAGAATGCCCGTTGACAGCTCCTCCTCCTTTCCTATGGGCTTTCTGCAGTGCGAACGCACCTCCGAAACGGAAAGAAACCTACTCACGGCCTTAAAAGTCAACGGGACCTGGGATTCCCAGCCGGTCACCCATACTGGTACTTGCCAGGCCTCAAGCTGGCTGGCGGCCGCGATCTGACGAGAGCAGGCACATTCAGCTTAGAATGCCCGTTGACAGCTCCTCCTCCTTTCCTATGGGCTTTCTGCAGTGCGAACGCACCTCCGAAAAGGAAAGAAACCTACTCACGGCCTTAAAAGTCAACGGGACCTGGGATTCCCAGCCGGTCACCCATACTGGTACTTGCCAGGCCTCAAGCTGGCTGGCGGCCGCGATCTGACGAGAGCAGGCACATTCA
The DNA here is from genome assembly GCF_035609145.1 of Eleutherodactylus coqui. Classification (NCBI taxonomy): domain Eukaryota; kingdom Metazoa; phylum Chordata; class Amphibia; order Anura; family Eleutherodactylidae; genus Eleutherodactylus; species Eleutherodactylus coqui. The sequence continues at coordinate 41,000,776 of NC_089841.1, forward strand.
GCTTAGAATGCCCGTTGACAGCTCCTCCTCCTTTCCTATGGGCTTTCTGCAGTGCGAACGCACCTCCGAAACGGAAAGAAACCTACTCACGGCCTTAAAAGTCAACGGGACCTGGGATTCCCAGCCGGTCACCCATACTGGTACTTGCCAGGCCTCAAGCTGGCTGGCGGCCGCGATCTGACGAGAGCAGGCACATTCAGCTTAGAATGCCCGTTGACAGCTCCTCCTCCTTTCCTATGGGCTTTCTGCAGTGCGAACGCACCTCCGAAAAGGAAAGAAACCTACTCACGGCCTTAAAAGTCAACGGGACCTGGGATTCCCAGCCGGTCACCCATACTGGTACTTGCCAGGCCTCAAGCTGGCTGGCGGCCGCGATCTGACGAGAGCAGGCACATTCAGCTTAGAATGCCCGTTGACAGCTCCTCCTCCTTTCCTATGGGCTTTCTGCAGTGCGAACGCACCTCCGAAAAGGAAAGAAACCTACTCACGGCCTTAAAAGTCAACGGGACCTGGGATTCCCAGCCGGTCACCCATACTGGTACTTGCCAGGCCTCAAGCTGGCTGGCGGCCGCGATCTGACGAGAGCAGGCACATTCAGCTTAGAATGCCCGTTGACAGCTCCTCCTCCTTTCCTATGGGCTTTCTGCAGTGCGAACGCACCTCCGAAAAGGAAAGAAACCTACTCACGGCCTTAAAAGTCAACGGGACCTGGGATTCCCAGCCGGTCACCCATACTGGTACTTGCCAGGCCTCAAGCGGGCTGGCGGCCGCGATCTGACGAGAGCAGGCACATTCAGCTTAGAATGCCCGTTGACAGCTCCTCCTCCTTTCCTATGGGCTTTCTGCAGTGCGAACGCACCTCCGAAAAGGAAAGAAACCTACTCACGGCCTTAAAAGTCAACGGGACCTGGGATTCCCAGCCGGTCACCCATACTGGTACTTGCCAGGCCTCAAGCTGGCTGGCGGCCGCGATCTGACGAGAGCAGGCACATTCAGCTTAGAATGCCCGTTGACAGCTCCTCCTCCTTTCCTATGGGCTTTCTGCAGTGCGAACGCACCTACGAAAAGGAAAGAAACCTACTCACGGCCTTAAAAGTCAACGGGACCTGGGATTCCCAGCCGGTCACCCATACTGGTACTTGCCAGGCCTCAAGCTGGCTGGCGGCCGCGATCCGACGAGAGCAGGCACATTCAGCTTAGAATGCCCGTTGACAGCTCCTCCTCCTTTCCTATGGGCTTTCTGCAGTGCGAACGCACCTCCGAAAAGGAAAGAAACCTACTCACGGCCTTAAAAGTCAACGGGACCTGGGATTCCCAGCCGGTCACCCATACTGGTACTTGCCAGGCCTCAAGCTGGCTGGCGGCCACGATCTGACGAGAGCAGGCACATTCAGCTTAGAATGCCCGTTGACAGCTCCTCCTCCTTTCCTATGGGCTTTCTGCAGTGCGAACGCACCTCCGAAAAGGAAAGAAACCTACTCACGGCCTTAAAAGTCAACGGGACCTGGGATTACCAACCGGTCACCCATACTGGTACTTGCCAGGCCTCAAGCTGGCTGGCGGCCGCGATCTGACGAGAGCAGGCACATTCAGCTTAGAATGCCCGTTGACAGTTCCTCCTCCTTTCCTATGGGCTTTCTGCAGTGCGAACGCACCTCCGAAAAGGAAAGAAACCTACTCACGGCCTTAAAAGTCAACGGGACCTGGGATTCCCAGCCGGTCACCCATACTGGTACTTGCCAGGCCTCAAGCTGGCTGGCGGCCGCGATCTGACGAGAGCAGTCACATTCAGCTTAGAATGCCCGTTGACAGCTCCTCCTCCTTTCCTATGGGCTTTCTGCAGTGCGAACGCACCTCCGAAAAGGAAAGAAACCTACTCACGGCCTTAAAAGTCAACGGGAACTGGGATTCCCAGCCGGTCACCCATACTGGTACTTGCCAGGCCTCAAGCTGGCTGGCGGCCGCGATCTGACGAGAGCAGGCACATTCAGCTTAGAATGCCCATTGACAGCTCCTCCTCCTTTCCTATGGGCTTTCTGCAGTGCGAACGCACCTCCGAAAAGGAAAGAAACCTACTCACGGACTTAAAAGTCAACGGGACCTGGGATTCCCAGCCGGTCACGAATACTGGTACTTGCCAGGCCTCAAGCTGGCTGGCGGCCGCGATCTGACGAGAGCAGGCACATTCAGCTTAGAAAGCCCGTTGACAGCTCCTCCTCCTTTCCTATGGGCTTTCTGCAGTGCGAACGCACCTCCGAAAAGGAAAGAAACCTACTCACGGCCTTAAAAGTCAACGGGACCTGGGATTCCCAGCCGGTCACCCATACTGGTACTTGCCAGGCCTCAAGCTGGCTGGCGGCCGCAATCTGACGAGAGCAGGCACATTCAGCTTAGAATGCCCGTTGACAGCTCCTCCTCCTTTCCTATGGGCTTTCTGCAGTGCGAACGCACCTCCGAAACGAAAAGAAACCTACTCACGGCCTTAAAAGTCAACGGGACCTGGGATTCCCAGCCGGTCACCCATACTGGTACTTGCCAGGCCTCAAGCTGGCTGGCGGCCGCGATCTGACGAGAGCAGGCACATTCAGCTTAGAATGCCCGTTGACAGCTCCTCCTCCTTTCCTATGGGCTTTCTGCAGTGCGAACGCACCTCCGAAACGGAAAGAAACCTACTCACGGCCTTAAAAGTCAACGGGACCTGGGATTCCCAGCCGGTCACCCATACTGGTACTTGCCAGGCCTCAAGCTGGCTGGCGGCCGCGATCTGACGAGAGCAGGCACATTCAGCTTAGAATGCCCGTTGACAGCTCCTCCTCCTTTCCTATGGGCTTTCTGCAGTGCGAACGCACCTCCGAAAAGGAAAGAAACCTACTCACGGCCTTAAAAGTCAACGGGACCTGGGATTCCCAGCCGGTCACCCATACTGGTACTTGCCAGGCCTCAAGCTGGCTGGCGGCCGCGATCTGACGAGAGCAGGCACATTCAGCTTAGAATGCCCGTTGACAGCTCCTCCTCCTTTCCTATGGGCTTTCTGCAGTGCGAACGCACCTCCGAAAAGGAAAGAAACCTACTCACGGCCTTAAAAGTCAACGGGACCTGGGATTCCCAGCCGGTCACCCATACTGGTACTTGCCAGGCCTCAAGCTGGCTGGCGGCCGCGATCTGACGAGAGCAGGCACATTCAGCTTAGAATGCCCGTTGACAGCTCCTCCTCCTTTCCTATGGGCTTTCTGCAGTGCGAACGCACCTCCGAAAAGGAAAGAAACCTACTCACGGCCTTAAAAGTCAACGGGACCTGGGATTCCCAGCCGGTCACCCATACTGGTACTTGCCAGGCCTCAAGCGGGCTGGCGGCCGCGATCTGACGAGAGCAGGCACATTCAGCTTAGAATGCCCGTTGACAGCTCCTCCTCCTTTCCTATGGGCTTTCTGCAGTGCGAACGCACCTCCGAAAAGGAAAGAAACCTACTCACGGCCTTAAAAGTCAACGGGACCTGGGATTCCCAGCCGGTCACCCATACTGGTACTTGCCAGGCCTCAAGCTGGCTGGCGGCCGCGATCTGACGAGAGCAGGCACATTCAGCTTAGAATGCCCGTTGACAGCTCCTCCTCCTTTCCTATGGGCTTTCTGCAGTGCGAACGCACCTCCGAAAAGGAAAGAAACCTACTCACGGCCTTAAAAGTCAACGGGACCTGGGATTCCCAGCCGGTCACCCATACTGGTACTTGCCAGGCCTCAAGCTGGCTGGCGGCCGCGATCCGACGAGAGCAGGCACATTCAGCTTAGAATGCCCGTTGACAGCTCCTCCTCCTTTCCTATGGGCTTTCTGCAGTGCGAACGCACCTCCGAAAAGGAAAGAAACCTACTCACGGCCTTAAAAGTCAACGGGACCTGGGATTCCCAGCCGGTCACCCATACTGGTACTTGCCAGGCCTCAAGCGGGCTGGCGGCCGCGATCTAACGAGAGCAGGCACATTCAGCTTAGAATGCCCGTTGACAGCTCCTCCTCCTTTCCTATGGGCTTTCTGCAGTGCGAACGCACCTCCGAAACGAAAAGAAACCTACTCACGGCCTTAAAAGTCAACGGGACCTGGGATTCCCAGCCGGTCACCCATACTGGTACTTGCCAGGCCTCAAGCTGGCTGGCGGCCGCGATCTGACGAGAGCAGGCACATTCAGCTTAGAATGCCCGTTGACAGCTCCTCCTCCTTTCCTATGGGCTTTCTGCAGTGCGAACGCACCTCCGAAACGGAAAGAAACCTACTCACGGCCTTAAAAGTCAACGGGACCTGGGATTCCCAGCCGGTCACCCATACTGGTACTTGCCAGGCCTCAAGCTGGCTGGCGGCCGCGATCTGACGAGAGCAGGCACATTCAGCTTAGAATGCCCGTTGACAGCTCCTCCTCCTTTCCTATGGGCTTTCTGCAGTGCGAACGCACCTCCGAAAAGGAAAGAAACCTACTCACGGCCTTAAAAGTCAACGGGACCTGGGATTCCCAGCCGGTCACCCATACTGGTACTTGCCAGGCCTCAAGCTGGCTGGCGGCCGCGATCTGACGAGAGCAGGCACATTCAGCTTAGAATGCCCGTTGACAGCTCCTCCTCCTTTCCTATGGGCTTTCTGCAGTGCGAACGCACCTCCGAAAAGGAAAGAAACCTACTCACGGCCTTAAAAGTCAACGGGACCTGGGATTCCCAGCCGGTCACCCATACTGGTACTTGCCAGGCCTCAAGCTGGCTGGCGGCCGCGATCTGACGAGAGCAGGCACATTCAGCTTAGAATGCCCGTTGACAGCTCCTCCTCCTTTCCTATGGGCTTTCTGCAGTGCGAACGCACCTCCGAAAAGGAAAGAAACCTACTCACGGCCTTAAAAGTCAACGGGACCTGGGATTCCCAGCCGGTCACCCATACTGGTACTTGCCAGGCCTCAAGCGGGCTGGCGGCCGCGATCTGACGAGAGCAGGCACATTCAGCTTAGAATGCCCGTTGACAGCTCCTCCTCCTTTCCTATGGGCTTTCTGCAGTGCGAACGCACCTCCGAAAAGGAAAGAAACCTACTCACGGCCTTAAAAGTCAACGGGACCTGGGATTCCCAGCCGGTCACCCATACTGGTACTTGCCAGGCCTCAAGCTGGCTGGCGGCCGCGATCTGACGAGAGCAGGCACATTCAGCTTAGAATGCCCGTTGACAGCTCCTCCTCCTTTCCTATGGGCTTTCTGCAGTGCGAACGCACCTCCGAAAAGGAAAGAAACCTACTCACGGCCTTAAAAGTCAACGGGACCTGGGATTCCCAGCCGGTCACCCATACTGGTACTTGCCAGGCCTCAAGCTGGCTGGCGGCCGCGATCCGACGAGAGCAGGCACATTCAGCTTAGAATGCCCGTTGACAGCTCCTCCTCCTTTCCTATGGGCTTTCTGCAGTGCGAACGCACCTCCGAAAAGGAAAGAAACCTACTCACGGCCTTAAAAGTCAACGGGACCTGGGATTCCCAGCCGGTCACCCATACTGGTACTTGCCAGGCCTCAAGCGGGCTGGCGGCCGCGATCTAACGAGAGCAGGCACATTCAGCTTAGAATGCCCGTTGACAGCTCCTCCTCCTTTCCTATGGGCTTTCTGCAGTGCGAACGCACCTCCGAAAAGGAAAGAAACCTACTCACGGCCTTAAAAGTCAACGGGACCTGGGATTCCCAGCCGGTCACCCATACTGGTACTTGCCAGGCCTCAAGCTGGCTGGCGGCCGCGATCTGACGAGAGCAGGCACATTCAGCTTAGAATGCCCGTTGACAGCTCCTCCTCCTTTCCTATGGGCTTTCTGCAGTGCGAACGCACCTCCGAAAAGGAAAGAAACCTACTCACGGCCTTAAAAGTCAACGGGACCTGGGATTACCAACCGGTCACCCATACTGGTACTTGCCAGGCCTCAAGCTGGCTGGCGGCCGCGATCTGACGAGAGCAGGCACATTCAGCTTAGAATGCCCGTTGACAGCTCCTCCTCCTTTCCTATGGGCTTTCTGCAGTGCGAACGCACCTCCGAAAAGGAAAGAAACCTACTCACGGCCTTAAAAGTCAACGGGACCTGGGATTCCCAGCCGGTCACCCATACTGGTACTTGCCAGGCCTCAAGCTGGCTGGCGGCCGCGATCTGACGAGAGCAGTCACATTCAGCTTAGAATGCCCGTTGACAGCTCCTCCTCCTTTCCTATGGGCTTTCTGCAGTGTGAACGCACCTCCGAAAAGGAAAGAAACCTACTCACGGCCTTAAAAGTCAACGGGACCTGGGATTCCCAGCCGGTCACCCATACTGGTACTTGCCAGGCCTCAAGCGGGCTGGCGGCCGCGATCTGACGAGAGCAGGCACATTCAGCTTAGAATGCCCGTTGACAGCTCCTCCTCCTTTCCTATGGGCTTTCTGCAGTGCGAACGCACCTCCGAAAAGGAAAGAAACCTACTCACGGCCTTAAAGGTCAACGGGACCTGGGATTCCCAACCGGTCACCCATACTGGTACTTGCCAGGCCTCAAGCTGGCTGGCGGCCGCGATCCGACGAGAGCAGGCACATTCAGCTTAGAATGCCCGTTGACAGCTCCTCCTCCTTTCCTATGGGCTTTCTGCAGTGCGAACGCACCTCCGAAAAGGAAAGAAACCTACTCACGGCCTTAAAAGTCAACGGGACCTGGGATTCCCAGCCGGTCACCCATACTGGTACTTGCCAGGCCTCAAGCGGGCTGGCGGCCGCGATCTGACGAGAGCAGGCACATTCAGCTTAGAATGCCCGTTGACTGCTCCTCCTCCTTTCCTATGGGCTTTCTGCAGTGCGAACGCACCTCCGAAAAGGAAAGAAACCTACTCACGGCCTTAAAAGTCAACGGGACCTGGGATTCCCAGCCGGTCACCCATACTGGTACTTGCCAGGCCTCAAGCTGGCTGGCGGCCGCGATCTGACGAGAGCAGGCACATTCAGCTTAGAATGCCCGTTGACAGTTCCTCCTCCTTTCCTATGGGCTTTCTGCAGTGCGAACGCACCTCCGAAAAGGAAAGAAACCTACTCACGGCCTTAAAAGTCAACGGGACCTGGGATTCCCAGCCGGTCACCCATACTGGTACTTGCCAGGCCTCAAGCTGGCTGGCGGCCGCGATCTGACGAGAGCAGGCACATTCAGCTTAGAATGCCCGTTGACAGCTCCTCCTCCTTTCCTATGGGCTTTCTGCAGTGCGAACGCACCTCCGAAAAGGAAAGAAACCTACTCACGGCCTTAAAAGTCAACGGGACCTGGGATTCCCAGCCGGTCACGAATACTGGTACTTGCCAGGCCTCAAGCTGGCTGGCGGCCGCGATCTGACGAGAGCAGGCACATTCAGCTTAGAATGCCCGTTGACAGTTCCTCCTCCTTTCCTATGGGCTTTCTGCAGTGCGAACGCACCTCCGAAAAGGAAAGAAACCTACTCACGGCCTTAAAAGTCAACGGGACCTGGGATTCCCAGCCGGTCACCCATACTGGTACTTGCCAGGCCTCAAGCTGGCTGGCGGCCGCGATCTGACGAGAGCAGGCACATTCAGCTTAGAATGCCCGTTGACAGCTCCTCCTCCTTTCCTATGGGCTTTCTGCAGTGCGAACGCACCTCCGAAAAGGAAAGAAACCTACTCACGGCCTTAAAAGTCAACGGGACCTGGGATTCCCAGCCGGTCACCCATACTGGTACTTGCCAGGCCTCAAGCTGGCTGGCGGCCGCGATCTGACGAGAGCAGGCACATTCAGCTTAGAATGCCCGTTGACAGCTCCTCCTCCTTTCCTATGGGCTTTCTGCAGTGCGAACGCACCTCCGAAAAGGAAAGAAACCTACTCACGGCCTTAAAAGTCAACGGGACCTGGGATTCCCAGCCGGTCACCCATACTGGTACTTGCCAGGCCTCAAGCTGGCTGGCGGCCGCGATCTGACGAGAGCAGGCACATTCAGCTTAGAATGCCCGTTGACAGCTCCTCCTCCTTTCCTATGGGCTTTCTGCAGTGCGAACGCACCTCCGAAAAGGAAAGAAGCCTACTCACGGCCTTAAAAGTCAACGGGACCTGGGATTCCCAGCCGGTCACCCATACTGGTACTTGCCAGGCCTCAAGCTGGCTGGCGGCCGCGATCTGACGAGAGCAGGCACATTCAGCTTAGAATGCCCGTTGACAGCTCCTCCTCCTTTCCTATGGGCTTTCTGCAGTGCGAACGCACCTCCGAAACGGAAAGAAACCTACTCACGGCCTTAAAAGTCAACGGGACCTGGGATTCCCAGCCGGTCACCCATACTGGTACTTGCCAGGCCTCAAGCTGGCTGGCGGCCACGATCTGACGAGAGCAGGCACATTCAGCTTAGAATGCCCGTTGACAGCTCCTCCTCCTTTCCTATGGGCTTTCTGCAGTGCGAACGCACCTCCGAAAAGGAAAGAAACCTACTCACGGCCTTAAAACTCAACGGGACCTGGGATTCCCAGCCGGTCACCCATACTGGTACTTGCCAGGCCTCAAGCTGGCTGGCGGCCGCGATCTGACGAGAGCGGGCACATTCAGCTTAGAATGCCCGTTGACAGCTCCTCCTCCTTTCCTATGGGCTTTCTGCAGTGCGAACGCACCTCCGAAAAGGAAAGAAACCTACTCACGGCCTTAAAAGTCAATGGGACCTGGGATTCCCAGCCGGTCACCCATACTGGTACTTGCCAGGCCTCAAGCTGGCTGGCGGCCGCGATCTGACGAGAGCAGGCACATTCAGCTTAGAATGCCCGTTGACAGCTCCTCCTCCTTTCCTATGGGCTTTCTGCAGTGCGAACTCACCTCCGAAAAGGAAAGAAACCTACTCACGGCCTTAAAAGTCAACGTGACCTGGGATTCCCAGCCGGTCACCCATACTGGTACTTGCCAGGCCTCAAGCTGGCTGGCGGCCGCGATCTGACGAGAGCAGGCACATTCAGCTTAGAATGCCCGTTGACAGCTCCTCCCCCTTTCCTATGGGCTTTCTGCAGTGCGAACGCACCTCCGAAAAGGAAAGAAACCTACTCACGGCCTTAAAAGTCAACGGGACCTGGGATTCCCAGCCGGTCACCCATACTGGTACTTGCCAGGCCTCAAGCTGGCTGGCGGCCGCGATCTGACGAGAGCAGGGACATTCAGCTTAGAATGCCCGTTGACAGCTCCTCCTCCTTTCCTATGGGCTTTCTGCAGTGCGAACGCAGCTCCGAAAAGGAAAGAAACCTACTCACGGCCTTAAAAGGCAACCGGACCTGGGATTCCTAACCGGTCACGAATACTGGTACTTGCCAGGCCTCAAGCTGGCTGGCGGCCGCGATCTGACGAGAGCAGGCACATTCAGCTTAGAATGCCTGTTGACAGCTCCTCCTCCTTTCCTATGGGCTTTCTGCAGTGCGAACGCACCTCCGAAAAGGAAAGAAACCTACTCACGGCCTTAAAAGTCAACGGGACCTGGGATTCCCAGCCGGTCACCCATACTGGTACTTGCCAGGCCTCAAGCTGGCTGGCGGCCGCGATCTAACGAGAGCAGGCACATTCAGCTTAGAATGCCCGTTGACAGCTCCTCCTCCTTTCCTATGGGCTTTCTGCAGTGCGAACGCACCTCCGAAAAGGAAAGAAACCTACTCACGGCCTTAAAAGTCAACGGGACCTGGGATTCCCAGCCGGTCACCCATACTGGTACTTGCCAGGCCTCAAGCTGGCTGGCGGCCGCGATCTGACGAGAGCAGGCACATTCAGCTTAGAATGCCCGTTGACAGCTCCTCCTCCTTTCCTATGGGCTTTCTGCAGTGCGAACGCACCTCCGAAAAGGAAAGAAACCTACTCACGGCCTTAAAAGTCAACGGGACCTGGGATTCCCAGCCGGTCACCCATACTGGTACTTGCCAGGCCTCAAGCTGGCTGGCGGCCGCGATCCGACGAGAGCAGGCACATTCAGCTTAGAATGCCCGTTGACAGCTCCTCCTCCTTTCCTATGGGCTTTCTGCAGTGCGAACGCACCTCCGAAAAGGAAAGAAACCTACTCACGGCCTTAAAAGTCAACGGGACCTGGGATTCCCAGCCGGTCACCCATACTGGTACTTGCCAGGCCTCAAGCGGGCTGGCGGCCGCGATCTAACGAGAGCAGGCACATTCAGCTTAGAATGCCCGTTGACAGCTCCTCCTCCTTTCCTATGGGCTTTCTGCAGTGCGAACGCACCTCCGAAAAGGAAAGAAACCTACTCACGGCCTTAAAAGTCAACGGGACCTGGGATTCCCAGCCGGTCACCCATACTGGTACTTGCCAGGCCTCAAGCTGGCTGGCGGCCGCGATCTGACGAGAGCAGGCACATTCAGCTTAGAATGCCCGTTGACAGCTCCTCCTCCTTTCCTATGGGCTTTCTGCAGTGCGAACGCACCTCCGAAAAGGAAAGAAACCTACTCACGGCCTTAAAAGTCAACGGGACCTGGGATTACCAACCGGTCACCCATACTGGTACTTGCCAGGCCTCAAGCTGGCTGGCGGCCGCGATCTGACGAGAGCAGGCACATTCAGCTTAGAATGCCCGTTGACAGCTCCTCCTCCTTTCCTATGGGCTTTCTGCAGTGCGAACGCACCTCCGAAAAGGAAAGAAACCTACTCACGGCCTTAAAAGTCAACGGGACCTGGGATTCCCAGCCGGTCACCCATACTGGTACTTGCCAGGCCTCAAGCTGGCTGGCGGCCGCGATCTGACGAGAGCAGTCACATTCAGCTTAGAATGCCCGTTGACAGCTCCTCCTCCTTTCCTATGGGCTTTCTGCAGTGTGAACGCACCTCCGAAAAGGAAAGAAACCTACTCACGGCCTTAAAAGTCAACGGGACCTGGGATTCCCAGCCGGTCACCCATACTGGTACTTGCCAGGCCTCAAGCGGGCTGGCGGCCGCGATCTGACGAGAGCAGGCACATTCAGCTTAGAATGCCCGTTGACAGCTCCTCCTCCTTTCCTATGGGCTTTCTGCAGTGCGAACGCACCTCCGAAAAGGAAAGAAACCTACTCACGGCCTTAAAGGTCAACGGGACCTGGGATTCCCAACCGGTCACCCACACTGGTACTTGCCAGGCCTCAAGCTGGCTGGCGGCCGCGATCCGACGAGAGCAGGCACATTCAGCTTAGAATGCCCGTTGACAGCTCCTCCTCCTTTCCTATGGGCTTTCTGCAGTGCGAACGCACCTCCGAAAAGGAAAGAAACCTACTCACGGCCTTAAAAGTCAACGGGACCTGGGATTCCCAGCCGGTCACCCATACTGGTACTTGCCAGGCCTCAAGCGGGCTGGCGGCCGCGATCTGACGAGAGCAGGCACATTCAGCTTAGAATGCCCGTTGACTGCTCCTCCTCCTTTCCTATGGGCTTTCTGCAGTGCGAACGCACCTCCGAAAAGGAAAGAAACCTACTCACGGCCTTAAAAGTCAACGGGACCTGGGATTCCCAGCCGGTCACCCATACTGGTACTTGCCAGGCCTCAAGCTGGCTGGCGGCCGCGATCTGACGAGAGCAGGCACATTCAGCTTAGAATGCCCGTTGACAGTTCCTCCTCCTTTCCTATGGGCTTTCTGCAGTGCGAACGCACCTCCGAAAAGGAAAGAAACCTACTCACGGCCTTAAAAGTCAACGGGACCTGGGATTCCCAGCCGGTCACCCATACTGGTACTTGCCAGGCCTCAAGCTGGCTGGCGGCCGCGATCTGACGAGAGCAGGCACATTCAGCTTAGAATGCCCGTTGACAGCTCCTCCTCCTTTCCTATGGGCTTTCTGCAGTGCGAACGCACCTCCGAAAAGGAAAGAAACCTACTCACGGCCTTAAAAGTCAACGGGACCTGGGATTCCCAGCCGGTCACGAATACTGGTACTTGCCAGGCCTCAAGCTGGCTGGCGGCCGCGATCTGACGAGAGCAGGCACATTCAGCTTAGAATGCCCGTTGACAGTTCCTCCTCCTTTCCTATGGGCTTTCTGCAGTGCGAACGCACCTCCGAAAAGGAAAGAAACCTACTCACGGCCTTAAAAGTCAACGGGACCTGGGATTCCCAGCCGGTCACCCATACTGGTACTTGCCAGGCCTCAAGCTGGCTGGCGGCCGCGATCTGACGAGAGCAGGCACATTCAGCTTAGAATGCCCGTTGACAGCTCCTCCTCCTTTCCTATGGGCTTTCTGCAGTGCGAACGCACCTCCGAAAAGGAAAGAAACCTACTCACGGCCTTAAAAGTCAACGGGACCTGGGATTCCCAGCCGGTCACCCATACTGGTACTTGCCAGGCCTCAAGCTGGCTGGCGGCCGCGATCTGACGAGAGCAGGCACATTCAGCTTAGAATGCCCGTTGACAGCTCCTCCTCCTTTCCTATGGGCTTTCTGCAGTGCGAACGCACCTCCGAAAAGGAAAGAAACCTACTCACGGCCTTAAAAGTCAACGGGACCTGGGATTCCCAGCCGGTCACCCATACTGGTACTTGCCAGGCCTCAAGCTGGCTGGCGGCCGCGATCTGACGAGAGCAGGCACATTCAGCTTAGAATGCCCGTTGACAGCTCCTCCTCCTTTCCTATGGGCTTTCTGCAGTGCGAACGCACCTCCGAAAAGGAAAGAAGCCTACTCACGGCCTTAAAAGTCAACGGGACCTGGGATTCCCAGCCGGTCACCCATACTGGTACTTGCCAGGCCTCAAGCTGGCTGGCGGCCGCGATCTGACGAGAGCAGGCACATTCAGCTTAGAATGCCCGTTGACAGCTCCTCCTCCTTTCCTATGGGCTTTCTGCAGTGCGAACGCACCTCCGAAACGGAAAGAAACCTACTCACGGCCTTAAAAGTCAACGGGACCTGGGATTCCCAGCCGGTCACCCATACTGGTACTTGCCAGGCCTCAAGCTGGCTGGCGGCCACGATCTGACGAGAGCAGGCACATTCAGCTTAGAATGCCCGTTGACAGCTCCTCCTCCTTTCCTATGGGCTTTCTGCAGTGCGAACGCACCTCCGAAAAGGAAAGAAACCTACTCACGGCCTTAAAACTCAACGGGACCTGGGATTCCCAGCCGGTCACCCATACTGGTACTTGCCAGGCCTCAAGCTGGCTGGCGGCCGCGATCTGACGAGAGCGGGCACATTCAGCTTAGAATGCCCGTTGACAGCTCCTCCTCCTTTCCTATGGGCTTTCTGCAGTGCGAACGCACCTCCGAAAAGGAAAGAAACCTACTCACGGCCTTAAAAGTCAATGGGACCTGGGATTCCCAGCCGGTCACCCATACTGGTACTTGCCAGGCCTCAAGCTGGCTGGCGGCCGCGATCTGACGAGAGCAGGCACATTCAGCTTAGAATGCCCGTTGACAGCTCCTCCTCCTTTCCTATGGGCTTTCTGCAGTGCGAACTCACCTCCGAAAAGGAAAGAAACCTACTCACGGCCTTAAAAGTCAACGTGACCTGGGATTCCCAGCCGGTCACCCATACTGGTACTTGCCAGGCCTCAAGCTGGCTGGCGGCCGCGATCTGACGAGAGCAGGCACATTCAGCTTAGAATGCCCGTTGACAGCTCCTCCCCCTTTCCTATGGGCTTTCTGCAGTGCGAACGCACCTCCGAAAAGGAAAGAAACCTACTCACGGCCTTAAAAGTCAACGGGACCTGGGATTCCCAGCCGGTCACCCATACTGGTACTTGCCAGGCCTCAAGCTGGCTGGCGGCCGCGATCTGACGAGAGCAGGGACATTCAGCTTAGAATGCCCGTTGACAGCTCCTCCTCCTTTCCTATGGGCTTTCTGCAGTGCGAACGCAGCTCCGAAAAGGAAAGAAACCTACTCACGGCCTTAAAAGGCAACCGGACCTGGGATTCCTAACCGGTCACGAATACTGGTACTTGCCAGGCCTCAAGCTGGCTGGCGGCCGCGATCTGACGAGAGCAGGCACATTCAGCTTAGAATGCCTGTTGACAGCTCCTCCTCCTTTCCTATGGGCTTTCTGCAGTGCGAACGCACCTCCGAAAAGGAAAGAAACCTACTCACGGCCTTAAAAGTCAACGGGACCTGGGATTCCCAGCCGGTCACCCATACTGGTACTTGCCAGGCCTCAAGCTGGCTGGCGGCTGCGATCTGACGAGAGCAGGCACATTCAGCTTAGAATGCCCGTTGACAGCTCCTCCTCCTTTCCTATGGGCTTTCTGCAGTGCGAACGCACCTCCGAAAAGGAAAGAAACCTACTCACGGCCTTAAAACTCAACGGGACCTGGGATTCCCAGCCGGTCACCCATACTGGTACTTGCCAGGCCTCAAGCTGGCTGGCGGCCGCGATCTGACGAGAGCGGGCACATTCAGCTTAGAATGCCCGTTGACAGCTCCTCCTCCTTTCCTATGGGCTTTCTGCAGTGCGAACGCACCTCCGAAAAGGAAAGAAACCTACTCACGGCCTTAAAAGTCAATGGGACCTGGGATTCCCAGCCGGTCACCCATACTGGTACTTGCCAGGCCTCAAGCTGGCTGGCGGCCGCGATCTGACGAGAGCAGGCACATTCAGCTTAGAATGCCCGTTGACAGCTCCTCCTCCTTTCCTATGGGCTTTCTGCAGTGCGAACTCACCTCCGAAAAGGAAAGAAACCTACTCACGGCCTTAAAAGTCAACGTGACCTGGGATTCCCAGCCGGTCACCCATACTGGTACTTGCCAGGCCTCAAGCTGGCTGGCGGCCGCGATCTGACGAGAGCAGGCACATTCAGCTTAGAATGCCCGTTGACAGCTCCTCCCCCTTTCCTATGGGCTTTCTGCAGTGCGAACGCACCTCCGAAAAGGAAAGAAACCTACTCACGGCCTTAAAAGTCAACGGGACCTGGGATTCCCAGCCGGTCACCCATACTGGTACTTGCCAGGCCTCAAGCTGGCTGGCAGCCGCGATCTGACGAGAGCAGGCACATTCAGCTTAGAATGCCCGTTGACAGCTCCTCCTCCTTTCCTATGGGCTTTCTGCAGTGCGAACGCAGCTCCGAAAAGGAAAGAAACCTACTCACGGCCTTAAAAGGCAACCGGACCTGGGATTCCTAGCCGGTCACGAATACTGGTACTTGCCAGGCCTCAAGCTGGCTGGCGGCCGCGATCTGACGAGAGCAGGCACATTCAGCTTAGAATGCCTGTTGACAGCTCCTCCTCCTTTCCTATGGGCTTTCTGCAGTGCGAACGCACCTCCGAAAAGGAAAGAAACCTACTCACGGCCTTAAAAGTCAACGGGACCTGGGATTCCCAGCCGGTCACCCATACTGGTACTTGCCAGGCCTCAAGCTGGCTGGCGGCTGCGATCTGACGAGAGCAGGCACATTCAGCTTAGAATGCCCGTTGACAGCTCCTCCTCCTTTCCTATGGGCTTTCTGCAGTGCGAACGCACCTCCGAAAAGGAAAGAAACCTACTCACGGCCTTAAAACTCAACGGGACCTGGGATTCCCAGCCGGTCACCCATACTGGTACTTGCCAGGCCTCAAGCTGGCTGGCGGCCGCGATCTGACGAGAGCGGGCACATTCAGCTTAGAATGCCCGTTGACAGCTCCTCCTCCTTTCCTATGGGCTTTCTGCAGTGCGAACGCACCTCCGAAAAGGAAAGAAACCTACTCACGGCCTTAAAAGTCAATGGGACCTGAGATTCCCAGCCGGTCACCCATACTGGTACTTGCCAGGCCTCAAGCTGGCTGGCGGCCGCGATCTGACGAGAGCAGGCACATTCAGCTTAGAATGCCGGTTGACAGCTCCTCCTCCTTTCCTATGGGCTTTCTGCAGTGCGAACTCACCTCCGAAAAGGAAAGAAACCTACTCACGGCCTTAAAAGTCAACGTGACCTGGGATTCCCAGCCGGTCACCCATACTGGTACTTGCCAGGCCTCAAGCTGGCTGGCGGCCGCGATCTGACGAGAGCAGGCACATTCAGCTTAGAATGCCCGTTGACAGCTCCTCCCCCTTTCCTATGGGCTTTCTGCAGTGCGAACGCACCTCCGAAAAGGAAAGAAACCTACTCACGGCCTTAAAAGTCAACGGGACCTGGGATTCCCAGCCGGTCACCCATACTGGTACTTGCCAGGCCTCAAGCTGGCTGGCGGCCGCGATCTGACGAGAGCAGGCACATTCAGCTTAGAATGCCCGTTGACAGCTCCTCCTCCTTTCCTATGGGCTTTCTGCAGTGCGAACGCAGCTCCGAAAAGGAAAGAAACCTACTCACGGCCTTAAAAGGCAACCGGACCTGGGATTCCTAGCCGGTCACGAATACTGGTACTTGCCAGGCCTCAAGCTGGCTGGCGGCCGCGATCTGACGAGAGCAGGCACATTCAGCTTAGAATGCCCGTTGACAGCTCCTCCTCCTTTCCTATGGGCTTTCTGCAGTGCGAACGCACCTCCGAAAAGGAAAGAAACCTACTCACGGCCTTAAAAGTCAACGGGACCTGGGATTCCCAGCCGGTCACCCATACTGGTACTTGCCAGGCCTCAAGCTGGCTGGCGGCTGCGATCTGACGAGAGCAGGCACATTCAGCTTAGAATGCCCGTTGACAGCTCCTCCTCCTTTCCTATGGGCTTTCTGCAGTGCGAACGCACCTCCGAAAAGGAAAGAAACCTACTCACGGCCTTAAAAGTCAATGGGACCTGGGATTCCCAGCCGGTCACCCATACTGGTACTTGCCAGGCCTCAAGCTGGCTGGCGGCCGCGATCTGACGAGAGCAGGCACATTCAGCTTAGAATGCCCGTTGACAGCTCCTCTTCCTTTCCTATGGGCTTTCTGCAGTGCGAACGCACCTCCGAAAAGGAAAGTAGCCTACTCACGGCCTTAAAAGTCAACGGGACCTGGGATTCCCAGCCGGTCACCCATACTGGTACTTGCCAGGCCTCAAGCTGGCTGGCGGCCGCGATCTGACGAGAGCAGGCACATTCAGCTTAGAATGCCCGTTGACAGCTCCTCCTCCTTTCCTATGGGCTTTCTGCAGTGCGAACGCACCTCCGAAACGGAAAGAAACCTACTCACGGCCTTAAAAGTCAACGGGACCTGGGATTCCCAGCCGGTCACCCATACTGGTACTTGCCAGGCCTCAAGCTGGCTGGCGGCCGCGATCTGACGAGAGCAGGCACATTCAGCTTAGAATGCTCCTCCTCCTTTCCTATGGGCTTTCTGCAGTGCGAACGCACCTCCGAAAAGGAAAGAAACCTACTCACGGCCTTAAAAGTCAACGGGACCTGGGATTCCCAGCCGGTCACCCATACTGGTACTTGCCAGGCCTCAAGCTGGCTGGCGGCCGCGATCTGACGAGAGCAGGCACATTCCGCTTAGAATTCCCGTTGACAGCTCCTCCTCCTTTCCTATGGGCTTTCTGCAGTGCGAACGCACCTCCGAAAAGGAAAGAAACCTACTCACGGCCTTAAAAGTCAACGGGACCTGGGATTCCCAGCCGGTCACCCATACTGGTACTTGCCAGGCCTCAAGCTGGCTGGCGGCCGCGATCTGACAAGAGCAGGCACATTCAGCTTAGAATGCCTGTTGACAGCTCCTCCTCCTTTCCTATGGGCTTTCTGCAGTGCGAACGCACCTCCGAAAAGGAAAGAAACCTACTCACGGCCTTAAAAGTCAACGGGACCTGGGATTCCCAGCCGGTCACCCATACTGGTACTTGCCAGGCCTCAAACTGGCTGGCGGCCGCGATCTGACGAGAGCAGGCACATTCAGCTTAGAATGCCCGTTGACAGGTCCTCCTCCTTTCCTATGGGCTTTCTGCAGTGCGAACGCACCTCCGAAAAGGAAAGAAACCTACTCACGGCCTTAAAAGTCAACGAGACCTGGGATTCCCAGCCGGTCACCCATACTGGTACTTGCCAGGCCTCAAGCTGGCTGGCGGCCACGATCTGACGAGAGCAGGCACATTCAGCTTAGAATGCCCGTTGACAGCTCCTCCTCCTTT
This sequence comes from Eleutherodactylus coqui, assembly GCF_035609145.1. Lineage (NCBI taxonomy): Eukaryota > Metazoa > Chordata > Amphibia > Anura > Eleutherodactylidae > Eleutherodactylus > Eleutherodactylus coqui. Next base: position 41,018,709 of record NC_089841.1, read on the forward strand.
CCTATGGGCTTTCTGCAGTGCGATAGCACCTCCGAAACGGAAAGAAACCTACTCACGGCCTTAAAAGTCAACGGGACCTGGGATTCCCAGCCGGTCACCCATACTGGTACTTGCCAGGCCTCAAGCTGGCTGGCGGCCGCGATCTGACGAGAGCAGGCACATTCAGCTTAGAATGCCCGTTGACAGCTCCTCCTCCTTTCCTATGGGCTTTCTGCAGTGCGAACGCACCTCCGAAAAGGAAAGAAACCTACTCACGGCCTTAAAAGTCAACGGGACCTGGGATTCCCAGCCGGTCACCCATACTGGTACTTGCCAGGCCTCAAGCTGGCTGGCGGCCGCGATCTGACGAGAGCAGGCACATTAAGCTTAGAATGCCCGTTGACAGCTCCTCCTCCTTTCCTATGGGCTTTCTGCAGTGCGAACGCACCTCCGAAACGGAAAGAAACCTACTCACGGCCTTAAAAGTTAACGGGACCTGGGATTCCCAGCCGGTCACCCATACTGGTACTTGCCAGGCCTCAAGCTGGCTGGCGGCCGCGATCTGACGAGAGCAGGCACATTCAGCTTAGAATGCCCGTTGACAGCTCCTCCTCCTTTCCTATGGGCTTTCTGCAGTGCGAACGCACCTCCGAAAAGGAAAGAAACCTACTCACGGCCTTAAAAGTCAACGGGACCTGGGATTCCCAGCCGGTCACCCATACTGGTACTTGCCAGGCCTCAAGCTGGCTGGCGGCCGCGATCTGACGAGAGCAGGCACATTCAGCTTAGAATGCCCGTTGACAGCTCCTCCTCCTTTCCTATGGGCTTTCTGCAGTGCGAACGCACCTCCGAAAAGGAAAGAAACCTACTCACGGCCTTAAAAGTCAACGGGACCTGGGATTCCCAGCCGGTCACCCATACTGGTACTTGCCAGGCCTCAAGCTGGCTGGCGGCAGCGATCTGACGAGAGCAGGCACATTCAGCTTAGAATGCCCGTTGACAGTTCCTCCTCCTTTCCTATGGGCTTTCTGCAGTGCGAACGCACCTCCGAAAAGGAAAGAAACCTACTCACGGCCTTAAAAGTCAACGGGACCTGGGATTCCCAGCCGGTCACCCATACTGGTACTTGCCAGGCCTCAAGCTGGCTGGCGGCCGCGATCTGACGAGAGAAGGCACATTCAGCTTAGAATGCCCGTTGACAGCTCCTCCTCCTTTCCTATGGGCTTTCTGCAGTGCGAACGCACCTCCGAAAAGGAAAGAAACCTACTCACGGCCTTAAAAGTCAACGGGACCTGGGATTCCCAGCCGGTCACCCATACTGGTACTTGCCAGGCCTCAAGCTGGCTGGCGGCCGCGATCTGACGAGAGCAGGCACATTCAGCTTAGAATGCCCGTTGACAGCTCCTCCTCCTTTCCTATGGGCTTTCTGCAGTGCGAACGCACCTCCGAAAAGGAAAGAAACCTACTCACGGCCTTAAAAGTCAACGGGACCTGGGATTCCCAGCCGGTCACCCATACTGGTACTTGCCAGGCCTCAAGCTGGCTGGCGGCAGCGATCTGACGAGAGCAGGCACATTCAGCTTAGAATGCCCGTTGACAGTTCCTCCTCCTTTCCTATGGGCTTTCTGCAGTGCGAACGCACCTCCGAAAAGGAAAGAAACCTACTCACGGCCTTAAAAGTCAACGGGACCTGGGATTCCCAGCCGGTCACCCATACTGGTACTTGCCAGGCCTCAAGCTGGCTGGCGGCCGCGATCTGACGAGAGCAGGCACATTCAGCTTAGAATGCCCGTTGACAGCTCCTCCTCCTTTCCTATGGGCTTTCTGCAGTGCGAACGCACCTCCGAAAAGGAAAGAAACCTAATCATGGCCTTAAAAGTCAACGGGACCTGGGATTCCCAGCCGGTCACCCATACTGGTACTTGCCAGGCCTCAAGCTGGCTGGCGGCCGCGATCTGACGAGAGCAGGCACATTCAGCTTAGAATGCCCGTTGACAGCTCCTCCTCCTTTCCTATGGGCTTTCTGCAGTGCGAACGCACCTCCGAAAAGGAAAGAAACCTACTCACGGCCTTAAAAGTCAACGGGACCTGGGATTCCCAGCCGGTCACCCATACTGGTACTTGCCAGGCCTCAAGCTGGCTGGCGGCCGCGATCTGACGAGAGCAGGCACATTCAGCTTAGAATGCCCGTTGATAGCTCTTCCTCCTTTCCTATGGGCTTTCTGCAGTGCGAACGCACCTCCGAAAAGGAAAGAAACCTACTCACGGCCTTAAAAGTCAACGGGACCTGGGATTCCCAGCCGGTCACCCATACTGGTACTTGCCAGGCCTAAAGCTGGCTGGCGGCCGCGATCTGACGAGAGCGGGCACATTCAGCTTAGAATGCCCGTTGACAGCTCCTCCTCCTTTCCTATGGGCTTTCTGCAGTGCGAACGCACCTCCGAAAAGGAAAGAAACCTACTCACGGCCTTAAAAGTCAACGGGACCTGGGATTCCCAGCCGGTCACCCATACTGGTACTTGCCAGGCCTCAAGCTGGCTGGCGGCCGCGATCTGACGAGAGCAGGCACATTCAGCTTAGAATGCCCGTTGACAGCTCCTTCTCCTTTCCTATGGGCTTTCTGCAGTGCGAACGCACCTCCGAAAAGGAAAGAAACCTACTCACGGCCTTAAAAGTCAACGGGACCTGGGATTCCCAGCCGGTCACCCATACTGGTACTTGCCAGGCCTCAAGATGGCTGGCGGCCGCGATCTGACGAGAGCGGGCACATACAGCTTAGAATGCCCGTTGACAGCTCCTCCTCCTTTCCTATGGGCTTTCTGCAGTGCGAACGCACCTCCGAAAAGGAAAGAAACCTACTCACGGCCTTAAAAGTCAACGGGACCTGGGATTCCCAGCCGGTCACCCATACTGGTACTTGCCAGGCCTCAAGCTGGCTGGCGGCCGCGATCTGACGAGAGCAGGCACATTCAGCTTAGAATGCCCGTTGATAGCTCTTCCTCCTTTCCTATGGGCTTTCTGCAGTGCGAACGCACCTCCGAAAAGGAAAGAAACCTACTCACGGCCTTAAAAGTCAACGGGACCTGGGATTCCCAGCCGGTCACCCATACTGGTACTTGCCAGGCCTAAAGCTGGCTGGCGGCCGCGATCTGACGAGAGCGGGCACATTCAGCTTAGAATGCCCGTTGACAGCTCCTCCTCCTTTCCTATGGGCTTTCTGCAGTGCGAACGCACCTCCGAAAAGGAAAGAAACCTACTCACGGCCTTAAAAGTCAACGGGACCTGGGATTCCCAGCCGGTCACCCATACTGGTACTTGCCAGGCCTCAAGCTGGCTGGCGGCCGCGATCTGACGAGAGCAGGCACATTCAGCTTAGAATGCCCGTTGACAGCTCCTTCTCCTTTCCTATGGGCTTTCTGCAGTGCGAACGCACCTCCGAAAAGGAAAGAAACCTACTCACGGCCTTAAAAGTCAACGGGACCTGGGATTCCCAGCCGGTCACCCATACTGGTACTTGCCAGGCCTCAAGCTGGCTGGCGGCCGCGATCTGACGAGAGCGGGCACATACAGCTTAGAATGCCCGTTGACAGCTCCTCCTCCTTTCCTATGGGCTTTCTGCAGTGCGAACGCACCTCCGAAAAGGAAAGAAACCTACTCAAGGCCTTAAAAGTCAACGGGACCTGGGATTCCCAGCCGGTCACCCATACTGGTACTTGCCAAGCCTCAAGCTGGCTGGCGGCCGCGATCTGACGAGAGCGGGCACATTCAGCTTAGAATGCCCGTTGACAGCGTCTCCTCCTTTCCTATGGGCTTTCTGCAGTGCGAACGCACCTCCGAAAAGGAAAGAAACCTACTCACGGCCTTAAAAGTCAACGGGACCTGGGATTCCCAGCCGGTCACCCATACTGGTACTTGCCAGGCCTCAAGCTGGCTGGCGGCCGCGATCTGACGAGAGCAGGCACATTCAGCTTAGAATGCCCGTTGACAGCTCCTCCTCCTTTCCTATGGGCTTTCTGCAGTGCGAACGCACCTCCGAAAAGGAAAGAAACCTACTCACGGCCTTAAAAGTCAACGGGACCTGGGATTCCCAGCCGGTCACCCATACTGGTACTTGCCAGGCCTCAAGCTGGCTGGCGGCAGCGATCTGACGAAAGCAGGCACATTCAGCTTAGAATGCCCGTTGACAGCTCCTCCTCCTTTCCTATGGGCTTTCTGCAGTGCGAACGCACCTCCGAAAAGGAAAGAAACCTACTCACGGCCTTAAAAGTCAACGGGACCTGGGATTCCCAGCCGGTCACCCATACTGGTACTTGCCAGGCCTCAAGCTGGCTGGCGGCCGCGATCTGACGAGAGCAGGCACATTCAGCTTAGAATGCCCGTTGACAGCTCCTCCTCCTTTCCTATGGGCTTTCTGCAGTGCGAACGCACCTCCGAAAAGGAAAGAAACCTACTCATGGCCTTAAAAGTCAACGGGACCTGGGATTCCCAGCCGGTCACCCATACTGGTACTTGCCAGGCCTCAAGCTGGCTGGCGGCCGCGATCTGATGAGAGCAGGCACATTCAGCTTAGAATGCCCGTTGACAGCTCCTCCTCCTTTCCTATGGGCTTTCTGCAGTGCGAACGCACCTCCGAAAAGGAAAGAAACCTACTCACGGCCTTAAAAGTCAACGGGACCTGGGATTCCCAGCCGGTCACCCATACTGGTACTTGCCAGGCCTCAAGCTGGCTGGCGGCCGCGATCTGACGAGAGCAGGCACATTCAGCTTAGAATGCCCGTTGATAGCTCTTCCTCCTTTCCTATGGGCTTTCTGCAGTGCGAACGCACCTCCGAAAAGGAAAGAAACCTACTCACGGCCTTAAAAGTCAACGGGACCTGGGATTCCCAGCCGGTCACCCATACTGGTACTTGCCAGGCCTCAAGCTGGCTGGCGGCCGCGATCTGACGAGAGCGGGCACATTCAGCTTAGAATGCCCGTTGACAGCTCCTCCTCCTTTCCTATGGGCTTTCTGCAGTGCGAACGCACCTCCGAAAAGGAAAGAAACCTACTCACGGCCTTAAAAGTCAACGGGACCTGGGATTCCCAGCCGGTCACCCATACTGGTACTTGCCAGGCCTCAAGCTGGCTGGCGGCCGCGATCTGACGAGAGCAGGCACATTCAGCTTAGAATGCCCGTTGACAGCTCCTCCTCCTTTCCTATGGGCTTTCTGCAGTGCGAACTCACCTCCGAAAAGGAAAGAAACCTACTCACGGCCTTAAAAGTCAACGGGACCTGGGATTCCCAGCCGGTCACCCATACTGGTACTTGCCAGGCCTCAAGCTGGCTGGCGGCCGCGATCTGACGAGAGCAGGCACATTCAGCTTAGAATGCCCGTTGACAGCTCCTCCTCCTTTCCTATGGGCTTTCTGCAGTGCGAACGCACCTCCGAAAAGGAAAGAAACCTACTCACGGCCTTAAAAGTCAACGGGACCTGGGATTCCCAGCCGGTCACCCATACTGGTACTTGCCAGGCCTCAAGCTGGCTGGCGGCCGCGATCTGACGAGAGCAGGCACATTCAGCTTAGAATGCCCGTTGACAGCTCCTCCTCCTTTCCTATGGGCTTTCTGCAGTGCGAACGCACCTCCGAAAAGGAAAGAAACCTACTCACGGCCTTAAAAGTCAACGGGACCTGGGATTCCCAGCCGGTCACCCATACTGGTACTTGCCAGGCCTCAAGCTGGCTGGCGGCCGCGATCTGACGAGAGCGGGCACATACAGCTTAGAATGCCCGTTGACAGCTCCTCTTCCTTTCCTATGGGCTTTCTGCAGTGCGAACGCACCTCCGAAAAGGAAAGAAACCTACTCAAGGCCTTAAAAGTCAACGGGACCTGGGATTCCCAGCCGGTCACCCATACTGGTACTTGCCAAGCCTCAAGCTGGCTGGCGGCCGCGATCTGACGAGAGCGGGCACATTCAGCTTAGAATGCCCGTTGACAGCGCCTCCTCCTTTCCTATGGGCTTTCTGCAGTGCGAACGCACCTCCGAAAAGGAAAGAAACCTACTCACGGCCTTAAAAGTCAACGGGACCTGGGATTCCCAGCCGGTCACCCATACTGGTACTTGCCAGGCCTCAAGCTGGCTGGCGGCCGCGATCTGACGAGAGCAGGCACATTCAGCTTAGAATGCCCGTTGACAGCTCAACCTCCTTTCCTATGGGCTTTCTGCAGTGCGAACGCACCTCCGAAAAGGAAAGAAACCTACTCACGGCCTTAAAAGTCAACGGGACCTGGGATTCCCAGCCGGTCACCCATACTGGTACTTGCCAGGCCTCAAGCTGGCTGGCGGCCGCGATCTGACGAGAGCAGGCACATTCAGCTTAGAATGCCCGTTGACAGCTCCTCCTCCTTTCCTATGGGCTTTCTGCAGTGCGAACGCACCTCCGAAAAGGAAAGAAACCTACTCACGGCCTTAAAAGTCAACGGGACCTGGGATTCCCAGCCGGTCATCCATACTGGTACTTGCCAGGCCTCAAGCTGGCTGGCGGCCGCGATCTGACGAGAGCAGGCACATTCAGCTTAGAATGCCCGTTGACAGCTCCTCCTCCTTTCCTATGGGCTTTCTGCAGTGCGAACGCACCTCCGAAAAGGAAAGAAACCTACTCACGGCCTTAAAAGTCAACAGGACCTGGGATTCCCAGCCGGTCACCCATACTGGTACTTGCCAGGCCTCAAGCTGGCTGGCGGCCGCGATCTGACGAGAGCGGGCACATTCAGCTTAGAATGCCCGTTGACAGCTCCTCCTCCTTTCCTATGGGCTTTCTGCAGTGCGAACGCACCTCCGAAAAGGAAAGAAACCTACTCACGGCCTTAAAAGTCAACGGGACCTGGGATTCGCAGCCGGTCACCCATACTGGTACTTGCCAGGCCTCAAGCTGGCTGGCGGCCGCGATCTGACGAGAGCAGGCACATTCAGCTTAGAATGCCCGTTGATAGCTCTTCCTCCTTTCCTATGGGCTTTCTGCAGTGCGAACGCACCTCCGAAAAGGAAAGAAACCTACTCACGGCCTTAAAAGTCAACGGGACCTGGGATTCCCAGCCGGTCACCCATACTGGTACTTGCCAGGCCTCAAGCTGGCTGGCGGCCGCGATCTGACGAGAGCGGGCACATTCAGCTTAGAATGCCCGTTGACAGCTCCTCCTCCTTTCCTATGGGCTTTCTGCAGTGCGAACGCACCTCCGAAAAGGAAAGAAACCTACTCACGGCCTTAAAAGTCAACGGGACCTGGGATTCCCAGCCGGTCACCCATACTGGTACTTGCCAGGCCTCAAGCTGGCTGGCGGCCGCGATCTGACGAGAGCAGGCACATTCAGCTTAGAATGCCCGTTGACAGCTCCTCCTCCTTTCCTATGGGCTTTCTGCAGTGCGAACTCACCTCCGAAAAGGAAAGAAACCTACTCACGGCCTTAAAAGTCAACGGGACCTGGGATTCCCAGCCAGTCACCCATACTGGTACTTGCCAGGCCTCAAGCTGGCTGGCGGCCGCGATCTGACGAGAGCAGGCACATTCAGCTTAGAATGCCCGTTGACAGCTCCTCCTCCTTTCCTATGGGCTTTCTGCAGTGCGAACGCACCTCCGAAAAGGAAAGAAACCTACTCACGGCCTTAAAAGTCAACGAGACCTGGGATTCCCAGCCGGTCACCCGGGATTCCCAGCCGGTCACCCATACTGGTACTTGCCAGGCCTCAAGCTGGCTGGCGGCCGCGATCTGACGAGAGCAGGCACATTCGACTTAGAATGCCCGTTGACAGCTCCTCCTCCTTTCCTATGGGCTTTCTGCAGTGCGAACGCACCTCCGAAACGGAAAGAAACCTACTCACGGCCTTAAAAGTCAACGGGACCTGGGATTCCCAGCCGGTCACCCATACTGGTACTTGCCAGGCCTCAAGCTGGCTGGCGGCCGCGATCTGACGAGAGCAGGCACATTCAGCTTAGAATGCCCGTTGACAGCTCCTCCTCCTTTCCTATGGGCTTTCTGCAGTGCGAACGCACCTCCGAAACGGAAAGAATCCTACTCACGGCCTTAAAAGTCAACGGGACCTGGGATTCCCAGCCGGTCACCCATACTGGTACTTGCCAGGCCTCAAGCTGGCTGGCGGCCGCGATCTGACGAGAGCAGGCACATTCAGCTTAGAATGCCCGTTGACAGCTCCTCCTCCTTTCCTATGGGCTTTCTGCAGTGCGAACGCACCTCCGAAAAGGAAAGAAACCTACTCACGGCCTTAAAAGTCAACGGGACCTGGGATTCCCAGCCGGTCACCCATACTGGTACTTGCCAGGCCTCAAGCTGGCTGGCGGCCGCGATCTAACGAGAGCAGGCACATTCAGCTTAGAATGCCCGTTGACAGCTCCTCCTCCTTTCCTATGGGCTTTCTGCAGTGCGAACGCACCTCCGAAACGGAAAGAAACCTACTCACGGCCTTAAAAATCAACGGGACCTGGGATTCCCAGCCGGTCACCCATACTGGTACTTGCCAGGCCTCAAGCTGGCCGGCGGCCGCGATCTGACGAGAGCAGGCACATTCAGCTTAGAATGCCCGTTGACAGCTCCTCCTCCTTTCCTATGGGCTTTCTGCAGTGCGAACGCACCTCCGAAAAGGAAAGAAACCTACTCACGGCCTTAAAAGTCAACGGGACCTGGGATTCCCAGCCGGTCACCCATACTGGTACTTGCCAGGCCTCAAGCTGGCTGGCGGCCGCGATCTGACGAGAGAAGGCACATTCAGCTTAGAATGCCCGTTGACAGCTCCTCCTCCTTTCCTATGGGCTTTCTGCAGTGCGAACGCACCTCCGAAAAGGAAAGAAACCTACTCACGGCCTTAAAAGTCAACGGGACCTGGGATTCCCAGCCGGTCACCCATACTGGTACTTGCCAGGCCTCAAGCTGGCTGGCGGCCGCGATCTGACGAGAGCAGGCACATTCAGCTTAGAATGCCCGTTGACAGCTCCTCCTCCTTTCCTATGGGCTTTCTGCAGTGCGAACGCACCTCCGAAAAGGAAAGAAACCTACTCACGGCCTTAAAAGTCAACGGGACCTGGGATTCCCAGCCGGTCACCCATACTGGTACTTGCCAGGCCTCAAGCTGGCTGGCGGCAGCGATCTGACGAGAGCAGGCACATTCAGCTTAGAATGCCCGTTGACAGCTCCTCCTCCTTTCCTATGGGCTTTCTGCAGTGCGAACGCACCTCCGAAAAGGAAAGAAACCTACTCATGGCCTTAAAAGTCAACGGGACCTGGGATTCCCAGCCGGTCACCCATACTGGTACTTGCCAGGCCTCAAGCTGGCTGGCGGCCGCGATCTGACGAGAGCAGGCACATTCAGCTTAGAATGCCCGTTGACAGCTCCTCCTCCTTTCCTATGGGCTTTCTGCAGTGCGAACGCACCTCCGAAAAGGAAAGAAACCTACTCACGGCCTTAAAAGTCAACGGGACCTGGGATTCCCAGCCGGTCACCCATACTGGTACTTGCCAGGCCTCAAGCTGGCTGGCGGCCGCGATCTGACGAGAGCAGGCACATTCAGCTTAGAATGCCCGTTGATAGCTCTTCCTCCTTTCCTATGGGCTTTCTGCAGTGCGAACGCACCTCCGAAAAGGAAAGAAACCTACTCACGGCCTTAAAAGTCAACGGGACCTGGAATTCCCAGCCGGTCACCCATACTGGTACTTGCCAGGCCTCAAGCTGGCTGGCGGCCGCGATCTGACGAGAGCAGGCACATTCAGCTTAGAATGCCCGTTGACAGCTCCTCCTCCTTTCCTATGGGCTTTCTGCAGTGCGAACGCACCTCCGAAAAGGAAAGAAACCTACTCACGGCCTTAAAAGTCAACGGGACCTGGGATTCCCAGCCGGTCACCCATACTGGTACTTGCCAGGCCTCAAGCTGGCTGGCGGCCGCGATCTGACGAGAGCGGGCACATACAGCTTAGAATGCCCGTTGACAGCTCCTCCTCCTTTCCTATGGGATTTCTGCAGTGCGAACGCACCTCCGAAAAGGAAAGAAACCTACTCACGGCCTTAAAAGGCAACGGGACCTGGGATTCCCAGCCGGTCACCCATACTGGTACTTGCCAGGCCTCAAGCTGGCTGGCGGCCGCGATCTGAAGAGAGCAGGCACATTCAGCTTAGAATGCCCGTTGACAGCTCCTCCTCCTTTCCTATGGGATTTCTGCAGTGCGAACGCACCTCCGAAAAGGAAAGAAACCTACTCACGGCCTTAAAAGTCAACGGGACCTGGGATTCCCAGCCGGTCACCCATACTGGTACTTGCCAGGCCTCAAGCTGGCTGGCGGCCGCGATCTGACGAGAGCAGGCACATTCAGCTTAGAATGCCCGTTGACAGCTCCTCCTCCTTTCCTATGGGCTTTCTGCAGTGCGAACGCACCTCCGAAAAGGAAAGAAACCTACTCACGGCCTTAAAAGTCAACGGGACCTGGGATTCCCAGCCGGTCACCCATACTGGTACTTGCCAGGCCTCAAGCTGGCTGGCGGCCGCGATCTGACGAGAGCGGGCACATTCAGCTTAGAATGCCCGTTGACAGCTCCTCCTCCTTTCCTATGGGCTTTCTGCAGTGCGAACGCACCTCCGAAAAGGAAAGAAACCTACTCACGGCCTTAAAAGTCAACGGGACCTGGGATTCCCAGCCGGTCACCCATACTGGTACTTGCCAGGCCTCAAGCTGGCTGGCGGCCGCGATCTGACGAGAGCAGGCACATTCAGCTTAGAATGCCCGTTGACAGCTCCTCCTCCTTTCCTATGGGCTTTCTGCAGTGCGAACTCACCTCCGAAAAGGAAAGAAACCTACTCACGGCCTTAAAAGTCAACGGGACCTGGGATTCCCAGCCAGTCACCCATACTGGTACTTGCCAGGCCTCAAGCTGGCTGGCGGCCGCGATCTGACGAGAGCAGGCACATTCAGCTTAGAATGCCCGTTGACAGCTCCTCCTCCTTTCCTATGGGCTTTCTGCAGTGCGAACGCACCTCCGAAAAGGAAAGAAACCTACTCACGGCCTTAAAAGTCAACGAGACCTGGGATTCCCAGCCGGTCACCCGGGATTCCCAGCCGGTCACCCATACTGGTACTTGCCAGGCCTCAAGCTGGCTGGCGGCCGCGATCTGACGAGAGCAGGCACATTCAGCTTAGAATGCCCGTTGACAGCTCCTCCTCCTTTCCTATGGGCTTTCTGCAGTGCGAACGCACCTCCGAAACGGAAAGAAACCTACTCACGGCCTTAAAAGTCAACGGGACCTGGGATTCCCAGCCGGTCACCCATACTGGTACTTGCCAGGCCTCAAGCTGGCTGGCGGCCGCGATCTGACGAGAGCAGGCACATTCAGCTTAGAATGCCCGTTGACAGTTCCTCCTCCTTTCCTATGGGCTTTCTGCAGTGCGAACGCACCTCCGAAACGGAAAGAAACCTACTCACGGCCTTAAAAGTCAACGGGACCTGGGATTCCCAGCCGGTCACCCATACTGGTACTTGCCAGGCCTCAAGCTGGCTGGCGGCCGCGATCTGACGAGAGCAGGCACATTCAGCTTAGAATGCCCGTTGACAGCTCCTCCTCCTTTCCTATGGGCTTTCTGCAGTGCGAACGCACCTCCGAAAAGGAAAGAAACCTACTCACGGCCTTAAAAGTCAACGGGACCTGGGATTCCCAGCCGGTCACCCATACTGGTACTTGCCAGGCCTCAAGCTGGCTGGCGGCCGCGATCTGACGAGAGCGGGCACATTCAGCTTAGAATGCCCGTTGACAGCTCCTCCTCCTTTCCTATGGGCTTTCTGCAGTGCGAACGCACCTCCGAAAAGGAAAGAAACCTACTCACGGCCTTAAAAGTCAACGGGACCTGGGATTCGCAGCCGGTCACCCATACTGGTACTTGCCAGGCCTCAAGCTGGCTGGCGGCCGCGATCTGACTAGAGCAGGCACATTCAGCTTAGAATGCCCGTTGATAGCTCTTCCTCCTTTCCTATGGGCTTTCTGCAGTGCGAACGCACCTCCGAAAAGGAAAGAAACCTACTCACGGCCTTAAAAGTCAACGGGACCTGGGATTCCCAGCCGGTCACCCATACTGGTACTTGCCAGGCCTCAAGCTGGCTGGCGGCCGCGATCTGACGAGAGCGGGCACATTCAGCTTAGAATGCCCGTTGACAGCTCCTCCTCCTTTCCTATGGGCTTTCTGCAGTGCGAACGCACCTCCGAAAAGGAAAGAAACCTACTCACGGCCTTAAAAGTCAACGGGACCTGGGATTCCCAGCCGGTCACCCATACTGGTACTTGCCAGGCCTCAAGCTGGCTGGCGGCCGCGATCTGACGAGAGCAGGCACATTCAGCTTAGAATGCCCGTTGACAGCTCCTCCTCCTTTCCTATGGGCTTTCTGCAGTGCGAACTCACCTCCGAAAAGGAAAGAAACCTACTCACGGCCTTAAAAGTCAACGGGACCTGGGATTCCCAGCCAGTCACCCATACTGGTACTTGCCAGGCCTCAAGCTGGCTGGCGGCCGCGATCTGACGAGAGCAGGCACATTCAGCTTAGAATGCCCGTTGACAGCTCCTCCTCCTTTCCTATGGGCTTTCTGCAGTGCGAACGCACCTCCGAAAAGGAAAGAAACCTACTCACGGCCTTAAAAGTCAACGAGACCTGGGATTCCCAGCCGGTCACCCGGGATTCCCAGCCGGTCACCCATACTGGTACTTGCCAGGCCTCAAGCTGGCTGGCGGCCGCGATCTGACGAGAGCAGGCACATTCAGCTTAGAATGCCCGTTGACAGCTCCTCCTCCTTTCCTATGGGCTTTCTGCAGTGCGAACGCACCTCCGAAACGGAAAGAAACCTACTCACGGCCTTAAAAGTCAACGGGACCTGGGATTCCCAGCCGGTCACCCATACTGGTACTTGCCAGGCCTCAAGCTGGCTGGCGGCCGCGATCTGACGAGAGCAGGCACATTCAGCTTAGAATGCCCGTTGACAGCTCCTCCTCCTTTCCTATGGGCTTTCTGCAGTGCGAACGCACCTCCGAAACGGAAAGAAACCTACTCACGGCCTTAAAAGTCAACGGGACCTGGGATTCCCAGCCGGTCACCCATACTGGTACTTGCCAGGCCTCAAGCTGGCTGGCGGCCGCGATCTGACGAGAGCAGGCACATTCAGCTTAGAATGCCCGTTGACAGCTCCTCCTCCTTTCCTATGGGCTTTCTGCAGTGCGAACGCACCTCCGAAAAGGAAAGAAACCTACTCACGGCCTTAAAAGTCAACGGGACCTGGGATTCCCAGCCGGTCACCCATACTGGTACTTGCCAGGCCTCAAGCTGGCTGGCGGCCGCGATCTGACGAGAGCAGGCACATTCAGCTTAGAATGCCCGTTGACAGCTCCTCCTCCTTTCCTATGGGCTTTCTGCAGTGCGAACGCACCTCCGAAACGGAAAGAAACCTACTCACGGCCTTAAAAATCAACGGGACCTGGGATTCCCAGCCGGTCACCCATACTGTTACTTGCCAGGCCTCAAGCTGGCCGGCGGCCGCGATCTGACGAGAGCAGGCACATTCAGCTTAGAATGCCCGTTGACAGCTCCTCCTCCTTTCCTATGGGCTTTCTGCAGTGCGAACGCACCTCCGAAAAGGAAAGAAACCTACTCACGGCCTTAAAAGTCAACGGGACCTGGGATTCCCAGCCGGTCACCCATACTGGTACTTGCCAGGCCTCAAGCTGGCTGGCGGCCGCGATCTGACGAGAGAAGGCACATTCAGCTTAGAATGCCCGTTGACAGCTCCTCCTCCTTTCCTATGGGCTTTCTGCAGTGCGAACGCACCTCCGAAAAGGAAAGAAACCTACTCACGGCCTTAAAAGTCAACGGGACCTGGGATTCCCAGCCGGTCACCCATACTGGTACTTGCCAGGCCTCAAGCTGGCTGGCGGCCGCGATCTGACGAGAGCAGGCACATTCAGCTTAGAATGCCCGTTGACTGCTCCTCCTCCTTTCCTATGGGCTTTCTGCAGTGCGAACGCACCTCCGAAACGGAAAGAAACCTACTCACGGCCTTAAAAGTCAACGGGACCTGGGATTCCCAGCCGGTCACCCATACTGGTACTTGCCAGGCCTCAAGCTGGCTGGCGGCCGCGATCTGACGAGAGCAGGCACATTCAGCTTAGAATGCCCGTTGACAGCTCCTCCTCCTTTCCTATGGGCTTTCTGCAGTGCGAACGCACCTCCGAAACGGAAAGAAACCTACTCACGGCCTTAAAAGTCAACGGGACCTGGGATTCCCAGCCGGTCACCCATACTGGTACTTGCCAGGCCTCAAGCTGGCTGGCGGCCGCGATCTGACGAGAGCAGGCACATTCAGCTTAGAATGCCCGTTGACAGCTCCTCCTCCTTTCCTATGGGCTTTCTGCAGTGCGAACGCACCTCCGAAAAGGAAAGAAACCTACTCACGGCCTTAAAAGTCAACGGGACCTGGGATTCCCAGCCGGTCACCCATACTGGTACTTGCCAGGCCTCAAGCTGGCTGGCGGCCGCGATCTGACGAGAGCAGGCACATTCAGCTTAGAATGCCCGTTGACAGCTCCTCCTCCTTTCCTATGGGCTTTCTGCAGTGCGAACGCACCTCCGAAACGGAAAGAAACCTACTCACGGCCTTAAAAATCAACGGGACCTGGGATTCCCAGCCGGTCACCCATACTGTTACTTGCCAGGCCTCAAGCTGGCCGGCGGCCGCGATCTGACGAGAGCAGGCACATTCAGCTTAGAATGCCCGTTGACAGCTCCTCCTCCTTTCCTATGGGCTTTCTGCAGTGCGAACGCACCTCCGAAAAGGAAAGAAACCTACTCACGGCCTTAAAAGTCAACGGGACCTGGGATTCCCAGCCGGTCACCCATACTGGTACTTGCCAGGCCTCAAGCTGGCTGGCGGCCGCGATCTGACGAGAGAAGGCACATTCAGCTTAGAATGCCCGTTGACAGCTCCTCCTCCTTTCCTATGGGCTTTCTGCAGTGCGAACGCACCTCCGAAAAGGAAAGAAACCTACTCACGGCCTTAAAAGTCAACGGGACCTGGGATTCCCAGCCGGTCACCCATACTGGTACTTGCCAGGCCTCAAGCTGGCTGGCGGCCGCGATCTGACGAGAGCAGGCACATTCAGCTTAGAATGCCCGTTGACAGCTCCTCCTCCTTTCCTATGGGCTTTCTGCAGTGCGAACGCACCTCCGAAAAGGAAAGAAACCTACTCACGGCCTTAAAAGTCAACGGGACCTGGGATTCCCAGCCGGTCACCCATACTGGTACTTGCCAGGCCTCAAGCTGGCTGGCGGCAGCGATCTGACGAGAGCAGGCACATTCAGCTTAGAATGCCCGTTGACAGCTCCTCCTCCTTTCCTATGGGCTTTCTGCAGTGCGAACGCACCTCCGTAAAGGAAAGAAACCTACTCATGGCCTTAAAAGTCAACGGGACCTGGGATTCCCAGCCGGTCACCCATACTGGTACTTGCCAGGCCTCAAGCTGGCTGGCGGCCGCGATCTGACGAGAGCAGGCACATTCAGCTTAGAATGCCCGTTGACAGCTCCTCCTCCTTTCCTATGGGCTTTCTGCAGTGCGAACGCACCTCCGAAAAGGAAAGAAACCTACTCACGGCCTTAAAAGTCAACGGGACCTGGGATTCCCAGCCGGTCACCCATACTGGTACTTGCCAGGCCTCAAGCTGGCTGGCGGCCGCGATCTGACGAGAGCAGGCACATTCAGCTTAGAATGCCCGTTGATAGCTCTTCCTCCTTTCCTATGGGCTTTCTGCAGTGCGAACGCACCTCCGAAAAGGAAAGAAACCTACTCACGGCCTTAAAAGTCAACGGGACCTGGGATTCCCAGCCGGTCACCCATACTGGTACTTGCCAGGCCTCAAGCTGGCTGGCGGCCGCGATCTGATGAGAGCGGGCACATTCAGCTTAGAATGCCCGTTGACAGCTCCTCCTCCTTTCCTATGGGCTTTCTGCAGTGCGAACGCACCTCCGAAAAGGAAAGAAACCTACTCACGGCCTTAAAAGTCAACGGGACCTGGGATTCCCAGCCGGTCACCCATACTGGTACTTGCCAGGCCTCAAGCTGGCTGGCGGCCGCGATCTGACGAGAGCAGGCACATTCAGCTTAGAATGCCCGTTGACAGCTCCTCCTCCTTTCCTATGGGCTTTCTGCAGTGCGAACTCACCCCACGAAAAGGAAAGAAACCTACTCACGGCCTTAAAAGTCAACGGGACCTGGGATTCCCAGCCGGTCACCCATACTGGTACTTGCCAGGCCTCAAGCTGGCTGGCGGCCGCGATCTGACGAGAGCAGGCACATTCAGCTTAGAATGCCCGTTGACAGCTCCTCCTCCTTTCCTATGGGCTTTCTGCAGTGCGAACGCACCTCCGAAAAGGAAAGAAACCTACTCACGGCCTTAAAAGTCAACGGGACCTGGGATTCCCAGCCGGTCACCCATACTGGTACTTGCCAGGCCTCAAGCTGGCTGGCGGCCGCGATCTGACGAGAGCAGGCACATTCAGCTTAGAATGCCCGTTGACAGCTCCTCCTCCTTTCCTATGGGCTTTCTGCAGTGCGAACGCACCTCCGAAAAGGAAAGAAACCTACTCACGGCCTTAAAAGTCAACGGGACCTGGGATTCCCAGCCGGTCACCCATACTGGTACTTGCCAGGCCTCAAGCTGGCTGGCGGCCGCGATCTGATGAGAGCGGGCACATACAGCTTAGAATGCCCGTTGACAGCTCCTCCTCCTTTCCTATGGGATTTCTGCAGTGCGAACGCACCTCCGAAAAGGAAAGAAACCTACTCAAGGCCTTAAAAGTCAACGGGACCTAGGATTCCCAGCCGGTCACCCATACTGGTACTTGCCAAGCCTCAAGCTGGCTGGCGGCCGCGATCTGACGAGAGCGGGCACATTCAGCTTAGAATGCCCGTTGACAGCGCCTCCTCCTTTCCTATGGGCTTTCTGCAGTGCGAACGCACCTCCGAAAAGGAAAGAAACCTACTCACGGCCTTAAAAGTCAACGGGACCTGGGATTCCCAGCCGGTCACCCATACTGGTACTTGCCAGGCCTCAAGCTGGCTGGCGGCCGCGATCTGATGAGAGCAGGCACATTCAGCTTAGAATGCCCGTTGACAGCTCAACCTCCTTTCCTATGGGCTTTCTGCAGTGCGAACGCACCTCCGAAAAGGAAAGAAACCTACTCACGGCCTTAAAAGTCAACGGGACCTGGGATTCCCAGCCGGTCACCCATACTGGTACTTGCCAGGCCTCAAGCTGGCTGGCGGCCGCGATCTGACGAGAGCAGGCACATTCAGCTTAGAATGCCCGTTGACAGCTCCTCCTCCTTTCCTATGGGCTTTCTGCAGTGCGAACGCACCTCCGAAAAGGAAAGAAACCTACTCACGGCCTTAAAAGTCAACGGGACCTGGGATTCCCAGCCGGTCACCCATACTGGTACTTGCCAGGCCTCAAGCTGGCTGGCGGCCGCGATCTGACGAGAGCAGGCACATTCAGCTTAGAATGCCCGTTGACAGCTCCTCCTCCTTTCCTATGGGCTTTCTGCAGTGCGAACGCACCTCCGAAAAGGAAAGAAACCTACTCACGGCCTTAAAAGTCAACGGGACCTGGGATTCCCAGCCGGTCACCCATACTGGTACTTGCCAGGCCTCAAGCTGGCTGGCGGCCGCGATCTGACGAGAGCGGGCACATTCAGCTTAGAATGCCCGTTGACAGCTCCTCCTCCTTTCCTATGGGCTTTCTGCAGTGCGAACGCACCTCCGAAAAGGAAAGAAACCTACTCATGGCCTTAAAAGTCAACGGGACCTGGGATTCCCAGCCGGTCACCCATACTGGTACTTGCCAGGCCTCAAGCTGGCTGGCGGCCGCGATCTGACGAGAGCAGGCACATTCAGCTTAGAATGCCCGTTGACAGCTCCTCCTCCTTTCCTATGGGCTTTCTGCAGTGCGAACGCACCTCCAAAAAGGAAAGAAACCTACTCACGGCCTTAAAAGTCAACGGGACCTGGGATTCCCAGCCGGTCACCCATACTGGTACTTGCCAGGCCTCAAGCTGGCTGGCGGCCGCGATCTGACGAGAGCAGGCACATTCAGCTTAGAATGCCCGTTGATAGCTCTTCCTCCTTTCCTATGGGCTTTCTGCAGTGCGAACGCACCTCCGAAAAGGAAAGAAACCTACTCACGGCCTTAAAAGTCAACGGGACCTGGGATTCCCAGCCGGTCACCCATACTGGTACTTGCCAGGCCTCAAGCTGGCTGGCGGCCGCGATCTGACGAGAGCGGGCACATTCAGCTTAGAATGCCCGTTGACAGCTCCTCCTCCTTTCCTATGGGCTTTCTGCAGTGCGAACGCACCTCCGAAAAGGAAAGAAACCTACTCACGGCCTTAAAAGTCAACGGGACCTGGGATTCCCAGCCGGTCACCCATACTGGTACTTGCCAGGCCTCAAGCTGGCTGGCGGCCGCGATCTGACGAGAGCAGGCACATTCAGCTTAGAATGCCCGTTGACAGCTCCTCCTCCTTTCCTATGGGCTTTCTGCAGTGCGAACTCACCTCCGAAAAGGAAAGAAACCTACTCACGGCCTTAAAAGTCAACGGGACCTGGGATTCCCAGCCGGTCACCCATACTGGTACTTGCCAGGCCTCAAGCTGGCTGGCGGCCGCGATCTGACGAGAGCAGGCACATTCAGCTTAGAATGCCCGTTGACAGCGCCTCCTCCTTTCCTATGGGCTTTCTGCAGTGCGAACGCACCTCCGAAAAGGAAAGAAACCTACTCACGGCCTTAAAAGTCAACGGGACCTGGGATTCCCAGCCGGTCACCCATACTGGTACTTGCCAGGCCTCAAGCTGGCTGGCGGCCGCGATCTGACGAGAGCAGGCACATTCAGCTTAGAATGCCCGTTGACAGCTCCTCCTCCTTTCCTATGGGCTTTCTGCAGTGCGAACGCACCTCCGAAAAGGAAAGAAACCTACTCACGGCCTTAAAAGTCAACGGGACCTGGGATTCCCAGCCGGTCACCCATACTGGTACTTGCCAGGCCTCAAGCTGGCTGGCGGCCGCGATCTGACGAGAGCAGGCACATTCAGCTTAGAATGCCCGTTGACAGCTCCTCCTCCTTTCCTATGGGCTTTCTGCAGTGCGAACGCACCTCCGAAAAGGAAAGAAACCTACTCACGGCCTTAAAAGTCAACGGGACCTGGGATTCCCAGCCGGTCACCCATACTGGTACTTGCCAGGCCTCAAGCTGGCTGGCGGCCGCGATCTGACGAGAGCGGGCACATTCAGCTTAGAATGCCCGTTGACAGCTCCTCCTCCTTTCCTATGGGCTTTCTGCAGTGCGAACGCACCTCCGAAAAGGAAAGAAACCTACTCATGGCCTTAAAAGTCAACGGGACCTGGGATTCCCAGCCGGTCACCCATACTGGTACTTGCCAGGCCTCAAGCTGGCTGGCGGCCGCGATCTGACGAGAGCAGGCACATTCAGCTTAGAATGCCCGTTGACAGCTCCTCCTCCTTTCCTATGGGCTTTCTGCAGTGCGAACGCACCTCCGAAAAGGAAAGAAACCTACTCACGGCCTTAAAAGTCAACGGGACCTGGGATTCCCAGCCGGTCACCCATACTGGTACTTGCCAGGCCTCAAGCTGGCTGGCGGCCGCGATCTGACGAGAGCAGGCACATTCAGCTTAGAATGCCCGTTGATAGCTCTTCCTCCTTTCCTATGGGCTTTCTGCAGTGCGAACGCACCTCCGAAAAGGAAAGAAACCTACTCACGGCCTTAAAAGTCAACGGGACCTGGGATTCCCAGCCGGTCACCCATACTGGTACTTGCCAGGCCTCAAGCTGGCTGGCGGCCGCGATCTGACGAGAGCGGGCACATTCAGCTTAGAATGCCCGTTGACAGCTCCTCCTCCTTTCCTATGGGCTTTCTGCAGTGCGAACGCACCTCCGAAAAGGAAAGAAACCTACTCACGGCCTTAAAAGTCAACGGGACCTGGGATTCCCAGCCGGTCACCCATACTGGTACTTGCCAGGCCTCAAGCTGGCTGGCGGCCGCGATCTGACGAGAGCAGGCACATTCAGATTAGAATGCCCGTTGACAGCTCCTCCTCCTTTCCTATGGGCTTTCTGCAGTGCGAACTCACCTCCGAAAAGGAAAGAAACCTACTCACGGCCTTAAAAGTCAACGGGACCTGGGATTCCCAGCCGGTCACCCATACTGGTACTTGCCAGGCCTCAAGCTGGCTGGCGGCCGCGATCTGACGAGAGCAGGCACATTCAGCTTAGAATGCCCGTTGACAGCTCCTCCTCCTTTCCTATGGGCTTTCTGCAGTGCGAACGCACCTCCGAAAAGGAAAGAAACCTACTCACGGCCTTAAAAGTCAACGGGACCTGGGATTCCCAGCCGGTCACCCATACTGGTACTTGCCAGGCCTCAAGCTGGCTGGCGGCCGCGATCTGACGAGAGCGGGCACATACAGCTTAGAATGCCCGTTGACAGCTCCTCCTCCTTTCCTATGGGCTTTCTGCAGTGCGAACGCACCTCCGAAAAGGAAAGAAACCTACTCAAGGCCTTAAAAGTCAACGGGACCTGGGATTCCCAGCCGGTCACCCATACTGGTACTTGCCAAGCCTCAAGCTGGCTGGCGGCCGCGATCTGACGAGAGCGGGCACATTCAGCTTAGAATGCCCGTTGACAGCGCCTCCTCCTTTCCTATGGGCTTTCTGCAGTGCGAACGCACCTCCGAAAAGGAAAGAAACCTACTCACGGCCTTAAAAGTCAACGGGACCTGGGATTCCCAGCCGGTCACCCATACTGGTACTTGCCAGGCCTCAAGCTGGCTGGCGGCCGCGATCTGACGAGAGCAGGCACATTCAGCTTAGAATGCCCGTTGACAGCTCCTCCTCCTTTCCTATGGGCTTTCTGCAGTGCGAACGCACCTCCGAAAAGGAAAGAAACCTACTCACGGCCTTAAAAGTCAACGGGACCTGGGATTCCCAGCCGGTCACCCATACTGGTACTTGCCAGGCCTCAAGCTGGCTGGCGGCCGCGATCTGACGAGAGCGGGCACATTCAGCTTAGAATGCCCGTTGACAGCTCCTCCTCCTTTCCTATGGGCTTTCTGCAGTGCGAACGCACCTCCGAAAAGGAAAGAAACCTACTCACGGCCTTAAAAGTCAACGGGACCTGGGATTCCCAGCCGGTCACCCATACTGGTACTTGCCAGGCCTCAAGCTGGCTGGCGGCCGCGATCTGACGAGAGCAGGCACATTCAGCTTAGAATGCCCGTTGACAGCGCCTCCTCCTTTCCTATGGGCTTTCTGCAGTGCGAACGCACCTCCGAAAAGGAAAGAAACCTACTCACGGCCTTAAAAGTCAACGGGACCTGGGATTCCCAGCCGGTCACCCATACTGGTACTTGCCAGGCCTCAAGCTGGCTGGCGGCCGCGATCTGACGAGAGCAGGCACATTCAGCTTAGAATGCCCGTTGACAGCTCCTCCTCCTTTCCTATGGGCTTTCTGCAGTGCGAACGCACCTCCGAAAAGGAAAGAAACCTACTCACGGCCTTAAAAGTCAACGGGACCTGGGATTCCCAGCCGGTCACCCATACTGGTACTTGCCAGGCCTCAAGCTGGCTGGCGGCCGCGATCTGACGAGAGCGGGCACATTCAGCTTAGAATGCCCGTTGACAGCTCCTCCTCCTTTCCTATGGGCTTTCTGCAGTGCGAACGCACCTCCGAAAAGGAAAGAAACCTACTCATGGCCTTAAAAGTCAACGGGACCTGGGATTCCCAGCCGGTCACCCATACTGGTACTTGCCAGGCCTCAAGCTGGCTGGCGGCCGCGATCTGACGAGAGCAGGCACATTCAGCTTAGAATGCCCGTTGACAGCTCCTCCTCCTTTCCTATGGGCTTTCTGCAGTGCGAACGCACCTCCGAAAAGGAAAGAAACCTACTCACGGCCTTAAAAGTCAACGGGACCTGGGATTCCCAGCCGGTCACCCATACTGGTACTTGCCAGGCCTCAAGCTGGCTGGCGGCCGCGATCTGACGAGAGCAGGCACATTCAGCTTAGAATGCCCGTTGATAGCTCTTCCTCCTTTCCTATGGGCTTTCTGCAGTGCGAACGCACCTCCGAAAAGGAAAGAAACCTACTCACGGCCTTAAAAGTCAACGGGACCTGGGATTCCCAGCCGGTCACCCATACTGGTACTTGCCAGGCCTCAAGCTGGCTGGCGGCCGCGATCTGACGAGAGCGGGCACATTCAGCTTAGAATGCCCGTTGACAGCTCCTCCTCCTTTCCTATGGGCTTTCTGCAGTGCGAACGCACCTCCGAAAAGGAAAGAAACCTACTCACGGCCTTAAAAGTCAACGGGACCTGGGATTCCCAGCCGGTCACCCATACTGGTACTTGCCAGGCCTCAAGCTGGCTGGCGGCCGCGATCTGACGAGAGCAGGCACATTCAGATTAGAATGCCCGTTGACAGCTCCTCCTCCTTTCCTATGGGCTTTCTGCAGTGCGAACTCACCTCCGAAAAGGAAAGAAACCTACTCACGGCCTTAAAAGTCAACGGGACCTGGGATTCCCAGCCGGTCACCCATACTGGTACTTGCCAGGCCTCAAGCTGGCTGGCGGCCGCGATCTGACGAGAGCAGGCACATTCAGCTTAGAATGCCCGTTGACAGCTCCTCCTCCTTTCCTATGGGCTTTCTGCAGTGCGAACGCACCTCCGAAAAGGAAAGAAACCTACTCACGGCCTTAAAAGTCAACGGGACCTGGGATTCCCAGCCGGTCACCCATACTGGTACTTGCCAGGCCTCAAGCTGGCTGGCGGCCGCGATCTGACGAGAGCGGGCACATACAGCTTAGAATGCCCGTTGACAGCTCCTCCTCCTTTCCTATGGGCTTTCTGCAGTGCGAACGCACCTCCGAAAAGGAAAGAAACCTACTCAAGGCCTTAAAAGTCAACGGGACCTGGGATTCCCAGCCGGTCACCCATACTGGTACTTGCCAAGCCTCAAGCTGGCTGGCGGCCGCGATCTGACGAGAGCGGGCACATTCAGCTTAGAATGCCCGTTGACAGCGCCTCCTCCTTTCCTATGGGCTTTCTGCAGTGCGAACGCACCTCCGAAAAGGAAAGAAACCTACTCACGGCCTTAAAAGTCAACGGGACCTGGGATTCCCAGCCGGTCACCCATACTGGTACTTGCCAGGCCTCAAGCTGGCTGGCGGCCGCGATCTGACGAGAGCAGGCACATTCAGCTTAGAATGCCCGTTGACAGCTCCTCCTCCTTTCCTATGGGCTTTCTGCAGTGCGAACGCACCTCCGAAAAGGAAAGAAACCTACTCACGGCCTTAAAAGTCAACGGGACCTGGGATTCCCAGCCGGTCACCCATACTGGTACTTGCCAGGCCTCAAGCTGGCTGGCGGCCGCGATCTGACGAGAGCGGGCACATTCAGCTTAGAATGCCCGTTGACAGCTCCTCCTCCTTTCCTATGGGCTTTCTGCAGTGCGAACGCACCTCCGAAAAGGAAAGAAACCTACTCACGGCCTTAAAAGTCAACGGGACCTGGGATTCCCAGCCGGTCACCCATACTGGTACTTGCCAGGCCTCAAGCTGGCTGGCGGCCGCGATCTGACGAGAGCAGGCACATTCAGCTTAGAATGCCCGTTGACAGCGCCTCCTCCTTTCCTATGGGCTTTCTGCAGTGCGAACGCACCTCCGAAAAGGAAAGAAACCTACTCACGGCCTTAAAAGTCAACGGGACCTGGGATTCCCAGCCGGTCACCCATACTGGTACTTGCCAGGCCTCAAGCTGGCTGGCGGCCGCGATCTGACGAGAGCAGGCACATTCAGCTTAGAATGCCCGTTGACAGCTCCTCCTCCTTTCCTATGGGCTTTCTGCAGTGCGAACGCACCTCCGAAAAGGAAAGAAACCTACTCACGGCCTTAAAAGTCAACGGGACCTGGGATTCCCAGCCGGTCACCCATACTGGTACTTGCCAGGCCTCAAGCTGGCTGGCGGCCGCGATCTGACGAGAGCAGGCACATTCAGCTTAGAATGCCCGTTGACAGCTCCTCCTCCTTTCCTATGGGCTTTCTGCAGTGCGAACGCACCTCCGAAAAGGAAAGAAACCTACTCACGGCCTTAAAAGTCAACGGGACCTGGGATTCCCAGCCGGTCACCCATACTGGTACTTGCCAGGCCTCAAGCTGGCTGGCGGCCGCGATCTGACGAGAGCGGGCACATTCAGCTTAGAATGCCCGTTGACAGCTCCTCCTCCTTTCCTATGGGCTTTCTGCAGTGCGAACGCACCTCCGAAAAGGAAAGAAACCTACTCATGGCCTTAAAAGTCAACGGGACCTGGGATTCCCAGCCGGTCACCCATACTGGTACTTGCCAGGCCTCAAGCTGGCTGGCGGCCGCGATCTGACGAGAGCAGGCACATTCAGCTTAGAATGCCCGTTGACAGCTCCTCCTCCTTTCCTATGGGCTTTCTGCAGTGCGAACGCACCTCCGAAAAGGAAAGAAACCTACTCACGGCCTTAAAAGTCAACGGGACCTGGGATTCCCAGCCGGTCACCCATACTGGTACTTGCCAGGCCTCAAGCTGGCTGGCGGCCGCGATCTGACGAGAGCAGGCACATTCAGCTTAGAATGCCCGTTGATAGCTCTTCCTCCTTTCCTATGGGCTTTCTGCAGTGCGAACGCACCTCCGAAAAGGAAAGAAACCTACTCACGGCCTTAAAAGTCAACGGGACCTGGGATTCCCAGCCGGTCACCCATACTGGTACTTGCCAGGCCTCAAGCTGGCTGGCGGCCGCGATCTGACGAGAGCGGGCACATTCAGCTTAGAATGCCCGTTGACAGCTCCTCCTCCTTTCCTATGGGCTTTCTGCAGTGCGAACGCACCTCCGAAAAGGAAAGAAACCTACTCACGGCCTTAAAAGTCAACGGGACCTGGGATTCCCAGCCGGTCACCCATACTGGTACTTGCCAGGCCTCAAGCTGGCTGGCGGCCGCGATCTGACGAGAGCAGGCACATTCAGATTAGAATGCCCGTTGACAGCTCCTCCTCCTTTCCTATGGGCTTTCTGCAGTGCGAACTCACCTCCGAAAAGGAAAGAAACCTACTCACGGCCTTAAAAGTCAACGGGACCTGGGATTCCCAGCCGGTCACCCATACTGGTACTTGCCAGGCCTCAAGCTGGCTGGCGGCCGCGATCTGACGAGAGCAGGCACATTCAGCTTAGAATGCCCGTTGACAGCTCCTCCTCCTTTCCTATGGGCTTTCTGCAGTGCGAACGCACCTCCGAAAAGGAAAGAAACCTACTCACGGCCTTAAAAGTCAACGGGACCTGGGATTCCCAGCCGGTCACCCATACTGGTACTTGCCAGGCCTCAAGCTGGCTGGCGGCCGCGATCTGACGAGAGCGGGCACATACAGCTTAGAATGCCCGTTGACAGCTCCTCCTCCTTTCCTATGGGCTTTCTGCAGTGCGAACGCACCTCCGAAAAGGAAAGAAACCTACTCAAGGCCTTAAAAGTCAACGGGACCTGGGATTCCCAGCCGGTCACCCATACTGGTACTTGCCAAGCCTCAAGCTGGCTGGCGGCCGCGATCTGACGAGAGCGGGCACATTCAGCTTAGAATGCCCGTTGACAGCGCCTCCTCCTTTCCTATGGGCTTTCTGCAGTGCGAACGCACCTCCGAAAAGGAAAGAAACCTACTCACGGCCTTAAAAGTCAACGGGACCTGGGATTCCCAGCCGGTCACCCATACTGGTACTTGCCAGGCCTCAAGCTGGCTGGCGGCCGCGATCTGACGAGAGCAGGCACATTCAGCTTAGAATGCCCGTTGACAGCTCCTCCTCCTTTCCTATGGGCTTTCTGCAGTGCGAACGCACCTCCGAAAAGGAAAGAAACCTACTCACGGCCTTAAAAGTCAACGGGACCTGGGATTCCCAGCCGGTCACCCATACTGGTACTTGCCAGGCCTCAAGCTGGCTGGCGGCAGCGATCTGACGAGAGCAGGCACATTCAGCTTAGAATGCCCGTTGACAGCTCCTCCTCCTTTCCTATGGGCTTTCTGCAGTGCGAACGCACCTCCGAAAAGGAAAGAAACCTACTCACGGCCTTAAAAGACAACGGGACCTGGGATTCCCAGCCGGTCACCCATACTGGTACTTGCCAGGCCTCAAGCTGGCTGGCGGCCGCGATCTGACGAGAGCAGGCACATTCAGCTTAGAATGCCCGTTGACAGCTCCTCCTCCTTTCCTATGGGCTTTCTGCAGTGCGAACGCACCTCCGAAAAGGAAAGAAACCTACTCATGGCCTTAAAAGTCAACGGGACCTGGGATTCCCAGCCGGTCACCCATACTGGTACTTGCCAGGCCTCAAGCTGGCTGGCGGCCGCGATCTGACGAGAGCAGGCACATTCAGCTTAGAATGCCCGTTGACAGCTCCTCCTCCTTTCCTATGGGCTTTCTGCAGTGCGAACGCACCTCCGAAAAGGAAAGAAACCTACACACGGCCTTAAAAGTCAACGGGACCTGGGATTCCCAGCCGGTCACCCATACTGGTACTTGCCAGGCCTCAAGCTGGCTGGCGGCCGCGATCTGACGAGAGCGGGCACATTCAGCTTAGAATGCCCGTTGACAGCTCCTCCTCCTTTCCTATGGGCTTTCTGCAGTGCGAACGCACCTCCGAAAAGGAAAGAAACCTACTCACGGCCTTAAAAGTCAACGGGACCTGGGATTCCCAGCCGGTCACCCATACTGGTACTTGCCAGGCCTCAAGCTGGCTGGCGGCCGCGATCTGACGAGAGCAGGCACATTCAGCTTAGAATGCCCGTTGACAGCTCCTCCTCCTTTCCTATGGGCTTTCTGCAGTGCGAACTCACCTCCGAAAAGGAAAGAAACCTACTCACGGCCTTAAAAGTCAACGGGACCTGGGATTCCCAGCCGGTCACCCATACTGGTACTTGCCAGGCCTCAAGCTGGCTGGCGGCCGCGATCTGACGAGAGCAGGCACATTCAGCTTAGAATGCCCGTTGACAGCTCTTCCTCCTTTCCTATGGGCTTTCTGCAGTGCGAACGCACCTCCGAAAAGGAAAGAAACCTACTCAAGGCCTTAAAAGTCAACGGGACCTGGGATTCCCAGCCGGTCACCCATACTGGTACTTGCCAGGCCTCAAGCTGGCTGGCGGCCGCGATCTGACGAGAGCGGGCACATTCAGCTTAGAATGCCCGTTGACAGCTCCTCCTCCTTTCCTATGGGCTTTCTGCAGTGCGAACGCACCTCCGAAAAGGAAAGAAACCTACTCACGGCCTTAAAAGTCAACGGGACCTGGGATTCCCAGCCGGTCACCCATACTGGTACTTGCCAGGCCTCAAGCTGGCTGGCGGCCGCGATCTGACGAGAGCGGGCACATTCAGCTTAGAATGCCCGTTGACAGCTCCTCCTCCTTTCCTATGGGCTTTCTGCAGTGCGAACGCACCTCCGAAAAGGAAAGAAACCTACTCACGGCCTTAAAAGTCAACGGGACCTGGGATTCCCAGCCGGTCACCCATACTGGTACTTGCCAGGCCTCAAGCTGGCTGGCGGCCGCGATCTGACGAGAGCAGGCACATTCAGCTTAGAATGCCCGTTGACAGCTCCTCCTCCTTTCCTATGGGCTTTCTGCAGTGCGAACGCACCTCCGAAACGGAAAGAAACCTACTCACGGCCTTAAAAGTCAACGGGACCTGGGATTCCCAGCCGGTCACCCATACTGGTACTTGCCAGGCCTCAAGCTGGCTGGCGGCCGCGATCTGACGAGAGCAGGCACATTCAGCTTAGAATGCCCGTTGACAGCTCCTCCTCCTTTCCTATGGGCTTTCTGCAGTGCGAACGCACCTCCGAAAAGGAAAGAAACCTACTCACGGCCTTAAAAGTCAACGGGACCTGGGATTCCCAGCCGGTCACCCATACTGGTACTTGCCAGGCCTCAAGCTGGCTGGCGGCAGCGATCTGACGAGAGCAGGCACATTCAGCTTAGAATGCCCGTTGACAGCTCCTCCTCCTTTCCTATGGGCTTTCTGCAGTGCGAACGCACCTCCGAAAAGGAAAGAAACCTACTCACGGCCTTAAAAGACAACGGGACCTGGGATTCCCAGCCGGTCACCCATACTGGTACTTGCCAGGCCTCAAGCTGGCTGGCGGCCGCGATCTGACGAGAGCAGGCACATTCAGCTTAGAATGCCCGTTGACAGCTCCTCCTCCTTTCCTATGGGCTTTCTGCAGTGCGAACGCACCTCCGAAAAGGAAAGAAACCTACTCATGGCCTTAAAAGTCAACGGGACCTGGGATTCCCAGCCGGTCACCCATACTGGTACTTGCCAGGCCTCAAGCTGGCTGGCGGCCGCGATCTGACGAGAGCAGGCACATTCAGCTTAGAATGCCCGTTGACAGCTCCTCCTCCTTTCCTATGGGCTTTCTGCAGTGCGAACGCACCTCCGAAAAGGAAAGAAACCTACTCACGGCCTTAAAAGTCAACGGGACCTGGGATTCCCAGCCGGTCACCCATACTGGTACTTGCCAGGCCTCAAGCTGGCTGGCGGCCGCGATCTGACGAGAGCAGGCACATTCAGCTTAGAATGCCCGTTGACAGCTCCTCCTCCTTTCCTATGGGCTTTCTGCAGTGCGAACGCACCTCCGAAAAGGAAAGAAACCTACTCACGGCCTTAAAAGTCAACGGGACCTGGGATTCCCAGCCGGTCACCCATACTGGTACTTGCCAGGCCTCAAGCTGGCTGGCGGCCGCGATCTGACGAGAGCAGGCACATTCAGCTTAGAATGCCCGTTGACAGCTCCTCCTCCTTTCCTATGGGCTTTCTGCAGTGCGAACGCACCTCCGAAAAGGAAAGAAACCTACTCACGGCCTTAAAAGTCAACGGGACCTGGGATTCCCAGCCGGTCACCCATACTGGTACTTGCCAGGCCTCAAGCTGGCTGGCGGCCGCGATCTGACGAGAGCGGGCACATACAGCTTAGAATGCCCGTTGACAGCTCTTCCTCCTTTCCTATGGGCTTTCTGCAGTGCGAACGCACCTCCGAAAAGGAAAGAAACCTACCCATGGCCTTAAAAGTCAACGGGACCTGGGATTCCCAGCCGGTCACCCATACTGGTACTTGCCAGGCCTCAAGCTGGCTGGCGGCCGCGATCTGACGAGAGCGGGCACATTCAGCTTAGAATGCCCGTTGACAGCTCCTCCTCCTTTCCTATGGGCTTTCTGCAGTGCGAACGCACCTCCGAAAAGGAAAGAAACCTACTCACGGCCTTAAAAGTCAACGGGACCTGGGATTCCCAGCCGGTCACCCATACTGGTACTTGCCAGGCCTCAAGCTGGCTGGCGGCCGCGATCTGACGAGAGCAGGCACATTCAGCTTAGAATGCCCGTTGACAGCTCCTCCTCCTTTCCTATGGGCTTTCTGCAGTGCGAACTCACCTCCGAAAAGGAAAGAAACCTACTCACGGCCTTAAAAGTCAACGGGACCTGGGATTCCCAGCCGGTCACCCATACTGGTACTTGCCAGGCCTCAAGCTGGCTGGCGGCCGCGATCTGACGAGAGCAGGCACATTCAGCTTAGAATGCCCGTTGACAGCTCCTCCTCCTTTCCTATGGGCTTTCTGCAGTACGAACGCACCTCCGAAAAGGAAAGAAACCTACTCACGGCCTTAAAAGTCAACGGGACCTGGGATTCCCAGCCGCTCACCCATACTGGTACTTGCCAGGCCTCAAGCTGGCTGGCGGCCGCGATCTGACGAGAGCAGGCACATTCAGCTTAGAATGCCCGTTGACAGCTCCTCCTCCTTTCCTATGGGCTTTCTGCAGTGCGAACGCACCTCCGAAAAGGAAAGAAACCTACTCACGGCCTTAAAAGTCAACGGGACCTGGGATTCCCAGCCGGTCACCCATACTGGTACTTGCCAGGCCTCAAGCTGGCTGGCGGCCGCGATCTGACGAGAGCAGGCACATTCAGCTTAGAATGCCCGTTGACAGCTCCTCCTCCTTTCCTATGGGCTTTCTGCAGTGCGAACGCACCTCCGAAAAGGAAAGAAACCTACTCACGGCCTTAAAAGTCAACGGGACCTGGGATTCCCAGCCGGTCACCCATACTGGTACTTGCCAGGCCTCAAGCTGGCTGGCGGCCGCGATCTGACGAGAGCGGGCACATTCAGCTTAGAATGCCCGTTGACAGCTCCTCCTCCTTTCCTATGGGCTTTCTGCAGTGCGAACGCACCTCCGAAAAGGAAAGAAACCTACCCATGGCCTTAAAAGTCAACGGGACCTGGGATTCCCAGCCGGTCACCCATACTGGTACTTGCCAGGCCTCAAGCTGGCTGGCGGCCGCGATCTGACGAGAGCAGGCACATTCAGCTTAGAATGCCCGTTGACAGCTCCTCCTCCTTTCCTATGGGCTTTCTGCAGTGCGAACGCACCTCCGAAAAGGAAAGAAACCTACTCACGGCCTTAAAAGTCAACGGGACCTGGGATTCCCAGCCGGTCACCCATACTGGTACTTGCCAGGCCTCAAGCTGGCTGGCGGCCGCGATCTGACGAGAGCAGGCACATTCAGCTTAGAATGCCCGTTGATAGCTCTTCCTCCTTTCCTATGGGCTTTCTGCAGTGCGAACGCACCTCCGAAAAGGAAAGAAACCTACTCACGGCCTTAAAAGTCAACGGGACCTGGGATTCCCAGCCGGTCACCCATACTGGTACTTGCCAGGCCTCAAGCTGGCTGGCGGCCGCGATCTGACGAGAGCGGGCACATTCAGCTTAGAATGCCCGTTGACAGCTCCTCCTCCTTTCCTATGGGCTTTCTGCAGTGCGAACGCACCTCCGAAAAGGAAAGAAACCTACTCACGGCCTTAAAAGTCAACGGGACCTGGGATTCCCAGCCGGTCACCCATACTGGTACTTGCCAGGCCTCAAGCTGGCTGGCGGCCGCGATCTGACGAGAGCAGGCACATTCAGCTTAGAATGCCCGTTGACAGCTCCTCCTCCTTTCCTATGGGCTTTCTGCAGTGCGAACGCACCTCCGAAAAGGAAAGAAACCTACTCACGGCCTTAAAAGTCAACGGGACCTGGGATTCCCAGCCAGTCACCCATACTGGTACTTGCCAGGCCTCAAGCTGGCTGGCGGCCGCGATCTGACGAGAGCGGGCACATACAGCTTAGAATGCCCGTTGACAGCTCCTCCTCCATTCCTATGGGCTTTCTGCAGTGCGAACGCACCTCCGAAAAGGAAAGAAACCTACTCAAGGCCTTAAAAGTCAACGGGACCTGGGATTCCCAGCCGGTCACCCATACTGGTACTTGCCAAGCCTCAAGCTGGCTGGCGGCCGCGATCTGACGAGAGCGGGCACATTCAGCTTAGAATGCCCGTTGACAGCGCCTCCTCCTTTCCTATGGGCTTTCTGCAGTGCGAACGCACCTCCGAAAAGGAAAGAAACCTACTCACGGCCTTAAAAGTCAACGGGACCTGGGATTCCCAGCCGGTCACCCATACTGGTACTTGCCAGGCCTCAAGCTGGCTGGCGGCCGCGATCTGACGAGAGCAGGCACATTCAGCTTAGAATGCCCGTTGATAGCTCTTCCTCCTTTCCTATGGGCTTTCTGCAGTGCGAACGCACCTCCGAAAAGGAAAGAAACCTACTCACGGCCTTAAAAGTCAACGGGACCTGGGATTCCCAGCCGGTCACCCATACTGGTACTTGCCAGGCCTCAAGCTGGCTGGCGGCCGCGATCTGACGAGAGCGGGCACATTCAGCTTAGAATGCCCGTTGACAGCTCCTCCTCCTTTCCTATGGGCTTTCTGCAGTGCGAACGCACCTCCGAAAAGGAAAGAAACCTACTCACGGCCTTAAAAGTCAACGGGACCTGGGATTCCCAGCCGGTCACCCATACTGGTACTTGCCAGGCCTCAAGCTGGCTGGCGGCCGCGATCTGACGAGAGCAGGCACATTCAGCTTAGAATGCCCGTTGACAGCTCCTCCTCCTTTCCTATGGGCTTTCTGCAGTGCGAACGCACCTCCGAAAAGGAAAGAAACCTACTCACGGCCTTAAAAGTCAACGGGACCTGGGATTCCCAGCCAGTCACCCATACTGGTACTTGCCAGGCCTCAAGCTGGCTGGCGGCCGCGATCTGACGAGAGCGGGCACATACAGCTTAGAATGCCCGTTGACAGCTCCTCCTCCATTCCTATGGGCTTTCTGCAGTGCGAACGCACCTCCGAAAAGGAAAGAAACCTACTCAAGGCCTTAAAAGTCAACGGGACCTGGGATTCCCAGCCGGTCACCCATACTGGTACTTGCCAAGCCTCAAGCTGGCTGGCGGCCGCGATCTGACGAGAGCGGGCACATTCAGCTTAGAATGCCCGTTGACAGCGCCTCCTCCTTTCCTATGGGCTTTCTGCAGTGCGAACGCACCTCCGAAAAGGAAAGAAACCTACTCACGGCCTTAAAAGTCAACGGGACCTGGGATTCCCAGCCGGTCACCCATACTGGTACTTGCCAGGCCTCAAGCTGGCTGGCGGCCGCGATCTGACGAGAGCAGGCACATTCAGCTTAGAATGCCCGTTGACAGCTCCACCTCCTTTCCTATGGGCTTTCTGCAGTGCGAACGCACCTCCGAAAAGGAAAGAAACCTACTCACGGCCTTAAAAGTCAACGGGACCTGGGATTCCCAGCCGGTCACCCATACTGGTACTTGCCAGGCCTCAAGCTGGCTGGCGGCCGCGATCTGACGAGAGCGGGCACATTCAGCTTAGAATGCCCGTTGACAGCTCCTCCTCCTTTCCTATGGGCTTTCTGCAGTGCGAACGCACCTCCGAAAAGGAAAGAAACCTACTCACGGCCTTAAAAGTCAACGGGACCTGGGATTCCCAGCCGGTCACCCATACTGGTACTTGCCAGGCCTCAAGCTGGCTGGCGGCCGCGATCTGACGAGAGCAGGCACATTCAGCTTAGAATGCCCGTTGACAGCTCCTCCTCCTTTCCTATGGGCTTTCTGCAGTGCGAACGCACCTCCGAAACGGAAAGAAACCTACTCACGGCCTTAAAAGTCAACGGGACCTGGGATTCCCAGCCGGTCACCCATACTGGTACTTGCCAGGCCTCAAGCTGGCTGGCGGCCGCGATCTGACGAGAGCAGGCACATTCAGCTTAGAATGCCCGTTGACAGCTCCTCCTCCTTTCCTATGGGCTTTCTGCAGTGCGAACGCACCTCCGAAAAGGAAAGAAACCTACTCACGGCCTTAAAAGTCAACGGGACCTGGGATTCCCAGCCGGTCACCCATACTGGTACTTGCCAGGCCTCAAGCTGGCTGGCGGCCGCGATCTGACGAGAGCAGGCACATTCAGCTTAGAATGC
The DNA here is from genome assembly GCF_035609145.1 of Eleutherodactylus coqui. Lineage (NCBI taxonomy): Eukaryota > Metazoa > Chordata > Amphibia > Anura > Eleutherodactylidae > Eleutherodactylus > Eleutherodactylus coqui. Next base: position 41,052,182 of record NC_089841.1, read on the forward strand.
CCGTTGACAGCTCCTCCACCTTTCCTATGGGCTTTCTGCAGTGCGAACGCACCTCCGAAAAGGAAAGAAACCTACTCACGGCCTTAAAAGTCAACGGGACCTGGGATTCCCAGCCGGTCACCCATACTGGTACTTGCCAGGCCTCAAGCTGGCTGGCGGCCGCGATCTGACGAGAGCGGGCACATACAGCTTAGAATGCCCGTTGACAGCTCCTCCTCCATTCCTATGGGCTTTCTGCAGTGCGAACGCACCTCCGAAAAGGAAAGAAACCTACTCAAGGCCTTAAAAGTCAACGGGACCTGGGATTCCCAGCCGGTCACCCATACTGGTACTTGCCAAGCCTCAAGCTGGCTGGCGGCCGCGATCTGACGAGAGCGGGCACATTCAGCTTAGAATGCCCGTTGACAGCGCCTCCTCCTTTCCTATGGGCTTTCTGCAGTGCGAACGCACCTCCGAAAAGGAAAGAAACCTACTCACGGCCTTAAAAGTCAACGGGACCTGGGATTCCCAGCCGGTCACCCATACTGGTACTTGCCAGGCCTCAAGCTGGCTGGCGGCCGCGATCTGACGAGAGCAGGCACATTCAGCTTAGAATGCCCGTTGACAGCTCCTCCTCCTTTCCTATGGGCTTTCTGCAGTGCGAACGCACCTCCGAAAAGGAAAGAAACCTACTCACGGCCTTAAAAGTCAACGGGACCTGGGATTCCCAGCCGGTCACCCATACTGGTACTTGCCAGGCCTCAAGCTGGCTGGCGGCCGCGATCTGACGAGAGCGGGCACATTCAGCTTAGAATGCCCGTTGACAGCTCCTCCTCCTTTCCTATGGGCTTTCTGCAGTGCGAACGCACCTCCGAAAAGGAAAGAAACCTACTCACGGCCTTAAAAGTCAACGGGACCTGGGATTCCCAGCCGGTCACCCATACTGGTACTTGCCAGGCCTCAAGCTGGCTGGCGGCCGCGATCTGACGAGAGCAGGCACATTCAGCTTAGAATGCCCGTTGACAGCTCCTCCTCCTTTCCTATGGGCTTTCTGCAGTGCGAACGCACCTCCGAAACGGAAAGAAACCTACTCACGGCCTTAAAAGTCAACGGGACCTGGGATTCCAAGCCGGTCACCCATACTGGTACTTGCCAGGCCTCAAGCTGGCTGGCGGCCGCGATCTGACGAGAGCAGGCACATTCAGCTTAGAATGCCCGTTGACAGCTCCTCCTCCTTTCCTATGGGCTTTCTGCAGTGCGAACGCACCTCCGAAAAGGAAAGAAACCTACTCACGGCCTTAAAAGTCAACGGGACCTGGGATTCCCAGCCGGTCACCCATACTGGTACTTGCCAGGCCTCAAGCTGGCTGGCGGCCGCGATCTGACGAGAGCGGGCACATTCAGCTTAGAATGCCCGTTGACAGCTCCTCCTCCTTTCCTATGGGCTTTCTGCTTTGCGAACGCACCTCCGAAAAGGAAAGAAACCTACCCATGGCCTTAAAAGTCAACGGGACCTGGGATTCCCAGCCGGTCACCCATACTGGTACTTGCCAGGCCTCAAGCTGGCTGGCGGCCGCGATCTGACGAGAGCAGGCACATTCAGCTTAGAATGCCCGTTGACAGCTCCTCCTCCTTTCCTATGGGCTTTCTGCAGTGCGAACGCACCTCCGAAAAGGAAAGAAACCTACTCACGGCCTTAAAAGTCAACGGGACCTGGGATTCCCAGCCGGTCACCCATACTGGTACTTGCCAGGCCTCAAGCTGGCTGGCGGCCGCGATCTGACGAGAGCAGGCACATTCAGCTTAGAATGCCCGTTGATAGCTCTTCCTCCTTTCCTATGGGCTTTCTGCAGTGCGAACGCACCTCCGAAAAGGAAAGAAACCTACTCACGGCCTTAAAAGTCAACGGGACCTGGGATTCCCAGCCGGTCACCCATACTGGTACTTGCCAGGCCTCAAGCTGGCTGGCGGCCGCGATCTGACGAGAGCGGGCACATTCAGCTTAGAATGCCCGTTGACAGCTCCTCCTCCTTTCCTATGGGCTTTCTGCAGTGCGAACGCACCTCCGAAAAGGAAAGAAACCTACTCACGGCCTTAAAAGTCAACGGGACCTGGGATTCCCAGCCGGTCACCCATACTGGTACTTGCCAGGCCTCAAGCTGGCTGGCGGCCGCGATCTGACGAGAGCAGGCACATTCAGCTTAGAATGCCCGTTGACAGCTCCTCCTCCTTTCCTATGGGCTTTCTGCAGTGCGAACTCACCTCCGAAAAGGAAAGAAACCTACTCACGGCCTTAAAAGTCAACGGGACCTGGGATTCCCAGCCGGTCACCCATACTGGTACTTGCCAGGCCTCAAGCTGGCTGGCGGCCGCGATCTGACGAGAGCAGGCACATTCAGCTTAGAATGCCCGTTGACAGCTCCTCCTCCTTTCCTATGGGCTTTCTGCAGTGCGAACGCACCTCCGAAAAGGAAAGAAACCTACTCACGGCCTTAAAAGTCAACGGGACCTGGGATTCCCAGCCAGTCACCCATACTGGTACTTGCCAGGCCTCAAGCTGGCTGGCGGCCGCGATCTGACGAGAGCGGGCACATACAGCTTAGAATGCCCGTTGACAGCTCCTCCTCCATTCCTATGGGCTTTCTGCAGTGCGAACGCACCTCCGAAAAGGAAAGAAACCTACTCAAGGCCTTAAAAGTCAACGGGACCTGGGATTCCCAGCCGGTCACCCATACTGGTACTTGCCAAGCCTCAAGCTGGCTGGCGGCCGCGATCTGACGAGAGCGGGCACATTCAGCTTAGAATGCCCGTTGACAGCGCCTCCTCCTTTCCTATGGGCTTTCTGCAGTGCGAACGCACCTCCGAAAAGGAAAGAAACCTACTCACGGCCTTAAAAGTCAACGGGACCTGGGATTCCCAGCCGGTCACCCATACTGGTACTTGCCAGGCCTCAAGCTGGCTGGCGGCCGCGATCTGACGAGAGCAGGCACATTCAGCTTAGAATGCCCGTTGACAGCTCCTCCTCCTTTCCTATGGGCTTTCTGCAGTGCGAACGCACCTCCGAAAAGGAAAGAAACCTACTCACGGCCTTAAAAGTCAACGGGACCTGGGATTCCCAGCCGGTCACCCATACTGGTACTTGCCAGGCCTCAAGCTGGCTGGCGGCCGCGATCTGACGAGAGCGGGCACATTCAGCTTAGAATGCCCGTTGACAGCTCCTCCTCCTTTCCTATGGGCTTTCTGCAGTGCGAACGCATCTCCGAAAAGGAAAGAAACCTACTCACGGCCTTAAAAGTCAACGGGACCTGGGATTCCCAGCCGGTCACCCATACTGGTACTTGCCAGGCCTCAAGCTGGCTGGCGGCCGCGATCTGACGAGAGCAGGCACATTCAGCTTAGAATGCCCGTTGACAGCTCCTCCTCCTTTCCTATGGGCTTTCTGCAGTGCGAACGCACCTCCGAAACGGAAAGAAACCTACTCACGGCCTTAAAAGTCAACGGGACCTGGGATTCCCAGCCGGTCACCCATACTGGTACTTGCCAGGCCTCAAGCTGGCTGGCGGCCGCGATCTGACGAGAGCAGGCACATTCAGCTTAGAATGCCCGTTGACAGCTCCTCCTCCTTTCCTATGGGCTTTCTGCAGTGCGAACGCACCTCCGAAAAGGAAAGAAACCTACTCACGGCCTTAAAAGTCAACGGGACCTGGGATTCCCAGCCGGTCACCCATACTGGTACTTGCCAGGCCTCAAGCTGGCTGGCGGCCGCGATCTGACGAGAGCAGGCACATTCAGCTTAGAATGCCCGTTGACAGCTCCTCCACCTTTCCTATGGGCTTTCTGCAGTGCGAACGCACCTCCGAAAAGGAAAGAAACCTACTCACGGCCTTAAAAGTCAACGGGACCTGGGATTCCCAGCCGGTCACCCATACTGGTACTTGCCAGGCCTCAAGCTGGCTGGCGGCCGCGATCTGACGAGAGCAGGCACATTCAGCTTAGAATGCCCGTTGACAGCTCCTCCTCCTTTCCTATGGGCTTTCTGCAGTGCGAACGCACCTCCGAAAAGGAAAGAAACCTACTCACGGCCTTAAAAGTCAACGGGACCTGGGATTCCCAGCCGGTCACCCATACTGGTACTTGCCAGGCCTCAAGCTGACTGGCGGCCGCGATCTGACGAGAGCGGGCACATACAGCTTAGAATGCCCGTTGACAGCTCCTCCTCCATTCCTATGGGCTTTCTGCAGTGCGAACGCACCTCCGAAAAGGAAAGAAACCTACTCAAGGCCTTAAAAGTCAACGGGACCTGGGATTCCCAGCCGGTCACCCATACTGGTACTTGCCAAGCCTCAAGCTGGCTGGCGGCCGCGATCTGACGAGAGCGGGCACATTCAGCTTAGAATGCCCGTTGACAGCGCCTCCTCCTTTCCTATGGGCTTTCTGCAGTGCGAACGCACCTCCGAAAAGGAAAGAAACCTACTCACGGCCTTAAAAGTCAACGGGACCTGGGATTCCCAGCCGGTCACCCATACTGGTACTTGCCAGGCCTCAAGCTGGCTGGCGGCCGCGATCTGACGAGAGCAGGCACATTCAGCTTAGAATGCCCGTTGACAGCTCCTCCTCCTTTCCTATGGGCTTTCTGCAGTGCGAACGCACCTCCGAAAAGGAAAGAAACCTACTCACGGCCTTAAAAGTCAACGGGACCTGGGATTCCCAGCCGGTCACCCATACTGGTACTTGCCAGGCCTCAAGCTGGCTGGCGGCCGCGATCTGACGAGAGCGGGCACATTCAGCTTAGAATGCCCGTTGACAGCTCCTCCTCCTTTCCTATGGGCTTTCTGCAGTGCGAACGCACCTCCGAAAAGGAAAGAAACCTACTCACGGCCTTAAAAGTCAACGGGACCTGGGATTCCCAGCCGGTCACCCATACTGGTACTTGCCAGGCCTCAAGCTGGCTGGCGGCCGCGATCTGACGAGAGCAGGCACATTCAGCTTAGAATGCCCGTTGACAGCTCCTCCTCCTTTCCTATGGGCTTTCTGCAGTGCGAACGCACCTCCGAAACGGAAAGAAACCTACTCACGGCCTTAAAAGTCAACGGGACCTGGGATTCCCAGCCGGTCACCCATACTGGTACTTGCCAGGCCTCAAGCTGGCTGGCGGCCGCGATCTGACGAGAGCAGGCACATTCAGCTTAGAATGCCCGTTGACAGCTCCTCCACCTTTCCTATGGGCTTTCTGCAGTGCGAACGCACCTCCGAAAAGGAAAGAAACCTACTCACGGCCTTAAAAGTCAACGGGACCTGGGATTCCCAGCCGGTCACCCATACTGGTACTTGCCAGGCCTCAAGCTGGCTGGCGGCCGCGATCTGACGAGAGCAGGCACATTCAGCTTAGAATGCCCGTTGACAGCTCCTCCTCCTTTCCTATGGGCTTTCTGCAGTGCGAACGCACCTCCGAAAAGGAAAGAAACCTACTCACGGCCTTAAAAGTCAACGGGACCTGGGATTCCCAGCCGGTCACCCATACTGGTACTTGCCAGGCCTCAAGCTGGCTGGCGGCCGCGATCTGACGAGAGCGGGCACATACAGCTTAGAATGCCCGTTGACAGCTCCTCCTCCATTCCTATGGGCTTTCTGCAGTGCGAACGCACCTCCGAAAAGGAAAGAAACCTACTCAAGGCCTTAAAAGTCAACGGGACCTGGGATTCCCAGCCGGTCACCCATACTGGTACTTGCCAGGCCTCAAGCTGGCTGGCGGCCGCGATCTGACGAGAGCAGGCACATTCAGCTTAGAATGCCCGTTGACAGCTCCTCCTCCTTTCCTATGGGCTTTCTGCAGTGCGAACGCACCTCCGAAAAGGAAAGAAACCTACTCACGGCCTTAAAAGTCAACGGGACCTGGGATTCCCAGCCGGTCACCCATACTGGTACTTGCCAGGCCTCAAGCTGGCTGGCGGCCGCGATCTGACGAGAGCGTGCACATACAGCTTAGAATGCCCGTTGACAGCTCTTCCTCCTTTCCTATGGGCTTTCTGCAGTGCGAACGCACCTCCGAAAAGGAAAGAGACCTACTCAAGGCCTTAAAAGTCAACGGGACCTGGGATTCCCAGCCGGTCACCCATACTGGTACTTGCCAAGCCTCAAGCTGGCTGGCGGCCGCGATCTGACGAGAGCGGGCACATTCAGCTTAGAATGCCCGTTGACAGCGCCTCCTCCTTTCCTATGGGCTTTCTGCAGTGCGAACGCACCTCCGAAAAGGAAAGAAACCTACTCACGGCCTTAAAAGTCAACGGGACCTGGGATTCCCAGCCGGTCACCCATACTGGTACTTGCCAGGCCTCAAGCTGGCTGGCGGCCGCGATCTGACGAGAGCGGGCACATTCAGCTTAGAATGCCCGTTGACAGCTCCTCCTCCTTTCCTATGGGCTTTCTGCAGTGCGAACGCACCTCCGAAAAGGAAAGAAACCTACTCACGGCCTTAAAAGTCAACGGGACCTGGGATTCCCAGCCGGTCACCCATACTGGTACTTGCCAGGCCTCAAGCTGGCTGGCGGCCACGATCTGACGAGAGCAGGCACATTCAGCTTAGAATGCCCGTTGACAGCTCCTCCTCCTTTCCTATGGGCTTTCTGCAGTGCGAACGCACCTCCGAAACGGAAAGAAACCTACTCACGGCCTTAAAAGTCAACGGGACCTGGGATTCCCAGCCGGTCACCCATACTGGTACTTGCCAGGCCTCAAGCTGGCTGGCGGCCGCGATCTGACGAGAGCAGGCACATTCAGCTTAGAATGCCCGTTGACAGCTCCTCCTCCTTTCCTATGGGCTTTCTGCAGTGCGAACGCACCTCCGAAAAGGAAAGAAACCTACTCACGGCCTTAAAAGTCAACGGGACCTGGGATTCCCAGCCGGTCACCCATACTGGTACTTGCCAGGCCTCAAGCTGGCTGGCGGCCGCGATCTGACGAGAGCAGGCACATTCAGCTTAGAATGCCCGTTGACAGCTCCTCCACCTTTCCTATGGGCTTTCTGCAGTGCGAACGCACCTCCGAAAAGGAAAGAAACCTACTCACGGCCTTAAAAGTCAACGGGACCTGGGATTCCCAGCCGGTCACCCATACTGGTACTTGCCAGGCCTCAAGCTGGCTGGCGGCCGCGATCTGACGAGAGCAGGCACATTCAGCTTAGAATGCCCGTTGACAGCTCCTCCTCCTTTCCTATGGGCTTTCTGCAGTGCGAACGCACCTCCGAAAAGGAAAGAAACCTACTCAAGGCCTTAAAAGTCAACGGGACCTGGGATTCCCAGCCGGTCACCCATACTGGTACTTGCCAAGCCTCAAGCTGGCTGGCGGCCGCGATCTGACGAGAGCGGGCACATTCAGCTTAGAATGCCCGTTGACAGCTCCTCCTCCTTTCCTATGGGCTTTCTGCAGTGCGAACGCACCTCCGAAAAGGAAAGAAACCTACTCACGGCCTTAAAAATCAACGGGACCTGGGATTCCCAGCCGGTCACCCATACTGGTACTTGCCAGGCCTCAAGCTGGCTGGCGGCCGCGATCTGACGAGAGCAGGCACATTCAGCTTAGAATGCCCGTTGACAGCTCCTCCTCCTTTCCTATGGGCTTTCTGCAGTGCGAACGCACCTCCGAAAAGGAAAGAAACCTACTCACGGCCTTAAAAGTCAACGGGACCTGGGATTCCCAGCCGGTCACCCATACTGGTACTTGCCAGGCCTCAAGCTGGCTGGCGGCCGCGATCTGACGAGAGCGGGCACATTCAGCTTAGAATGCCCGTTGACAGCTCCTCCTCCTTTCCTATGGGCTTTCTGCAGTGCGAACGCACCTCCGAAAAGGAAAGAAACCTACTCACGGCCTTAAAAGTCAACGGGACCTGGGATTCCCAGCCGGTCACCCATACTGGTACTTGCCAGGCCTCAAGCTGGCTGGCGGCCGCGATCTGACGAGAGCAGGCACATTCAGCTTAGAATGCCCGTTGACAGCTCCTCCTCCTTTCCTATGGGCTTTCTGCAGTGCGAACGCACCTCCGAAACGGAAAGAAACCTACTCACGGCCTTAAAAGTCAACGGGACCTGGGATTCCCAGCCGGTCACCCATACTGGTACTTGCCAGGCCTCAAGCTGGCTGGCGGCCGCGATCTGACGAGAGCAGGCACATTCAGCTTAGAATGCCCGTTGACAGCTCCTCCTCCTTTCCTATGGGCTTTCTGCAGTGCGAACGCACCTCCGAAAAGGAAAGAAACCTACTCACGGCCTTAAAAGTCAACGGGACCTGGGATTCCCAGCCGGTCACCCATACTGGTACTTGCCAGGCCTCAAGCTGGCTGGCGGCCGCGATCTGACGAGAGCAGGCACATTCAGCTTAGAATGCCCGTTGACAGCTCCTCCACCTTTCCTATGGGCTTTCTGCAGTGCGAACGCACCTCCGAAAAGGAAAGAAACCTACTCACGGCCTTAAAAGTCAACGGGACCTGGGATTCCCAGCCGGTCACCCATACTGGTACTTGCCAGGCCTCAAGCTGGCTGGCGGCCGCGATCTGACGAGAGCAGGCACATTCAGCTTAGAATGCCCGTTGACAGCTCCTCCTCCTTTCCTATGGGCTTTCTGCAGTGCGAACGCACCTCCGAAAAGGAAAGAAACCTACTCACGGCCTTAAAAGTCAACGGGACCTGGGATTCCCAGCCGGTCACCCATACTGGTACTTGCCAGGCCTCAAGCTGGCTGGCGGCCGCGATCTGACGAGAGCGGGCACATACAGCTTAGAATGCCCGTTGACAGCTCCTCCTCCATTCCTATGGGCTTTCTGCAGTGCGAACGCACCTCCGAAAAGGAAAGAAACCTACTCAAGGCCTTAAAAGTCAACGGGACCTGGGATTCCCAGCCGGTCACCCATACTGGTACTTGCCAGGCCTCAAGCTGGCTGGCGGCCGCGATCTGACGAGAGCAGGCACATTCAGCTTAGAATGCCCGTTGACAGCTCCTCCTCCTTTCCTATGGGCTTTCTGCAGTGCGAACGCACCTCCGAAAAGGAAAGAAACCTACTCACGGCCTTAAAAGTCAACGGGACCTGGGATTCCCAGCCGGTCACCCATACTGGTACTTGCCAGGCCTCAAGCTGGCTGGCGGCCGCGATCTGACGAGAGCGGGCACATACAGCTTAGAATGCCCGTTGACAGCTCTTCCTCCTTTCCTATGGGCTTTCTGCAGTGCGAACGCACCTCCGAAAAGGAAAGAGACCTACTCAAGGCCTTAAAAGTCAACGGGACCTGGGATTCCCAGCCGGTCACCCATACTGGTACTTGCCAAGCCTCAAGCTGGCTGGCGGCCGCGATCTGACGAGAGCGGGCACATTCAGCTTAGAATGCCCGTTGACAGCGCCTCCTCCTTTCCTATGGGCTTTCTGCAGTGCGAACGCACCTCCGAAAAGGAAAGAAACCTACTCACGGCCTTAAAAGTCAACGGGACCTGGGATTCCCAGCCGGTCACCCATACTGGTACTTGCCAGGCCTCAAGCTGGCTGGCGGCCGCGATCTGACGAGAGCGGGCACATTCAGCTTAGAATGCCCGTTGACAGCTCCTCCTCCTTTCCTATGGGCTTTCTGCAGTGCGAACGCACCTCCGAAAAGGAAAGAAACCTACTCACGGCCTTAAAAGTCAACGGGACCTGGGATTCCCAGCCGGTCACCCATACTGGTACTTGCCAGGCCTCAAGCTGGCTGGCGGCCGCGATCTGACGAGAGCAGGCACATTCAGCTTAGAATGCCCGTTGACAGCTCCTCCTCCTTTCCTATGGGCTTTCTGCAGTGCGAACGCACCTCCGAAACGGAAAGAAACCTACTCACGGCCTTAAAAGTCAACGGGACCTGGGATTCCCAGCCGGTCACCCATACTGGTACTTGCCAGGCCTCAAGCTGGCTGGCGGCCGCGATCTGACGAGAGCAGGCACATTCAGCTTAGAATGCCCGTTGACAGCTCCTCCTCCTTTCCTATGGGCTTTCTGCAGTGCGAACGCACCTCCGAAAAGGAAAGAAACCTACTCACGGCCTTAAAAGTCAACGGGACCTGGGATTCCCAGCCGGTCACCCATACTGGTACTTGCCAGGCCTCAAGCTGGCTGGCGGCCGCGATCTGACGAGAGCAGGCACATTCAGCTTAGAATGCCCGTTGACAGCTCCTCCACCTTTCCTATGGGCTTTCTGCAGTGCGAACGCACCTCCGAAAAGGAAAGAAACCTACTCACGGCCTTAAAAGTCAACGGGACCTGGGATTCCCAGCCGGTCACCCATACTGGTACTTGCCAGGCCTCAAGCTGGCTGGCGGCCGCGATCTGACGAGAGCAGGCACATTCAGCTTAGAATGCCCGTTGACAGCTCCTCCTCCTTTCCTATGGGCTTTCTGCAGTGCGAACGCACCTCCGAAAAGGAAAGAAACCTACTCACGGCCTTAAAAGTCAACGGAACCTGGGATTCCCAGCCGGTCACCCATACTGGTACTTGCCAGGCCTCAAGCTGGCTGGCGGCCGCGATCTGACGAGAGCAGGCACATTCAGCTTAGAATGCCCGTTGACAGCTCCTCCTCCTTTCCTATGGGCTTTCTGCAGTGCGAACGCACCTCCGAAAAGGAAAGAAACCTACTCACGGCCTTAAAAGTCAACGGGACCTGGGATTCCCAGCCGGTCACCCATACTGGTACTTGCCAGGCCTCAAGCTGGCTGGCGGCCGCGATCTGACGAGAGCGGGCACATACAGCTTAGAATGCCCGTTGACAGCTCTTCCTCCTTTCCTATGGGCTTTCTGCAGTGCGAACGCACCTCCGAAAAGGAAAGAGACCTACTCAAGGCCTTAAAAGTCAACGGGACCTGGGATTCCCAGCCGGTCACCCATACTGGTACTTGCCAAGCCTCAAGCTGGCTGGCGGCCGCGATCTGACGAGAGCGGGCACATTCAGCTTAGAATGCCCGTTGACAGCGCCTCCTCCTTTCCTATGGGCTTTCTGCAGTGCGAACGCACCTCCGAAACGGAAAGAAACCTACTCACGGCCTTAAAAGTCAACGGGACCTGGGATTCCCAGCCGGTCACCCATACTGGTACTTGCCAGGCCTCAAGCTGGCTGGCGGCCGCGATCTGACGAGAGCAGGCACATTCAGCTTAGAATGCCCGTTGACAGCTCCTCCTCCTTTCCTATGGGCTTTCTGCAGTGCGAACGCACCTCCGAAAAGGAAAGAAACCTACTCACGGCCTTAAAAGTCAACGGGACCTGGGATTCCCAGCCGGTCACCCATACTGGTACTTGCCAGGCCTCAAGCTGGCTGGCGGCCGCGATCTGACGAGAGCAGGCACATTCAGCTTAGAATGCCCGTTGACAGCTCCTCCACCTTTCCTATGGGCTTTCTGCAGTGCGAACGCACCTCCGAAAAGGAAAGAAACCTACTCACGGCCTTAAAAGTCAACGGGACCTGGGATTCCCAGCCGGTCACCCATACTGGTACTTGCCAGGCCTCAAGCTGGCTGGCGGCCGCGATCTGACGAGAGCAGGCACATTCAGCTTAGAATGCCCGTTGACAGCTCCTCCTCCTTTCCTATGGGCTTTCTGCAGTGCGAACGCACCTCCGAAAAGGAAAGAAACCTACTCAAGGCCTTAAAAGTCAACGGGACCTGGGATTCCCAGCCGGTCACCCATACTGGTACTTGCCAAGCCTCAAGCTGGCTGGCGGCCGCGATCTGACGAGAGCGGGCACATTCAGCTTAGAATGCCCGTTGACAGCTCCTCCTCCTTTCCTATGGGCTTTCTGCAGTGCGAACGCACCTCCGAAAAGGAAAGAAACCTACTCACGGCCTTAAAAATCAACGGGACCTGGGATTCCCAGCCGGTCACCCATACTGGTACTTGCCAGGCCTCAAGCTGGCTGGCGGCCGCGATCTGACGAGAGCAGGCACATTCAGCTTAGAATGCCCGTTGACAGCTCCTCCTCCTTTCCTATGGGCTTTCTGCAGTGCGAACGCACCTCCGAAAAGGAAAGAAACCTACTCACGGCCTTAAAAGTCAACGGGACCTGGGATTCCCAGCCGGTCACCCATACTGGTACTTGCCAGGCCTCAAGCTGGCTGGCGGCCGCGATCTGACGAGAGCGGGCACATTCAGCTTAGAATGCCCGTTGACAGCTCCTCCTCCTTTCCTATGGGCTTTCTGCAGTGCGAACGCACCTCCGAAAAGGAAAGAAACCTACTCACGGCCTTAAAAGTCAACGGGACCTGGGATTCCCAGCCGGTCACCCATACTGGTACTTGCCAGGCCTCAAGCTGGCTGGCGGCCGCGATCTGACGAGAGCAGGCACATTCAGCTTAGAATGCCCGTTGACAGCTCCTCCTCCTTTCCTATGGGCTTTCTGCAGTGCGAACGCACCTCCGAAACGGAAAGAAACCTACTCACGGCCTTAAAAGTCAACGGGACCTGGGATTCCCAGCCGGTCACCCATACTGGTACTTGCCAGGCCTCAAGCTGGCTGGCGGCCGCGATCTGACGAGAGCAGGCACATTCAGCTTAGAATGCCCGTTGACAGCTCCTCCTCCTTTCCTATGGGCTTTCTGCAGTGCGAACGCACCTCCGAAAAGGAAAGAAACCTACTCACGGCCTTAAAAGTCAACGGGACCTGGGATTCCCAGCCGGTCACCCATACTGGTACTTGCCAGGCCTCAAGCTGGCTGGCGGCCGCGATCTGACGAGAGCAGGCACATTCAGCTTAGAATGCCCGTTGACAGCTCCTCCACCTTTCCTATGGGCTTTCTGCAGTGCGAACGCACCTCCGAAAAGGAAAGAAACCTACTCACGGCCTTAAAAGTCAACGGGACCTGGGATTCCCAGCCGGTCACCCATACTGGTACTTGCCAGGCCTCAAGCTGGCTGGCGGCCGCGATCTGACGAGAGCAGGCACATTCAGCTTAGAATGCCCGTTGACAGCTCCTCCTCCTTTCCTATGGGCTTTCTGCAGTGCGAACGCACCTCCGAAAAGGAAAGAAACCTACTCACGGCCTTAAAAGTCAACGGGACCTGGGATTCCCAGCCGGTCACCCATACTGGTACTTGCCAGGCCTCAAGCTGGCTGGCGGCCGCGATCTGACGAGAGCGGGCACATACAGCTTAGAATGCCCGTTGACAGCTCCTCCTCCATTCCTATGGGCTTTCTGCAGTGCGAACGCACCTCCGAAAAGGAAAGAAACCTACTCAAGGCCTTAAAAGTCAACGGGACCTGGGATTCCCAGCCGGTCACCCATACTGGTACTTGCCAGGCCTCAAGCTGGCTGGCGGCCGCGATCTGACGAGAGCAGGCACATTCAGCTTAGAATGCCCGTTGACAGCTCCTCCTCCTTTCCTATGGGCTTTCTGCAGTGCGAACGCACCTCCGAAAAGGAAAGAAACCTACTCACGGCCTTAAAAGTCAACGGGACCTGGGATTCCCAGCCGGTCACCCATACTGGTACTTGCCAGGCCTCAAGCTGGCTGGCGGCCGCGATCTGACGAGAGCGGGCACATACAGCTTAGAATGCCCGTTGACAGCTCTTCCTCCTTTCCTATGGGCTTTCTGCAGTGCGAACGCACCTCCGAAAAGGAAAGAGACCTACTCAAGGCCTTAAAAGTCAACGGGACCTGGGATTCCCAGCCGGTCACCCATACTGGTACTTGCCAAGCCTCAAGCTGGCTGGCGGCCGCGATCTGACGAGAGCGGGCACATTCAGCTTAGAATGCCCGTTGACAGCGCCTCCTCCTTTCCTATGGGCTTTCTGCAGTGCGAACGCACCTCCGAAAAGGAAAGAAACCTACTCACGGCCTTAAAAGTCAACGGGACCTGGGATTCCCAGCCGGTCACCCATACTGGTACTTGCCAGGCCTCAAGCTGGCTGGCGGCCGCGATCTGACGAGAGCGGGCACATTCAGCTTAGAATGCCCGTTGACAGCTCCTCCTCCTTTCCTATGGGCTTTCTGCAGTGCGAACGCACCTCCGAAAAGGAAAGAAACCTACTCACGGCCTTAAAAGTCAACGGGACCTGGGATTCCCAGCCGGTCACCCATACTGGTACTTGCCAGGCCTCAAGCTGGCTGGCGGCCGCGATCTGACGAGAGCAGGCACATTCAGCTTAGAATGCCCGTTGACAGCTCCTCCTCCTTTCCTATGGGCTTTCTGCAGTGCGAACGCACCTCCGAAACGGAAAGAAACCTACTCACGGCCTTAAAAGTCAACGGGACCTGGGATTCCCAGCCGGTCACCCATACTGGTACTTGCCAGGCCTCAAGCTGGCTGGCGGCCGCGATCTGACGAGAGCAGGCACATTCAGCTTAGAATGCCCGTTGACAGCTCCTCCTCCTTTCCTATGGGCTTTCTGCAGTGCGAACGCACCTCCGAAAAGGAAAGAAACCTACTCACGGCCTTAAAAGTCAACGGGACCTGGGATTCCCAGCCGGTCACCCATACTGGTACTTGCCAGGCCTCAAGCTGGCTGGCGGCCGCGATCTGACGAGAGCAGGCACATTCAGCTTAGAATGCCCGTTGACAGCTCCTCCACCTTTCCTATGGGCTTTCTGCAGTGCGAACGCACCTCCGAAAAGGAAAGAAACCTACTCACGGCCTTAAAAGTCAACGGGACCTGGGATTCCCAGCCGGTCACCCATACTGGTACTTGCCAGGCCTCAAGCTGGCTGGCGGCCGCGATCTGACGAGAGCAGGCACATTCAGCTTAGAATGCCCGTTGACAGCTCCTCCTCCTTTCCTATGGGCTTTCTGCAGTGCGAACGCACCTCCGAAAAGGAAAGAAACCTACTCACGGCCTTAAAAGTCAACGGAACCTGGGATTCCCAGCCGGTCACCCATACTGGTACTTGCCAGGCCTCAAGCTGGCTGGCGGCCGCGATCTGACGAGAGCAGGCACATTCAGCTTAGAATGCCCGTTGACAGCTCCTCCTCCTTTCCTATGGGCTTTCTGCAGTGCGAACGCACCTCCGAAAAGGAAAGAAACCTACTCACGGCCTTAAAAGTCAACGGGACCTGGGATTCCCAGCCGGTCACCCATACTGGTACTTGCCAGGCCTCAAGCTGGCTGGCGGCCGCGATCTGACGAGAGCGGGCACATACAGCTTAGAATGCCCGTTGACAGCTCTTCCTCCTTTCCTATGGGCTTTCTGCAGTGCGAACGCACCTCCGAAAAGGAAAGAGACCTACTCAAGGCCTTAAAAATCAACGGGACCTGGGATTCCCAGCCGGTCACCCATACTGGTACTTGCCAAGCCTCAAGCTGGCTGGCGGCCGCGATCTGACGAGAGCGGGCACATTCAGCTTAGAATGCCCGTTGACAGCGCCTCCTCCTTTCCTATGGGCTTTCTGCAGTGCGAACGCACCTCCGAAAAGGAAAGAAACCTACTCACGGCCTTAAAAGTCAACGGGACCTGGGATTCCCAGCCGGTCACCCATACTGGTACTTGCCAGGCCTCAAGCTGGCTGGCGGCCGCGATCTGACGAGAGCGGGCACATTCAGCTTAGAATGCCCGTTGACAGCTCCTCCTCCTTTCCTATGGGCTTTCTGCAGTGCGAACGCACCTCCGAAAAGGAAAGAAACCTACTCACGGCCTTAAAAGTCAACGGGACCTGGGATTCGCAGCCGGTCACCCATACTGGTACTTGCCAGGCCTCAAGCTGGCTGGCGGCCGCGATCTGACGAGAGCAGGCACATTCAGCTTAGAATGCCCGTTGACAGCTCCTCCTCCTTTCCTATGGGCTTTCTGCAGTGCGAACGCACCTCCGAAACGGAAAGAAACCTACTCACGGCCTTAAAAGTCAACGGGACCTGGGATTCCCAGCCGGTCACCCATACTGGTACTTGCCAGGCCTCAAGCTGGCTGGCGGCCGCGATCTGACGAGAGCAGGCACATTCAGCTTAGAATGCCCGTTGACAGCTCCTCCTCCTTTCCTATGGGCTTTCTGCAGTGCGAACGCACCTCCGAAAAGGAAAGAAACCTACTCACGGCCTTAAAAGTCAACGGGACCTGGGATTCCCAGCCGGTCACCCATACTGGTACTTGCCAGGCCTCAAGCTGGCTGGCGGCCGCGATCTGACGAGAGCAGGCACATTCAGCTTAGAATGCCCGTTGACAGCTCCTCCTCCTTTCCTATGGGCTTTCTGCAGTGCGAACGCACCTCCGAAAAGGAAAGAAACCTACTCAAGGCCTTAAAAGTCAACGGGACCTGGGATTCCCAGCCGGTCACCCATACTGGTACTTGCCAAGCCTCAAGCTGGCTGGCGGCCGCGATCTGACGAGAGCGGGCACATTCAGCTTAGAATGCCCGTTGACAGCGCCTCCTCCTTTCCTATGGGCTTTCTGCAGTGCGAACGCACCTCCGAAAAGGAAAGAAACCTACTCACGGCCTTAAAAATCAACGGGACCTGGGATTCCCAGCCGGTCACCCATACTGGTACTTGCCAGGCCTCAAGCTGGCTGGCGGCCGCGATCTGACGAGAGCAGGCACATTCAGCTTAGAATGCCCGTTGACAGCTCCTCCTCCTTTCCTATGGGCTTTCTGCAGTGCGAACGCACCTCCGAAAAGGAAAGAAACCTACTCACGGCCTTAAAAGTCAACGGGACCTGGGATTCCCAGCCGGTCACCCATACTGGTACTTGCCAGTCCTCAAGCTGGCTGGCGGCCGCGATCTGACGAGAGCGGGCACATTCAGCTTAGAATGCCCGTTAACAGCTCCTCCTCCTTTCCTATGGGCTTTCTGCAGTGCGAACGCACCTCCGAAAAGGAAAGAAACCTACTCACGGCCTTAAAAGTCAACGGGACCTGGGATTCCCAGCCGGTCACCCATACTGGTACTTGCCAGGCCTCAAGCTGGCTGGCGGCCGCGATCTGACAAGAGCAGGCACATTCAGCTTAGAATGCCCGTTGACAGCTCCTCCTCCTTTCCTATGGGCTTTCTGCAGTGCGAACGCACCTCCGAAACGGAAAGAAACCTACTCACGGCCTTAAAAGTCAACGGGACCTGGGATTCCCAGCCGGTCACCCATACTGGTACTTGCCAGGCCTCAAGCTGGCTGGCGGCCGCGATCTGACGAGAGCAGGCACATTCAGCTTAGAATGCCCGTTGACAGCTCCTCCTCCTTTCCTATGGGCTTTCTGCAGTGCGAACGCACCTCCGAAAAGGAAAGAAACCTACTCACGGCCTTAAAAGTCAACGGGACCTGGGATTCCCAGCCGGTCACCCATACTGGTACTTGCCAGGCCTCAAGCTGGCTGGCGGCCGCGATCTGACGAGAGCAGGCACATTCAGCTTAGAATGCCCGTTGACAGCTCCTCCACCTTTCCTATGGGCTTTCTGCAGTGCGAACGCACCTCCGAAAAGGAAAGAAACCTACTCACGGCCTTAAAAGTCAACGGGACCTGGGATTCCCAGCCGGTCACCCATACTGGTACTTGCCAGGCCTCAAGCTGGCTGGCGGCCGCGATCTGACGAGAGCAGGCACATTCAGCTTAGAATGCCCGTTGACAGCTCCTCCTCCTTTCCTATGGGCTTTCTGCAGTGCGAACGCACCTCCGAAAAGGAAAGAAACCTACTCACGGCCTTAAAAGTCAACGGGACCTGGGATTCCCAGCCGGTCACCCATACTGGTACTTGCCAGGCCTCAAGCTGGCTGGCGGCCGCGATCTGACGAGAGCGGGCACATACAGCTTAGAATGCCCGTTGACAGCTCCTCCTCCATTCCTATGGGCTTTCTGCAGTGCGAACGCACCTCCGAAAAGGAAAGAAACCTACTCAAGGCCTTAAAAGTCAACGGGACCTGGGATTCCCAGCCGGTCACCCATACTGGTACTTGCCAGGCCTCAAGCTGGCTGGCGGCCGCGATCTGACGAGAGCAGGCACATTCAGCTTAGAATGCCCGTTGACAGCTCCTCCTCCTTTCCTATGGGCTTTCTGCAGTGCGAACGCACCTCCGAAAAGGAAAGAAACCTACTCACAGCCTTAAAAGTCAACGGGACCTGGGATTCCCAGCCGGTCACCCATACTGGTACTTGCCAGGCCTCAAGCTGGCTGGCGGCCGCGATCTGACGAGAGCGGGCACATACAGCTTAGAATGCCCGTTGACAGCTCTTCTTCCTTTCCTATGGGCTTTCTGCAGTGCGAACGCACCTCCGAAAAGGAAAGAGACCTACTCAAGGCCTTAAAAGTCAACGGGACCTGGGATTCCCAGCCGGTCACCCATACTGGTACTTGCCAAGCCTCAAGCTGGCTGGCGGCCGCGATCTGACGAGAGCGGGCACATTCAGCTTAGAATGCCCGTTGACAGCGACTCCTCCTTTCCTATGGGCTTTCTGCAGTGCGAACGCACCTCCGAAAAGGAAAGAAACCTACTCACGGCCTTAAAAGTCAACGGGACCTGGGATTCCCAGCCGGTCACCCATACTGGTACTTGCCAGGCCTCAAGCTGGCTGGCGGCCGCGATCTGACGAGAGCGGGCACATTCAGCTTAGAATGCCCGTTGACAGCTCTTCCTCCTTTCCTATGGGCTTTCTGCAGTGCAAACGCACCTCCGAAAAGGAAAGAAACCTACTCACGGCCTTAAAAGTCAACGGGACCTGGGATTCCCAGCCGGTCACCCATACTGGTACTTGCCAGGCCTCAAGCTGGCTGGCGGCCGCGATCTGACGAGAGCAGGCACATTCAGCTTAGAATGCCCGTTGACAGCTCCTCCTCCTTTCCTATGGGCTTTCTGCAGTGCGAACGCACCTCCGAAACGGAAAGAAACCTACTCACGGCCTTAAAAGTCAACGGGACCTGGGATTCCCAGCCGGTCACCCATACTGGTACTTGCCAGGCCTCAAGCTGGCTGGCGGCCGCGATCTGACGAGAGCAGGCACATTCAGCTTAGAATGCCCGTTGACAGCTCCTCCTCCTTTCCTATGGGCTTTCTGCAGTGCGAACGCACCTCCGAAAAGGAAAGAAACCTACTCACGGCCTTAAAAGTCAACGGGACCTGGGATTCCCAGCCGGTCACCCATACTGGTACTTGCCAGGCCTCAAGCTGGCTGGCGGCCGCGATCTGACGAGAGCAGGCACATTCAGCTTAGAATGCCCGTTGACAGCTCCTCCTCCTTTCCTATGGGCTTTCTGCAGTGCGAACGCACCTCCGAAAAGGAAAGAAACCTACTCACGGCCTTAAAAGTCAACGGGACCTGGGATTCCCAGCCGGTCACCCATACTGGTACTTGCCAGGCCTCAAGCTGGCTGGCGGCCGCGATCTGACGAGAGCGGGCACATACAGCTTAGAATGCCCGTTGACAGCTCTTCCTCCTTTCCTATGGGCTTTCTGCAGTGCGAACGCACCTCCGAAAAGGAAAGAGACCTACTCAAGGCCTTAAAAGTCAACGGGACCTGGGATTCCCAGCCGGTCACCCATACTGGTACTTGCCAAGCCTCAAGCTGGCTGGCGGCCGCGATCTGACGAGAGCGGGCACATTCAGCTTAGAATGCCCGTTGACAGCGCCTCCTCCTTTCCTATGGGCTTTCTGCAGTGCGAACGCACCTCCGAAAAGGAAAGAAACCTACTCACGGCCTTAAAAGTCAACGGGACCTGGGATTCCCAGCCGGTCACCCATACTGGTACTTGCCAGGCCTCAAGCTGGCTGGCGGCCGCGATCTGACGAGAGCAGGCACATTCAGCTTAGAATGCCCGTTGACAGCTCCTCCTCCTTTCCTATGGGCTTTCTGCAGTGCGAACGCACCTCCGAAAAGGAAAGAAACCTACTCACGGCCTTAAAGGTCAATGGGACCTGGGATTCCCAGCCGGTCACCCATACTGGTACTTGCCAGGCCTCAAGCTGGCTGGCGGCCGCGATCTGACGAGAGCAGGCACATTCAGCTTAGAATGCCCGTTGACAGCTCAACCTCCTTTCCTATGGGCTTTCTGCAGTGCGAACGCACCTCCGAAAAGGAAAGAAACCTACTCACGGCCTTAAAAGTCAACGGGACCTGGGATTCCCAGCCGGTCACCCATACTGGTACTTGCCAGGCCTCAAGCTGGCTGGCGGCCGCGATCTGACGAGAGCGGGCACATTCAGCTTAGAATGCCCGTTGACAGCTCCTCCTCCTTTCCTATGGGCTTTCTGCAGTGCGAACGCACCTCCGAAAAGGAAAGAAACCTACTCACGGCCTTAAAAGTCAACGGGACCTGGGATTCCCAGCCGGTCACCCATACTGGTACTTGCCAGGCCTCAAGCTGGCTGGCGGCCGCGATCTGACGAGAGCGGGCACATACAGCTTAGAATGCCCGTTGACAGCTCCTCCTCCATTCCTATGGGCTTTCTGCAGTGCGAACGCACCTCCGAAAAGGAAAGAAACCTACTCAAGGCCTTAAAAGTCAACGGGACCTGGGATTCCCAGCCGGTCACCCATACTGGTACTTGCCAAGCCTCAAGCTGGCTGGCGGCCGCGATCTGACGCGAGCAGGCACATTCAGCTTAGAATGCCCGTTGACAGCTCCTCCTCCTTTCCTATGGGCTTTCTGCAGTGCGAACGCACCTCCGAAAAGGAAAGAAACCTACTCACGGCCTTAAAAGTCAACGGGACCTGGGATTCCCAGCCGGTCACCCATACTGGTACTTGCCAGGCCTCAAGCTGGCTGGCGGCCGCGATCTGACGAGAGCGGGCACATTCAGCTTAGAATGCCCGTTGACAGCTCCTCCTCCTTTCCTATGGGCTTTCTGCAGTGCGAACGCACCTCCGAAAAGGAAAGAAACCTACTCACGGCCTTAAAAGTCAACGGGACCTGGGATTCCCAGCCGGTCACCCATACTGGTACTTGCCAGGCCTCAAGCTGGCTGGCGGCCGCGATCTGACGAGAGCAGGCACATTCAGCTTAGAATGCCCGTTGACAGCTCCTCCTCCTTTCCTATGGGCTTTCTGCAGTGCGAACTCACCTCCGAAAAGGAAAGAAACCTACTCACGGCCTTAAAAGTCAACGGGACCTGGGATTCCCAGCCGGTCACCCATACTGGTACTTGCCAGGCCTCAAGCTGGCTGGCGGCCGCGATCTGACGAGAGCAGGCACATTCAGCTTAGAATGCCCGTTGACAGCTCCTCCTCCTTTCCTATGGGCTTTCTGCAGTGCGAACGCACCTCCGAAAAGGAAAGAAACCTACTCACGGCCTTAAAAGTCAACGGGACCTGGGATTCCCAGCCGGTCACCCATACTGGTACTTGCCAGGCCTCAAGCTGGCTGGCGGCCGCGATCTGACGAGAGCAGGCACATTCAGCTTAGAATGCCCGTTGACAGCTCCTCCTCCTTTCCTATGGGCTTTCTGCAGTGCGAACGCACCTCCGAAACGGAAAGAAACCTACTCACGGCCTTAAAAGTCAACGGGACCTGGGATTCCCAGCCGGTCACCCATACTGGTACTTGCCAGGCCTCAAGCGGGCTGGCGGCCGCGATCTGACGAGAGCAGGCACATTCAGCTTAGAATGCCCGTTGACAGCGCCTCCTCCTTTCCTATGGGCTTTCTGCAGTGCGAACGCACCTCCGAAAAGGAAAGAAACCTACTCACGGCCTTAAAAGTCAACGGGACCTGGGATTCCCAGCCGGTCACCCATACTGGTACTTGCCAGGCCTCAGGCTGGCTGGCGGCCGCGATCTGACGAGAGCAGGCACATTCAGCTTAGAATGCCCGTTGACAGCTCAACCTCCTTTCCTATGGGCTTTCTGCAGTGCGAACGCACCTCCGAAAAGGAAAGAAACCTACTCACGGCCTTAAAAGTCAATGGGACCTGGGATTCCCAGCCGGTCACCCATACTGGTACTTGCCAGGCCTCAAGCTGGCTGGCGGCCGCGATCTGACGAGAGCAGGCACATTCAGCTTAGAATGCCCGTTGACAGCTCCTCCTCCTTTCCTATGGGCTTTCTGCAGTGCGAACGCACCTCCGAAAAGGAAAGAAACCTACTCACGGCCTTAAAAGTCAACGGGACCTGGGATTCCCAGCCGGTCACCCA
Source organism: Eleutherodactylus coqui (assembly GCF_035609145.1). NCBI lineage: Eukaryota > Metazoa > Chordata > Amphibia > Anura > Eleutherodactylidae > Eleutherodactylus > Eleutherodactylus coqui. Next base: position 41,074,196 of record NC_089841.1, read on the forward strand.
TACTGGTACTTGCCAGGCCTCAAGCTGGCTGGCGGCCGCGATCTGACGAGAGCGGGCACATACAGCTTAGAATGCCCGTTGACAGCTCTTCCTCCTTTCCTATGGGCTTTCTGCAGTGCGAACGCACCTCCGAAAAGGAAAGAGACCTACTCAAGGCCTTAAAAGTCAACGGGACCTGGGATTCCCAGCCGGTCACCCATACTGGTACTTGCCAAGCCTCAAGTTGGCTGGCGGCCGCGATCTGACGAGAGCGGGCACATTCAGCTTAGAATGCCCGTTGACAGCGCCTCCTCCTTTCCTATGGGCTTTCTGCAGTGCGAACGCACCTCCGAAAAGGAAAGAAACCTACTCACGGCCTTAAAAGTCAACGGGACCTGGGATTCCCAGCCGGTCACTCATACTGGTACTTGCCAGGCCTCAAGCTGGCTGGCGGCCGCGATCTGACGAGAGCGGGCACATTCAGCTTAGAATGCCCGTTGACAGCTCCTCCTCCTTTCCTATGGGCTTTCTGCAGTGCGAACGCACCTCCGAAAAGGAAAGAAACCTACTCACGGCCTTAAAAGTCAACGGGACCTGGGATTCCCAGCCGGTCACCCATACTGGTACTTGCCAGGCCTCAAGCTGGCTGGCGGCCGCGATCTGACGAGAGCGGGCACATTCAGCTTAGAATGCCCGTTGACAGCTCCTCCTCCTTTCCTATGGGCTTTCTGCAGTGCGAACGCACCTCCGAAACGGAAAGAAACCTACTCACGGCCTTAAAAGTCAACGGGACCTGGGATTCCCAGCCGGTCACCCATACTGGTACTTGCCAGGCCTCAAGCTGGCTGGCGGCCGCGATCTGACGAGAGCAGGCACATTCAGCTTAGAATGCCCGTTGACAGCTCCTCCTCCTTTCCTATGGGCTTTCTGCAGTGCGAACGCACCTCCGAAAAGGAAAGAAACCTACTCACGGCCTTAAAAGTCAACGGGACCTGGGATTCCCAGCCGGTCACCCATACTGGTACTTGCCAGGCCTCAAGCTGGCTGGCGGCCGCGATCTGACGAGAGCAGGCACATTCAGCTTAGAATGCCCGTTGACAGCTCCTCCACCTTTCCTATGGGCTTTCTGCAGTGCGAACGCACCTCCGAAAAGGAAAGAAACCTACTCACGGCCTTAAAAGTCAACGGGACCTGGGACTCCCAGCCGGTCACCCATACTGGTACTTGCCAGGCCTCAAGCTGGCTGGCGGCCGCGATCTGACGAGAGCAGGCACATTCAGCTTAGAATGCCCATTGACAGCTCCTCCTCCTTTCCTATGGGCTTTCTGCAGTGCGAACGCACCTCCGAAAAGGAAAGAAACCTACTCACGGCCTTAAAAGACAACGGGACCTGGGATTCCCAGCCGGTCACCCATACTGGTACTTGCCAGGCCTCAAGCTGGCTGGCGGCCGCGATCTGACGAGAGCGGGCACATACAGCTTAGAATGCCCGTTGACAGCTCCTCCTCCATTCCTATGGGCTTTCTGCAGTGCGAACGCACCTCCGAAAAGGAAAGAAACCTACTCAAGGCCTTAAAAGTCAACGGGACCTGGGATTCCCAGCCGGTCACCCATACTGGTACTTGCCAGGCCTCAAGCTGGCTGGCGGCCGCGATCTGACGAGAGCAGGCACATTCAGCTTAGAATGCCCGTTGACAGCTCCTCCTCCTTTCCTATGGGCTTTCTGCAGTGCGAACGCACCTCCGAAAAGGAAAGAAACCTACTCACGGCCTTAAAAGTCAACGGGACCTGGGATTCCCAGCCGGTCACCCATACTGGTACTTGCCAGGCCTCAAGCTGGCTGGCGGCCGCGATCTGACGAGAGCGGGCACATACAGCTTAGAATGCCCGTTCACAGCTCTTCCTCCTTTCCTATGGGCTTTCTGCAGTGCGAACGCACCTCCGAAAAGGAAAGAGACCTACTCAAGGCCTTAAAAGTCAACGGGACCTGGGATTCCCAGCCGGTCACCCATACTGGTACTTGCCAAGCCTCAAGCTGGCTGGCGGCCGCGATCTGACGAGAGCGGGCACATTCAGCTTAGAATGCCCGTTGACAGCGCCTCCTCCTTTCCTATGGGCTTTCTGCAGTGCGAACGCACCTCCGAAAAGGAAAGAAACCTACTCACGGCCTTAAAAGTCAACGGGACCTGGGATTCCCAGCCGGTCACCCATACTGGTACTTGCCAGGCCTCAAGCTGGCTGGCGGCCGCGATCTGACGAGAGCAGGCACATTCAGCTTAGAATGCCCGTTGACAGCTCCTCCTCCTTTCCTATGGGCTTTCTGCAGTGCGAACGCACCTCCGAAAAGGAAAGAAACCTACTCACGGCCTTAAAAGTCAACGGGACCTGGGATTCCCAGCCGGTCACCCATACTGGTACTTGCCAGGCCTCAAGCTGGCTGGCGGCCGCGATCTGACGAGAGCAGGCACATTCAGCTTAGAATGCCCGTTGACAGCTCCTCCTCCTTTCCTATGGGCTTTCTGCAGTGCGAACGCACCTCCGAAAAGGAAAGAAACCTACTCACGGCCTTAAAAGTCAACGGGACCTGGGATTCCCAGCCGGTCACCCATACTGGTACTTGCCAGGCCTCAAGCTGGCTGGCGGCCGCGATCTGACGAGAGCGGGCACATTCAGCTTAGAATGCCCGTTGACAGCTCCTCCTCCTTTCCTATGGGCTTTCTGCAGTGCGAACGCACCTCCGAAAAGGAAAGAAACCTACTCACGGCCTTAAAAGTCAACGGGACCTGGGATTCCCAGCCGGTCACCCATACTGGTACTTGCCAGGCCTCAAGCTGGCTGGCGGCCGCGATCTGACGAGAGCAGGCACATTCAGCTTAGAATGCCCGTTGACAGCTCCTCCTCCTTTCCTATGGGCTTTCTGCAGTGCGAACGCACCTCCGAAAAGGAAAGAAACCTACTCACGGCCTTAAAAGTCAACGGGACCTGGGATTCCCAGCTGGTCACCCATACTGGTACTTGCCAGGCCTCAAGCTGGCTGGCGGCCGCGATCTGACGAGAGCGGGCACATTCAGCTTAGAATGCCCGTTGACAGCTCCTCCTCCTTTCCTATGGGCTTTCTGCAGTGCGAACGCACCTCCGAAAAGGAAAGAAACCTACTCACGGCCTTAAAAGTCAACGGGACCTGGGATTCCCAGCCGGTCACCCATACTGGTACTTGCCAGGCCTCAAGCTGGCTGGCGGCCGCGATCTGACGAGAGCAGGCACATTCAGCTTAGAATGCCCGTTGACAGCTCCTCCTCCTTTCCTATGGGCTTTCTGCAGTGCGAACGCACCTCCGAAAAGGAAAGAAACCTACTCACGGCCTTAAAAGTCAACAGGACCTGGGATTCCCAGCCGGTCACCCATACTGGTACTTGCCAGGCCTCAAGCTGGCTGGCGGCCGCGATCTGACGAGAGCAGGCACATTCAGCTTAGAATGCCCGTTGACAGCTCCTCCTCCTTTCCTATGGGCTTTCTGCAGTGCGAACGCACCTCCGAAAAGGAAAGAAACCTACTCACGGCCTTAAAAGTCAACGGGACCTGGGATTCCCAGCTGGTCACCCATACTGGTACTTGCCAGGCCTCAAGCTGGCTGGCGGCCGCGATCTGACGAGAGCGGGCACATTCAGCTTAGAATGCCCGTTGACAGCTCCTCCTCCTTTCCTATGGGCTTTCTGCAGTGCGAACGCACCTCCGAAAAGGAAAGAAACCTACTCACGGCCTTAAAAGTCAACGGGACCTGGGATTCCCAGCCGGTCACCCATACTGGTACTTGCCAGGCCTCAAGCTGGCTGGCGGCCGCGATCTGACGAGAGCAGGCACATTCAGCTTAGAATGCCCGTTGACAGCTCCTCCTCCTTTCCTATGGGCTTTCTGCAGTGCGAACTCACCTCCGAAAAGGAAAGAAACCTACTCACGGCCTTAAAAGTCAACGGGACCTGGGATTCCCAGCCGGTCACCCATACTGGTACTTGCCAGGCCTCAAGCTGGCTGGCGGCCGCGATCTGACGAGAGCAGGCACATTCAGCTTAGAATGCCCGTTGACAGCTCCTCCTCCTTTCCTATGGGCTTTCTGCAGTGCGAACTCACCTCCGAAAAGGAAAGAAACCTACTCACGGCCTTAAAAGTCAACGGGACCTGGGATTCCCAGCCGGTCACCCATACTGGTACTTGCCAGGCCTCAAGCTGGCTGGCGGCCGCGATCTGACGAGAGCAGGCACATTCAGCTTAGAATGCCCGTTGACAGCTCCTCCTCCTTTCCTATGGGCTTTCTGCAGTGCGAACGCACCTCCGAAAAGGAAAGAAACCTACTCACGGCCTTAAAAGTCAACGGGACCTGGGATTCCCAGCCGGTCACCCATACTGGTACTTGCCAGGCCTCAAGCTGGCTGGCGGCCGCGATCTGACGAGAGCGGGCACATACAGCTTAGAATGCCCGTTGACAGCTCCTCCTCCTTTCCTATGGGCTTTCTGCAGTGCGAACGCACCTCCGAAAAGGAAAGAAACCTACTCAAGGCCTTAAAAGTCAACGGGACCTGGGATTCCCAGCCGGTCACCCATACTGGTACTTGCCAAGCCTCAAGCTGGCTGGCGGCCGCGATCTGACGAGAGCGGGCACATTCAGCTTAGAATGCCCGTTGACAGCGCCTCCTCCTTTCCTATGGGCTTTCTGCAGTGCGAACGCACCTCCGAAAAGGAAAGAAACCTACTCACGGCCTTAAAAGTCAACGGGACCTGGGATTCCCAGCCGGTCACCCATACTGGTACTTGCCAGGCCTCAAGCTGGCTGGCGGCCGCGATCTGACGAGAGCAGGCACATTCAGCTTAGAATGCCCGTTGACAGCTCCTCCTCCTTTCCTATGGGCTTTCTGCAGTGCGAACGCACCTCCGAAAAGGAAAGAAACCTACTCACGGCCTTAAAAGTCAACGGGAACTGGGATTCCCAGCCGGTCACCCATACTGGTACTTGCCAGGCCTCAAGCTGGCTGGCGGCCGCGATCTGACGAGAGCGGGCACATTCAGCTTAGAATGCCCGTTGACAGCTCCTCCTCCTTTCCTATGGGCTTTCTGCAGTGCGAACGCACCTCCGAAAAGGAAAGAAACCTACTCACGGCCTTAAAAGTCAACGGGACCTGGGATTCCCAGCCGGTCACCCATACTGGTACTTGCCAGGCCTCAAGCTGGCTGGCGGCCGCGATCTGACGAGAGCAGGCACATTCAGCTTAGAATGCCCGTTGACAGCTCCTCCTCCTTTCCTATGGGCTTTCTGCAGTGCGAACGCACCTCCGAAACGGAAAGAAACCTACTCACGGCCTTAAAAGTCAACGGGACCTGGGATTCCCAGCCGGTCACCCATACTGGTACTTGCCAGGCCTCAAGCTGGCTGGCGGCCGCGATCTGACGAGAGCAGGCACATTCAGCTTAGAATGCCTGTTGACAGCTCCTCCTCCTTTCCTATGGGCTTTCTGCAGTGCGAACGCACCTCCGAAAAGGAAAGAAACCTACTCACGGCCTTAAAAGTCAACGGGACCTGGGATTCCCAGCCGGTCACCCATACTGGTACTTGCCAGGCCTCAAGCTGGCTGGCGGCCGCGATCTGACGAGAGCAGGCACATTCAGCTTAGAATGCCCGTTGACAGCTCCTCCTCCTTTCCTATGGGCTTTCTGCAGTGCGAACGCACCTCCGAAAAGGAAAGAAACCTACTCACGGCCTTAAAAGTCAACGGGACCTGGGATTCCCAGCCGGTCACCCATACTGGTACTTGCCAGGCCTCAAGCTGGCTGGCGGCCGCGATCTGACGAGAGCGGGCACATTCAGCTTAGAATGCCCGTTGACAGCTCCTCCTCCTTTCCTATGGGCTTTCTGCAGTGCGAACGCACCTCCGAAAAGGAAAGAAACCTACTCACGGCCTTAAAAGTCAACGGGACCTGGGATTCCCAGCCGGTCACCCATACTGGTACTTGCCAGGCCTCAAGCTGGCTGGCGGCCGCGATCTGACGAGAGCAGGCACATTCAGCTTAGAATGCCCGTTGACAGCTCCTCCTCCTTTCCTATGGACTTTCTGCAGTGCGAACTCACCTCCGAAAAGGAAAGAAACCTACTCACGGCCTTAAAAGTCAACGGGACCTGGGATTCCCAGCCGGTCACCCATACTGGTACTTGCCAGGCCTCAAGCTGGCTGGCGGCCGCGATCTGACGAGAGCAGGCACATTCAGCTTAGAATGCCCGTTGACAGCTCCTCCTCCTTTCCTATGGGCTTTCTGCAGTGCGAACGCACCTCCGAAAAGGAAAGAAACCTACTCACGGCCTTAAAAGTCAACGGGACCTGGGATTCCCAGCCGGTCACCCATACTGCTACTTGCCAGGCCTCAAGCTGGCTGGCGGCCGCGATCTGACGAGAGCAGGCACATTCAGCTTAGAATGCCCGTTGACAGCTCCTCCTCCTTTCCTATGGGCTTTCTGCAGTGCGAACGCACCTCCGAAAAGGAAAGAAACCTACTCACGGCCTTAAAAGTCAACGGGACCTGGGATTCCCAGCCGGTCACCCATACTGGTACTTGCCAGGCCTCAAGCTGGCTGGCGGCCGCGATCTGACGAGAGCGGGCACATTCAGCTTAGAATGCCCGTTGACAGCGCCTCCTCCTTTCCTATGGGCTTTCTGCAGTGCGAACGCACCTCCGAAAAGGAAAGAAACCTACTCACGGCCTTAAAAGTCAACGGGACCTGGGATTCCCAGCCGGTCACCCATACTGGTACTTGCCAGGCCTCAAGCTGGCTGGCGGCCGCGATCTGACGAGAGCAGGCACATTCAGCTTAGAATGCCCGTTGACAGCTCCTCCTCCTTTCCTATGGGCTTTCTGCAGTGCGAACGCACCTCCGAAAAGGAAAGAAACCTACTCACGGCCTTAAAAGTCAACGGGACCTGGGATTCCCAGCCGGTCACCCATACTGGTACTTGCCAGGCCTCAAGCTGGCTGGCGGCCGCGATCTGACGAGAGCGGGCACATTCAGCTTAGAATGCCCGTTGACAGCTCCTCCTCCTTTCCTATGGGCTTTCTGCAGTGCGAACGCACCTCCGAAAAGGAAAGAAACCTACTCACGGCCTTAAAAGTCAACGGGACCTGGGATTCCCAGCCGGTCACCCATACTGGTACTTGCCAGGCCTCAAGCTGGCTGGCGGCCGCGATCTGACGAGAGCAGGCACATTCAGCTTAGAATGCCCGTTGACAGCTCCTCCTCCTTTCCTATGGGCTTTCTGCAGTGCGAACGCACCTCCGAAACGGAAAGAAACCTACTCACGGCCTTAAAAGTCAACGGGACCTGGGATTCCCAGCCGGTCACCCATACTGGTACTTGCCAGGCCTCAAGCTGGCTGGCGGCCGCGATCTGACGAGAGCAGGCACATTCAGCTTAGAATGCCCGTTGACAGCTCCTCCTCCTTTCCTATGGGCTTTCTGCAGTGCGAACGCACCTCCGAAAAGGAAAGAAACCTACTCACGGCCTTAAAAGTCAACGGGACCTGGGATTCCCAGCCGGTCACCCATACTGGTACTTGCCAGGCCTCAAGCTGGCTGGCGGCCGCGATCTGACGAGAGCAGGCACATTCAGCTTAGAATGCCCGTTGACAGCTCCTCCTCCTTTCCTATGGGCTTTCTGCAGTGCGAACGCACCTCCGAAAAGGAAAGAAACCTACTCACGGCCTTAAAAGTCAACGGGACCTGGGATTCCCAGCCGGTCACCCATACTGGTACTTGCCAGGCCTCAAGCTGGCTGGCGGCCGCGATCTGACGAGAGCGGGCACATTCAGCTTAGAATGCCCGTTGACAGCTCCTCCTCCTTTCCTATGGGCTTTCTGCAGTGCGAACGCACCTCCGAAAAGGAAAGAAACCTACTCACGGCCTTAAAAGTCAACGGGACCTGGGATTCCCAGCCGGTCACCCATACTGGTACTAGCCAGGCCTCAAGCTGGCTGGCGGCCGCGATCTGACGAGAGCAGGCACATTCAGCTTAGAATGCCCGTTGACAGCTCCTCCTCCTTTCCTATGGACTTTCTGCAGTGCGAACTCACCTCCGAAAAGGAAAGAAACCTACTCACGGCCTTAAAAGTCAACGGGACCTGGGATTCCCAGCCGGTCACCCATACTGGTACTTGCCAGGCCTCAAGCTGGCTGGCGGCCGCGATCTGACGAGAGCAGGCACATTCAGCTTAGAATGCCCGTTGACAGCTCCTCCTCCTTTCCTATGGGCTTTCTGCAGTGTGAGCGCACCTCCGAAAAGGAAAGAAACCTACTCACGGCCTTAAAAGTCAACGGGACCTGGGATTCCCAGCCGGTCACCCATACTGCTACTTGCCAGGCCTCAAGCTGGCTGGCGGCCGCGATCTGACGAGAGCAGGCACATTCAGCTTAGAATGCCCGTTGACAGCTCCTCCTCCTTTCCTATGGGCTTTCTGCAGTGCGAACGCACCTCCGAAAAGGAAAGAAACCTACTCACGGCCTTAAAAGTCAACGGGACCTGGGATTCCCAGCCGGTCACCCATACTGGTACTTGCCAGGCCTCAAGCTGGCTGGCGGCCGCGATCTGACGAGAGCAGGCACATTCAGCTTAGAATGCCCGTTGACAGCTCCTCCTCCTTTCCTATGGGCTTTCTGCAGTGCGAACGCACCTCCGAAAAGGAAAGAAGCCTACTCACGGCCTTAAAAGTCAACGGGACCTGGGATTCCCAGCCGGTCACCCATACTGGTACTTGCCAGGCCTCAAGCTGGCTGGCGGCCGCGATCTGACGAGAGCAGGCACATTCAGCTTAGAATGCCCGTTGACAGCTCCTCCTCCTTTCCTATGGGCTTTCTGCAGTGCGAACGCACCTCCGAAAAGGAAAGAAACCTACTCACGGCCTTAAAAGTCAACGGGACCTGGGATTCCCAGCCGGTCACCCATACTGGTACTTGCCAGGCCTCAAGCTGGCTGGCGGCCGCGATCTGACGAGAGCAGGCACATTCAGCTTAGAATGCCCGTTGACAGCTCCTCTTCCTTTCCTATGGGCTTTCTGCAGTGCGAACGCACCTCCGAAAAGGAAAGAAACCTACTCACGGCCTTAAATGTCAACGGGACCTAGGATTCCCAGCCGGTCACCCATACTGGTACTTGCCAGGCCTCAAGCTGGCTGGCGGCCGCGATCTGACGAGAGCGGGCACATTCAGCTTAGAATGCCCGTTGACAGCTCCTCCTCCTTTCCTATGGGCTTTCTGCAGTGCGAACGCACCTCCGAAAAGGAAAGAAACCTACTCACGGCCTTAAAAGTCAACGGGACCTGGGATTCCCAGCCGGTCACCCATACTGGTACTTGCCAGGCCTCAAGCTGGCTGGCGGCCGCGATCTGACGAGAGCAGGCACATTCAGCTTAGAATGCCCGTTGACAGCTCCTCCTCCTTTCCTATGGGCTTTCTGCAGTGCGAACGCACCTCCGAAACGGAAAGAAACCTACTCACGGCCTTAAAAGTCAACGGGACCTGGGATTCCCAGCCGGTCACCCATACTGGTACTTGCCAGGCCTCAAGCTGGCTGGCGGCCGCGATCTGACGAGAGCGGGCACCTTCAGCTTAGAATGCCCGTTGACAGCTCCTCCTCCTTTCCTATGGGCTTTCTGCAGTGCGAACGCACCTCCGAAAAGGAAAGAAACCTACTCACGGCCTTAAAAGTCAACGGGACCTGGGATTCCCAGCCGGTCACCCATACTGGTACTTGCCAGGCCTCAAGCTGGCTGGCGGCCACGATCTGACGAGAGCAGGCACATTCAGCTTAGAATGCCCGTTGACAGCTCCTCCTCCTTTCCTATGGGCTTTCTGCAGTGCGAACGCACCTCCGAAAAGGAAAGAAACCTACTCACGGCCTTAAAAGTCAACGGGACCTGGGATTCCCAGCCGGTCACCCATACTGGTACTTGCCAGGCCTCAAGCTGGCTGGCGGCCGCGATCTGACGAGAGCGGGCACATTCAGCTTAGAATGCCCGTTGACAGCTCCTCCTCCTTTCCTATGGGCTTTCTGCAGTGCGAACGCACCTCCGAAAAGGAAAGAAACCTACTCACGGCCTTAAAAGTCAACGGGACCTGGGATTCCCAGCCGGTCACCCATACTGGTACTTGCCAGGCCTCAAGCTGGCTGGCGGCCGGATCTGACGAGAGCAGGCACATTCAGCTTAGAATGCCCGTTGACAGCTCCTCCTCCTTTCCTATGGGCTTTCTGCAGTGCGAACGCACCTCCGAAAAGGAAAGAAGCCTACTCACGGCCTTAAAAGTCAACGGGACCTGGGATTCCCAGCCGGTCACCCATACTGGTACTTGCCAGGCCTCAAGCTGGCTGGCGGCCGCGATCTGACGAGAGCAGGCACATTCAGCTTAGAATGCCCGTTGACAGCTCCTCCTCCTTTCCTATGGGCTTTCTGCAGTGCGAACGCACCTCCGAAAAGGAAAGAAACCTACTCACGGCCTTAAAAGTCAACGGGACCTGGGATTCCCAGCCGGTCACCCATACTGGTACTTGCCAGGCCTCAAGCTGGCTGGCGGCCGCGATCTGACGAGAGCGGGCACATTCAGCTTAGAATGCCCGTTGACAGCTCCTCCTCCTTTCCTATGGGCTTTCTGCAGTGCGAACGCACCTCCGAAAAGGAAAGAAACCTACTCACGGCCTTAAAAGTCAACGGGACCTAGGATTCCCAGCCGGTCACCCATACTGGTACTTGCCAGGCCTCAAGCTGGCTGGCGGCCGCGATCTTACGAGAGCAGGCACATTCAGCTTAGAATGCCCGTTGACAGCTCCTCCTTCTTTCCTATGGGCTTTCTGCAGTGCGAACTCACCTCCAAAAAGGAAAGAAACCTACTCACGGCCTTAAAAGTCAACGGGACCTGGGATTCCCAGCCGGTCACCCATACTGGTACTTGCCAGGCCTCAAGCTGGCTGGCGGCCGCGATCTGACGAGAGCAGGCACATTCAGCTTAGAATGCCCGTTGACAGCTCCCCCTCCTTTCCTATGGGCTTTCTGCAGTGCGAACGCACCTCCGAAAAGGAAAGAAACCTACTCACGGCCTTAAAAGTCAACGGGACCTGGGATTCCCAGCCGGTCACCCATACTGGTACTTGCCAGGCCTCAAGCTGGCTGGCGGCCGCGATCTGACGAGAGCGGGCACATACAGCTTAGAATGCCCGTTGACAGCTCCGCCTCCTTTCCTATGGGCTTTCTGCAGTGCGAACGCACCTCCGAAAAGGAAAGAAACCTACTCAAGGCCTTAAAAGTCAACGGGACCTGGGATTCCCAGCCGGTCACCCATACTGGTACTTGCCAAGCCTCAAGCTGGCTGGCGGCCGCGATCTGACGAGAGCGGGCACATTCAGCTTAGAATGCCCGTTGACAGCGCCTCCTCCTTTCCTATGGGCTTTCTGCAGTGCGAACGCACCTCCGAAAAGGAAAGAAACCTACTCACGGCCTTAAAAGTCAACGGGACCAGGGATTCCCAGCCGGTCACCCATACTGGTACTTGCCAGGCCTCAAGCTGGCTGGCGGCCGCGATCTGACGAGAGCAGGCACATTCAGCTTAGAATGCCCGTTGACAGCTCCTCCTCCTTTCCTATGGGCTTTCTGCAGTGCGAACGCACCTCCGAAAAGGAAAGAAACCTACTCACGGCCTTAAAAGTCAACGGGACCTGGGATTCCCAGCCGGTCACCCATACTGGTACTTGCCAGGCCTCAAGATGGCTGGCGGCCGCGATCTGACGAGAGCAGGCACATTCAGCTTAGAATGCCCGTTGACAGCTCCTCTTCCTTTCCTATGGGCTTTCTGCAGTGCGAACGCACCTCCGAAAAGGAAAGAAACCTACTCACGGCCTTAAAAGTCAACGGGACCTGGGATTCCCAGCCGGTCACCCATACTGGTACTTGCCAGGCCTCAAGATGGCTGGCGGCCGCGATCTGACGAGAGCAGGCACATTCAGCTTAGAATGCCCGTTGACAGCTCCTCCTCCTTTCCTATGGGCTTTCTGCAGTGCGAACGCACCTCCGAAAAGGAAAGAAACCTACTCACGGCCTTAAAAGTTAACGGGACCTGGGATTCCCAGCCGGTCACCCATACTGGTACTTGCCAGGCCTCAAGCTGGCTGGCGGCCGCGATCTGACGAGAGCAGGCACATTCAGCTTAGAATGCCCGTTGGCAGCTCCTCCTCCTTTCCTATGGGCTTTCTGCAGTGCGAACTCACCTCCGAAAAGGAAAGAAACCAACTCACGGCCTTAAAAGTCAACGGGACCTGGGATTCCCAGCCGGTCACCCATACTGGTACTTGCCAGGCCTCAAGCTGGCTGGCGGCCGCGATCTGACAAGAGCAGGCACATTCAGCTTAGAATGCCCGTTGACAGCTCCTCCTCCTTTCCTATGGGCTTTCTGCAGTGCGAACGCACCTCCGAAAAGGAAAGAAACCTACTCACGGCCTTAAAAGTCAACGGGACCTGGGATTCCCAGCCGGTCACCCATACTGGTACTTGCCAGGCCTCAAGCTGGCTGGCGGCCGCGATCTGACGAGAGCAGGCACATTCAGCTTAGAATGCCCGTTGACAGCTCCTCCTTCTTTCCTATGGGCTTTCTGCAGTGCGAACTCACCTCCGAAAAGGAAAGAAACCTACTCACGGCCTTAAAAGTCAACGGGACCTGGGATTCCCAGCCGGTCACCCATACTGGTACTTGCCAGGCCTCAAGCTGGCTGGCGGCCGCGATCTGACGAGAGCAGGCACATTCAGCTTAGAATGCCCGTTGACAGCTCCCCCTCCTTTCCTATGGGCTTTCTGCAGTGCGAACGCACCTCCGAAAAGGAAAGAAACCTACTCACGGCCTTAAAAGTCAACGGGACCTGGGATTCCCAGCCGGTCACCCATACTGGTACTTGCCAGGCCTCAAGCTGGCTGGCGGCCGCGATCTGACGAGAGCGGGCACATACAGCTTAGAATGCCCGTTGACAGCTCCGCCTCCTTTCCTATGGGCTTTCTGCAGTGCGAACGCACCTCCGAAAAGGAAAGAAACCTACTCAAGGCCTTAAAAGTCAACGGGACCTGGGATTCCCAGCCGGTCACCCATACTGGTACTTGCCAAGCCTCAAGCTGGCTGGCGGCCGCGATCTGACGAGAGCGGGCACATTCAGCTTAGAATGCCCGTTGACAGCGCCTCCTCCTTTCCTATGGGCTTTCTGCAGTGCGAACGCACCTCCGAAAAGGAAAGAAACCTACTCACGGCCTTAAAAGTCAACGGGACCAGGGATTCCCAGCCGGTCACCCATACTGGTACTTGCCAGGCCTCAAGCTGGCTGGCGGCCGCGATCTGACGAGAGCAGGCACATTCAGCTTAGAATGCCCGTTGACAGCTCCTCCTCCTTTCCTATGGGCTTTCTGCAGTGCGAACGCACCTCCGAAAAGGAAAGAAACCTACTCACGGCCTTAAAAGTCAACGGGACCTGGGATTCCCAGCCGGTCACCCATACTGGTACTTGCCAGGCCTCAAGATGGCTGGCGGCCGCGATCTGACGAGAGCAGGCACATTCAGCTTAGAATGCCCGTTGACAGCTCCTCCTCCTTTCCTATGGGCTTTCTGCAGTGCGAACGCACCTCCGAAAAGGAAAGAAACCTACTCACGGCCTTAAAAGTTAACGGGACCTGGGATTCCCAGCCGGTCACCCATACTGGTACTTGCCAGGCCTCAAGCTGGCTGGCGGCCGCGATCTGACGAGAGCAGGCACATTCAGCTTAGAATGCCCGTTGGCAGCTCCTCCTCCTTTCCTATGGGCTTTCTGCAGTGCGAACTCACCTCCGAAAAGGAAAGAAACCAACTCACGGCCTTAAAAGTCAACGGGACCTGGGATTCCCAGCCGGTCACCCATACTGGTACTTGCCAGGCCTCAAGCTGGCTGGCGGCCGCGATCTGACAAGAGCAGGCACATTCAGCTTAGAATGCCCGTTGACAGCTCCTCCTCCTTTCCTATGGGCTTTCTGCAGTGCGAACGCACCTCCGAAAAGGAAAGAAACCTACTCACGGCCTTAAAAGTCAACGGGACCTGGGATTCCCAGCCGGTCACCCATACTGGTACTTGCCAGGCCTCAAGCTGGCTGGCGGCCGCGATCTGACGAGAGCAGGCACATTCAGCTTAGAATGCCCGTTGACAGCTCCTCCTCCTTTCCTATGGGCTTTCTGCAGTGCGAACGCACCTCCGAAAAGGAAAGAAACCTACTCACGGCCTTAAAAGTCAACGGGACCTGGGATTCCCAGCCGGTAACCCATACTGGTACTTGCCAGGCCTCAAGCTGGCTGGCGGCCGCGATCTGACGAGAGCGGGCACATTCAGCTCAGAATGCCCGTTGACAGCTCCTCCTCCTTTCCTATGGGCTTTCTGCAGTGCGAACGCACCTCCGAAAAGGAAAGAAACCTACTCACGGCCTTAAAAGTCAACGGGACCTGGGATTCCCAGCCGGTCACCCATACTGGTACTTGCCAGGCCTCAAGCTGGCTGGCGGCCGCGATCTGACGAGAGCAGGCACATTCAGCTTAGAATGCCCGTTGACAGCTCCTCCTCCTTTCCTATGGGCTTTCTGCAGTGCGAACGCAGCTCCGAAAAGGAAAGAAACCTACTCACGGCCTTAAAAGTCAACCGGACCTGGGATTCCCAGCCGGTCACGAATACTGGTACTTGCCAGTCCTCAAGCTGGCTGGCGGCCGCGATCTGACGAGAGCAGGCACATTCAGCTTAGAATGCCCGTTGACAGCTCCTCCTCCTTTCCTATGGGCTTTCTGCAGTGCGAACGCACCTCCGAAAAGGAAAGAAACCTACTCACGGCCTTAAAAGTCAACGGGACCTGGGATTCCCAGCCGGTCACCCATACTGGTACTTGCCAGGCCTCAAGATGGCTGGCGGCCGCGATCTGACGAGAGCAGGCACATTCAGCTTAGAATGCCCGTTAACAGCTAATTCTCCTTTCCTATGGGCTTTCTGCAGTGCGAACGCACCTCCGAAAAGGAAAGAAACCTACTCACGGCCTTAAAAGTCAACGGGACCTGGGATTCCCAGCCGGTCACCCATACTGGTACTTGCCAGGCCTCAAGCTGGCTGGCGGCCGCGATCTGACGAGAGCAGGCACATTCAGCTTAGAATGCCCGTTGACAGCTCCTCCTCCTTTCCTATGGGCTTTCTGCAGTGCGAACGCACCTCCGAAAAGGAAAGAAACCTACTCACGGCCTTAAGAGTCAACGGGACCTGGGATTCCCAGCCGGTCACCCATACTGGTACTTGCCAGGCCTCAAGCTGGCTGGCGGCCGCGATCTGACGAGAGCAGGCACATTCAGCTTAGAATGCCCGTTGACAGCTCCTCCCCCTTTCCTATGGGCTTTCTGCAGTGCGAACGCACCTCCGAAAAGGAAAGAAACCTACTCACGGCCTTAAAAGTCAACGGGACCTGGGATTCCCAGCCGGTCACCCATACTGGTACTTGCCAGGCCTCAAGCTGGCTGGCGGCCGCGATCTGACGAGAGCAGGCACATTCAGCTTAGAATGCCCGTTGACAGCTCCTCCTCCTTTCCTATGGGCTTTCTGCAGTGCGAACGCACCTCCGAAAAGGAAAGAAACCTACTCACGGCTTTAAGAGTCAACGGGACCTGGGATTCCCAGCCGGTCACCCATACTGGTACTTGCCAGGCCTCAAGCTGGCTGGCGGCCGCGATCTGACGAGAGCAGGCACATTCAGCTTAGAATGCCCATTGACAGCTCCTCCTCCTTTCCTATGGGCTTTCTGCCGTGCGAACGCACCTCCGAAAAGGAAAGAAACCTACTCACGGCCTTAAAAGTCAACGGGACCTGGGATTCCCAGCCGGTCACCCATACTGGTACTTGCCAGGCCTCAAGCTGGCTGGCGGCCGCGATCTGACGAGAGCGGGCACATTCAGCTTAGAATGCCCGTTGACAGCTCCTCCTCCTTTCCTATGGGCTTTCTGCAGTGCGAACGCACCTCCGAAAAGGAAAGAAACCTACTCACGGCCTTAAAAGTCAACGGGACCTAGGATTCCCAGCCGGTCACCCATACTGGTACTTGCCAGGCCTCAAGCTGGCTGGCGGCCGCGATCTTACGAGAGCAGGCACATTCAGCTTAGAATGCCCGTTGACAGCTCCTCCTTCTTTCCTATGGGCTTTCTGCAGTGCGAACTCACCTCCGAAAAGGAAAGAAACCTACTCACGGCCTTAAAAGTCAACGGGACCTGGGATTCCCAGCCGGTCACCCATACTGGTACTTGCCAGGCCTCAAGCTGGCTGGCGGCCGCGATCTGACGAGAGCAGGCACATTCAGCTTAGAATGCCCGTTGACAGCTCCTCCTCCTTTCCTATGGGCTTTCTGCAGTGCGAACGCACCTCCGAAAAGGAAAGAAACCTACTCACGGCCTTAAAAGTCAACGGGACCTGGGATTCCCAGCCGGTCACCCATACTGGTACTTGCCAGGCCTCAAGCTGGCTGGCGGCCGCGATCTGACGAGAGCGGGCACATACAGCTTAGAATGCCCGTTGACAGCTCCGCCTCCTTTCCTATGGGCTTTCTGCAGTGCGAACGCACCTCCGAAAAGGAAAGAAACCTACTCAAGGCCTTAAAAGTCAACGGGACCTGGGATTCCCAGCCGGTCACCCATACTGGTACTTGCCAAGCCTCAAGCTGGCTGGCGGCCGCGATCTGACGAGAGCGGGCACATTCAGCTTAGAATGCCCGTTGACAGCGCCTCCTCCTTTCCTATGGGCTTTCTGCAGTGCGAACGCACCTCCGAAAAGGAAAGAAACCTACTCACGGCCTTAAAAGTCAACGGGACCAGGGATTCCCAGCCGGTCACCCATACTGGTACTTGCCAGGCCTCAAGCTGGCTGGCGGCCGCGATCTGACGAGAGCAGGCACATTCAGCTTAGAATGCCCGTTGACAGCTCCTCCTCCTTTCCTATGGGCTTTCTGCAGTGCGAACGCACCTCCGAAAAGGAAAGAAACCTACTCACGGCCTTAAAAGTCAACGGGACCTGGGATTCCCAGCCGGTCACCCATACTGGTACTTGCCAGGCCTCAAGATGGCTGGCGGCCGCGATCTGACGAGAGCAGGCACATTCAGCTTAGAATGCCCGTTGACAGCTCCTCTTCCTTTCCTATGGGCTTTCTGCAGTGCGAACGCACCTCCGAAAAGGAAAGAAACCTACTCACGGCCTTAAAAGTCAACGGGACCTGGGATTCCCAGCCGGTCACCCATACTGGTACTTGCCAGGCCTCAAGCTGGCTGGCGGCCGCGATCTGACGAGAGCAGGCACACTCAGCTTAGAATGCCCGTTGACAGCTCCTCCTCCTTTCCTATGGGCTTTCTGCAGTGCGAACGCACCTCCGAAAAGGAAAGAAACCTACTCACGGCCTTAAAAGTCAACGGGACCTGGGATTCCCAGCCGGTCACCCATACTGGTACTTGCCAGGCCTCAAGCTGGCTGGCGGCCGCGATCTGACGAGAGCAGGCACATTCAGCTTAGAATGCCCGTTGACAGCTCCTCCTCCTTTCCTATGGGCTTTCTGCAGTGCGAACTCACCTCCGAAAAGGAAAGAAACCAACTCACGGCCTTAAAAGTCAACGGGACCTGGGATTCCCAGCCGGTCACCCATACTGGTACTTGCCAGGCCTCAAGCTGGCTGGCGGCCGCGATCTGACGAGAGCAGGCACATTCAGCTTAGAATGCCCGTTGACAGCTCCTCCTCCTTTCCTATGGGCTTTCTGCAGTGCGAACGCACCTCCGAAAAGGAAAGAAACCTACTCACGGCCTTAAAAGTCAACGGGACCTGGGATTCCCAGCCGGTCACCCATACTGGTACTTGCCAGGCCTCAAGCTGGCTGGCGGCCGCGATCTGACGAGAGCAGGCACATTCAGCTTAGAATGCCCGTTGACAGCTCCTCCTCCTTTCCTATGGGCTTTCTGCAGTGCGAACGTACCTCCGAAAAGGAAAGAAACCTACTCACGGCCTTAAAAGTCAACGGGACCTGGGATTCCCAGCCGGTAACCCATACTGGTACTTGCCAGGCCTCAAGCTGGCTGGCGGCCGCGATCTGACGAGAGCGGGCACATTCAGCTCAGAATGCCCGTTGACAGCTCCTCCTCCTTTCCTATGGGCTTTCTGCAGTGCGAACGCACCTCCGAAAAGGAAAGAAACCTACTCACGGCCTTAAAAGTCAACGGGACCTGGGATTCCCAGCCGGTCACCCATACTGGTACTTGCCAGGCCTCAAGCTGGCTGGCGGCCGCGATCTGACGAGAGCAGGCACATTCAGCTTAGAATGCCCGTTGACAGCTCCTCCTCCTTTCCTATGGGCTTTCTGCAGTGCGAACTCACCTCCGAAAAGGAAAGAAACCTACTCACGGCCTTAAAAGTCAACGGGACCTGGGATTCCCAGCCGGTCACCCATACTGGTACTTGCCAGGCCTCAAGCTGGCTGGCGGCCGCGATCTGACGAGAGCAGGCACATTCAGCTTAGAATGCCCGTTGACAGCTCCTCCCCCTTTCCTATGGGCTTTCTGCAGTGCGAACGCACCTCCGAAAAGGAAAGAAACCTACTCACGGCCTTAAAAGTCAACGGGACCTGGGATTCCCAGCCGGTCACCCATACTGGTACTTGCCAGGCCTCAAGCTGGCTGGCGGCCGCGATCTGACGAGAGCAGGCACATTCAGCTTAGAATGCCCGTTGACAGCTCCTCCTCCTTTCCTATGGGCTTTCTGCAGTGCGAACGCAGCTCCGAAAAGGAAAGAAACCTACTCACGGCCTTAAAAGTCAACCGGACCTGGGATTCCCAGCCGGTCACGAATACTGGTACTTGCCAGTCCTCAAGCTGGCTGGCGGCCGCGATCTGACGAGAGCAGGCACATTCAGCTTAGAATGCCCGTTGACAGCTCCTCCTCCTTTCCTATGGGCTTTCTGCAGTGCGAACGCACCTCCGAAAAGGAAAGAAACCTACTCACGGCCTTAAAAGTCAACGGGACCTGGGATTCCCATCCGGTCACCCATACTGGTACTTGCCAGGCCTCAAGCTGGCTGGCGGCCGCGATCTGACGAGAGCAGGCACATTCAGCTTAGAATGCCCGTTGACAGCTCCTCCCCCTTTCCTATGGGCTTTCTGCAGTGCGAACGCACCTCCGAAAAGGAAAGAAACCTACTCACGGCCTTAAAAGTCAACGGGACCTGGGATTCCCAGCCGGTCACCCATACTGGTACTTGCCAGGCCTCAAGCTGGCTGGCGGCCGTGATCTGACGAGAGCAGGCACATTCAGCTTAGAATGCCCGTTGACAGCTCCTCCTCCTTTCCTATGGGCTTTCTGCAGTGCGAACGCACCTCCGAAAAGGAAAGAAACCTACTCACGGCCTTAAAAGTCAACGGGACCTGGGATTCCCAGCCGGCCACCCATACTGGTACTTGCCAGGCCTCAAGCTGGCTGGCGGCCGCGATCTGACGAGAGCAGGCACATTCAGCTTAGAATGCCCGTTGACAGCTCCTCCTCCTTTCCTATGGGCTTTCTGCAGTGCGAACGCACCTCCGAAAAGGAAAGAAACCTACTCACGGCCTTAAAAGTCAACGGGACCGGGGATTCCCAGCCGGTCACCCATACTGGTACTTGCCAGGCCTCAAGCTGGCTGGCGGCCGCGATCTGACGCGAGCAGGCACGTTCAGCTTAGAATGCCCGTTGACAGCTCCTCCTCCTTTCCTATGGGCTTTCTGCAGTGCGAACGCACCTCCGAAAAGGAAAGAAACCTACTCATGGCCTTAAAAGTCAACGGGACCTGGGATTCCCAGCCGGCCACCCATACTGGTACTTGCCAGGCCTCAAGCTGGCTGGCGGCCGCGATCTGACGAGAGCAGGCACATTCAGCTTAGAATGCCCGTTGACAGCTCCTCCTCCTTTCCTATGGGCTTTCTGCAGTGCGAACGCACCTCCGAAAAGGAAAGAAACCTACTCACGGCCTTAAAAGTCAACGGGACCTAGGATTCCCAGCCGGTCACCCATACTGGTACTTGCCAGGCCTCAAGCTGGCTGGCGGCCGCGATCTGACGAGAGCAGGCACATTCAGCTTAGAATGCCCGTTGACAGCTCCTCCTCCTTTCCTATGGGCTTTCTGCAGTGCGAACGCACCTCCGAAAAGGAAAGAAACCTACTCACGGCCTTAAAAGTCAACGGGACCTGGGATTCCCAGCTGGTCACCCATACTGGTACTTGCCAGGCCTCAAGCTGGCTGGCGGCCGCGATCTGACGAGAGCAGGCACATTCAGCTTAGAATGCCCGTTGACAGCTCCCCCTCCTTTCCTATGGGCTTTCTGCAGTGCGAACGCACCTCCGAAAAGGAAAGAAACCTACTCACGGCCTTAAAAGTCAACGGGACCTGGGATTCCCAGCCGGTCACCCATACTGGTACTTGCCAGGCCTCAAGCTGGCTGGCGGCCGCGATCTGACGAGAGCAGGCACATTCAGCTTAGAATGCCCGTTGACAGCTCCTCCTCCTTTCCTATGGGCTTTCTGCAGTGCGAACGCACCTCCGAAAAGGAAAGAAACCTACTCACGGCCTTAAAAGTCGACGGGACCTGGGATTCCCAGCCGGTCACCCATACTGGTACTTGCCAGGCCTCAAGCTGGCTGGCGGCCGCGATCTGACAAGAGCAGGCACATTCAGCTTAGAATGCCCGTTGACAGCTCCTCCTCCTTTCCTATGGGCTTTCTGCAGTGCGAACGCACCTCCGAAAAGGAAAGAAACCTACTCACGGCCTTAAAAAACAACGGGACCTGGGATTCCCAGCCGGTCACCCATACTGGTACTTGCCAGGCCTCAAGCTGGCTGGCGGCCGCGATCTGACGAGAGCAGGCACATTCAGCTTAGAATGCCCGTTGACAGCTCCTCCTCCTTTCCTATGGGCTTTCTGCAGTGCGAACGCACCTCCGAAAAGGAAAGAAACCTACTCACGGCCTTAAAAGTCAACGGGACCTGGGATTCCCAGCCGGCCACCCATACTGGTACTTGCCAGGCCTCAAGCTGGCTGGCGGCCGCGATCTGACGAGAGCAGGCACATTCAGCTTAGAATGCCCGTTGACAGCTCCTCCTCCTTTCCTATGGGCTTTCTGCAGTGCGAACGCACCTCCGAAAAGGAAAGAAACCTACTCACGGCCTTAAAAGTCAACGGGACCTGGGATTCCCAGCCGGTCACCCATACTGGTACTTGCCAGGCCTCAAGCTGGCTGGCGGCCGCGATCTGACGAGAGCAGGCACATTCAGCTTAGAATGCCCGTTGACAGCTCCTCCTCCTTTCCTATGGGCTTTCTGCAGTGCGAACGCACCTCCGAAAAGGAAAGAAACCTACTCACGGCCTTAAAAGTCAACGGGACCTGGGATTCCCAGCCGGTCACCCATACTGGTACTTGCCAGGCCTCAAGCTGGCTGGCGGCCGCGATCTGACGAGAGCAGGCACATTCAGCTTAGAATGCCCGTTGACAGCTCCTCCTCCTTTCCTATGGGCTTTCTGCAGTGCGAACGCACCTCCGAAACGGAAAGAAACCTACTCACGGCCTTAAAAGTCAACGGGACCTGGGATTCCCAGCCGGTCACCCATACTGGTACTTGCCAGGCCTCAAGCTGGCTGGCGGCCGCAATCTGACGAGAGCAGGCACATTCAGCTTAGAATGCCCGTTGACAGCTCCTCCTCCTTTCCTATGGGCTTTCTGCAGTGCGAACGCACCTCCGAAAAGGAAAGAAACCTACTCACGGCCTTAAAAGTCAACGGGACCTGGGATTCCCAGCCGGTCACCCATACTGGTACTTGCCAGGCCTCAAGCTGGCTGGCGGCCGCGATATGATGAGAGCAGGCACATTCAGCCTAGAATGCCCGTTGACAGCTCCTCCTCCTTTCCTATGGGCTTTCTGCAGTGCGAACGCACCTCCGAAAAGGAAAGAAACCTACTCACGGCCTTAAAAGTCAACGGGACCTGGGATTCCCAGCCGGTCACCCATACTGGTACTTGCCAGGCCTCAAGCTGGCTGGCGGCCGCGATCTGACGAGAGCAGGCACATTCAGCTTAGAATGCCCATTGATAGCTCATCCTCCTTTCCTATGGGCTTTCTGCAGTGCGAACGCACCTCCAAAAAGGAAGGAAACCTACTCACGGCCTTAAAAGTCAACGGGACCTGGGATTCCCAGCCGGTCACCCATACTGGTACTTGCCAGGCCTCAAGCTGGCTGGCGGCCGCGATCTGACGAGAGCAGGCACATTCAGCTTAGAATACCTGTTGACAGCTCCTCCTCCTTTCCTATGGGCTTTCTGCAGTGCGAACGCACCTCCGAAAAGGAAAGAAACCTACTCACGGCCTTAAAAGTCAACGGGACCTGGGATTCCCAGCCGGTCACCCATACTGGTACTTGCCAGGCCTCAAGCTGGCTGGCGGCCGCGATCTGACGAGAGCAGGCACATTCAGCTTAGAATGCCCGTTGACAGCTCCTCCTCCTTTCCTATGGGCTTTCTGCAGTGCGAACGCACCTCCGAAAAGGAAAGAAACCTACTCACGGCCTTAAAAGTCAACGGGACCTGGGATTCCCAGCCGGTCACCCATACTGGTACTTGCCAGGCCTCAAGCTGGCTGGCGGCCGCGATCTGACGAGAGCAGGCACATTCAGCTTAGAATGCCCGTTGACAGCTCCTCCTCCTTTCCTATAGGCTTTCTGCAGTGCGAACGCTCCTCCGAAAAGGAAAGAAACCTACTCACGGCCTTAAAAGTCAACGGGACCTGGGATTCCCAGCCGGTCACCCATACTGGTACTTGCCAGGCCTCAAGCTGGCTGGCGGCCGCGATCTGACGAGAGCAGGCACATTCAGCTTAGAATGCCCGTTGACAGCTCCTCCTCCTTTCCTATGGGCTTTCTGCAGTGCGAACGCACCTCCGAAAAGGAAAGAAACCTACTCACGGCCTTAAAAGTCAACGGGACCTGGGATTCCCAGCCGGTCACCCATACTGGTACTTGCCAGGCCTCAAGCTGGCTGGCGGCCGTGATCTGACGAGAGCAGGCACATTCAGCTTAGAATGCCCGTTGACAGCTCCTCCTCCTTTCCTATGGGCTTTCTGCAGTGCGAACGCACCTCCGAAAAGGAAAGAAACCTACTCACGGCCTTAAAAGTCAACAGGATCTGGGATTCCCAGCCGGTCACCCATACTGGTACTTGCCAGGCCTCAAGCTGGATGGCGGCCGCGATCTGACAAGAGCAGGCACATTCAGCCTAGAATGCCCGTTGACAGCTCCTCCTCCTTTTCTATGGGCTTTCTGCAGTGCGAACACACCTCCGAAAAGGAAAGAAACCTACTCACGGCCTTAAAAGTCAACGGGACCTGGGATTCCCAGCCGGTCACCCATACTGGTACTTGCCAGGCCTCAAGCTGGCTGGCGGCCGCGATCTGACGAGAGCAGGCACATTCAGCTTAGAATGCCCATTGATAGCTCTGCCTCCTTTCCTATGGGCTTTCTGCAGTGCGAACGCACCTCCAAAAAGGAAGGAAACCTACTCACGGCCTTAAAAGTCAACGGGACCTGGGATTCCCAGCCGGTCACCCATACTGGTACTTGCCAGGCCTCAAGCTGGCTGGCGGCCGCGATCTGACGAGAGCAGGCACATTCAGCTTAGAATGCCTGTTGACAGCTCCTCCTCCTTTCCTATGGGCTTTCTGCAGTGCGAACGCACCTCCGAAAAGGAAAGAAACCTACTCACGGCCTTAAAAGTCAACGGGACCTGGGATTCCCAGCCGGTCACCCATACTGGTACTTGCCAGGCCTCAAGCTGGCTGGCGGCCGCGATCTGACGAGAGCAGGCACATTCAGCTTAGAATGCCCATTGATAGCTCCGCCTCCTTTCCTATGGGCTTTCTGCAGTGCGAACGCACCTCCGAAAAGGAAAGAAACCTACTCACGGCCTTAAAAGTCAACGGGACCTGGGATTCCCAGCCGGTCACCCATACTGGTACTTGCCAGGCCTCAAGCTGGCTGGCGGCCGCGATCTGACGAGAGCAGGCACATTCAGCTTAGAATGCCCGTTGACAGCTCCTCCTCCTTTCCTATGGGCTTTCTGCAGTGCGAACGCTCCTCCGAAAAGGAAAGAAACCTACTCACGGCCTTAAAAGTCAATGGGACCTGGGATTCCCAGCCGGTCACCCATACTGGTACTTGCCAGGCCTCAAGCTGGCTGGCGGCCGCGATCTGACGAGAGCAGGCACATTCAGCTTAGAATGCCCGTTGACAGCTCCTCCTCCTTTCCTATGGGCTTTCTGCAGTGCGAACGCACCTCCGAAAAGGAAAGAAACCTACTCACGGCCTTAAAAGTCAACGGGACCTGGGATTCCCAGCCGGTCACCCATACTGGTACTTGCCAGGCCTCAAGCTGGCTGGCGGCCGTGATCTGACGAGAGCAGGCACATTCAGCTTAGAATGCCCGTTGACAGCTCCTCCTCCTTTCCTATGGGCTTTCTGCAGTGCGAACGCACCTCCGAAAAGGAAAGAAACCTACTCACGGCCTTAAAAGTCAACAGGATCTGGGATTCCCAGCCGGTCACCCATACTGGTACTTGGCAGGCCTCAAGCTGGATGGCGGCCGCGATCTGACAAGAGCAGGCACATTCAGCTTAGAATGCCCGTTGACAGCTCCTCCTCCTTTCCTATGGGCTTTCTGCAGTGCGAACGCACCTCCGAAAAGGAAAGAAACCTACTCACGGCCTTAAAAGTCAATGGCACCTGGGATTCCCAGCCGGTCACCCATACTGGTACTTGCCAGGCCTCAAGCTGGCTGGCGGCCGCGATCTGACGAGAGCAGGCACATTCAGCTTAGAATGCCCGTTGACAGCTCCTCCTCCTTTCCTATGGGCTTTCTGCAGTGCGAACGCACCTCCGAAAAGGAAAGAAACCTACTCACGGCCTTAAAAGTCAACGGGACCTGGGATTCCCAGCCGGTCACCCATACTGGTACTTGCCAGGCCTCAAGCTGGCTGGCGGCCGCGATCTGACGCGAGCAGGCACATTCAGCTTAGAATGCCCGTTGACAGCACCTCCTCCTTTCCTATGGGCTTACTGCAGTGCGAACGCACCTCCGAAAAGGAAAGAAACCTACTCACGGCCTTAAAAGTCAACAGGACCTGGGATTCCCAGCCGGTCACCCATACTGGTACTTGCCAGGCCTCAAGCTGGCTGGCGGCCGCGATCTGACGAGAGCAGGCACATTCAGCTTAGAATGCCCGTTGACAGCTCCTCCTCCTTTCCTATGGGCTTTCTGCAGTGCGAACGCACCTCCGAAAAGGAAAGAAACCTACTCACGGCCTTAAAAGTCAACGGGACCTGGGATTCCCAGCCGGTCACCCATACTGGTACTTGCCAGGCATCAAGCTGGCTGGCGGCCGCGATCTGACGAGAGCAGGCACATTCAACTTAGAATGCCCATTGACAGTTGCTCCTCCTTTCCTATGGGCTTTCTGCAGTGCGAACGCACCTCCGAAAAGGAAAGAAACCTACTCACGGCCTTAAAAGTCAACGGGACCTGGGATTACCAGCCGGTCACCCATACTGGTACTTGCCAGGCCTCAAGCTGGCTGGCGGCCGCGATCTCCCGAGTGCAGGCACATACAGCTTAGAATGCCCGTTGACAGCTCCTCCTCCTTTCCTATGGGCTTTCTGCAGTGCGAACGCACCTCCGAAAAGGAAAGAAACCTACTCACGGCCTTAAAAGTCAACGGGACCTGGGATTCCCAGCCGGTCACCCATACTGGTACTTGCCAGGCCTCAAGCTGGCTGGCGGCTGCGATCTGACGAGAGCAGGCACATTCAGCTTAGAATGCCCGTTGACAGCTCCTCCTCCTTTCCTATGGGCTTTCTGCAGTGCGAACGCACCTCCGAAAAGGAAAGAAACCTACTCACGGCCTTAAAAGTCAACAGGACCTGGGATTCCCAGCCGGTCACCCATACTGGTACTTGCCAGGCCTCAAGCTGGCTGGCGGCCGCGATCTGACGAGAGCAGGCACATTCAGCTTAGAATGCCCGTTGATAGCTCCTCCTCCTTTCCTATGGGCTTTCTGCAGTGCGAACGCACCTCCGAAAAGGAAAGAAACCTACTCACGGCCTTAAAAGTCAACGGGACCTGGGATTCCCAGCCGGTCACCCATACTGGTACTTGCCAGGCCTCAAGCTGGCTGGCGGCCGCGATATGATGAGAGCAGGCACATTCAGCCTAGAATGCCCGTTGACAGCTCCTCCTCCTTTCCTATGGGCTTTCTGCAGTGCGAACGCACCTCCGAAAAGGAAAGAAACCTACTCACGGCCTTAAAAGTCAACAGGACCTAGGATTCCCAGCCGGTCACCCATACTGGTACTTGCCAGGCCTCAAGCTGGCTGGCGGCCGCGATCTGACGAGAGCAGGCACATTCAGCTTAGAATGCCCGTTGACAGCTCCTCCTCCTTTCCTATGGGCTTTCTGCAGTGCGAACGCACCTCCGAAAAGGAAAGAAACCTACTCACGGCCTTAAAAGTCCACGGGACCTGGGATTCCCAGCCGGTCACCCATACTGGTACTTGCCAGGCCTCAAGCTGGCTGGCGGCCGCGATCTGACGAGAGCAGGCACATTCAGCTTAGAATGCCCCTTGACAGCTCCTCCTCCTTTCCTATGGGCTTTCTGCAGTGCGAACGCACCTCCGAAAAGGAAAGAAACCTACTCACGGCCTTAAAAGTCAACGGGACCTGGGATTCCCAGCCGGTCACCCATACTGGTACTTGCCAGGCATCAAGCTGGCTGGCGGCCGCGATCTGAAGAGAGCAGGCACATTCAACTTAGAATGCCCATTGACAGTTGCTCCTCCTTTCCTATGAGCTTTCTGCAGTGCGAACGCACCTCCGAAAAGGAAAGAAACCTACTCACGGCCTTAAAAGTCAACGGGACCTGGGATTCCCAGCCGGTCACCCATACTGGTACTTGCCAGGCCTCAAGCTGGCTGGCGGCCGCGATCTGATGAGAGCAGGCACATTCAGCTTAGAATGCCCGTTGACAGCTCCTCCTCCTTTCCTATGGGCTTTCTGCAGTGCGAACGCACCTCCGAAAAGGAAAGAAACCTACTCACGGCCTTAAAAGTCAACAGGACCTGGGATTCCCAGCCATTCACCCATACTGGTACTTGCCAGGCCTCAAGCTGGCTGGCGGCCGCGATCTGACGAGAGAAGGCACATTCAGCTTAGAATGCCCGTTGACAGCTCCTCCTCCTTTCCTATGGGCTTTCTGCAGTGCGAACGCACCTCCGAAAAGGAAAGAAACCTACTCACGGCCTTAAAAGTCAACGGGACCTGGGATTCCCAGCCGGTCACCCATACTGGTACTTGCCAGGCATCAAGCTGGCTGGCGGCCGCGATCTGACGAGAGCAGGCACATTCAACTTAGAATGCCCATTGACAGTTGCTCCTCCTTTCCTATGGGCTTTCTGCAGTGCGAACGCACCTCCGAAAAGGAAAGAAACCTACTCACGGCCTTAAAAGTCAACGGGACCTGGGATTCCCAGCCGGTCACCCATACTGGTACTTGCCAGGCCTCAAGCTGGCTGGCGGCCGCGATCTCCCGAGTGCAGGCACATACAGCTTAGAATGCCCGTTGACAGCTCCTCCTCCTTTCCTATGGGCTTTCTGCAGTGCGAACGCACCTCCGAAAAGGAAAGAAACCTACTCACGGCCTTAAAAGTCGACGGGACCTGCCATTCCCAGCCGGTCACCCATACTGGTACTTGCCAGGCCTCAAGCTGGCTGGCGGCTGCGATCTGACGAGAGCAGGCACATTCAGCCTAGAATGCCCGTTGACAGCTCCTCCTCCTTTCCTATGGGCTTTCTGCAGTGCGAACGCACCTCCGAAAAGGAAAGAAACCTACTCACGGCCTTAAAAGTCAACGGGACCTGGGATTCCCAGCCGGTCACCCATACTGGTACTTGCCAGGCCTCAAGCTGGCTGGCGGCCGCGATCTGACGAGAGCAGGCACATTCAGCTTCGAATGCCCGTTGACAGCTCCTCCTCCTTTCCTATGGGCTTTCTGCAGTGCGAACGCACCTCCGAAAAGGAAAGAAACCTACTCACGGCCTTAAAAGTCAACAGGACCTGGGATTCCCAGCCGGTCACCCATACTGGTACTTGCCAGGCCTCAAGCTGGCTGGCGGCCGCGTTCTGACGAGAGCAGGCACATTCAGCTTAGAATGCCCGTTGACAGCTCCTCCTCCTTTCCTATGGGCTTTCTGCAGTGCGAACGCACCTCCGAAAAGGAAAGAAACCTACTCACGGCCTTAAAAGTCAACGAGACCTGGGATTCCCAGCCGGTCACCCATACTGGTACTTGCCAGGCCTCAAGCTGGCTGGCGGCCGCGATCTGACGAGAGCAGGCACATTCAGCTTAGAATGCCCCTTGACAGCTCCTCCTCCTTTCCTATGGGCTTTCTGCAGTGCGAACACACCTCCGAAAAGGAAAGAAACCTACTCACGGCCTTAAAAGTCAACGGGACCTGGATTTCCCAGCCGGTCACCCATACTGGTACTTGCCAGGCATCAAGCTGGCTGGCGGCCGCGATCTGACGAGAGCAGGCACATTCAGCTTAGAATGCCCGTTGACAGCTCCTCCTCCTTTCCTATGGGCTTTCTGCAGTGCGAACGCACCTCCGAAAAGGAAAGAAACCTACTCACGGCCTTAAAAGTCAACAGGACCTGGGATTCCCAGCCGGTCACCCATACTGGTACTTGCCAGGCCTCAAGCTGGCTGGCGGCGGCGATCTGACGAGAGCAGGCACATTCAGCTTAGAATGCCCGTTGACAGCTCCTCCTCCTTTCCTATGGGCTTTCTGCAGTGCGAACGCACCTCCGAAAAGGAAAGAAACCTACTCACGGCCTTAAAAGTCAACGGGACCTGGGATTCCCAGCCGGTCACCCATACTGGTACTTGCCAGGCCTCAAGCTGGCTGGCGGCCGCGATATGATGAGAGCAGGCACATTCAGCCTAGAATGCCCGTTGACAGCTCCTCCTCCTTTCCTATGGGCTTTCTGCAGTGCGAACACACCTCCGAAAAGGAAAGAAACCTACTCACGGCCTTAAAAGTCAACGGGACCTGGGATTCCCAGCCAGTCACCCATACTGGTACTTGCCAGGCCTCAAGCTGGCTGGCGGCCACGATCTGACGAGAGCAGGCACATTCAGCTTAGAATGCCCGTTGACAGCTTCTCCTCCTTTCCTATGGGCTTTCTGCAGTGCGAACGCACCTCCGAAAAGGAAAGAATCCTACTCACGGCCTTAAAAGTCAACGGGACCTGGGATTCCCAGCCGGTCACCCATACTGGTACTTGCCTGGCCTCAAGCTGGCTGGCGGCCGCGATCTGACGCGAGCAAGCACATTCAGCTTAGAATGCCCGTTGACAATTGCTCCTCCTTTCCTATGGGCTTTCTGCAGTGCGAACGCACCTCCGAAAAGGAAAGAAACCTACTTACGGCCTTAAAAGTCAATGGCACCTGGGATTCCCAGCCGGTCACCCATACTGGTACTTGCCAGGCCTCAAGCTGGCTGGCGGCCGCGATCTGACGAGAGCAGGCACATTCAGCTTAGAATGCCCGTTGACAGCTCCTCCTCCTTTCCTATGGGCTTTCTGCAATGCGAATGCACCTCCGAAAAGGAAAGAAACCTACTCACGGCCTTAAAAGTCAACGTACCCTGGGATGCCCAGCCGGTCAACCATACTGGTACTTGCCAGGCCTCAAGCTGGCTGGCGGCCGTGATCTGATGAGAGCAGGCACATTCAGCTTAGAATGCCCATTGACAGCTCCTCCTCCTTTCCTATGGCCTTTCTGCAGTGCGAACGCACCTCTGAAAAGGAAAGAAACCTACTCATGGCCTTAAAAGTCAACGGGACCTGGGATTCTCAGCCGGTCACCATACTGGTACTTGCCAGGCCTCAAACTGGCTGGTGGCCGCGATCTGACAAGAGCAGGCACATTCAGCTTAGAATGCCCGTTGACAGCTCCTCTCCCTTTTCTATGGACTTTCTGCAGTACAAAGGCACCTCCGAAGAAACCTACTCACGGCCTTAAAAGTGAACGGGACCTGGGATTCCCAGCCGGTCACCCATACTGGTACTTGCTAGGCCTCAAGCTGGCGGGCGGCCGCGATCTGACGAGAGCAGGCACATTCAGCTTAGAATGCCCGTTGACAGCTCCTCCTCCTTTCCTATGGGCTTTCTGCAGTGCGAACGCACCTCCGAAAAGGAAAGAAACCTACTCACGGCCTTAAAAGTCAACGGGACCTGGGATTCCCAGCCGATTACCCCTACTGGTACTTGCCAGGCCTCAAGCTGGCTGGCGGCCGCGATCTGACGAGAGCATACACATACAGCTTATAATGCTTGTTGACAGCTTCTTCTCCTTTCCTATGGGCTTTCTGCAGTGCAAACGCACCTCCGAAAAGGAAAGAAACCTAATCATGGCCTTAAAAGTCAACGGGACCTGGGATTCCCAGCCGGTCTCCCATACTGGTACTTGCCAGGCCTCAAGCTGGCTGGCGGCCGCAATCTGATGAGAGCAGGCACATTCAGCTTAGAATGCCCATTGCCAGCTCCTCCTTCTTTCTTATGGGCTTTCTGCAGTGTAAACGCACCTCTGAAAAGGAAAGAAACCTACTCATGACCTTAAAGGTCAACAAAACCCAGAATCCCTAGCTGGTCACCCATACTGGTACTTGCCAGGCCTCAAGTTGGCTGGCAGCCTCGATCTGATGAGAGCAGGCACATTCAGCTTAAAATGGCCATTTACCGCTCCTCCTCCTTTTCTATGGACTTTCTGCAGTACAAAGGCACCTCCGAAGAAACCTAATCACGGCCTTAAAAGTCAATGGGACCTGGGATTCCCAGCCGGTCACCCATACTGGTACTTGTCAGGCCTCAAGCTTAGAATGCCCATTGCCAGCTCCTCTTTCTTTTTTATGGGCTTTCTGCAGTGTAAACGCACCTCCGAAAAGGAAAGAAACGCAGTGTAAACGCACCTCCGAAAAGGAAAGAAACCTACTCATGACCTAAAAGGTCAACAAAACCCAGAATCCCTAGCCGGTCACCCATACTGGTACTTGCCAGGCCTCAAGCTGGCTGGCAGCAGCGACCAGACAAGAGGAGGCATATTCAGCTTAGAATGCCCGTTGACAGCTCCTACTCCTTTCCTATGGGCTTTCTGCAGTACAAATGCACCTCTGAAAAGGAAAGAAACCTAATCACAGCCTTAAAAGCCAACAGGACCTGGGATTCCCAGCCGGTCACCCA
The DNA here is from genome assembly GCF_035609145.1 of Eleutherodactylus coqui. Classification (NCBI taxonomy): domain Eukaryota; kingdom Metazoa; phylum Chordata; class Amphibia; order Anura; family Eleutherodactylidae; genus Eleutherodactylus; species Eleutherodactylus coqui. The sequence continues at coordinate 41,105,615 of NC_089841.1, forward strand.
TACTGGTACTTGCCAGGCCTCAAGCTGGTGGGCACAATCTGACCAGAGCAAGCACATTCAGCTTAGAATGTCTGTTGACAGCTCCTCTTTCTTTCTTATGGGCTTTCTACAGTGTAAACGCACCTCCGAAAAGGAAAGAAACCTACTCATGACCTTAAAGGTCAAGAAAACCCAGAATCTCCAGCTGGGCACCCGTACTTGTACTTGCCAGCCCTCAAGCTGGCTGGCGGCCACAATCTGAGGCCATCCTGAATGAGGGGGGCTACTGCCAGGGCATAAACCCATCACATCTTGCATGCTATCTAAGAGCTCTCTCTGCTAGGCTATCAGTATTTGAAAAGTTCCATTCCTAAAACCTAGCCTTGTTCTGTATTTCCCAGTTACCCAGTTCCTGCTCCTGGTCCTGACCCTGCCTTTGTTTCTGATTGCAATTCCTATATAGGCCTAGCTCTGCCACTTCTTCAGTGCGTGATTATTGAACTCCCAGCCTGTAATTCAGCTCCACTGCTACCTCATTCTCTGTACTGCAACTGAGCCCCCCTGCTAACGACCTGGCTTCCACTTGAGTACGCATCCTGCCTCATCCTCTGTACTGCAACTGAGACCACCTGCTAACGACCCCACTTCCACTTGACTACTCTCCTGTCCAGCTTGGCTACTACACCTGGGCTCAAATCCAGCATCGGTAAGACTTTACAGGTGTACGGATAGGGGAAAAATGATATGGAGAATGACCTGTACTAGTTGACTGTAGACTTAACTGGAGCAATCAATCCCAGTCAGCTGCTGCAATAGCAAATAAAGTTTTGGGGGGCATTAAAAGAGGTATAGGGGCGAGGGCCGAGAACATTATTCTTCCACTATATAAGGCACTTGTCAGACCTCACATGGAATACTGTGTACATTTCTGGATACCGGTACTCAGGAAAGACATTGCAGTGCTTGAGGGGGTTCAATAATAAACAGAATGTGAGGACTGGAATACCCAGAGAGGCTATCTTAATTGTGATTATTCCCCCTAAAAAAGACAGTTTAGGGGTGACCAAATAACTATGTATAAATACATTAGGGGACAATACAAGGATCTCTCCCATGATCTATTTATACCTAGGACTATGATGATAACAAGAGGGCATTGTAGTCGCCCGAAATACCTTTATGTGGTCCCTTCATAATTGTCTATAACTGTCTTAAAGGGGTTGTCTCGCAAAGCAAGTGGGGTTATACACTTCTGTATGGCCATATTAATGCACTTTGTAATATACATCGTGCATTAAATGAGCCATACAGAAGTTATACACTTACCTGCTCCGTTGCTGGCGTCCCCGTATCCATGGCTCCGTCTAATTTCAGCGTTCAATCGCCCAATTAGATGCGCTTGCGCAGAAGGGTCTTCTCCCTTCTGGTCGGTCCGGGCACGAGCGGCGTTCTGGCTCCGCACCCTTCTACGCGTCATCTCGTAGCTCCGCCCCATCACGGTTGCCTATTCCAGCCAATCAGGATGCTGGAATCGGCAATGGACCGCACAGAGCCCACGGTGCACCATGGGAGAAGACCCACGGTGCATCGTGGGTGAAGATCCCGGCGGCCATCTTGGAGGAAAAGAAGAAAGAAATTGCAGAGAGGGGATTCGGGTAAGTAAATTTTTTTTTTTTTATTTCAACACATCCCTTGGGTTTGTCCTGCGCTGAACGGGGGGCCTATGCAAAAAAAAAACCCGTTTCGGCGCGAGACAACCCCTTTAAATGTCATGTCTTCACTGTGGATGCTCTGTGCAAATTGTCTTGTCACTAGTTATCTGTGTCAAGAAAGTGATTGCAAGTAAAGTTCCAGTGTTCTGCATTATGATTTTCTCCAGCAGGCTTTGGGGTATTTTGTCGCTTCCGAATTATATCGTGTGCACACATCGTCGACCAGAATCAGACACAAATGCTGGTCTAAAACTGGGAGAGTCTCTACAATGTATAGAGGCTCAAGCCTTTTATTATAACACATGACAACCGCCCTTCAATGGGCGTGCAATAGATTACATCAGTAACATATAAGATTCTCATTTGTCGGATCATATAGAATCTCCCACCTCTCTGCCCACCCTCTCCAAATGCTGATGTAGCATGGACTCTGCCCTCTATGCAGGCAACCTTAAGCAGTTTCTGTGTATGTGGCAAGTCTTATCAACATGTGCTCAGGCTGAAGGAATTCCTTTGTTGTAGAAGTTTCAGCGTGGGGGGCAGAGCTGGGGATTCATCCAAGATATATATATATATATATATATATATATATATATTGCGTGTGTATAACACTGTGATTTAACTCTTTCCTTATGCAGCAGAGTTCCACATTAGGCAGAAGTCATTACAATAGCATAATACATTTGGGTTATACAAATCGATAGACATTTTATAAATAATCATCATGTCTATCACAATCTCCCCTTAAAATGTCTATCCTCTAACTCTCTATCTAATTTTCACAGTTCTCTGCGCGTGAGCCTATAACTGGAGCGCATTGAAGGTTTGTTTTAGAGTCTTCAAGGGGGTGTAGGACTTGTCCACTCCTTCTGGGGATGCATCCAGCAAACTCATGGTGGGAGCGGCTTTTCCAGCATCAGTTTCACAGGTCTCTCTCTGACACAGGGGATAACACAGCAGACTAGAACAGAAAAGGTAACCATCAGTTCACATACAACAGCGACGCCCGTCTGTGCCAGGATCCTTTACCACCCGCTCATCCATGGCGAGTACTGGTCCCAAAAGTTAGCTCTTTTTAGTTATTGCGGTCAGCTTCTTTAATGGCAACTGCGTCTTTACCCGCGGGTCACGTGTCGTCTAGGATGTAGGTACAACAAGTCTCCCCTATCATCTTTACAGACACTCCCCTTTTTAGCTAAAGTCATATCTAAGGTCATTCTATTTTTAAAAAAGTCATAGTCGAAGTAGGTCCTATTGGTCGACTAGTCCCTATAAGGCGTCTCTAGTATAATTTATAAACCACTGCTAACTATAATAAACATAATTAATCCAATCAACGTTTATTTACCATAATGACCAGGAAAATGGACTCGATTCTAGTTTTAACTTGGTCTCTAATTTTTAAAACTCGTCAGGTACTCCCCTTGGCTATCCTATGACGTCAATGTATACGTGTAGATCAAAACTACCACCAGGGGTCTCTCTTCTCACTCTAGCATAATGTTACAATACTAGTAGCGTGCACAGGTACGCACGGCGTGGGACTCCCTAATCTTCACCCACACCAATGTCCCTCCTGGAGATAGTCCTAATGGTGAACACGTCCAGGTCGCCTCACCCTTGCGTCAGGGTTTTCCCACTGCCCGTAAGTCCCTACTCCTAGGAGGGGGGGATCCCTACCTCACCTCAGAGGGAGGCCATGGATTCCCTGGGCTCATTTCCAGGCATCCATACCCTCTATCTGTACAAGTTAACACCCCACAGGGTGTGCCCTCGCCGGAACCTAAGGTCTTCTGCACTATCCCTTGGCAAATGGGAATTCCACTGACAATCCATCTTAGGAGATCGGGGCAGGCACAGTACTAGTACATTTCTCCTTTTCTTTGGTAGCGTATGTGGTTGGCATTATCGGAACTGGCTCTTCATCTTTTTTAAACAAGGGAAATATTGGTGAGTTCCCCAAAAATCTCCCTCTACCCTGCCTAATTGCCTGGCAGGTGTAGTTTCCAGGGTAGTCAGTAATACTCTCTCCGGTGCAAAACACTTAAGTAGTTATAGAGTATTCCTTCTTCCATTTCTCACGGACAGTGTAATTAGCGGAAATGTTCGTGAAGAGACTAAGCATCTACAGGGAGATTTAGGGGGACCATCCCCGAGTGTAGTCGGGCACTACCGCACACGCAACAGTTAGACTTGTTGCTCCTGTTAGCATTGTACCTCATCAACTCCAACCAGAGATTCTGGTCAGAGTAGCCAGTCGCTACTGTCAAGGTGTCCTCAAAAGGTAGGGTCGGCTATGATCATCATGTTCGTCAAGGTCTTTATCTTACGGCGGAGAGGGTTAATTATGGGCACAGGACTAAGTGAAGGCTTCCATTCGGCTGCATCTACCATACCCCTTATTTTAAACTTCCCTAAGGGATCTGTCCTCCCGTACCGGTATGTCCTCAGACTATAAGTCCCTCCGTCCCCCGGGCTTGGATCTCCCATGGTTAATGTAAAAACCGCATTAAAACCAAGCAACATACTAAGTTCAGCCTTCCAATACCTGCTGTCATTATTCTCAAGGAGGGTTATACGACTAATTAGGGATTTCCCGCTCCTATCTTTCTTATTTAAGGCACTTCGCGGTTTATAGGACTAGTCTGTTCCTGCGTTCCATCCCACTAATCCCCAATAACGGCAGTCTTCTCCCCAGACGTTATCAGTGGCGCAAACATATTGTATTCCCCGGGTATATAAGTCATATAACCAGCTGGACTGAGCTAAATCTGGCCTGCGGTGGGATCTTGCGCCTAGACACGGGACCACAGTACAATAGTCGAAGGAATATGCGGCTACTTGAGCATTGGACGAGTTATACTAGAAGGTAACCATACCCCCATATTCTTCCGACTAAGGATTCCAGTTGCCACCCTCCTCTCTCACTAGCCCTAACCAGAGTAATGTCTTTGGCACAACTAAGACTGGTCTCCCGGATCTGAAGCTTTCTTATAGTATGAAGCATGGATCCATGTAAGTCTTTCGGCTAGTTTCACAGCTGTGGCAGTAGTCAGAAGCACCTGGTAGGGGCCATCAAATCGGGGCTCAAGAGGGTGCTTCCTGAGGAACTTCTTGACGCACACCCAATCCCCAGGCTGCAAGATATGTGTCCCAGTGTCTGCCTCTGAGTCTGGAAGAGAACACCTGTGCATAGGCTTTGGTTAGTTCTTTAACAACGGAAATCACATACTCAGTCAACACATCAGATTGTAATTGTAACCACTGAGGATAGTAACGACCTAGCCTTGGGGCTAGCCCAAACAATCTCGTAGGGAGATAATGTATAATCCCCCCTGGGTTCATATCTAACACTGTATAAGGCTATTGGATGACAGTCTTTCCAAAGTGGCGTCATTTTTAAGTATCTTACTTTTTAGCGTGCCACTACGTCTCTCCACCTTTCCACTACACTAAAGGTGGTACAGTATGTAAAAGGCCTGGGATACACCCAGAGCAGACATGACATGTTACATTCACCTGCGAGGTTTATACCTCTGTCTGACTCTGAATCACTTCTGGTACCCCATATTCACAGTTTACCTCGTTCATGAGCTTCTTTGCGGTTACCTACTTGTTTGCCTTGGTAACAGGGTCAGCCTCCAACCTGCAAAAACATCAACAACAACAAGCACGTATTCAAACTTCCCAACAAGTGGGAGCTGAACGTAGTCAATTTGCAATCCCTGAAATGGGTAGAGTGGTCCAGGCAAGTGTGATGTGGCAAATTTACTTCTGCCCTGTCTTACCTATGGCATAGATCATGCTAAACCGGACAAATGATGCAGCAGCTACAGAGAACCCAGAAGTCGCCCAACCTCTTTCAAGCGTCGTCGTCAGTGCTGCTTTACTAGGTGGGTCTTTACGTCCATCAGCTGGGCCATCATGGGATACAGGAACTGTGGTGGGCAAGTGCTGTTGACCGTTCACCACACGCTGTCCTGTTTCTGCTGCTCCCATATTAGTCCATTTATTCTTTTCTTCCTTGCTGGCTTGTAACTGTAAAAGTCTTTTAGCATATCAAAGTCCAAATTTTTGTCAATGTCCAAAGTTTTTTACCACTGACTCATGCTGTCAGTATCTTTCTTCTTTCTTCCACGGCTTGAGGGCCGCTGCCTTTGCTATGCTGTCAGCGAGGGTGTCGTCTCTCGCCTCTCCAGTGTAGGAATCGGTGCGAACTCTCAACTTTGTCAGGTAGAAGTAGGGCCTCCATGCGACTCTGTACAGCTGCACTATTCTCAATTGGTTGTCCTGCTAAGGTAAAAAAACTGTCTGGCCTTCCATATTGGGCCGTAATCATGAGCTATGCCAAATGCATACCAGGAGTCAGTGTAAAGGGTTGCCGTCTTACCTCTCGCCACTCTACACGCCTTAATGATGGCCTTTAATTCCGCTTCTTGTACTGAGACATGCGGAGGCAGAACTTCTGCTTCTAGGACATCTTGTTGTGTGACCACTGCATATCCGATGTGGAGTCATCAATCCTCACCCTGGTACCATCTGCAAAAAGCTCAACATATGCATTATCAACAGGGGTTCTGGTAACTGTTTGTATACCTGCAGTTTCTTACCGAATTAGTACTAAATAATCACGTTGATGTTCTATTTCACATGGCTCGGAATCTTGTAGCACAAAATCATTTATTTTATTTTTTTTCTCAAACCCAATAGCTGATCTACAACACCTAGATCATCTATGACCCAGATCACCTATGCCTCCCCCCTTTTGAACCGGAATACTCAATGGAAAAAGAGTCATTGCGTTCAAACTAGTAAACCAAGAGGCACAAAAACAAGCACTTTGTAGGTCAAGGTGACATTGTATACAGCGAAGTCTGAGCGAAAATCTCCTTACAAAAAAATTTTTTTTTATTTCAGGTCGCAGTTAGCATTTTTTAACACAAGGGGGCGCAACACAAGTAAAATTTTACGTCACCCAGTGTAATAGTATTTCAGGGTATGGCCAGCGTTTAGCTTTTACTCTCCTGTCGGGATATAATTATAGCTTCAGTGTAAACTGACACTAGAATATACCAAAGACTTAAAGAAAAACTAAAGAATACGGATGAATTAACATCCTACTCTGGGCAATTCAGTCCCTCTTTCTTCACATAAAAAAGTAAAATTACTTCACCAAATTGCATGAAAAAAGTTTGCTGGGTGACTATAGTGAAATTATTCCATCTGTAGGAGCCTTCCATAACATCATCTGTCTGAGCATCCATTGGAGAAGCGGGCAGTGGAAAACAGAGCCCCTGGGAACATGAGAGAGCGTCCCCTGTCATGTATTCCTGGTCTCTGCCCCCCATGCATCAACTCCAATCTTCCATGCACTATAAACCAGCTTAGTCATCTACTATGTCCCAAGCTGCATCTCCACAAAGGTTTGTTTCCCTGAACTTATCACACATCCAAAGTGGCCACATCTTGGAGTGTAACAAAGTCTGGTCAAACAAAACCTTACTTCAGACAATCATGATGTTAGCACTGGATACAGTGGCATTGGGAAATATAGGCCTCCCAAGTGCAGCAAAATGGCTGCCAGAGGCAGAAAGGGGCGGGGCTACAGATCTCCCAGGTGAGGCTAAAATGGCCGCTGGAGGAATGGGCGGGCCCAGGAGTAGCAGCACTTCCAGGTGAGGCAAGATGGCCGCTAGAGGAGGAAGGGGCGGGGCCAGGTCCTGTCCCGGATGGGGAGGGACCGGAAGTAACATCACACACCCTGAAAGTGAGCACATGGGGGGAAGTAACTTCAGGGTGGGGGCAGGCCTCACTACATTTACTGCAGAGTCACACTATGTTGGATTGTAAACATTGCAAGCATGGCCGCCATTACAGGGAGGGGCTGTAGTCAACACAAAGACATTACATTGTTCATTAGCAATACACATACCCCCCCTACATGCTTTCCCCTCTTCAATCTCTTAACTACGTTATACCTCCTCCTAGCAATCTAAAAACACCTTTCTTTCTGCTAGGCTTCCTGCTCATCTTCTGAAAACTTTCTACAACCTATCTTATCTGTCCATGACCTGACATTTCTTTCTGCAACTTTTCCTGGTCCTTTCCCATTGTTCAGTAAACTCTGCTCCCTTCCCTTCAGCAACCAGATCACAAGCTCTATGGCCTTTGTCCTTGCTCACTCTGCTCAACTCTATGCTACCTGCTTATTCTAGCCTATTTGAAGTTTCTGCACACAGTAGTGTTCCTCTTGTAAAATCCGCTTTCTTCAAATCCTTCCAATATAACCTCTCTTTCCCACTCAGATTACAATGCACATTAATTCTACAAAACACAGGGAACGACAAAGTAAACAGAAAGGGTTAATTGGAAAAAGCTTTCAGTTCACTCTTATCAGCAGCCCTCCCCCCAATAATAAACACTGCACATTCTTTCTATAGTACCAAACAGACGGGATTACTGGAGAATACCCACAACGGCTCAAGGTATATATCTCATCTACCTTTATAACAGCCCACCGTATACTAGTAATCCCCAAGAGCACTCCTTGTACATGATCTAGACGGGACATTTAGCTATACACAGAGACTGACGATTATTTTCAATGACCAAAACCTCAATAATATTCTGGAGAAATCAGCCGTCACACCACGGCTATATTCCCGCGTATATACCTTTTCACATATGAGAACATAACACGTTCAATCATAAATGTAAGTATACGTATCATAAATCTTCCTAACCTCACTAGTTTACCTAGGAGTAAGTGTCACTGGCGTGTTCCCTCAGACGTAAACAGCCGAGTCCGCTATCCCGACACATTAACCCTCACAGAATTTGTCTCTTGGTCTTGCATACACAATTTTTAACCGTCTCAGACATAGCAGACACAGCGTACAAAATAGCCTTAAGCAGGTTAAAACGGTGGTCTTTTTTCCAAGTAAGAAAGAACTATATTACCTGCCTTTCATTGATTTATCGCTCTGAATCAGAAACAGGCAGAAAAGCAGTCAGAACCCAGATCACATCGGTAGATTTACATAAAGCAATCTTACCGTGTTCTGTAGATTTTCGGGCCCCTGAGTTCTGCGTGCTATCTGCCGATCTCTGTATTTTTCCAGAATGAAAGAAATCAAAATCTCTTAACTCGGTTCACCCAGAGACGTCACTGTTCTGGATTATGATTTTCTCCAGCAGGCTTTGGGGTATTTTGTCGCTTCCGAATTATATCGTGTGCACACATCGTCGACCAGAATCAGACACAAATGCTGGTCTAAAACTGGGAGAGTCTCTACAATGTATAGAGGCTCAAGCCTTTTATTATAACACATGACAACCGCCCTTCAATGGGCGTGCAACAGATTACATCAGTAACATATAAGATTCTCATTTGTCGGATCATATAGAATCTCCCACCTCTCTGTCCACCCTCTCCAAATGCTGATGTAGCATGGACTCTGCCCTCTATGCAGGCAACCTTAAGCAGTTTCTGTGTATGTGGCAAGTCTTATCAACATGTGCTCAGGCTGAAGGAATTCCTTTGTTGTAGAAGTTTCAGCGTGGGGGGCAGAGCTGGGGATTCATCCAAGATAGATATATATATATATATATATATATATATATATATATATATATACATATATACATATTATATATATATATATATATATATATATATATATATATTGCGTGTGTATAACACTGTGATTTAACTCTTTCCTTATGCAGCAGAGTTCCACATTAGGCTGAAGTCATTACAATAGCATAATACATTTGGGTTATACAAATCGATAGACATTTTATAAATAATCATCATGTCTATCACACCAGTTGCTGATCGTTATCAAGTGTTATCAAGTTAACTGTGTGTGGACTCTCTTATTTTCCCGTCTGACATCCTGCGGAGCAAGGAATGATGGCGTCACCCGTGACAAAATTCTTCAAGTCCACTACACCATTTATTCAGGTAACCGCTGAATCTGTGTTGCCTGGAGAGGCCTGTCAGGGCCTTGGTCAATGATCGCGAACGTCACTCAGGGAAGGAGTTGGTAGTGCCACCGTGACAATTCTAAACAACTACCCCACCATCTCCCCAGTGGTGCGCCTTGTGCTTTGTTCACTGCAGCATCCTCTACATTTAGAGAAAAGAAGGTATCATCACGAACACAGAAAGGGGTTCTTTACTTTAGCAGTGAGACTGTGGAACTTAAAGAATGGCAAAAGAAAGAAGGGGAAAAGATTCTTTTTAGGGAGTCAATTTATTTTTTTGCACAAGTGTGCGATTGGGCCTGAAACAGTATGTTTGCACAAATTTGACATATCCCAGTTGAAAATGTGAAAAAAATGACATTTTCAAAATTTCTTAATTTTGGTACTTTTAATAAATATACACAAATGCTATTGTTCCATTTTTACACCTAAATGAAGTATACTATGTGGTGAAAAAATAATGCGAGAATTACTTGGATATACCAAGCCCTTAGGCCTGATTCACATCAAAATAGTGCGATATTTGTGTGTTTTGAACTGCACAAAACTCGCACAAATATTAACCCCATTCTTTTGAATAGTTTCATGCACAAGTGATGTTTTCCTGCATGGCACTGCGATGCGATGATATGTGGGAAACACATCGCAACATGAAAGCAATGGGAGAAACTTTGCAATCCTCTGCCATGGCTGTAACAGCCCCGCGGAAGATCCCTCCATCCCCGAAGTGATGCAAGGCTGTTTTGTCATGAAAATGCCTTGCATTCCTCGGGATTTCACATAGTGGGGAGCGCGATATGTGGGGCGGGATTCACTGCACCATATCACGCTCACCCATGTGGAGTTAGCCTTACAGAGTTATTCTATGTTAAAGTGACACGTCAGATTTCCAAAATTTGGCCTGCTTATTAAGATGCAAATAGGTTTGGTCACTAAGGGGTTAAAAGCTGCAGTTTATATGCCAGTCTTAAACTGTGCACTGTATAAGGTCTTGAAAAACTTGTTGAAGTGGGAATAAATAGAGAAAAATCCTACAAGTGTTCCCTTGTATTTTTGGCTTTTGCTGTTACTGCGCTTATGCTGTATGTTATGGTAAAAAATAACATGTTGATTTTACTTTGTGGGGTATTTGAGTGGAGCCAAACTTATGCAGTTTTTTTGTGTTTCACTACTGTTAAAATATAAAACACCCTAAATTAACTTTTTTGACTGAGGGCAGTGAGAGGGCTGTAGATTTTATTGGTACCATTTTGAGGTAAATATCTTCATTCTACTAGTTTGGGAATTGGCAGAGGTAATTAAAAAAAACAATTCTAGCATTGTGTATTTTTTTATGGCATTCATTGCTAGATAAATAATGTGATATTTTAATAGTTTATACATTTACGGATATGACGATACTGATAATTTTATGGTGGAAATGGGAAAAGGATATTTTTACATTAAAGATGAAAAACTTCTTTAAACTTTTTTTTAGTTCTACAAAGGCTATGTTCACATTTGCACTTGAAGCTCCATTGTAATCCAACAGCGTAATCTGGCATAAAATGCTGGACAAAATAGTGAAGCATGCTGTACTATTTAGTCCTGTAAAATATTGAAGGGAAAGACAGACTGGCCCCATTAAAATGAACGGGGTCTATCTGATGATGTTTATATCCAGTGTGTGCCATATATGTAGAAGGGAGCCAAACAATTAAATGATTAAGAAGTGGTGTCAACCCAGCCTAGGTGACTTGCATGCGCTATTATTTGATTACTTGCTTAATATGCTGCAATACTTCTGTATTGTGGTATACTGTAACCATCATTGTTGCCTATTATACCTTGCCATAATAGGCATCAATACATGGCAGTCCTGCGAGCCTTTACTAGGCCTTAGGCTGCCATGTCAACCGCTTGACAGCCTATGATCACATTATAGAAGGGCCAATGGGGTAAAGGAGGCAAAGTTCTTGCATTAAGGGTTTGCGACGTCCAAGTGGTTAAAACACTGTGATCAGGACTAGCTCCAATTGATATCATTGAGGCCAGGTGTCAGCTTTTCCATGTATGGTGTTGCTTGCTTTCCAGGTCCATTCCACACCCTCCCCCATGTATATCATACAGTTCTGATGGGGTTTAAATATACAAACTTCTGAATAAATTTGGAACAACTTTTGTCAATCTGTTTGCCAGAAAATAAAGTCAGAGTACCTAACATTGATTTGTGCCATAATTTGCCACAGTTCTTGGCATAAATTAGAATGAATGGTGTAGACTGTAGGAAATCATGCCCCTCCTGCTAATCCCCACACAGTTTTTATTGAGCTTCAGCATAAAATTAACTTTTTTTTAAATATCAGCAAACTGGTGCAAATACTTTATTAAATTCTCCCCCTGGGGCTCTGAAATGTTTTCCTTTTTTATAGTATGTGTAGCAAGCGGGCTGCACTAGCCTCCGGATCGCTGACCTCTTGTTCGTGAAATGGTGCACCACACATATAAACACGGCTCAGGAGTTGCGTATATCTTTGTCTGGCTCCTGCCAGCATTTATTTCACAGCACATCACACAATGTCAATATATATGTCTTTCAAATAAGCACCCCAACTTGGGTGGGAGTCCAGGGGCATCATCCCTTTCGGACTCTGGCCTTTGCAAGGCCACCAGCCTGCAGCACCTCCCTGTGCTGCACTGGTCCTCTCTCCCTTGCTTTTTGGCAGGAACTGGCTTTTATCTAGTTCCTGCTCCACCCCTTGGTTAACCCTCGCACCAAAGGTCCTGTCTTCGGCCCTCTACAGGCCCTTCTGTGTACTGCACTACTACATATGTCATGTAATTTCAGTTTGACTGTAACTGTTGCATTCTTTAGTTGTATTATTTGTCAATAATATGATTCTGAAAAAAAGGAAAGGACTAATTTTCTGTGTGAGTTCTTTGATGTTTAAGAAGACGTAACTTGTGGCAAAATTTTTTTCCACATTCTGAACATGAAAATGGCTTGTTTCCTGTGTGAGTTCTTTGATGTCTTTTTAGACCTGACCATTGATTATAATACTTTCCACATTCTGGACAGGAATATGGTTTTTCTTCTGTGTGAATTTTTTGATGCTTAACAAGACTTGATCCCTGAGTAAAACATTTCCCACATTCTGAACATGAAAATGGCTTCGCCGTTCTGTGAATTCTCTGGTGCATAGCAAGAATTGATTGCGTATTAAAACAATTTCCACACTCTAGACATGAAAATGGCTTCTCTCCTGTGTGAATTCTTTGATGGTTAACAAGATTTGATTTCACAGTAAAATGTTTCCCACATTCTGAACATGAAAATGGCTTCTGCCTTGTGTGAATTCTCTGATGCACTACAAAATTTGATATCTGGCTAAAACATTTCCCACATTCTGAACATGAGAATGGCTTCTCTCCTGTGTGAATTCTCTGATGCACAACAAAATTTGATATCTTGTTAAAGCATTTTCCACATTCTGAACATGAATACGGCTTTCCGGTGTGAGCTCTTTGATGTTCTGCCCTTCTGTGACTTTTCTTCTGCTTATGAGTCTGTGATGAATCAGAAGATGGGACCTGTATATCAAGATCAAATGATTGATCTTTGCTGTGATGGGCTGATGGGATATCTGGGATAACAGCAGGTTCTTTATATGTATCTTGTATGATACCGCAATCCTCTGCTTTACAATCGTTATTCTTCAGATGTCCCTCTGAGCTCCCAATACCGACATCTGCTAAAAATAAAACTAATATTGTAAAATACAACCTTAAAAATGATACTGATATTTTATAACATTTCTATATAAAACTTTCTGCACAAAATATAAACTATCTATCAAAATTCAATTAGCAACTGACTAAGAACAATGATGGCAAAAAAGATCACAATCTATCAGTAGACCACAGGGAGACGATCAGCAGATCATGATGTTTGGCCACAAAGCTGTTCTCTTGTGGTTTTGCACTTCTGTGGTGAAGCCTCCATCTTAATACATTTATGTATCAGTGTAGTTGCCACCATTCTTCTAGTAAACACTCAATGGAGAACCATAAAAGAGAGTCAGTGATATTAGGTGGTGTCCTTCTCACACACTCCCTGACAGCTACATGCACTTTATTGCACAAAGAAGGAATAGCATGGTCATCGATGAAGAAACCATGCCTGCGGAGCAAGCATAAAGCTGGATTAGTACATGCAGTTTGTTATTAATTACTTTTTTATTCAGCAAAAGTTGGGAAAGGATACAAAAAAGGTTACACCAACAAGGTCATTTAACAAGCTTCAGCATACAGACCAAGAAAATATGCACAAAGTCTACAAAACATACGGACGATTTGTAAATTATACAAAATGAATATAGAAGAAAATAAGTACAATAAACTCTCGGTTTAAAAGTTGCATTTGCATCTGAAGCATAGAAGTACATAGAATTATATCTATCTATCTGTAGTAATCAGGCCTTGAGGGTATGCAAACTGGTAAATTACAGCCTAAGGGTGGACACACATAGCTAAGATAGTGCTATTCATGAATGAATAGCTAAACACTATCTGTAATTGGCTGAGCGCTCAGCAAATAGCTAAGCACTAGCTGCTATTGGCTGAGCGCTCAGCCAATCAGCACAGCCCTTTCAGGAGGCGAGGATTTTTAAATCCCCGCCTGCTGAAAGTGCTGGACAGCAGTGCCAGGGAGCCAGCCGAAGGATGCGTCTGAGCGGCGGAGAGGTGAGTAAAGATTTTTTACATTTTTTTACCACTTATTGATGATTTTCAGGGAAGGGCTTACATTTCAAGCCTTTCCCCGATAATCATACTGCGGGGCTTGCCAGAAAGCACTGCTTTCAATGGGATCGGCAGCAGTGCCGATCCCATTGAAAGCAATGGGATATCATTCTGCACTGCTGCCACAGCTGTCACAGCTGTGGCAGAAGTCCGTGGCATTCTCCAAATCTTTTCAATGGGGCTAGCGCTGCTGCCGCTGGCCCCATTGAAAAAACTGGCAATGTTCCAGCGATTTACCAGCGTTTTTCTCGCACTGCGCTGCGAGAATTTTCACTTACTCTCGCAGCGCAGTGGAGAAAAAAACGCCAGTGGGTGTCCACATTAATACTGAAAAGAGGAAACTGGATAAATACGTGTCTAGTTAGGTAACCTCAAACTTTCCTACATATACACGAGAGGACAGAAAAACATGCCACTCAGACGTGCCAACAATAGTGACGTGTGGAGTTCGTAAAGGATAGAGTGTGGGACATTGAGTACAAAGTTCCAGAAGCCCTATGATGAAATGATACTGGTACATTGTCACCCATCATTCCGTGTCAATCTAAGTGTATTTCCTGCTAAGCAGAGCTCATCAATATTCATTGAAGGAAGCCCTTTGTTGTGGTGATAACGAAGTTACCAAGTTATGTCCCGTTTAGATGGGACAACAGTTGTCTAAGTGACTGAATGAGCACTGACCTAACAGCAAAGGTTGTTAGCGCTCATGTAGAGTGTTTAGACAGAGTTCCCCACTTCTCACTGGCTTCTCGCTCAGTGCTTCACATTCCATATAAAGCACTGAGCGGGAAGCATTTAGACTTAGCAAGAATCCCGCGATCCAGCAATGTTTTTTATGTCGACTGAAAATCAGCAACAATAAGAAGTAAAGGAATAGTAAATGATTTTTTTTGCAAATGAACTAAATTGAGTGATAATCGTCCCATGTAAATGGCCCTTAACCCCTTAGTGACTACCCCATTGCCTTTTTACGTCCTAGCTAAGTGAGTTTTAATCTTAGAGGACATAAAAACATGCATCCTCTTAGGATTAAAGCCCTGTTGGCTGAGGACGCGACATCTCCTTGCTGTCGGAGCCAACCCACCCCCCTCCCCCCAGCAATGTGATCGGTGCTATCCAATAGAAAGCGCCGATCGCAATAAAGTGAATAAAAAGTTTTAAAAAGTTAAAGATTTAGCTGCCCTGATGGATCTGATCCATCAGGGCAGCTGAGATTACTCACCCGCCTTGTCTGCAGTGTACTGTGGTGAACTGGTCCTCCGGAACTTATCGCTGCTCTTCTGCACATGTGCGCCAGACGTATGGCGTCACATGCATGCGCAGAAGTCCGGGGGCCACAGCATGACATCTCCTGGCTCCCAGCTCTTGAAGGTAGCCGGGAACCAGGACATGTCACCCGATACTGCGGATAGCGGCGATCATGAAAAAGGTTTTTTAAAAGTTAGTTTCACCTCCCCTCATGGTTCAAATCGCATGCGCGCCCCAATGGATAACAGTGATCATTTAAAGTTTAAAAAAAAGTGTAATAAAGTGTACAAAAAAAAGTTTGAAAAAGTTAAAAAAAAGTTTAAAAAGCTTATTTTTTATCTCCCCTCACGGATCATGTCCATGAGGGAGGGTGAAATTACGTACCTAAGGCCTCCGGATCTATCACCCGGACCTTACCCAAGCTTCTGCGCACACGTCCAGAATGGCAGACACATGCGCAAAAGCCGTGGATTGCCAGGGTAATTTAAATTCTCCCTGCTCCTGGCTACAAAACTTAGCTGAGAGTGTGGAGATTTCATAGGTGGCCGCGGTGAGCGGTTCCTGGTCCAATGGATAATGGCAATCACGTAAAAGTAAAAAAAAAGTTGAAGTTTCATCTCCCCTCACCGATGTGATCGGTGAGAGAAGATGAAACTTTTTACTGGAGGATTCCGTATTTGAACACCGAATCCTCTTCCGTGGGAATACGCAGATCAATCGCATTGGATTACGCAATTCCGCTTACATTAGGGTTGGAAATATGTAATCCACTCGCAGAAAACAGAACGCATGTTCTATTTTACTGCAGCTATCCGCAACATAGAGCCCATTGTGCTCCATGGTCGCAGATATACCCGCAGCTGAGGGCAACTGCGTCATCGCTAAGTGACGGTGTGGGAAATACAAACAAAAAAAGGTGTTCTGTACATAACCGCCTGCAGTTATGCCCAGTACCTTACGCAGCCATATGCATCGCGACGGCCAGGCTAACATCCGGCCGTGAGAGCCCTGCGTTATTCAGATCGCTACCTGTAATACGTAATTTACAAGAAACTCCGGGAACGCTAGCCTTCCTGCAGTTCCAGGAGAAGCTTGTTAACTGCGGTCTGTGTGAGACCGTTGCACCTCAGCAAGCTTACGAAGTCTCACAGAGACTTTTTACACCCTAACCCTGCTGCTAAGGCAAGAATGACCCCCCAAAAAGCATGAGAAGAGGGGGATACCAGATTTTATTGCCCCATGTGCCCATCCCAACCAAGCCCCCATAATTACCCCTGTCTTCGGAAATATTACACAGTTTACATTATTACTTTTACCTAAGATTTTGGGAACGCCAAAAAGAGCATGGAGGGGGTGGCAAGATTATTCTTAGAGAGTCAAATTTTTTATTCAATGACATTTAATTTTTTTCAATTATTTTCTGCGGTCATTTTGTGCGCGCAATAACTTTTTTATTTGCGGGATGTTCTGTAGTTTCTGATAGTACCAATTTGGAATACATACGACTTTTTGATCGCTTTTTATTCGTTTTTTCTGGGAGACAGGGTAACTAAAAAAGTGCATTTTCGGCGTTCTTCATTTTATTTTTCGGACGACGTTCACCGTGCGGGAAAAATAATGTGCTACTTTGATAGTTCGGACTTGTACGGGACGCCGCGATACCAAATACATGTTTTTATTGTATGATTTTGATTTTTTAATAATAGATATGGCAAAAGGAGGGTGATTTAAACTTTTACAACTTTTTTTTTTACAATTAAAAAAACTTTATTGATTTTTTTTTTACAATACTTTGAAGTCCCCCTGGGGGGCTTTAACATGCGATGCTTTGATCGCTCCTGCAGTATGACGTAATGCTGTAGCATTACGTCATACTGCTTGTTCACAGGCAGTCTATCAAGCCACCCCACGGGGATGCCTTGATAGGCAGTCTGGTAAGCCAGCCCTGGGGCCTTTCATTAGGCCCCCGGCTGCCATGACACCTGCACGGCTCCCCCGATCTCACCGCGGGGGGACCGTGCAGGACCCCTCAACATCGTTCGGGGAATTTAAATGCCGCTGTCAGAAATGACAGTGGCATTTAAATGGTTAATAGCCGCTATCGGCCGCGCAGCCGATCGCGGCTATTGCCCGTGGGTGTCAGCTGTTGTAAACAGCTGACGCCCCCACACTGTATGAAGAGAGGTTGCCACGCAACCTCTCTTCATACATGCCCCGTGGCTCCATAACGTACCGGTATGTCATGGAGCGGGAAGGGGTTAAAACTGTAAATCGAATCTGAAGTGGCTGCCACTAGGGGTCCCTCTTCCAGCTTCTCTGCAATCCACTCAGTCATTACAAACAGTTTCTGCAGTAAAAATGACACAGGGATATTTTCACAACAAAAGGGGGAGGAGCTATCTTCACAGGAAGCTCCCATGCACTCAGAGGCTGGCTGCAGGGTCATAGATCTGCCCAACGATGATTTTGTTTCGAGCTCAAAATTAGTATATTCTTATGTATTTCTATCTGCTGAATTCAAAAATCATCATGAAAATGACCGATTAGCTCTTGCTTTGGAGATACAGTGACATGTCATTTTTTTAGAGTTTACATTTTTATTTTGTGGAAATTTTTCTTTTTTTGGGGAGTTGTCACACCTCTCAACTGACACAACGTTCTCCATATGTTTGTAGGTTATAAACATAATAAATGTTGCTATGACTGAGTTTCATATTGTTTCAGTTTTTCTTTTTTTCAGAATTTCTGGTTTTGGAGTGCTTTTGAAGTGTAAAATTTGCTATATCAAAATGCTAGGAAAATGTGTAAATTTAGTGAATTTTTTTGTTAAATTTGCTGTGAAATAACATTTTCGTCACAGAAACATAATCTGACACCTCTTGTGAAGACTGCCTATCATCATCATTATTTTGGTATGAAGGTAGGACACCAGGATAAGTCATGGGCTCCACATATATGTTGCAACTCTTGTTCAGTTAAACTAAGAGAATGGCAGAAAAATAAAAAATTATCTATGGCTTTTGCTGCGCCTATGGTTTGGCGGGAGCCTACAAACCAAACACATGACTGCTATTTCTGCTTGACTCCGCCTATAAAGGCAGGATTCTCAATTAAGAAAACAGGAACAGTTCAATACCCGAATCTTCCATCTGCTCTTCTACTATTCCACATTCAGATAGTTTACCAGTTCCTACTCCACCCCAACATTATGAGCTTGAAGTAGAAAATGAAGAACATGTGGGAAAAGAAGAAGCCAAGAGGCCTTCCACATCCCACAACTTTGAGGTAAAAGATGATACACCGCACAGACTGAGTCAAGTGGAATTGAGTATTCTCATTCGAGACTTTGACTTGTCAAAGGAGAAGGTGAAACTTCTTGGGTCAGGACCACAGCAATGGAATCTTCTACAACGTGATGTCAGGGTCTCCCAGTACAGAGAACGTCAGAGGGATCTGCTTCCTTTTTTTGAGAAGAAAAACAATCTGGTTGTTTGCTGCGATGTTAATGGCTTGATGAAATGTTTGAATCTGTACCATGATCCAACTGAATGGAGGCTATTCATAGACTCCTCCAAGCTTAGTTTGGAAGCTGTATTACTTCACAATGGTAACTGTCTTCCTTCTATTCCTGTTGGTCATGCAGTTCACATGAAGGAGACTTATGTAAACATGACAGCCCTCCTCGACTCAATCAAATATGCTGAACACAAGTGGAAAATGTGTGGTGATCTAAAAGTCATCGCCGTACTCTTAGGAATACAACTGGGGTACACTAAATACTGTTGCTTTTTATGTATGTGGGACATTAGGGATAGGAAATCACATTACAATCAACCGGACTTGCCTGCAAGAAATCTTAACTCTACCGGGAAAAATGTTATTGCCGAGCCTCTCGTGGACCCAAAAGATGTTCTTCTTACACCCCTTCATATAAAGCTTGGTTTAATGAAAAATGTTGTCTAAGGTATGAATCAGGGAGGACAGGCATTTAAGTACTTAAGAGACAAATTTCCTAGATTGAGTGATGGAAAGGTTAAGGAAGGTATTTTTGTTGGGGCACAAATTTGACAACTTGTAAGGGACCCTGCGTTTGATCAAGTTTTGGAGGAAAAAGAAAAGGAAGCTTAAAGGGAGTTATTCATGGATTCTTAGGCAACAAAAAAGGTAACTACACTCAGTTGGTGACAGTACTTCTAGAAAAATACCATCAACTGGGTTGCAACATGTCCACACCCACCTAGACTTTTTCCCTCCTAGTTGTGGAGCTGTCAGTAATAAACACAGAGAAAGATTCCACCAGGATATTTCTGTAAAGGAACAAAGATATCAGGGCCGTTGGAATGAAGCAATGCTTCCGGATTACTGCTGGTCTGTGTGTAGGGATGCTCCAGAATTCACTTACAAGAGGCAAGCCAAAGGAAAACGATCTCATGAAGTCATCACATGAGTCTCTTCACAACGAACCACCTGCTAGGAATTCATCCATCAATTTAGAACTCTTAGAATGTAACTGTCATTAAAAAAAAATTCAAATGCCCTTTCAATGTTGTTAGCACATGTAATTAAAATGTATCATTTTCTCTTAATCCATTAAAATAACATACTTTCACCACACAAAAATTTTTCTCTGTCATATTTGTTTTTCTCACTCCAAAATTAGTCAGATTTAACTTATGAAGTTAAGGAAACATTCCAAAATATTTTTTTTGTTGGACGGTGAATCAGACACTGCAGACACTGATTAGTGTGTGACTAAGTTTTACTAGCCATTTGACCAGAATGTGTCTGCATGCTTGACTGTCCTGGAAACTCAGATACTGCCTCCCTGCTGATTAGACCAGAGACAGCACAATGCAGCATGGGAAGTCAGAGCAAGGAAGTCAGGAAACTGAACTTCCAGCAGAATGCTAGGCTTGATACAAGCACACTCCCTGAAAGTGGATTGCAAACAGCACAGCAAGAGAAAAATTTCCTTGACCAATTCCCACACAAGTAGAGCCTGCCTGAAAATAGGCTGACACAACATATTCCGCGCTCCCAAAGTACTGAATACCATAGGATAGTAAATTGATGGGATTCGAATACGTCATAGTAAATATGCATATCACCAGCATTTGAACCTACAAACATTCATCAGAGACCCACCTTACCAAGTGAGACCACTGACTCACAAAATAATATAGTTTATTAGGTAAGGCCAATCCTTCCTCGTTTCACGGGCATTGTGAAGTTTAGCAGCTACACATGCTGTCCTCCCATTCCATACAATTGATATTAGAATTCCCTCGATTTGTTGAAGCAATTTCGTATGTAAGTAAACGGGGACATTTTGGACCACATATTGTATTTTAGTAATTTCCCTAGACTTGCCTGTGTTGCTATGGAAAAAGGCAGTTTATTCAATCTGTTAGTTTTAATTTGTAACTATGATATGTTCATGGTGATAAAATCTAAGACCTACAAACACATATCCCCAGATAGGTGACGGAGGTGAACCAGAGAAGTGGGTTAGTGACTGCCACCTCTGTGGGTGCAAAGCAGTCCAATGGCAGAATATGGGAATTGGCCCAATTAATGGTAAACCCTGACCTCTCCCCAAATTGAGTCATGACAAGCAGTGTGGTGTGCAGGGATTCCTTGGGGGTTCCGGAGTTATAGCAAAGTGACATCAGCATAAATGCTAATCTTTTTTTTCCCCATCATATATATAGGTATACATGTGCTGTAGATTTCTCAAGCTCTTGTGATAGATGGTATACTTCCTATCAAAAGTGATATTGACAAGGAAAGAAAACACAAAATTGTTTCTTGCTAGAGATGAGCGAACCTACTTGTTTCGAGTAATTACTCGATCAAGCACCGTGATTTTCGAGTACTTCAGTACTCGGGTGAAAAGATTCGGGGGGCGCCGGGGGGGCGGGGGGAGGCGTGGCGGAGCAGGGGGTAGCAGCAGGGAACAGGGGGGAGCCCTCTCTCTCCCTCTCCCCCCCACTCCCCGCTGCAACCCCCCCACTCACCCACGGCGCCCCCCGAATCTTTTCGCCCGAGTACGGAAGTACTCGAAAATCGCGGTGCTCGGGCGAAAAAGGGGCGTGGCCGAGTAGGTTCGCTCATCTCTATTTCTTGCCCATTAGTTATACAAGAATATAATAAGCACATGGGAGGTGTAGATCTTCTTGACAGCCTAATTGGAGGATACAAAATAATAATGCAAAGCAGAAAGTGGCATGTTAGTCTCTTCTACCATATGATCGATCTTGCTGTTATAAATGCATAGATCTTATATTTCAGAGTGCATACCGCACAAAGGCATAAAAGATTGGCCAAGTTCATCATTGAATTTGGTAAAACCCTATGCAAGTTAGGAACATGGGAACATGAAGGTGTCGAAAGAGGGGTCTCCCCAGCATGGAAGATTCAGATCAATTCTAAGCAAAGTACCGAAAGAAGCTCTAGTCCAGCTAGGGCCCCACCGATGTTCGCAAGGACTTGGTTGACCATTAACCCTTCGTTTTGGAAACAAAACAAAGAAACAAGTTCTCTAATTGCAAAGGGCTTACTACAAGTAAGGCTGCATTCCCACGAACGTATATTGGCTCGGTTTTCACGCCGAGCCGATATATGCTGTCCTCATCTGCAGGGGGGGGAGGATGGAAGAGCCAGGAGCAGGAACTGAGCTCCCGCCTGCTCTCTGCCTCCTCTCCGCCTCTCTGCACTATTTTCAATGAAAGGATGTGGGACGGGGGCGGGGCTAAGTGGCGCGAATTAGCCCCACCCCCTTCCCGCCTCTCCCCATTGCAAATAGTGCAGAGGGGCGGAGAGGAGGCAGAGAGGGGGCGTGAGCTCAGTTCCTGCTCCTGGCTCTTCCATCCTCCCCCCCCTGCACACGAGGACAACGTATATCGGCTCGCCGTGAAAACCGAGCCGATATACGTTCGTGGGAATGCAGCCTAAGTGTGAAAAATGTGGTGTGCTACTTTGCTTGACAAGCAATTGTTTCATGAAGCGGCTAGTCATAGAATGAAATTGACTCTGAACGTAGTCTTTCTAAGTTCTGAAGCAAAGTTAATAATAAATTAAAGTTTTAATGTAACATTTACTCAAATATGAAGTGCATGGATATAAGAGAATTGTAGAAAAATGATGTTGTGTGATCTGTTGAAATTGTGACATATTTGACTTAAATGCACTGTGTAGCCTTTTGGCACACAAAAGAATGATAAATTATGTGAACATTTACATTTTTTTAAATTACCTTTCAAGCCTATCCACAATTTTTTTGTAAGAAAATGAAATGTAATGCATTGTAGGGTTAAAAGAGTAATGGGTCAATTGTCTATTTGACAACCCTGAAAAGCACATTGCAAACAGGATTACCAATGGGTATGGGATCACTCAGAAAATAAATAACACAAGTGTGTTACATTTTTAATCTGGGTAAGAGTGCTTTCACATCTGCGCTGGGGAACCTCCTCGGCTGCACGGTTTCATCTCTGGACAGAACCGAACAGCGCTCGGAAGACTCCATTGTCTATAATGTTTTTTTCCACTTTCTGCCCAGCTGGAAACCCTGAATGCATGTGAGCAGAGAGACAGAAATCCTAAATTGAACTCTAAAGCAGGTGTGAAAACAACCTAAACAATAATATTTGATTGCATTGAATTAAAACTTAATATATGATGCAATTGTTGAAGTACGGTGGTGTTAGGTTTAAGAGAACAACTCTTAGTATTATTGCTCAGGACACAGACTGGTAGCTTACTGCTTGAATGGGGTTGTCCAGGTGCAAAATATTGGTGGCCTATCTTTACGATAGGTCATGAATAGCTGACTGGGGTCTGTATCCCAGGAACTCCACCACTCCACTATTCTCTGGGCTGACGCACTAGTTTACTGAGCTTATTTCTGCAAGTAGATGACATCTGCCTGTATTGGTATTGCAGGCCACATTTTCAATGAATTGAATGGCATGTAAAACCAAGCCTGGCCACTGCACTGAGAACAGAGCTGTCTACTTCCTGCTGAAATCAACTAGATGCACAAGCACTTTGACCCAGGAACTGCTGATCGGCAGGAGTCCTGGATGACAGACCACTGCCAATGTACTATTGATGACCTATTCTGAGGACAGGCCATCAGTAATTTTCAACTGGATAGAGAAAAAGCAATTACACACAAAGGCAGCATTCCAAGAGATAGGTCCGATGGTATTATAGGGGCAGTGAACTGGTACTATTGTATCCTGTCACCACCCGAAGTAGTGGTGGAGACAAGATTGACAGGACAATGAAATCCCCTGTTCCTGATTGGCTGCAGAGCTGGTTCCCGTGCAGGTCCTGGCAGCCTACTAACCTTTCCCCGGTCTCCCTGCTGTGTCACTTAGCTCTGCGCTGGTTCTCGGCCCCCGGCCCTGATGTAACCCGCCCGCTGCTGCTGTCACTGTCCCTTGCTCCACGATGTCCATCTCCTTTTTCCCAGTAACCTCCCCACTGCTGCTGCTGTCACTGTCCCTGCCTCACTGCTGTCCATCTCCCTTTTCACAGCCATCAGCTTCGCTTGCTACCCACTCTTCCGCTCTCTGTCTCTATGGCAGCTGCTTTCACTTGTCGGGTGGTCTGCCTTCTCTGCTCCATCGCTGTGCAGTTCCCCAGCGCTGACAGATGATCTTTTTCCCGCAGCGCTGCTGGGAGGCCACCGGCGGGGACACTTAGTGCTGGAGAAGGAGAGCGGGTAGCCGACACATTGCAAGTCCTAGCAGCGTGGGGTCTGAACTTTGGCTTGAATGAAGGGTTAGGGTGAGGGTTTGTTTAAGTGTTATGGCTAAATTATAAGCTGTAAATGCTTCCATTTTGTACCATTTACAGCTAATAATGTAAGCCTAACACTTAAACAAACCTTCCCCCTAACCAATCAGGACCTTTGGGGGCGTAACCTAGCCCTAAACTGTCACTTTAGGTCTCCACCCATTCTTCTGGTGGTGACAAGGTACAATAATACCCAGTGGACTAAGGTACTTTATAGAGGTGGTGATAAGGACCAGATCAACTCACCCTGACATACCCAGGTTATCCCTAGGCTAAGGGAAACACCGGTATGTCCATGATCCAGGTCAGCAGGCACACACTGGTCCAGAAGACATCACATAAGGAAGAGCATCGATGGGGAGCACAGGTAAACAACAGGAATAACGGAAGAATAAATGTAGATATCAGATATACGTAGTGATAAACACCAACCAAAAACCCTTTAACACACAATTCCTTGAATACACTTGAGTATCAGATGGCCCTGTCTTCTAGAAATGCTATAAGATGCATACCTGGCCTTGTACTATGATTTAACTTTACAGGTTCCAAATGTAATTCAAGAAATTCTTAAAGGGAATCTGTCAGCTCAAAAATGTTGTACAGGGGCGGAGCCTGGCCTCTGAGCGGGATGAAGGACTGAGTGAAGAGCTCCATCTCAGTGGCACCTTCCAGAACCCATATCAGCTATTAACAGCAGACTACCATGGGGAAAAACGGCAAGGAGAGAGGGAGTGAGCTCCAGGGAACGCCACGGCTGGTCAGGGGACAAGCCTACATGCAGCGCTATCTGAAAGACAGGAGCGCTCAGTCCCTGCATGCAGTGTCCAAGATGGCGCCGGGCCAGGAGACAAGCACAGCTCACAGTAAGGAGGGGGAGGAAGAGGCCTCTACAGATGGGGAGGATGGAGAGCACATATCAAAAGGATTCATGAGGGATCGGATAGCACGGGCTACGCGCCCTGTGCTGTCAGAGCTGGCAGAAATAAAAGAAGAAGTAAAGCACATAGGGCGGAGGGTAGAGGAGCTGGAGTCCACAACAGCCTCCATCACCTCCCATGCCCTGGGAATGGAGCAAGTACTTATTGAATAGTACTCCCATATCAATAGATCCCTTATGATTCAGGAGATCTGGAAAACAGAAACAGACGCAGTAATGTGAGCATAAAGGGTCTCCCTGAGTTGTGGGCGACATAATCACTGATAAAAGTAGCGAAATAAATATTTTCTCTCTTGCTGGGGTGTTATGGGGTGGCCATCATCTCTATAGAACGCATTCATAGAGCCCTCAGACCATTACCACCTGCTTCTGAACCGCCAAAAGACGTCATATGCAAATTGCTCTCATTTCCAGATGCGGCAGCCACCCTCCACCCTGGCAAAGCGTCATCTATTACGCCCGTTATTGGTCGCTTTAAGGGCCAAAGAAATTAAATATGCTTGGTTGTTCCCATTCGGACTGGGGGTTAATTACAAAGGGCGGAAACTGAACATTCGTTCACCGGAGGATCTACAGAACTGCTGGCAGCTCTTAGGTCTGGATCCGATCAATCTCCCCTGCTGTCTCCCTCTTCTAGATCTACCGAGATTCTCTAGATTTGAGCCACCCAGTCACTAATTCTGAGTTCTGAGGTGGAACTCTTATTGGCCTCTTGCCCCCCGGGTAAAAGCCTAGGTCCGGACTGATTAAATTTACCATACTATAAAGCATTTCGCACAATCTTAATACCGAGATTAACGGAGCTCTTTAATGCGCTTTTAAGGGGAGAAGCTTTACCTCAGCAATCCCAGGAAGCCCATATTACTCTGATTCACAAAGAAAACAAAAAGATCCTGAATTGTGCGGTAGCCATAGGCCAATCTCTCTGATTAATTTTGATGTCAAACTCTGGGCCAAACTTTTGGCCAAAAGGCTTAAAAATTGTATTCCCTCAGTAATTGGTGGGGAGCAGGCGGGGTTTGTGCGGGGGTGGGAAGCCAGAGACAACTGTCATAGGGTGCTGCATGCAGTTAGTTCATTTTGCTCAACGGCACAATATTCCCCTGGCCCTTGTTGGAACCGATGCCGAAAAGGCATTCGACAGGGTTGATTGGTCCTATATGAAGAAAGTACTTCTCCATTTTAATGTGCTTGCCGTGTTTGTCTCTGCCATCTTCTCTCTGTACTCAAGGCCTTATGCTAGACTGAAAATAATGATATTTTATCCCCTCCATTTGATATTAGGACATGTCAGGGGTGCCCACTCTCCCCTACCCTGTTTATTTTGGCCTTAGAACTCTTTCTCTTTAAAGTAAGACATGACTCCCACATTAGAGGAATAAACTGCGGAGAATATTCAGTCAACACGGGTGCTTTCGCTGATGACATAGTATTTCAATCACTGATCCTGAAAAGAGCCTCCCCAAGCTTACGGCGCTCCTAAAAGAGTTCAGAGCTGTCTCTAATTTTGAAATTAATTTTTCAAAGTCTACGGTATTAAACATCTCTATTCTGACACTGCGGTGTAGGGCCCTGAAAGCTGACTCTCCTTTTGTTTGCATAGAGACATCAATAGACTTCTTGGTAGTCAAACTAAAGAAAAATGCTGAAGATTTATATGCTGTCAATGTCCTTCCTCTAATGGGTCAGGTTAAAAATCTTTTGAGATCATATGATTTGCCCTTCATCTTGGTTTGAGAGGAAAAATATTCTGAAATCTTATGTGCTTCCAATAGTCCTATATAGGATCAGGACGCTCCCCATTCATCTTCAGGCGAGCTTCTTTAAGGCTATACGTTCTGCTTTCTCTGGATTTGTGTGGAGACAGAAGACCGAGATTGGCCTACAGCTTGAAGATCAGGAGAAGATTAGAGGGAGGCATTGATTTACCTATTGTCCTTGATTTTTACCTTGCTTCCTAGTTGGGTTATTGGATGGACCTGGTTCAACCATTGGGAGACGGATTACTCTTCTCGTTAGCTGCGGGTTCCAGTGGTGTTAACCTCTTGGAGGAGTTATGGCTCTCACAACTAAACAAGTGAAGAACGAAGGGTTTTAACCCTTTGATCAGAGGTCCTGTGGGACCTGGGCAGGATTGAGAGAGGAGTTAGCCCCTGGGCCCTCCCTGTGTATTCCATTATGAACCATCCCCAAACTGTTAAACCTCCCGTACGACATCTGCACCACGTCAGTTTGGCGGAAAAGTGAGGGCTTTAATGCTGGCGACATTCAAGTGCTAGCACACAAGAACCATTCTGACGTATTACATTCACTCCTGCCGCATCAAAATTTTTCTTTTCTACAGCAGACACTTGTGACAAGAGTGTTTAGGGAATTTATTAAGCTCTACTATTCAACCAGACCTCTGACCCAATTTGAAAGGGCGCTGTATGAACCTAATCCTAAATCTAGGAAAATTACCTTCTTGCGAAAACAATTTATTTCTCCGACAGGGCCAATTAAACTTACTTTTCTCACTTCGTGGGGAAAAGAGTTAGGTATCTCTCTCCTCTAATGATAATAAGTTAATTCTGAGTACAACATTTGGCCTTTCCCCTTGGATCCTGGCATGAGAGAACCACTATAAGCTACTGGTTAGATGGTATAATACCCCTCAGTGGCTCCATGCTTATAAATTGGCTCCTCACAGAAGATGTTGGAGATGTGATGGAGATGAAGGTACTTTCCTACATACATGGTGGAGCTGCCTGATTTTGACACCATTCTGGCAGAAAGTGGAGAAAGAGGAAGAAAATTTCCTTAGACCTGACCATCTCTCCCGAGATGATTTTTCTATGGAAACCCTCATCAGTGTTTAATTCTCTAAAAAATAAACTGCTTGCCTTTTTTGATTGATGCAGCTAAAGCCCTGATACCCTTATACTAGTTACAAAAAGAACCTCTCTCCTTGATACAGTGGATTGAGAAGGTTAATTTGATTTTCAACCTGGAGGAATTGTCTAGTTGGTCTAGGAGTACACATGATACATTTATGCAGATATGGAGCTCTTGGAGGAGTTTGAGATCTCAGATTGGGCAAAGAGGCTGAGTCGCAGTCCCTCATAGAGTCAAAGTCTCTTGTTTAACTAATTCTTGATGGTTGCAGATTCATTGATATTACTAAGTGGCAGAGGTTTGGCGATGGATATTCAATGTGGGGAGCTGAACGGACGTCGTTGAGGCCTTCCTCTGCTACTTGTTTGGTATTATGATTTTTATTCTATGATTTGCCCCCTTCCCACCCCCGTCCCACTTATGCCCCCCCCCCCCCCCTCCTTTTTACCGCCCCTTCTCTTTTATCTCTCTTTCCTTATTTGAGGTTTCTATGCTAGTATCAGTTTTGGACTACTATATTGTATGTGGTTTTCCTGACTGTTTGAGACTCTCATTAGAGGATATTGATAGTCTCCTCTCTTCAATGTTGTATTTGTCATCTAGTACCTACATAGAACAAGAAGAACATTAATAATGATATATTCACATTGAGTATTTGCTATGCCTGTCGAGATTCTGTTTGCTACCGTATTGTGAAAAATTTCCAATAAAAATTGATAAAAAAGAAAAATACTGTCCAGACTACAGGCAGATTGATATATAGTTTTTGTGAAGAAAGATTCGGTGAAACTAGTATTTCATTCCTTTAAACCTCTGCTTAGGAGCTGAATAGTCCAACAGGGCATTCCAAACAGTAATTGACCACTATCTTTATATGACTGTACATACAGAAGTGGCAGTTATTACTGACGGGATCACCCATTGGACTTTCAGCTCAGAATTAGTAGAGGTTTAAATGACTAAAATACAAGTTACACTGTATCTTTCAATATAAGAACTATATATCAATCTGCTCAGCCCCTCCTGCTCTATAACATGATGCCTGCAGTTTGGACAGCATTTCCAAGCTGACAGATTCTCTTTAATAAAACACAAACTTTGTTGTCATCTTTCTGTTGTAAGGCTTGCCAAGTGTAAAGTTTCTCATTTAAGCCCATCTTATTTAACCATCAAGAAATATTCAGTTTTAACCTAGCTCTACTGTTACTGCTAGATTCAAAAGAGGAGAAGAATAAGAATAATGGGGAAAGGGGAATGTTTAAAGCAGAAGCTGCATGAAGAAAAGGATTAAGGGTAAAACAGGCAGCCCTAAACAACATAAGACTTTTTTCTCAAAGTAACATAGTATGTTAGGCTGAAAAAAGGCTCATGTGCATCCAGTTCAGCTTATTTACATCCCCCTTGTTGATCCAGAGGAAGGCAAAAAAAAAACAATGAGGCAGAAGCCAATTTACGCCTTTTTTGGTGGGGGGGGGGGAATTCCTTCCTGACTCCATAATGGCAGTCAGAATAATCCCTGGATCAACATTTGAAACGTTCCTACCTGATTCCAAGACAGTCAGTCGGAAGACACTCGTATCATCAACCCTCCCAGTTACTTAATGTAAATATCCTGTAATGTCCTAGTGCTCTAGAAAGACATCTAGTCTCCTCTTAAACTCCTCTATGGATTTTGCCATCACCCGTCCTCAGACAGAGAGTTTCAGTCTCACTGCTCTTACAGTAAAGAACCCCCTTCTGTGTTGGTAATGAAACCTTCTTTCCTCTAAACACAAAGGATGCCTTCTTGTTACCGTCGCAGTCCTGGGTGTAAAGTTCTAGGCTTGACCTGGGAGAGATAAAAGAAACCTGTCCGACACACTATGACCATTTTGCTAGTTTCAGAGACTGCAAGTGGACTTCATCCGACTGCCAAAGGTGGGCCAATATGAGTATGTCCTTGTCTGTACTGATTTCTTTTTAGGTTGTGATCACAACTACAGAAAAGAGCACTGCTAGAATTTCCAACATTTTTCTACATTTTAATTAAAAATTATAGGTGTTTGTTTCTGATCTTTTGATCAAAATATTATAGTTTTTCATGAATTTTCATATGCCAATTAGAGTTAGCAGGAGTGAATGACATGTAACTAGTTAGGGAAATTTACTATTGCTCATTGTTATTGTAAACCAGTGTATTGGTGCGGGACTGACAATACTACAAATACTGATGTTATATCACAATAAATTCAAAGTACTTTTGACTTCACCATGTCTCTGTGTGTGTTTAGGCCCATTTACACGCAAAAATGATCGCTCAAAATTCGTTTAAAAGATAGGATGAATGACAGTTTGAGCGATCATTTTGTATAAGCTGTTAATGGGCCGATTAGTAGCTTATTACCTTCATTTGCATGTAAATGAGCCTCCAGGAGCTATATGCAGAGAACAGCAGGTGGTCTGTGCTCTGCATACAGCTCCTTTGTTCTGCCACGGGACTGCAAGCTGAAAACAATGTAATCAGCACTCCAGTGGAGAACCAAGCATGCAGTCCCTGCTATTAGCTCTCTGGCTAAACTATGGATTTTATGCTCTACTAAAAACCATTGTTTGGCCAAAAGTAAACAATGGTAGCATTTACACGCAACGATTATCACTCAAAAGACATCATTTGAGCGAATTTTGAGTGATAATCGTTGCATGCAGGGGCCTTTAGATCACTAGTGTCTTTCGAGCTGGCTGCCCGGTTGATTGTCTGATGATTCCAGTGGGATGAACTTTTCTGGATGGGTAATACTTTATCTAGTCTGACAATGATAATAAACACAGAATACGATAAATAAGTTATTTATGATGTACAATGAATTTAAATAAAAGAGGAAAAGAATAATGGCAAAAAAAATGTTTGTATTCTTCTGAAATAAAAGTTAGGCAAAGTTAAAAATAACAAGGTGTTTTTACTCTAAAAAGTGCCATTTAAAAAGGCAATGCAAACTAAGTCCTCATAAATCTACAGCAACTAGAAGATTTTTTTTTTAAAAGTTAAGATTCTCTGAATTTGATGACACAAAAGCAGAAAAATACAAAGAATCCTAAATATCAAAATAGTTTCTTTACCATGTGCATTTAGTTGTGTCTATTACCTGGTGATGTGAGCGGCTGGCGGGTCTCCATCATGGCCTCCTTGTACAGATCCTTGTGTCTTTCTAAATACTCCCACTCCTCCATGGAGAAATAGACAGCGACATCCTGACACCTTATAGGGACCTGACAACACAATATACAGTCATTACCCAGAAGCCTCCAGTGCTGTTACTGTATAATGTCCCAGCATTCCCTGCAGCGTCACCTCTCGAGTCAGCAGCTCAATCATCTTGTTGGCGAGTTCTAGAATCTTCTGTACCTGGATATCCTCATGTATCAGAGGGTGAGGTGGGGGCCCCGTCTTTTGGCTTAGGGTTTTTCCCCATCCTTCAGAAATAGGAGCTCGACAGCCATCACTAGAGGTCTTGTTCACTACTGTGTAATCCTGTATATGCGGAAACATTAATAGTAACATAGTATGTTAAGCTGAATGAAGACAATGTCCATCTAGTTCAGCTTGTTTCAACCCCCTTGTTGATCCAGAGGAAGGCAAAAAAAAACAAGATGCAGAAGTCAATTAGCCCATTTGGGGGGAAAAATTCCTTCCTGACTCCATAATGGCAGTCAGAATAATCCTTAGATCAACCTTTGATAGCTCCTACCTGAATGTAAGACCCCGATTAACAACCCACTGGTCACCTAATGTTCATATCCTGTAATATCATAGCACTCTAGAAAGACAACTAGTCCCCTCTTAAATGCCTCACCATATCCTCAGACAGAGAGTTCTACAGTCTCACTGCTCTTACAGTGAAAAAACCCCTTCTGTGTTGGTGATGAATCTTGCTTTCTTCTAGACATAATGGATGCCCTCTTGTTTCCGTCGCAGTCCTGGGTATAAACAGATCATGGGAGAGATCCTTGTATTGTCCCCTCATGTATTTATACATAGTTATTTGATCGCCCCTAGGGTGACTACCCACTAGCGTTTTTTTTCTGCTGAGAATTTGCTGCTATTTTTTCTCCCAATTGTCAATGGGACTTTCTAATGTTAAAAACGCAAAGTTGAGTTGCGCCGCGTTGCGTTTTTAACATTAGGAAGTCCCATTGACAATTGGAAGAAAAAATAGTAGCAAATTCGCAGCAGAAAAAAAAACTCTAGTGGGTAGTCACCCTCAGACGTCTTTTTTCCAGGGTAAATAATCCTAGTTTTGTTAGCCTCTCTGGGTATTCCAGTCCTCCCATTCCATTTATTAATTTAGTTGCCCTTCTTTGGACACCCTCAAGCACTGCAACATCCTTCCTGAGTACAGGTGTCCACAACTGTACGCAGTATTCCATGTAAGGCCTGACAAGTGCCTTATACGAGTATAGTGGAAGAATAATGTTCTCGTCCCTCGCCCCTATGCCTCTTTAAATGCACCCCAAGACTTTATTAGCTTTTGCAGCAGCTGACTGGCATTGGTTGCTCCAGTTAAATCTACAATCCACTAATACCACGAGGTCTTTTTCCATATAATTTTTCCTTAGCTGTACCCAATTTAGTGTATATTGGTGAAATTCATTTCTCCTGCCCATATGCATAACCTTACATTTATCAACATTGAACTTCATTTGCCATTTTTCTACCCAAGCCCCCAGTTTATCTAGGTCCTTTTGTTGTCCTACATTGTCCTCCGTTGTATTAAAGGGGTTGTACCGCAAATCAAAGTAAAGTTAAACACTTCTGTATGGCCATATACATGCACTTTGTAATATACATCGTGCATTAAATATTGGCCATACAGAAGTTATATACTTACCTACAGGGGGTCCCCACCCTGTGTTGGCGTCCCCGTCTCCCTGGCGCCGACCAATTCCTTCTTCTCCTGGCTCGAATAGACGCGCTTGCGCAGTCTGCCTCTTCTGTCCCGTGGACGCTGGTAGCTGACTCCTTCCTCGGCCGGCCTCTCAACTAAATGAGCACACTCCACCTCCCTCCTGCACGTCGTGCCGACCAGCCAATGGGGTGGCTGGATTCGGCATTACATGCAGTAGAGATGCCCGCCTCCCGCGATGACGTCGGTCACTTCATCATGTGACCAACGTCTCGGGAGCGCGCATGTAGCGCTGCAGCAAGCGCGGTGCACCGTGGGAGAATACCCGCGGTGCACCTTGGGAAAGGACGGGCGCCATCTTTGAAAGAGAAATTTTATAAGTTCATAAAACGGCATACCGGTGAGTAGAAATGCTTTTTAAAAACTCTTTACACGGCTATTGTATGCCGTTTGCTTCACATGGGGGACTAGGCTGATAGAAAATTTTCAGTTTTGGCGCGGGACAACCCCTTTAATTATCCTGCATAATTTTGGATCATCTGCAAATATTGATATTTTACAGTGCAATTACTCTATCAGGTCTTTGATAAATATATTGAACAGAACGGGGCCTAGTGCTGAGCCCTGTGGCACCCCACTAGCAATGGTGGCCCAATCAGAATACTAACCACTTATTACCACCCTCTGCTTTCTATCTCTGAGCCAGTTCTTTACCCAGATACACATGTTTTCGCCAAGACCTAGCTGCCTATTTGTTCACTGGTGCCACTGTGCACCATGACCACTGGATCCTCACCAGCAACTCCCAGTAATCTGTGAATCCCATCCACGATAATAATAATTACTACAGACATTTCCAGAATCTGTCCCCTCTCCAGTCATATCAACTGTTATTACCATAGATAGGAATGAAGTAATGTGACATCATCAGAATCTCTCCACTCTCCAGGGACATCATCTGTTATTACCATAGATAGGGATTATGTAATGTGACATCATCAGAATCTCTCCACTCTCCAGTGACATAATCTGTTATTACCATAACTAAGAATCATGTAATGTGACATCATCAGAATCTCTCACCTCTCCAGTAAGCTGGAAGAGTATCTCTAGGGTGAGATTTAATATTACATCTGACATCTTGTTCCTCTCCTTCTTCATTCTTGATTGGTCAATCAGGAAAATTCTTTTATATAGAAGTCATCAATGGAGGATCCTATATTGTATAGAAAAAAGATGAACCTGAATGGAAAGAAGATGAACCTGTGTGAAAACCAGATAGAATCCTGTCTTAAAATATACAATTAGCATAAATAAGGAGTACATTTGAGGAGATAATAAAGGGTTTTTCAGAGGTAAGAAAAAAAAAATTACAAGAGGGCAGGAAATTTTGAAAATAACAAAATAAGTTCCACTTCCTCAATCCCCCCAGTTGGTCCAGCACCACTGCTCCGATTCTCTTTGTCAAGTATTGTGTATGTGTGTTGACATGTAAATATACACGCATAACCACTGCAGGTCTGCGATTAGCTGAAGCTCTCATTTGGCTATATAAACAGATCACCACAGCAGCACAATGCCAAAACTATTAACCCTTTGCAATCCAATTTTGCATTCAGGGTTTCCTAGAGGGCTTTCTCTTTCTGCCATTATACAATGGCGCCATTTGCTGGCTAGAGCCAGTACTGTGGTATGGGACATGTTGGAGAGGCCCCCGACAACAGAGCGACCAGAATTATACAGTAAGAATACCCTGCTGGACGTCTTCCGACATCGGAGCTGTACAGCCTTCAATCAGAATGTCTCCAGACGTCAGGCAGTGGATTGGAAAGGGTAAAACATGTTGTAGAAAACAACTGCAGCGGGAATAAAAAATAATCAGGGGTTATGGATTCATTCTCTAATCAGATTTTTTAGTTTGTGTGATGCTGGATCTATCAGTTACTGCTTGGAGGGGGATGCAGGCAAAAATGGTACAGCCTGTAGTTAATACGGTGCTAATGCATCATGTGATATTTGTGAAAGTAAAACATTTCTCGAGATGGTGTCTGATAAGCAACAGACAGGGGCCTCCACTGCATGAAAGTCTGAAAGGTAATCAGGTGAGAGGGGCAGGGATGGAAAAAAGTGTTTCACCCAAAGTAGCTCTTAAAGCATTGTAGAATTGATTACAAGATAAAGTCCCCAAAGGGAACTAAGAAAAGACGAAAAAATGTACAATTAAGTCCAATAACTCTTTTCTAAATAAAAACACAAAAAATGTCCCTTTTCCCATTTTTACTGACAAAACAATTTAAACAATAAGAAGATAACATAATTGTTAGGACTGTATCTGAAAAGACTGAACAATCTAAATATTGTAATATTTATCTTACACTGACGCTGAACGGCCTCTCCTTGCCTGCAGCAAACTGTTTGACAGCTCTTCACCCTGCTTGTCTATAGGCAGAGAGCTGTCAGACAATATGCTACGGACGGGGAGAGCGCGGCGCAGATCGCCTCTGACATCAGAGCTCCGTTCTCGAGTCGGATAGGCAAATTTCAAAGTTCGTTCATTATAAAATGCTAGAGTGTTTCGGAATAGAACATACATGAAGTACCTTGCATATCTGTCCCAGATTCATGATGCCTGAACCACGGGCACCACCAGCCCGAGGACAGGCTCTCTTCGAAAAATCCGTAGACCCACAGAATAAAAAGGTAACGCTACTTATGCTGCATGATAAACTATATGATCTACATTTAAAATTCCAAAAACAAAGGCTAGACATACACAACCGTGTTTCCAGTGTGCTCCACAGGTATATCTCACACATGAGCACAGAGCTGTTACATTCACCCTAAGGCCTCATGTCCACTCGAAAAATACAATCCGTGCCGAATCTGCCGTGGATTCTGCGCGGATTTGCTTTAAATGGTATTTTTTTGCATGCAGATATCCGCACACATTGCTATCAATGTGATAGCAATGTTGCCAATCCGTGCAGAATCCGCGGCAAAATGGAACATGATGCGTTTTTTCTCCCGCGAGTGAAAAACGCAATGTTTTTAAAATGCCATCCGTGGGTGCAAAAATCAATTTAATGGACCACGGATGGCCAATGATTTCCTATGGGCAAAATCCGCTGCGGAATCCGCAATTCCATTTAGCTAGTGGATGTACCATGTCCAGGACGAATGTATGGTTGTTTTCACACAGGGAGCATACTGCGGAACAGAATAAAGTACCACATAATCAAAACAAAAGAAAGAAGGCATAACATCCCCCTGACTGCAAGGACAAGAACAGCCCTGCCTAGAAGCGAGGTTATCGCCTCGATAAAGGCAGCCCCACGTCTTGTGCCTCAGCCAAACACAAACCGACAACAAAAGCATCACTTAGCTTTACAGAACACTACCTCACTTTACCAAGAGTGAGACAATATTTAGCAACATTCACACTTAAAAACAGCCTTATATAAGTCGAGGTAATACAATAGAACAGACAAAGTTCCACAAACACCAGGGTAAAATCAACGTATGACACGAGAACAAAATCAATGACAGAGGAACCACTGAGGGAATACATACTAGTGACCCAAGTAACACCTAAAATGACAATCCACATAATTAACCTGTAGGACAGACTGGAATAGTGTCTAGATCCCCCCCTTTGCGGTCTACAGCAACAAGGATGCAATGACAATGCGTACTTGCTGCATGTTGCCAATTCCTATACACTATCTTGGGTGTATGCATGCATAATGCGCACCAACGTAGAGCATGTTGCTTTTTTTTATTGTTTTTTCCACACATGTTTTGCACAGCTTGTGTGAGCAGAACAATACAAATGTAAGGGAGATGGCTACTGCATATTATGCATGCAAAAACTGTGTGTAATATGCAATGCGCAAACGGTCATGTGAGCCCGGCCAAAGGCAGAATTGCTGTGATTTTCCCACCTAGACTGGTTTCACATGAAGAGGAAATTGCACGATTTTCCAGCGATGCGCGTGAAAACGCAAAATGATGAAACCCATGCTTTTCAATGGTTTCTTTAATGCCCTATCTTTCTGTAATTATTTATCACCCATGTTTCTCTATGGAGCCTCCTTTTTATTGCATCACAAAGCACGTACTTGCGGTTTTTCATACGATGCGTTTTTAACATTAGAAACTCCTGTTGTCTCGCAAAACAATTGTGGCAAAATCACGTGTGAAAATCGCATGCAGCAACAATGTTTTTGTTTTGCACTGATGCTCAAACATCGTGGGAACAAAGACGCGATTTGGCCGTGCGATATCGTGATTGCCCGTGTGAAACCAGCCTTAACCCCAAAAAAGGTTATTAAAAAGACACTGCCCTTTTTTTCAATTTCGGGTTTTCTCTCCCCCTCTTGAAAAATCATAACTCTTATTTAGGCTTGTTTTTTGCGAGGCGAGTTGGATTTTCAAATTGCATTATACAATGTACCATATAATGTGCTGAAAAACATTTTAAAAATTCTAAGTGGAGTGAAACAGAAGAAAAAACTAAATTCCGCTATCTATGGGTTCGTAGTTTCAACTGCGTACACACTGCAATAAAAATGACTTTATTCTTGGAGTTGGTATGATACCGCCGACACGCATGGAATATACATTCTTAGGGCGTTAATAATCCCCCTCCCCCAGGGGTCCTGACATGAGAAGACACAATCCATACCTCCACCTGTGTGCCTACAGGACCTGTGATGATGTCCCTGTCATGTGATTGGTCACGTGTGTGGGAGGGGTCTAGAATCACATGACCAGGTGTCGCTGTGATGTGTGTATGATGTAATGTCTATGCAATACAGATGTGTCTATTTAATGTGCTTCTATCAGGATGGTTTGGGTTTTGTGCAAGTAGCAGAGCTGTGTGGGCAACTACACTAGGAGCCAAGAAGAAATCTGATTGGACACCCCCTCCTGGCCGCAACCCCACTTTGGACAAATATATAGACTCCTTTAGACATGTGGTGCAATCTACTATACTGGAGAAGCAGAAAAAGGAAGCATTTAATATCAATATGCTGGAAAGAAGGGCCATCCATGCACTCAAAGACAACAAGGAGCTCACCATTAAGCCTGCAAATAACCCAGAGTTTGAGGGGGCTTTCTGTAGATGGCTCAAGATATCAGGAAAATGGCAAGTTCTATACATTCAGTGGTCACACAGAATAAGGTAACAAAAGCAGAACCATTTCCACCTCATGTGTCAGCACGGCCTGTGACTGAAGCGTGTAGAGCGGCAGAGGGGAAGACAGCAAACATATAGACAGATTCCAGGGATGCCTTTGGAATAGCACACGACTATGGGCCAATATGGAAGGCAAGAGCTTTCCTCACTTCAAGTGGGAAAGGATGCTCAGACAGTGAAACAACTCATGGAAGTTCTTATGTTACCTACACAGCTAGGGATAATTCAAGTAGAAGTGCATACCAAGGAGGACAGTCTAAAAGGAAATGCACGTGGGGATGTCTCTGCCAAGGCAGCTGCAGACAGACCTAGGGTGGAAGGGCAAATCAATGTCCAGGCTGTGACCTTGACTCCTCCGGTGAGCTGTGATATGTCAAGTCTCTACAAAACCAGGCTACACAGTCTGAAATGGGGAGCTAGACGAGGGCAGGGGCAAGTCAGACGGGCACCGGCCTGTGGGGAAGAGACCACTGATTATGTCTCCCTCATGCCCTCTACTCAATCATAGCCCACTGTGCACACGGACAAACACATCGGTCCAAGACTGATATGTGTCACCTTGTGTCTCACATTGGATTACTCCTGGATTCAGCATGGTCGCAGCCAGGTATACCCAGGCGTGTGTGACCTGTGCTTTACACAATCCAGGGAAAGTAGTGAAAACACCACAAAGGCATACACCTAGGCTGCTCTACTCCCTTGCAAAGGTTGCCAATTGGCTACATACAGTTGCCAAAGACTGGCAAATATCAGTATGCCATTATCTGTGTTAACATCTAGTCAATGCCAATCAGGTATTGACTGGCATTGCAAAAGCAACAGCCAAGATATTGTTGAACGAGGTAATTTGCCAGTATGGGTTCCAGAGACAATATAAACCAAACACAAGCAAGAATGCGCCACAGGGTTAATCTTCGGGTTATCCACTTCATATATACGATCCTCGGACTTCAAGGAGAGCTGCAGAACATAAAGAGGGCTTCTCTTAAATTAGAGAGCCCCCCAAGAAAAGAGACATATGCACTATACTTATTAGAGAAAACGTCTTTGCGCCCAATGATATAGCAGCCAAACAATAGGTCTATCCAGGAAAAATCTACAAGTGTAGAAACGACACTGGACAGGAGGGGGTGTGATGGTCAGAAACCCCCTCCTTGAAGCATCGACTCCACAATAGGAAAAGATACACTGGGATCCATGGGGATAAACTCCAGTACTTTTTATTCTTTTCTGATAGGCGGCTTCCAGTGAGTGTACCAGGGTGGTGTGGGCTCTGTGATGCTGCGCCATCAGGGAAGCAGCTTCACGCGATACCCAAAATATTTGTAGAATGCTCATGTGGCAGTAAATATATAGGGAGAACGACAAATAATTTACAGACCTGATTTAATAAACATAGATTTAATATTAAAAATAATTACCAAAATCATAGTTTATCAAGAGACTTTGGAGAGAAACACAGTAGCCAGCACAAAGGATTAAGAATTACCCCACTCAAGCATACTATGTCTAAATCCATCTCCAAATTGAGGAAGAAAGAGATGTACTGGATATTTCGTCTGAAAACATTAGTGCCACATGGGTTAAACGAAGTCTTAGAAAAAATCTAGAAAAAATATTTAGAATATTAATAGCCGCTAATAGAATGTTATCCAGTGATTATAATTTTACTGCATTGTCTCTTTAACCCCTTTTAATTCCACGTTGAAGGAGAACTCCTCCCCACTGATTATGTCACTGAACACCGTTTAGGGGACATGACGGACGCCTCTATGTAAGTTTTTGTATATATATATGCACCTATATGTATTGTTTTGTTATATGTGCTTGACAAAGGCACAAATTTGTAGTGCCGAAATGCGTAGCAATGCAATAAAATTTCTATACATTGCACTACCGTGTATGGACTAGTGCCGCTTTGTACCCTTTGAGCGCGGTGCCTTTTTATATACTTTGGCTCAGTAGTCATAGTGATCCTCACAGTGGCCTCAGTAGTCATAGTGACCCTCGCAGTGGCCTCAGTAGTCATAGTGACCCTCGCAGTGGCCTCAGTAGTCATAGTGACCCTCACAGTGATCTCAGTAGTCATACTGACCCTCACAGTGGCCTCAGTAGTCATACTGACTCCCACAGTGGCCTCAGTAGTCATACTGACTCCCACAGTGGCCTCAGTAATAATAGTGACTCCCACAGCGGCCTCAGTAGTAATAGTGACCCCCCACAGTGCCCTTGGGGGTAATACTATTGCTGCTGGGGCTGATATAGGGGACACTAGCTCCAGTACTAAAAGAATCACCCCCTCCCCAAAACCAAAATGCTTACCCTTCTCCTGGTCTTCCAAGCCCCGCTGCTTCTCTTCTCACTGCTGCTGCCGACGGAAGTGTGTGCACCCGCAGCAGCGCCTCCTCCCTTGACCTCTTCTCCCACAAAACTAAGGAGAAGAGGTCAGGGGAGAAAGAATCCTGATGCACACACTGCCGTCAGTGAGTGCATCCGGCCGTGGCAACGCAAAGCGATTACCAGGCGGGGAGCTGTGACACCCCTGCTTGTAATCGCCTTTTTGGTGACCAGACATCCTGTGGGACAAAAGCAGGGCAAATTGCTGTCTCACTGGGGTCCCGGAGGAAAGCGAGACACAAGGTCCCAAAGCCGAACTGTCCTGCCTAAAATGGGACTTCTGGTCACCTTAGACAATAGAAAGTGACAGATGTACCCACTTTACATTGGAGATTATCAAAGAAATCATGGAATCTTTAGGAACACAACAGGCTTTTCATATTCCCTACCACCCACAAAGCAGGAAAAAAGTAGGGAGGATGAATGGAACCCTCAAAACACATGCCCAGTAGGAAGACAGGATTGTCTCCCTTTGAGATCCCCTTTGGATCAGCTCCCAGGACAGGGCTGTACTTTCCGCAGGTGTTGCAGATGCAGCATGATACCCTACTCGGTATTTCCAGTCTCTGCAAAAACATTTAAATCTGTTGAATAAACAAGTATTTACTTGCCTTCCAGATCCTGACTTCATGCATGCAACACACTCTCTGGAGCCAGGAGACTGGGGGGGGGGGGGGGTTAAAGAGACGTGAGAAACTCTGTGGAACTACAATACAAGTACTGCGCCCGCTAGTCACTGCATGAGAGTGACTGAGAAAGGAGAGAAATCATGTGTCATTATATGATATCCTCTGTAAAATAAGAGTAATGGTTGACCTTATAATAATGGCAACAAAAGGAGGAGATGTATTGACACCATGCGGAGTGTTAGTTAAGAAAGCTGAGATTACATACGCAACGTCTGGGGAATTGGGCATAAGCCTCTCTCTAGCAAAGCCAGAATCCTGCTTTACACTGAAGAGGAGCAAACACCCCGAAATAGCTGTCTGTGCATGGAGTCTGGCTTGCTTTCAATTCCCGGTCATTGTTACAAGGCTTGTATAAAGAGTTCATCTCCCTTATTAGGGTAAGAAGAGAATGGTGTGGCACCCTCCTGGGAGGATTAGGTACTGGAGTGGGTGTACTGAACTCAATTGATATGGAAGTAATGAAAAATAAAGTATCTCAGGCGGGAGCAGATGTGGTTCAGGCAGTAAAAGTGCAGGCCCACTGGATGCCATCTATATTTTTCCCTCAACATATAATGTGGCGCTATGATAAAGATGTGTTAAGAATATTTAATTTCATGTTTGCTATGTAATTTAAATTGTTTGGTGCTGTTAGGAGATTTATTAATGCTACAGAATGTAGTCTTCAAGATATATATACTTCATGAAAGGGGCCTCGTGTGCCGCAAAGTGTTAGGCATCCCTCACACAGACGGTTTTGTACAGCGTTAGTGCTGCATTTTCAACACTGCGCTAAACGCTTTACAACGCTCCCATTCATTTCAATGGGGCTTTTCACACAAGCGCCAAAACGCAGCATTTTCAACGCTGCTCTTTGACAGAGATGCATGTTCTATCTTTGGCCATTTTCAGCCCTGCGTCGCCCATTAAAATGAATGTGCAGCAGTTTTAGCGCTGCTGAAAACGTGGCACAACTTTGTACCACATTTTTGGCAGTGCTCAACGCAAGGGCTAGCTGCACAATCTAAAAAAAAATAAAAGAATACTTACCTAGCTGCCGCCATTGGGGTCCCCACTACTGCGCTTGGGAGTTCGTGCAGGCTGCCAGATACGAGCTAACACTCAGCGGCCTCAGCCAATCAGAGCAATCTTTTGCTGGAGGAGGGGTCTTCAAACTCCATCACTGGCAAAAGATCCTCTGTCAGTGATGACAAGTGCCGGGAGCTCAGGAGAACAGTGGCAGTGACGGGGGCTGCGGCAGCTGGTAGCTAGGTACTGATTTTTTTTCCTCAGCACCCTTGGCTGCCTTTTCAGCTGTGCTGAAAACGCAGCAAAAAGTTGTCAAAAATGCATGACAATGCTACTGAAATTGCAGTAAACGCAGCATTGAAAAACGCTGCATTTCTGCAAACGTCTGAGTGAGGGAGGCCTTAAGGCAGCAGAAATGCACTTCTGAGCTCAAGCTCACGACTTGAAGGTAGCTGGCTCAAGATTTGACTTTCATCCTTCCAAGATCGGTAAAATGAGTAACAAGCTTGCTGGGTGGTAAAAGATGTTTGGTGAAGGCAATGGCTTCAGTCTGCCGAGGAATCAGTCATGACTTGGTGATTGCACCCGGGGACTTTGCCTTTACCATACTTCATGAAAGGGAAAAAGCTCAGTGTCATGGATGGGAGTGAGGGAACCCCGAACAGTCCCGCCTCTATCACCGATTTATCACAGATCGACTGTTCCGAGCTCCTCGCCGCTATGGCCGCTTGTCGTGGCACAGCCTCAATCGATCGCTCTAGCAGGATTCCAAGCATGGAGTCGTTAGAATACACGTGGATCTATACCCAGCTTTCCCAGGCTTTTGCACGCATGCAGACCGAAAGCTCAGATCCCTTCCTGATCCGTTCTAATGGTCCAGCACCCTGTAATACCCTCACACACGCTGCCACCACCAGCTGGTTTAAGGAAGCTGTAACCCAGACAACCCAGACTATGAGTTATGCATGAAAACTTTGGAGTTATGGTTCATTTTAAAACGGACAAGGCTTAAATAATAAATTGCAGATTTATTCTAAAAAAGACTAGAAGTAAAAATATACATATATATACAAAGGATATACAAATAGATTGTTACATGGGAGTATAAGGATCCACAGGTATACATAACAAGACAGTATTTTAACATAAAGCAAGGAGAAAAGTAAAAGAAAGATACCAAACTTGGGA
Organism: Eleutherodactylus coqui; assembly: GCF_035609145.1. Lineage (NCBI taxonomy): Eukaryota > Metazoa > Chordata > Amphibia > Anura > Eleutherodactylidae > Eleutherodactylus > Eleutherodactylus coqui. The sequence goes on from NC_089841.1 coordinate 41,149,303, forward strand.
TACCCAGCCCAAGGTTCTGATTGGCGGAGTTTCTGGAAACAAAACGGGACAGTCCATATGCTGCAGCATACCTCTGTGCTCTGGCACATGGCAGAGGAAGCTCCCCTGCTTTAACCCCTTCATGACATGGCCTATTTTGGCGTTGAGGACCAAGTGATTTTTTGGTATTTTTCCATCTCCATTTTTCAAAAGCCATAACTTTTTTATTTTTCCGTGGACGCGGACGTATAAGGGCTTGTTTTTTGCGTGGCGAACTGTAGTTTTTATCGATGCCAATTTTGGGTACATAGACTATATTGTAAAATTTATTTATTTTTTTTAATGATAGCAGAGAGAGAAAACGCATCAATTCTGCCATAGATTTTTATTTTATTTTTTTACACCGTTAATCATGCAGCATAAATGAGACTTTCCATTTTTTCTGCAGACCGGTACGGTTACAACGATACCAAAATTCTAACATTTTTTTTAGGTTTTCCCACTTTTCTGCAATAAAAACCCTTTTTTTAAAAAATCTTTTTTCTATTCTAAATTGCTGCATTCAAAGTCACGTTACCTTTTTATTTTTTGATGTACAGAGCTCTATGAGGGCTTATTTTTTGCGAGACGAGCTGTAGATTTTATTGGTACCATTTTGGCATACATACGACTTTTTTGATCACTTTTATTGCGTTTTTAGTGAGGCAAAATGCTAAAAATGAGCATTTTGCCTCAGTTTTTTTAGCTTTTTTTTAGCGTTTTTTTCGGTGCACAGTCAAAAGCATGTGCAACTTATTGTACGCATCGTTACGGATGCGACAATACCAAATATGTGGGGTTTTATTTTTTTTTTACCTTTTTTTATGCTAATCTGAGAAAAAGCATAAAAAATTTTTTTTTTACTCTTTTTTTTACATTTTTTTAAATTCATTTTTTAAATCTTTCTTTTTTTTTCACTGTTTGTGTCCCTCTGAGGGACTTTAATCACTGCCCTGATGATCGCTGTCATAAGGCATGGCAGAGCTACTGCTCTCCCATGCCTTATCGCTCATACAGCGATCTCAGGCATAGGCAATACAGGACGCCAGTGTCTGGCGTCCTGTTGCCATGGTGACAGGCCGGGCTCTCGCGATGACATCGCGAGTTCCGGCCGGAGACACAGAGGGAGCCGCGCTCCCGCTGTGAACTCTTTCCCTGCCGCGATCTACTTAGATCGGTAGATCGCGGCAGGGAAGGGGTTAACAGTGGCGGGCGCATCTCTGATGTCCCCCCGCTGCTACAGCGAGACGCCGGCTGTGACTGACAGCCGGCTCCCGCTGCGGGATAGCGCTGGATCACATATGATCCAGCGCTATCTCCAGGACGTAAGTTTACGCCCTGTTGCGGGAAGTACCCCGCTCCCAGGACGTAAACTTACGCCCTGCAGCGGGAATGGGTTAAGGTCTTCTCGGACCACACATCCGGCCTCCTTTCAACATCACCGAGTGGTGTGTTGAATGTATGCGTAGCCCACTTCGATGAAAACCCAACCAAATTTTTGGGCCATCTTTCTTCCGGAAGCGCTCCCATGGAAAAATTACAGCTGCCATGCTGCATATCAAAACACCAGCTGTCTGTGGGTACTAAACAATTTGTGTAGCTGATGAACTACTACGCATATAGGCCATTTGGTGGGTCCCAAGGGTCGCACATTGACGGAACTGGATGCATTAGGTCTGCAGTGCCCTCTCGGTTAAAAATATAATCACTGTTGCTCTGGGACCTTTCTGTGATCCATAAACCCCTATTATAGATTTCCCCTATGGTCACTGGTGACATAATAGTATATACCGTTCCACCCTGCGCTATAATAGTATATATCACTGCACCCTGTCCCATAATAGTATGTACTGCTCCACCATGTGCCATAATAGTACGTACCACTCTAGACTGCCCCATAATAGTATGTACCCCTCCACCCTGGACCGTAGTAGTATGTACCACTCCACCCTGCACCATAATAATATGTACCGCTCCACCCTGCGCCATAATAGTATGTAGTGTGAGGGGTTAATTATAGTTTTTCCTCTCTCAAATAAAAAAAGAGAAAATAGTTTTAATTTCCCTTTTATTATTATTTCACTTTCTTTCTGATCTTGTTCTCACACGAGTTCTTATCTATCCTCCCTTTCTCTCACACGAGTTCTTATCTATCCTCCCTTTTTCTTCCCTTCTGGGAAAGTATCCTTGAATACTTTTTACTTTGATAAACTGATCATAATATGTTGATGTACTGTCCTGGGAAACCAGGTGTCTTTGAAAGGAGTATTATTAATTGTAAATCTCCAGATGTCCAGCGACCTTGGACATGCGCAGTAATTAAATCATTACGTAAACAGATTTCCTCTATAACGTCTGTAACTCTGCTGAATTAAACTTCACTTCGCTTCTTGGCATCGCATGTCGTATGTGGTCGTCCATTTGCGTCGTCTATGAGTACTCATATCTAAGACTAATTCGGAAGCAGACAGCATCAGCTGAATGGTCTGATCAAAGACCCCCCTAACAGTAGCACTCCACCCGGCACCACAATAGTATGTACCCCTCCACCTTGCACCATAATAGTATGTACCGCTCCACCCTGCTCCATAATAGTATGTGCTGCTCCAACCTGCACCACAATAGAATGCACCGCTCCACCCTGCACCATAATAGTATGTACCACTCCACCCTGCCCCATAATAGTATGTACCGGTCCACCCTGCACCATAATAGCATGTACCGGTCCACCCTGCCCCATAATAGTATGTATCTCTCCACCCTGTACCATAATAGTATGTACCGGTCCACCCTGCCCCATATTAGTATGTACCACTCCACCTTGCCCCATAATACTATGTACCGCCCCACCCTGTACCATAATAGTATGTACCGCTCCACCCTGCCCCATAATAGTATGTACCGCTTCACCCTGCACCATAATAGTATGTACCGCTCCACCCTGCCCTATAATAGTATGTACCACTCCACCCTGCCCCATAATAGTATGTACCACTCCACCCTGCACTGTAATAGTTGGTCACGGGAAGCTATATAGCTCATGTAAGCCGCCATGGTGTTACCTTTATTAATGTATCAGTCTCTGGAAATGTTCCCGCACCGTCCCTTCTGGGTGGCAACAGTAATGTACAGATGACCCCACATACTAGTGGCCGAGATCGGCAAGAACTCAGATCCCAGTCATTTAATACTATGTATGCTGCGCTATATGGACCATGGTATATAAAAAAGGGAGAGACTCCATCTGTCACCCCATTGGCCGCCCCTGCAATCATGTGGTGCCTATGGGAGCTTATTTCACACAGGTGGTGAAGGGCTAATAATGATCTGCCATGAGAAACACACAGACCTCCACCTGCAGGTATACTAACATCTTCTACTGCACTTATGCCACAAACACAACCTGATTGGTTGCAGAGCCCACAGCAGCTTTCAGAACCTGTGATGACATCACCATCCTGTGGTCAGTCATGTGTGGGAGGAGTCAGGGATCACATGACCAGGAGGGGATCAGTGTACACAGGACTCTGCTGAGCTCCTCGTGAGCTGCTAATGGAGATGTGACCTTTCATAACAGGAAAACCCTCTGCTGCCTGCTGTATACAACTTACCGTACTACGCATTACACACACAGCTCTGCTACACCGTACACATTACACACACAGCTCTGCTACACCATACACATTATATACACAGCTCTACTACACCATACACATTATTTACACACCTCCACTACACCGTATACATTATATACACCGCCCCACTTCACCGTACAGATTGTATACACAACTCTACTACACCATACACATTATATACGCCATTTGACTACACCGTACACATTATATACTCGGCTCTGCTACACTGTAAGCATTACATACACCACTCCACTACACTGTACACATTAGTGAGATTGTTCTCAGTAAGAGAAACCAAGTAATCTTTTAGATATGATACCTTTTAATGGCTAACAAAAATACATGATGTTTCAGTGAGCTTTCGGGTCTTCTATCAACCTTTCAATCAGGCTAAAAGGAAACTGGTTTGGATGCGGCACATATACAATATACAAATGCAGAGATGACACCCCTCTTGATTTAAATACAATAAATTTGAGACTGTTTTGCACTTAAAACAGCTGAGCGATAAATACTTAATCAGCCCACTGAGCTCAGAATTGTTTGGCAGGAGGACATTTCTCTTGACCTTCTTCAGACCTTTCATATTCTCCACTTATGCAAGAATACCAGGTCACGGTTCATTCCATTCTTGAGGGTATCAAGCATGGCCATAAATTTATACTCCCAAATTCTTCGGTGACACTGTGACTTGAAGTTGCCCTTCAGTATGATAACTCTCATCTACTCTATGCTGTGTCTATGACCACAAAAATGTTTTGCCACAGGGAATTCTGTCTTTCCCTCTAATTGAGTGGCAATGAGATCTCATCCCGGCTCCCAGTTTTTGTCCTGTTTCCCTGATATAAAGCCCCCAACAGGACATTTACTGCACCGAATCAGGTACACAACATTGGATGTGGAACATGTGAATGTGTAGAAATGAAGGTTGAGTAGCATCACCGAGTGGTTGTGTAGCTGATAACTACTGAATAAAGGTTGAACCACTCAGTGATGCTGTTCAACCTTCATTTCTACACATGTGTTCTGGGACTTTGAAGTCAGGACCCCATCTGAGCTTCATAACAGTGGTATCTTATTTGGAGTGCTGCTGTCTTGTGCATATAGTTTCTAGTGGAAAATGTGAATGTCCCAGGGATCTTTTAGTCCTGTTGTGTGTTGGGGATCTGTATCCTGACTGCAGTCAGTACATGTGAACAGATCTTGCAGCTCCTTACCTTACAGGAATAAGTTCCTTTTTGTGTGGGTAATGCACTCCTGATTATGAAGTTCCTCAAATTAGGAGGTTGCCTATAACATAGGAGGGGAGGGTCCGGGAATATGGTTTTCAGATGGTCATCCTTGTGTAAGGTGTAATGGAGTTTCTTTGCAGTCTTCCTTAGTACCTCTAGCTGTGAATTGTAGATAACTACTAAAGGCACACATCCATTTTTTCCTTCTCCTTGTTTTGTAGTAGTTGATTTCTGGGTATCCTGGTGGCTCTGTGTGATTTGGTCATCTATTGAGGTGGGATGGTAGACCTGATTTATAAATGTCTTTTTGAGATTGTGTAAATGTTCCTCTCTGTCTGTTGGAGCAGATCCAGTTGTATCTGATGGCCTGGCTGTAGACAATGGACTTTTTGATGTGTTTAGGATGGAAATTGTCCCATCTGAGGTATGTGGGTCGATCGTTCGGTTTTTAGTATAGGGATGTCTGTATTGAGTTGTTCAAAATTTTTATGCTGGTGTCCAAAAAGTTGATTTCTGTATACGAGTTGCTTAATGACAGGTTTATGGTGGGGTGAAATGCATTCAATCACTCATGGAATTTTATTAGTTCTTGTTGGTCCAGATGATTATGATGTCGACAATGTAGCAGAAGTAGGCCAATTGTTTGTTGGGGCAGGAGGCCAGAAAGTCACTCTCCAGATTTGCCATGAAAAGGTTGGCATATTGCGGTGCTATTTTACTGCCCATGGCGGTTCCGGTGAGTTGCAGGTATATCTCTTTGCCAAAGAAGAAATAATTGTGTGTGAGGATGACTCTTGTGAGTTGTAACACCGATTCAGAGGCAAAGTCATTGTCCTCAAGGTGTGCCTGGCAAGTGGTCAGTCCATTTATGTGTAGGATGTTGTTGGATGTTGAACTATAAGGACTCCACATTCATGGTGGCCAGGATTGCGCCATCTGGGAGGGGACCTATGGTTAACAGTTTGTTCAGTAGGTCCGTGCTGTCCTCAAGTAGCTGGTTGTATTCCTCACCAGTGGTTTGAGGACACCTTCTACCCATCCTGAGATTTTTTCAATGAGCATTCCCATACTTGAGATAATTGGCCTTCTTGGGTTGCCAGCTTTGTGTAGTTTCGGAAGCATAAAGAATACTCCAACCCTGGGGTTCTCCGGTATCAAGTCCAAAACTCTTGTGGAGCCCATAGATAGACTTCTAATGACCCTTCTCAATTCCCTCACATATTTTTAAGTCAGGTATTGATCCAGTCTGGCGTAGTATCTGGTGTCCATCAGTTGTCTGTCTGCTTCTTTCATGTAGTCTGATGTATTCATGAGGAGTATAGCACCATCTTTATCCGCAGGCTTAATGGTGAGCTCCTTGTTGTTTTTGAGTGCATAGATGGCCCTTCTTTCCTGCATATTTATATTAAATGCTTCCCTTTAATGCTTATCCAGTATAGTAGATTGCACCTCATGTCTAAAGAAGTCTATATATTTGTCCAAAGTGGGGTTGCGGCCAGTAGGGGGGGTCAAATCAGACTTCTTAATCCCTGGTTTCTCCTGTGCTTGAGTGCTTGGAGGTCCTGTATCCTCTTTGTCATGGAAGAACTCTTTCAGCCTTAGTTTCCTGAAATATTCTTCCATGTCACTGCAAAGTTCTATTTTATCAAGCATTTTGGTAGGACAGAATGACAGTCCCCTGGAGAGGACACGGAGTTCCACATTAGTGGGGTTGTGAGATGACAGATTAATAACATAGCTGATTTTTCCTCTGTTCGTCTCCTGTTGGGGGTTCTGTTCCATCATGCCAGACTCGGATCTTCCTGATCGGTGTTTGAGTACAGGCCTGCTCTGGACTCGGGGTGTTCCCGATTGGTGTTTGGGTACAGGCCCGCTCTGAGTCAAAGTCTCTGGAGTTTATTTTCCTTGCTCTTAATAAGGCAGCATTGTAGTGTTGTGTAATAGTATTGCATTCTCAGTTTCAAGTCCTCTGTGTGTTCCTTAAAGTCTGTATCTTCATACGGGCCTTTTCTTTGTTGATGTAGAGGATGTGGATAAGGTGTTTTCGCAGTCTCTCAGAAATCCTGTTGCATAGACATTGTGCATAAGGCCTCCTTCACACAGCCGACACGGCATCGCCACGAGAAAATCGCAGCAATACCGCATCGCTAGTCCATGCGATATCACTGCATCTTCTCATGTCAAAATACCGCGATTTTGTAGCGCTACAAAGTCACGTGACTTTTTAGCATCACATGTCACTTGAAATATAAGCTCTACCTCAAAAATATACTCTAATGGCACAATTTTTTTTTTTTTTAAAGCGTACATCACCTTAGAAGGGCTGTCCAGGGCTCTGCTGCAGCTTCTTCCTAGTCCCCGGCACTTGTCTTCTTCATCTCTTCTGGCCGGGGATTGAAATTCCCACCTCCTGGAAGCACTGGTTTTGATTGGCTAAGCGTCAGCCAATCACAGCCAGCGCTTCCAGGAGGCGGGGATTTTTCAATCTCTAGCCAGAAGAGACGAAGGAGAATAGTGACGGGGACCCAGGGAGAATATGTGGCCACTCTGACAGCGCCAGAGAGGTGATGTATGTGTTTTGTTTTGTTTTTTTCTTGCAGCCAGAACTTAGATTAGGGCTTTGACAGAAGGATTTCCTACTGTCAAAGTTGCACCGCACGAAAATCGTGTTTTCGTGCGATGCGATGCAACAGAGAGGAAGGCTCCATAGAGAAACATGGGCTACAAAACCTCGCGTGTCGCGAGCATATCACCAGACCCGCAAAGTTTTTGTGTCGGGTTGTTGCATGCTACAAATCATCGCATGTGTGAATTATCCCACAGAAAAGCATGGGCTTCACATACACGCAATTTGTAGCACTGTAGCAACGCTACAAAATCCCGCAACCTTGTCGCCCATGTGAAGGAGGCCTAAAGGGTATACATATTCCACAGCGCTTACAAAGCAAGGGGAAACAGATACAAAAAACAAAGATACAAAAACTACTGTTACATGTAGTAATCGATTGATGGAAACAGTAGGGGTGAGGGGCCCTTCAACGAGCTTACATACTACAAATAAAGGTGTGATACAGAAGGTAAAGGGGCTGGAGATGTGCACAGTATGACAAGATGGAGAGTGAGGGATGCTATAGTAGAGCCGTGTATGTAATGTATACGGGGTAGTAGAGCTGTGTGTGTAATGTATATGGGGTAGTAGAGCTGTGTGTGTAATGTATACAGAGTAGTGGAGCTGTGTGTAATGTATGTGGGGTAGTAGAGCTGTGTGTAATGTATACAGGGTAGTAGAGCCGTGTATGTAATGTATACGGGGTAGTAGAGCTGTGTGTGTAATGTATATGGGGTAGTAGAGCTGTGTGTGTAATGTATACAGAGTAGTGGAGCTGTGTGTAATGTATGTGGGGTAGTAGAGCTGTGTGTAATGTATACAGGGTAGTGGAGCTGTGTGTAATGTATACAGGGTAGTGGAGCCGTGTGTGTAATGTATATGGGATAGAGCTCTGTGTTTAAAGTATACGAGGTAGTAGAGCCGTGTGTAATGTATACAGGGCAGTAGAGCCGTGTGTGTAATGTATACGGAGTAGTAGAGCCGTGTGTGTAATGTATACAGGGTAGTGGAGCTGTGTGTGTAATGTATACGGAGTAGTAGAGCTGTGTGTGTAATGTATACAGGGTAGTGGAGCTGTGTGTGTAATGTATACAGGGTAGTAGAGCTGTGTGTGTAATGTATACAGGGTAGTAGAGCTGTGTGTGTAATGTATACAGGGTAGTAGAGCTGTGTGTGTAATGTATACAGGGTAGTAGAGCCGTGTGTGCAATGTATACAGGGTAGTGGAGCTGTGTGTGTTATTTATACGGAGTAGTAGAGCTGTGTGTGTAATGTATACAGGGTAGTGGAGCTGTGTGTGTAATGTATACAGGGTAGTAGAGCTGTGTGTGTAATGTATACAGGGTAGTAGAGCTGTGTGTGTAATGTATACAGGGTAGTAGAGCTGTGTGTGTAATGTATACAGGGTAGTAGAGCCGTGTGTGCAATGTATACAGGGTAGTAGATCTGTGTAATGTCTGCGGGGTAGTAGAGCTGTGTGTGTAATGTATACAGGGTAGTAGAGCCGTGTGTGTAATGTATACGGGGGAGTAGAGCTGTGTGTGTAATGTATACGGGGTAGTAGAGCTGTGTGTGTAATGTATACGGGGTAGTAGAGCTGTGTGTGGAATGTATACGGGGTAGTAGAGCCGTGTGTGTAATGTTTACGGTGTAGTAAAGCCGTGTGTGTAATGTATACGGGGTAGTAGAGCTGTGTGTGTGTAATGTATACGGGGTAGTAGAGCCGTGTGTGTAATGTATATGGGGTAGTAGAGCCGTGTGTGTAATGTATACGGGGTAGTAGAGCTGTGTGTGTGCAATGTATACGGGGTAGTAGAGCCGTGTGTGTAATGTATATGGGGTAGTAGAGCTGTGTGTGTAATGTATACGGGGTAGTAGAGCTGTGTGTGGAATGTATACGGGGTAGTAGAGCCGTGTGTGTAATGCTTACGGTGTAGTAGAGCCGTGTGTGTAATGTATACGGGGTAGTAGAGCTGTGTGTGTGTAATGTATACGGGGTAGTAGAGCCGTGTGTGTAATGTATATGGGGTAGTAGAGCCGTGTGTGTAATGTATACGGGGTAGTAGAGCTGTGTGTAATGTATATGGGGTAGTAGAGCTGTGTGTGGAATGTATACGGGGTAGTAGAGCCGTGTGTGTAATGTATACGGGATAGTAGAGCTGTGTGTAATGTATGTGGGGTAGTAGAGCTGTGTGTGTAATGTATACGGGGTAGTAAAGCTGTGTGTGTAATGTATACGGGGTAGTAGAGCTGTGTGTGTAATGTATACAGGGTAGTAGAGCTGTGTGTGTAATGTATACAGGGTAGTAGAGCTGTGTGTAATGTATACGGGGTAGTAGAGCTGTGTGTGTAATGTATACGGGGTAGTAGAGCTGTGTGTGTAATGTATACGGGGTAGTACAGCTGTGTGTAATGTATACGGGGTAGTAGAGCTGTGTGTGTAATGTATACGGGGTAGTAGAGCTGTGTGTGTAATGTATACGGGGTAGTACAGCTGTGTGTAATGTATACGGGGTAGTAGTGCTGTGTGTGTAATGTATACGGGGTAGTAGAGCTGTGTGTGTAATGTATACGGGGGAGTAGAGCTGTGTGTGTAATGTATACGGGGTAGTAGAGCTATGTGTGTAATGTATACGGGGTAGTACAGCTGTGTGTGTAATGTATACGGGGTAGTAGAGCTGTGTGTAATGTATACGGGGTAGTAGAGCTGTGTGTGTAATGTATACGGGGTAGTAGAGCTGTGTGTGTAATGTATACGGGGTAGTAAAGCTGTGTGTAATGTATACGGGGTAGTAGAGCTGTGTGTGTAATGTATTCGGGGTAGTAGAGCTGTGTGTGTAATGTATACGGGGTAGTAGAGCTGTGTGTAATGTGCAGTAACTCCTCCCATGTGATCCCTGACTCCTCCCACACATGTGACTGATTACATGACGGTGACATCATCACAGGTCCTGGAAGCTGCTGCTGACCCTGCAGGTGGAGGTATGTGTGTCCCTCATGGCTGGTTATATAAATTTGGGTCTAACTGTAGTGTTATTTTCTGTGTAGTGTTATTATAACCCCGTGCTCTGTGCGGTTTATATAATGTTATGAGGTCTGTTGTTGGCATCGAAACAACCTCATAAGCCGCATGTGTGTGCAGACATTAACCCCTTAGGCTGGGATCACACGGGACGGAATTGCTGCAGAATTTCCGTGCCGAACGCCCGCACGGCAAGTCCGCCTGCGGCTCCTAATCCCGGGATTGGCCAGCAAAGTGAACGAGATTTTGCAAAAGTCTCGTCCACACGCTGCCGTGCAGAAATGAAGACACCGCATGTCAGTTCTTTTCTTGTTTCCACAGCGGCCTCTCTCCTCTCTATGGGAAGAGAATGTTGCAGCGGAATGCTGACGGCGAAACCGCTCCCAAACCCGCGGCAAAATGCCACAGGTTTTGAAGCTGCGCTTCTACAGTGAAATTGTCACAGAATTTCAGTGCGGTCATTCCGCGATAATGCCGCTGAAATTCCTTCTTGTGTGACCCCTAGTGATGCAGCCTGTTTGCGCCTTTATGCTGAGGCCAAATTTTGGAAATCTCATGAAAAAAATGAAACCAGATCCCTTAACAAATTCTTTTAGTGGCGAACTAAGCATTTTGACCCCACAGTTTTTTGCAGGAATTAATGTAAAACAGGTGAAAAAATATAATTTATTTTGTTGCAAACATGTACATTTCAAGATTTTGTTTGTATAAAGCAAGGAAGTTAAAGGGGTTGTCCCGCCGCAGCAAGTGGGTCTATACACTTCTGTATGGCCATATTAATGCACTTTGTAATGTACATTGTGCATTAATTATGAGCCATACAGAAGTTATTCACTTACCTGCTCCGTTGCTAGCGTCCTCATTTACATGGACCCGTCTAATTTCAGCGTCTAATCTCCCGATTAGACGCGCTTGCGCAGTCCGGTTTTCTCCCTTCTGAATGGGGCCGCTCGTGCCGGAGAGCTGCTCCTCGTAGCTCCGCCCCGTCACGTGTGCCGATTCCAGCCAATCAGGAGGCTGGAATCGGCAATGGAACGCACAGAGCCCACGGTGCACCATGGGAGAAGACCTGCGGTCCACCGTGGGTGAAGATCCCGGCGGCCTTCTTCGCAAGGTAAGTAAGAAGTCACCGGAGCGCGGGGATTCGGGTAAGTACTATCCGGTTTTTTTTTTTTTAAACCCCTGCATCGGGTTTGTCTCGCGCCGAACGGGGGGGCTATTGAAAAAAAAAAAACCCGTTTCGGCACGGGACAACCCCTTTAAGGAGATGCATCTCAAATGTTATTGCACTGGGACTTCTGTGTTCAGCAGGACCCCTATTGTGGCCCCAATCTGCTTACTGGACACATGGCTAGGCCTCTAATGGAGGGAACACCCATTGGATTTCAGGACACAACTGAATAAATTCCAGGCCCCATTGTTTGCTTGTAGAGCCCTCAAGGTGCCAAATCGATAGCAACCCCCCTACGTTGACCTCATTTGGAAATCTAGCCAATCCCACTCCCTTAGCCCATTTATCTAGGTGTGTACTGAGCATCCTGGCACAGAGTGTTAAGGGAGCAGAAATGCAGTCCTAAGCTCTTGCTCACAAAAAGATGCGAGTTCGATCCCTGCATGGTTCAGGTAGCCAGCTCAAGGTTGGCGCTGGCCTTCCATCCTTCCGAGGTCTATACAATGAGTATCCAGCTTGGTTGGGGAAACCTAGAAGTCCTATACAAATAACAAGTTGTTGTTTGATTTGCAAGAATTAAAAAAACAACCATCCAGCTTTTACATCATTTAGGCCTCCTTCCCACGAGCGTGACGGGCTCCGCAGCGTAATATTCCGCTGTGAAGCCCGTCACGGCGCCCCCCAGAGCCCCTATACTTACCTGCGGGAGATAGCGTGAAATCGCTTCCCCGCCCACCGCCGCGCGTCACCGCCCGTCACCGCCCACCGCCCTCGCGTCACCAGCCGTGTCACGTGCACGGCCGGCCGTGTCACGTGACGCGGCCGGACCGCGTCATTTGGCGTCATATGACGCTCGGCGGTGGGCGGGAAAGCGTTTTTTCACGCTATCTCCCGCTGGTTACAGCGGGAGATAGCGTGAATGGACGGCTTCCATTGACTGCAATGGAAGCCGTCAGTGCGTACAGCCCGTCCTCACCCGCAGAAAATAGAGCATGCTGCGGGTGAGGACGGGAGAAATCGCGGTGCGTAATTCCGCGGTGGAATTACGCATCGTGAGCATTGTGCTATTAGGTTCAATAGAACCTAATAGCTGCGGGCAACGCAGCGGATTTTCGCCGCGAATTACGCGGCGGAAATCCGTTCGTGGGAAGGAGGCCTTAGGCTCGGTGATCAATTGGGAGAAATGGGACACCGTCCCCAGCCAAAGAAAATCCCTTCCAGGAATTATGCTTGATACAGTGGAGCAGCGCCCCTTCCTCCCTACAAACAAGGTGCAGGACCTACTATTTCAAATCAGGGAGTTGCTGAGACAGAGGTTCTGTTCCATCAGATCAGCTATGTCCCTCCTAGCCAAATTAACCTCTTGTATCCCAGCAGTAGCCTTGGCACAGTCCCACAAGAGGGTAGGTCAGGAAACCATCCTCTTGGTTGGGACAGAAAACAATCCACCCTAGGCAGAAAAAAAGATGATAGGGGATGCGGTGAAACCATCCCTACATTGGTGGCTGTCCACGGTGAACCTGTCAAAGAAGAATGGACATAATTATGTCAATATTTAATTTTTATATTTTTTTTTAAACCATTTTTGAGTCCCAGTAGGGAATTTGATCATGTGTACAATATACTACACTTCTGTATTACAATCGCCTATTAAGTCCTGCCATGAACAGAACTTAATAGGCAACCATACAGAGCAGCCCTGGGAACCTTCATTAGGCCCATCATCTATAGCAGCCCAATGGCAGCAAATGATCACATTGCCTGAGTGGCAACATAGGGGACTGCCTCTGAACAAATTGCCTTTCCACTGCCCCTGGCCGACAAGATCCTACTGCTACCTATCCTTAGACTCTATTGCCTTTGTTAAATTGAACTAAGAAGTCTCTCATCTACATTCATATGTTGTCTGAGCTGTCCGATCAAGAGGTCTGTGCACCTTGAAACACATTATCGTATTTTTTAGACTAAAAGACGCACTCTGGTAATGCCAAAGCCCCCTGATCGCTTCCATAATGATCAGGCACAACACTTTTGCACTGTAACTGATCATTAGAACCACCAATCCCACCTGGAAGTACTTTAATAACTTTGCAGCTCTGGTCTGGCCGTCAAGAAACTCGGATCCTCTGACCCTTCCCGCAGTTTCTGCACTGTGCACTGGACATTCATTGATGGGAGAGGTCAGTGTTCACAGTCTCTGATAGTCAGCAGCCGGGTCAGAGCTATGGAATGAAGGTACAGTACTTCCTCGTGAGGTTGCTGTCCAGTGAGAGGTACAGGAGGCACCATTACTACTGGAACCACTAAGGGGCACTATTACTACTTGGGCATTATTACCACTGGGGGGTACTATTACTTCTGCGGGTTACTATTCCTACTGGGACTACTGGGGACAACTATTACTATTGGGGCCACTGAGAGGGGGCACAATTACTATTGAGGCTGCTACGGCTATACAATTCCACTTGAAACTAAACCCTCCACTTGTAGCTTACCCAGGAAGTTTTAATTAGTATGAAATATTTGTATCCTATTTTCTGTTGTCCAAATATGGGTTCATCTTATAGTCTGAAAAGTACAGTAAAATAAAGGATATACTCCCTTTAATCTTCATAACTGACTCTGCTTCTTTTCTATGTCAAGACTCATCAAATGGGTGCACCAGTCCTCCAGTCCTAGCTTGCAAACGACTCCCCACAAATGGCTTAGATCAGTGTTTCCCAACACCATTCCTCTCAGCAAGTCTTGTTTTTAGGATTTCCATAGTATTGCACAGGTGATGTGATTACTGTCAGTGCTTCACACATTGCCACGGGTGTTTTTCTGTATAGGATATCCTAAAATCATGACCGGATGGGAATCGTGAGGACTGGAGTTTGGAAAACATTGGCTTGGGTGCTGTGGTCATCATTGACTGCAGCATCTAAGTGGTTAAATGGCCATGATAGAAGCTAGCTCTGATCATGGCCATTTTCAGCACATGTAAGCTGTTGAATACAACCTGGCATAGAGCAGACTTCACACCCACGCCAGTTCCATACCCACCCCAAGACTGGATGAGGTTTATACACTCATTGTAAAAAAAATAATGAAGCCTCTAAACGGAGGTGTTGGAATCCAATGAAACTTCATATAGGTTATTATAATGTTGAACTAATTAAGTGATTACAATATCAGATCAAAAGGATCACTTATTGTGGAAAACTAAACACTTGAAGAGAGGCTTTAGTACTTCGTTGGGTTGCATCTAGCTTGCATGCAAGATGTGTTCCATATGGTGTCCTCCGGCATATCTATCCACATTTGCTGTAACTGAGCCTTTAGATCGTGAAAACTCATAGGCTGTCAAAGTTGGTGTCCCAGATGGTCTCATACATGTTCTATTGGCAAGGCCACAAAAGTCTGGCAATGTTGTGGAGACATTCCTGTGACACCCTTGTGTGTGCGGCCGAGCATTATCCTGCTGGAAGCCCTCCAATGAGAGGCAGCACATGTGGCTGCAGGATGTCCTGAACACATCGCCGAGCTGTCATTGTCCCTCGTACCACTACTAGGGGTGTCCGACTGTCGTATGCGATGACCTCCAGATCATCACACCAGCAGTGGGAGCAATGCATCACTGCACAACAAAGGCAGGATTGAGGTGCTCACCCCGAGGTCTCCAGACACGGATTTGACCATTATCCATGCCCAAACTAAACCTGGATCCATCACTGAAAACAACTCTGTTCCACTCTGCAGCGTCCAGTTTTGCCGTTAACAACATCCTTGCAAATAGAAGTTACGGTGGGTGTCGAAGGCAGTATAGTGGGTGCCATGAGACCAAATGTCCTTCAGCCAAGAGCCTGGAAATGGTTCCAACAGAGGGCTTGTAAAAATTGTACCACCTATCTCTGGATGGTGGACAATGAAATAACTGAAGCTGCTCTTGCATGTCGGATGATCAGATGATTTTCTCTACTATCGAGGGCGTTCTGAGCCTTGTCACATTCCAATAATGTTTCCCCTTTAACTGGGCAAAATCTATTCAATTGCATCATAGCTGTCTAGTGGTCAACAAGCTCTACACAAGTGGACAAATAGGTCCACTACACACAAGTAGCTTTTGTGGGCCTTAGGTGGTGACACTGTTCATCTAATCATTTGCATATCTGACATGTAACGGCATGCTGAGTTTTGCAGAAAAATGACAACTTCTAGTTGTTGTTTTTATTGTTTTATGTATTTTTTCTTTAAAAAAAGTGTACATTTTATATGGTCATGAGTGTCTTAAAATGTATTTATTACTTTAGTTTCACCAGGGGACTTTACAAACCCTAAAAAATGTTTGATTTTGGCAACTACACCAAAAATGCAACTTTTTATGCCAGGATTTTGGCAAAATGGATTTAATACATGCAGATATTATTGCACCTTGTCACCACCCGGACACTAGGGGTTTAACAGGGCTAGGATGGAGGAATGCCCCTAGCTCCCGATTGGGTGAATTCAGTAAGGTCCCAGCAGACGCATGTGCAGTGATTTCTGCCTGACCTGGAGGGTTAGGGTTAAGTATTAGTTTTCCTATTAGGTTTACATTATTAGCTGTAAAGGCTTCAGCCTTTACAGGAAAACTAATCCTTAACCCTGAAGGGCAGGCAAAAATCACTACACAAGCTGTCCCTGTCCTCCCTCAGTGGTCAGTGTGGCCACTTTTTTACAGGCGCTGTACCGGCTGTCAGCTGCGTCCCATCGTGCAATTGCCCCACTCACTCACTGTTGGGATCCACTGTCCATGTGCCTCAGCCGCCGCTCCCACACTTGCCGCAGTCCTCTCCCATATCACGACGGCACTTGGAGGATTCTACAGGCCGCCGCTCCAAGCCTCGCCAGTGTCCTCTGGCGCCTGTGCCTCTGCTGCTACTCCCAGCCTCGCTGCTGTCTCGCTGCCATCGCAGAACCGCACTGGCCTGTGTCCTCCAGTGCCTCTGGCTGCTCCCTGCCCCGCCGCTGTCCTCCTGCCCTGTCAGAATTTAGTAACGCTCCTCCCAGCCAAGCATAAGCTGGGGGCGTTACTAAATTGTTTGACAGCTGGTACCTTGTCACCACCCCTAACTTCCGGTGGTGACAAGGTACAATAATACCATTTATACAATGCATTTGGAGAATCTTCAGACCCTTTCACTTTGTTTTTTTACATTTTGCAATGTTGTGACCTTGTGCAAATTCAATAAAAGTATTTCTCCATCATTCCACACTCAATACCCCACAATAGCAAAGTGAAGACAGAATGCTAAAAATCTTTGTAATTTTTTTTTTTTTTTTTTTTAAAGGACAAGCTAACATTTTGCATACATCTGTACTGAGCGCTTAGTTGAAGCACCTTTGGCAGCCATTACAGCTTCCAGTCATCTTGGGTATGATGCCGCAAGGTTTGCACCCAGGAATTTTCTGTTGTTCTTCTTTGCAGAGCCTCTCAAGCTCTGTCAGGTTTGATGGAGGTCATCTGTGGACAGCTATTTTCAGGTCTCCTCAGAGATCTTCAATCTGATTCAAGTCAGGGCTCTGGTTGGGTCACTCAAGGACATTCACGGAATTGTCCCTAAGCCCCTCCTGTGTTGTCTTGGCTGTGTGCTTAGGGTCATTGTCTTGTTGGGAGCTGAACATTGCACTCTGGATTAGGTTTTCATTAAAAAATATCTGTGTACTTTTCTCCATTCGGATTTTCATCAACCCTGACTGGCTTCCCTGTCCAACAACATAATACTGCCACCCAGGGGCAGAACTTTAAGCTTCTGGGCCCTAATGCAAAATCTGTAACAGGGCCCCCAATTATAATGCTTTATTCATAGTACTGGGCTCACTATATGGAGAAAAGATTGCATTATGGGCCCCCTAAGGCTCCGGGGCCCGGGTGCAACTGCATCCTCTATACTTACGCCCCAGCCCAGCTGCCACCACCAAGATTCACTGTAGGGATGACAGGTGATGAGCACTGCCTGGTTTTCTTCAGATATAATTCCTGGAATTCAGGCCAAAAAGTTTCATCTTGGTTTCATCAGACCAGAGAATCTTGTTTCTCACAGTCTAAGAGTCCTATAAGTGCTTTTTGGTAAACTCCAGGCAGCTTTCATGTTTCTCTTCTGGAGAGAGATGACTTTCTGGCTACTATGCTATAAAGGCCAGATTGGTGGAGGCTGTAGTGATGATTCACCTTTGCAAATAACAAGATTTTTTAATATGCAATAAATATTTGTGTGGTTTCTACACTTTTCTCATTTTTCCCATTTAAGTCCCTACAGTATAGGAACCCGGGCTGTTATCTTCTATATTATAAAATTTGCTTCACTGACCCATCAAGGATGAACAAGGGCAGAAAGAGGATAGCGGAGAGAATATTAAATCTCACCCTAGAGATAATCTTCCAGCTTACTGGAGAGGTGAGAGATTCTGATGATGTCACATTACATCATTCTTATCTATGGTAATAACAGATGATGTCACTGGAGAGGTGATGGACTCTGGAAATGTCTGTAGTGATATTTATTACTGTCTCCCCATATACAGGATTATACAGCACGGAAGAAGAACTCTAGTGATGGCTGTCAGACCCCTGTGTGTGATGGATGGGAAAGAACCCTGAGCCCAATCACCATGCCCCCACCTAAGCTCCTGATACAGAAGGACATCAATGCGCAGAAGATTCTAGAAATCACTAACAAGATGATTGAACTGCTGACTGGAGAGGTGACGCTGCAGGGAATGCTGGGACATTATACAGTAACAGCACTGGAGGCTTCTGGGTAATGACTGTATATTGTGTTGTCAGGTTCCTATAAGGTGTCAGGATGTCGCTGTCTATTTCTCCATGGAGGAGTGGGAGTATTTAGAAGGACACAAGGATCTCTACAAGGATGTTGTGATGGAGACCCGCCAGCCGCTCCCATCACCAGGTAATAAATATAGAGAGGCAAAACATTTTATTTTTTTAGTAACCTAGTATGTAAGGCCGAAAAGATATATGTCCATCCAGTTCAGCCTATTACTCCCCTAATATTGATCCAGAGAAATGCAAAAAAACAATGAGGTAAAAGGCAATTGTTCCTATTTATGGGAAACAAATTCCTTCCTGACTCCAATTTGGCAATCAAAATAATCACTGGATCAACAACCCTTTTGAAGTTATTAATGATTAGAACATAAAATATTGTATCGCTCAAGAAAGGCCCAAGCCCCTCTTGAACTCTTTTATCGAATTTGCCATCACCATGTCCTTGGGCAGAGAGTTCCACAGTCTCACTGCTCTTACAGTAAAGAACCCCCTTCTATGTCCATGTAGAAACAGTCTTTCCTCTAGATGTAGAGAATGCACTCTTGTTACTGTCACAATCCTGGGTATAAACAGATCCTGGGAGAGATTTCTGTATTGACCCCTGATATATTTATACATAGTTATTAGGTTGCCCCTCAGCCATCTTTTTTTCTAAATTAAATAATCCCAATTTTTATAATCTCTCTGGGTATTCTAGTCCTTCCATTCTGTTTATTACTTTAGTTGCCCGCCTTTGTATCCGCTCAAGCTCTGATTGGTCCTTTCTGAATACTGGTGCCTAAAACTGTTGACAATATTCCATGTGTGGTCTGACCAGTTATTTGTAAGGGAGGACAATGTTCTCATCATTTGCCCCTAGACCTCTTGTGATGCACCTCATGATCCTATTTGCCTTGGCAGCAGCTGCCTGACACTGGGTTCTCCAGTTAAGTTTACAGTTAACTAAAACCCCCAAGTCCTTTTCCAGGTCAGTGTTACCTAGTCAATACCCATTTAGTGTGTAATTGTAACATGTATTTCCTCTGCCCATGTGCATAACCGTACATTTATCAGTGTTACACCTCATTTGCCACTTTGCTTATACAGATCCTCTTGCAACCGTAAACTGTCCTCTTTCCTGTGTTAATTACTTTACATAGTTACAGATTTATCCTCTGCAATTATTGATATTTTACTGCGCAATCCTTTTACCAGGTCATTAATAAATATATTAAAAAGAAGACGGCCAAAACCGACCCCTGTGGTTCCCCACTAATAACTGTGACCCAATCAGAGTATGTACCATTAATAACTACCCTCTGATTTTTATCATTGAGTCAGTTACTTACTAGTGATGAGCGAGTATACTCGCTAAGGCACATTACTCGAGCAAGTAGTGCCTTAGCCGAGTATCTCCCCGCTCGTCTCTAAAGATACGGGGGGCGGGGGAGAGCAGGGAGGAACGGAGGGGAGAAGATCTCTCTCTCTCCCCCCGCTCCCCGCCGCAACTCACCTGTCACCGAATCTTTAGAGACAAGCTGGGAGATACTCGGCTAAGGCACTACTTGCTCGAGTAATGTGCCTTAGCGAGTATACTCGCTCATCTCTATTACTTACCCATTTGCACACCATCTTTCCCTGACCAAGCATTCTTATTTTATATACTAACCTTTTATGCGGCACAGTACCAAACGCTTTGGAAAAGTCCAGATAGACAATTATCCAATAACTCTCATCGCTCCAGTCTAGAACTTACTTCCTCGTAGAAGCTGATCAGATTGGTTTGACAGGAGCGATCTCTCATAAACTCATGCTGATATGGAGTCATACAGCCATTTTCCTTGAGGTACTTCAGGATGACATCTCTTAGAAACCTTTCAAACATTTTATCCACTATAGAAGTAAGACTTACCAGCCTGTCGTTTCCAGGTTCCCTTTTTGACCCCTTTTTGAATATTGGCACCACATTGGCTATGAGTCAATCCAGTGAAACAGACTCTGTCACTATAGAGTCCTTAAATATAAGAAACAAGGGTATGTCCATCACATTACTCAATTCCCTTAAAACCCTGGGGTGAATGTCATCAGGACCCGGCGATTTGTTAATTTTAATGTTTTTAAGATGGCTCTGCACTTCTTCCTTGGTTAAACTGGTGAAATTTAGTAAAGAGTTTACTTTATCATTCTGCATCTCATCTGACATTTCATTTTCCTCCGTGAATACACTGGAGAAAAAGCTATTTAATAGTATTGCTTTCTCCTCATTACCCTCTACAGATGGGTCTTTTCCCTTCGGCTCGGTGCGGCAGGAGGCTGGAATCGGCACATGTGGCGGGGGCGGAGCTACGCGATGACGCTACAAGGGGGCGGAGCCAGAACGCCGCTGCTGCCGGACCGAGCCGAAGGGAAAAGACCCATCTGCGCAAGCGCGTCTAATCGGGCGATTAGACGCTGAAATTAGACGGCACCATGGCGACGGGGACGCTAGCAACCGAGCAGGTAAGTGAATAACTTCTGTATGGCTCATATTTAATGCACGATGTACATTACAAAGTGCATTAATATGGCCATACAGAAGTGCATAACCCCACTTGCTGCCACGGGACAACCCCTTTAAGTATTAATCTTTTTACAAATTTTATAGTTAAAGTACAAGTTATGTTATTTGAAAATAGTAAAATCAGTTCTTCTTGGCAGATGACGGTAACGGGAGCTCAGAGAGACATCTGATGTCTGCAGATTGTAAAGCAGAAGATTGTGATATTATACAAGTTACCTATGAAGAATCTGCCATTATACCAGATATCCCCTTGGTCTTTCACAGCAAAGATCCATCATCTGATGCTTTTATACAAGTCCCATCTTCTGATTCATCACTAACTGATAAGAATGAAAGTCACAGAAGGGGAGAATATCAAAAAGCTCACACAGTAGAGAAGAAATATTCATGTTCAGAATGTGGGAAATGGTTTTATCATAAATCAAATCTTGTTGGCCATCAGAAAATTCATACAGGGGAGAGGCCATTTTCATGTTCAGAATGTGGGAAATGTTTTGCATATAAATCACATCTTTTTGTACATCACCGAAGTCACACAGGGGAGAAGCCATTTTTATGTACAATATGTGGCCAAGTTTTTTCTGTGAAATCACACCTTAATCGACATCAACGTCGTCACACAGGTTGCAATACATTTTCATGTTCTGAATGTGGGAAATGTTTTACAGATAAAGAAAATCTTGATCAACATCAGAAAATCCACATAGGGGAAAAGCCGCATTCATGTTCAGAATGTGGGAAATGCTTTACTCAGAAATCAACTCTTGTTGCACATCAAAAAATTCACACAGGGGAGCAGCCATTTTCATGTTCAGAATGTGGAAAATGTTTCACATATAAATCACATCTTTTTGTACATCAGAGACGTCACACAGGGGAGAAGCCATTTTCATGTTCAATATGTGACCAAGTTTTTTCTGTGAAATCACATCTTAATCGACATGAACGTCGTCACACAGGTACTAAAACTTTTTCATGTTCTGAATGTGGGAAATGCTTTACAGATAAAGTATATCTTGATCAGCATCAGAAAACTCACACAGGGGAGAGGCCATATTCATGTTCAGAATGTGGAAAATGTTTTCCTCGGCAATCAGGTCTAAATCAACATCTGAGAAGTCATACAGGAGAGAAGCCATTTTTATGTCCAGAATGTGGGAAATGTTTCGCCAGAAAAAAACGTCTTGTTGAACATCAGAGAATTCACACAGGAGAAAAGCCTTTTTTATGTACAGAATGTGGCAAAGGTTTTAGTGCAAGAAAAGATCTTGCTAGACATCTGAGAACTCACACAGGCGAGAAGCCATATTCATGTCTGGAATGTGGGAAATGTTTTACAAGGAAAGGAGGTCTTGTTGAACATCAGAGAATTCATACAGGAGAGCAGCCATTTTCATGTACCTTTTGTGGGAAGCAATTTGAGCAAAACTCAGCTCTAATTGCACATCAAAGAACTCACATAGGAGAATAACTTTTTTTAAATTATTTCAGTGACAAATCACACAAGAATATAAAAAAAAAGTAGTCAATTATGTAGCATTAACCCCTTCCCGCCCCAGGACGTACCGGTACGTCCTGGGAGCCTAATACTTCCCGCAACAGGACGTACCGGTACGTCCTGGGGATAGCGCGAGATCACATATGATCCTGCGCTATCCCACAGCGGGGGGACATCGGAGATGCGCCCCCCGCTGTTAACCCCTTCCCTGCCGCGATCTAAGTAGATCGCGGCAGGGAAAGAGTTCACAGAGGGACCGTGCTCCCTCTGTGTCTCCGGCCGGCACTCGCGATGTCATCGCGAGAGCCCGGCCTGTCACCATGGCAACAGGACGCCAGGCACTGGTGTCCTGTATTGCCTATGCCTATGATCGCTGTATAAGCAATAAGGCATGGCAGAGCAGTAGCTCTGCCATGCCTTATGACAGCGATCATAGGCACAGTGCTGCAAGTCCCTCAGAGGGACTCAAATAGTATTAAAAAAAAAAGAAAAGAAAAATGTAAAAAAAACCCTTTTTCTATGCTTTTTCTAATATTAGCATAAAAAAAGGTAAAAAAAAAATTAAAACCCCACATATTGGGTATTGACACGTCCGTAACGACGTGTACAAAAAGGTGAACACGTTTTTTATTTTGTACGGCAAATAGTGTAACAAAAAACGCTAAAAAACAGAGGCAAAATGCTAATTTCATAAATATAAGAATTTTGGTATCATTTTAACCGTACCGACCCGCAGAAAAAATTTAGTGTGTCATGTATGCTGCATGATTAACGCTGTAAAAAAAAAAATCTATGGCAGAATTGATGCGTTTTCTCTCCCTGTTATCATAAAAAAATAATAAAAGTTTTACCATATAGTCTATGTACCCAAAAGTGGCACCAATAAAAACTACAGCTCGCCACGCAAAAAACAAGCCCTTATATGGCCGCGTCAACGGAAAAATAAAAAAGTTATGGCTTTTGAAAAATGGAGATGGAAAAATACCAAAAATCGCTTGGTCCTCAACGCCAAAATAGGCCGTGGCATTAAGGGGTTAAAGATACTTATAAAACATTTTTGTCCCTTCAATTTAACTGATGTTATTTCAAGAATAAGATATTTCTGTTATTGCAAAAAATTAAAATTGTTAAACTGGTCGATTTACAAACTTGAACTCAAATTTACTGGCATAGAAGAAAAGAGCAAGCAAAAGGAAAAAAGGGGGAGGGAGGAGAGAGATTCTCCAGAGGAGAAAAGTAACAGGCCGGCTCCGGCTGCACACAACAGGGCTGGATTTGCTGGACTCCTGCTAGCAGCAGCATCCGCGCGTACCTGTTCTTTTCGTCTTCAATTCGTACTGCGGATGGTCCGCACAGCTCGCCATTGGACATGCTCAGTACAGATTTTTTTAACTCCTGCTTTTCCAGCGGAATCTGCAACCTTTCCACAATTACATTGCGGAAGAGCCGCATATCAGAAGGCTCCCATTGACTTTAATAGAAGCCATCCACGCAGAAAAATGAAGCATGCTGCGATTTTTTTTTTTTTTTTTCCTCCGCTTGCAGAAACTGCATTTGGTTTCCACAAGTGTGGAGAAAGAATCGAGTTCCTATAGCATGCTATGGGCACTATTTTCTGAGTCACGGTGTGGACTCCGCATTAAATATCCGTCCGCAGGAGCCCTTAATTAGTATGTAGTGTGGAATGTGCATCTAGCCAGGAGCTCCATATTTTTTGCAACTTGCCAGGGCAGTCCCTATGTTGGTATATGACTTTCTCATAAGGAATAATTATATTGATCAGCCTCTTTCAACTTAACAGACAGAGTGGCTCTTCTGCCATCCATTTCATGGCAATAGTTTTGCAGGCCAAAAATAATATTTCTCTGAGAAATATTTGTGTATAACGCAGCGAATGTTCCAAATCAAATAGGCCAAACAGCATAATCTTTAGGTCTAAGTGTATACTCAAAGGTGGAGGTACCTTCACAGCTTAGACAACAATTAAAAATGTACTACTTTTCTTTAAAACAAACAAACAGGGCACCACATGAAGTCCCCTCGGAACCTGGAGGTTACGGGATCTCGATCTGAGACCACCAATAACACAACAAACACACATTTAGATCACATGATTCCCCATCTTGTATTTTACATCTAGAAATATATATAATGATGTACTTAATAATCAGGTAAGTGGATGTATATCTATATTTTAAGGATATATTGCTCAGATCAGCAATTAGGGTAGTATCAACCACCGACACTTTCTTTATTCAATGCGTGTAAAGGTTATACTTATAGGAGTACTGCTGATTAGAAAAAAATAGGAGAAATTCATATGTAGCAGATAATCTACAATTTTGGCCTTCTCGAATAGATTAGCATTCGTTCCAGAATAGTAGAAGAGCTTATTACAGAACTCGAGTGCCTATAGGACAGGTTGAATTTCCTAGCGAGATAACTTTTTCCAATATTAGCAAACGACTTGCAATCACTGTCAATCTGATTTCTTCACTTTAAGATGTTTATTAAATGACATTAGACACATCCCATGTCTTTTTTTTTTCGTGTAGATAGGTGGACAGTGATGATTTTCGGTATGTTTTTACACTTGCCGGATGTTGTTAAATAAACATAAGCTCACTGTGCATTAATTTCTTATCTCAACGCGTTTCACCGCTAGGTATCAGCGGATCAGCAGGAGCCTACTGAGCTTTTGTTTTCTCGATATCTTCTATAGGTAAATACCCACTCAAGAGTTCAGAGAATTGATCTGGATGTTGTATAAACAAGATAAATCTCCCTTGTTACTATCCTATTATGTTATTGAGGATAAGTACCAGTCTCTATTGCATTGTAGAAGACCAGGTCTGCAACAGAGATGGATAACAATATCATTGATGCTGGTCTAATTCACACAATAGTAGTGTAGTATGCGGCGGATTTCATATTATATAGAGGTGCTTTCATATATCAAAAGCCCTTTATGAGGTTTACGTATCGGAAGTATATTGCTTATATAGTCTGTATTCTAGGGTTTTGCTGGAAACTAGTACTCGATAATGATATTAGCAAAATCTATAGTTTCTCAGGATGAAGATAATGTAGATATTTAATTTCTAAGAGGAGCTAGTATACGGCTCTCCTTAGTTTATATACAGCTCATTTTTCTATCGCTAGCCGTCAATACTAAGTGTTACAAGCTTTTCCTAGTGCTGTTGTGGTTATTTCTGCCTCAATCTAGGATAGTAATTGTGATAGAGAGTCAGAAAGATAGAGCCTCTGGCCTTGATGGTAGGTCAGTGCTATGTGTGCTTGGATAATATGTTAAGAAAAGTAGATACGTGGGAATACGGGCACATGGAGTATATTCTTTGCTTTATATTTTATTTATGCTTCATATGGTCAGACAGCAGAGGAAGAACGCGTTTCAGCTTTAAACAGCCTTGTTCCTACGTATCTACTTTTCTTAATCTATGAGAACCCTTGGATAATATGCTCTGCTTTATAAAGGCTTATTGACTCCTCCTTCTGAGGGTATGTCCTTACTTCCTGACCAATAGTACGGAACCAAAACATTCTGACCATACCTGACTCGGTGGAGATATAAGTGACAGACCTATATATCCGTATTTAAAAGTGGCTTAATTATGGATACAAAAGAAGAAAGGTCACCAGTGGCTGCTGATCGGTCTCTAAATACGCCGATCGTCTGTATTTGTCTACGGTAGATAGGACGATTTATCTGTTGCCACGGGGAATAGTCCTTCCCATTTGTGCGTCATCACCCTGTGACGCTGTGCGTCTTGGCGGCCTGATGACGTATTGCTGTGACCGACGTGCATGTCACATGACCGGCGTAAGTGTCACGTGATCATATGACGCGGCCTGTATCAATGATGGGATGCCGAAAAGTGAATCATGTGACTTCTGTATCCAGGCAGGGAGTTGTCGCAGCCATCTTAAATGTGGGCATCCGTATTTCCCATATGTTGAGAGAATTATATGCCTTACATTAGATGTTAGCATTAATACTGTTGATTGTAAATTCGCCATTTTGTAAGATCCATTAATGTAATAAAAAACATGTAATGTCAGTAGAAGAATTTGGTCACTTTATCAATTATGATGCATGTCATAAGATGTTATAAGATTACATTCTGCACTTGGCATGCTTCGTGAGATATATAGTATGTAGAGATGAGCGAACCTACTCGGCCACGCCCCTTTTTCGCCCGAGTACCGCGATTTTTGAGTACTTTTGTACTCGGGCGAAAAGATTCGGGGGGTGAGTGGGAGGTTGCAGCAGGGAGTGGGGGGGAGAGGGAGAGAGAGGGGGATCCCCCCTGTTCCCCGCTGCTACCCCCCGCGCTGCCACGCCGCCCCCCGGCACCCCCGAATCTTTTCACCCGCGGTGCTCGATGAGTAATTACTCGAAACGAGTACGTTCGCTCATCTCTAATAGTATGGTTAGAGTATTATACACTTAGTTGTTAAATTATAAGACCTTTCATATCTTCACTTTCTCTATTAGCATTGATTCTGTTAGTTGCCAAATACTATCATGTCTTCAAGAGGTATATACCCTCGATAATATTCTTAATGAGACAGATGCTAATAGCAATTCATGTCCACTATTATTGGTTGTATATTCTATAGATTCCTATATAGCATGGGGAAAAAAACCCTTTGAGTTCTCAATAGACAAATACTAAATAGGAATTTATGTCCTTATA
This sequence comes from Eleutherodactylus coqui, assembly GCF_035609145.1. Classification (NCBI taxonomy): domain Eukaryota; kingdom Metazoa; phylum Chordata; class Amphibia; order Anura; family Eleutherodactylidae; genus Eleutherodactylus; species Eleutherodactylus coqui. The sequence continues at coordinate 41,176,555 of NC_089841.1, forward strand.
AACGAGTTTCTGGTCCGTAGATTCTTTATCTCTGCAATATTTCACAGGAAGCAGTTGAATATCAGTTGTTCGTTCAAACCTTTTGGTTGAACCGTGTCCATCCTAAAAATCCATCCCGCTTCTTTTTGTAAGAGGAATGTATCAATATCTCCTCCTCTTAGGTCTTTCCTTACAAATTCTATTCCCTGAAATTTCAGACAGTCAGTATTGCCCTCATGCATTTCACAGACGTAATTTGCTATTGGCGTGCTCTCCTTCCTCCTGATGTTACCAATATGGCCCAAGATTCTTCTCCTAAATTCTTGTGTAGTTTTTCCTATGTATTCCTCATTTGGTAAGTCTTGCCAGTGACACTAGAGGAAAATGAATCGCTTTTTAGGACATAAGTACAGGCGGTACAATTAGAGCAGGGGAAGGTGCCGTCAGGTATATTCCTAGACAACCAGTTACCAGGTTGCTTTTTCTGATCCAGGTGGCTTCTGATAAGGTGGTCCCTAATACTCCGTCCTCTTCTATACGTGATTCGTGCAGTTTCTGGAATTACAGCTTTCAAATCTTTGTCATTGGATAGGATGTCCCAATATCTATTCAGGATCTCCTTCATCTCCTTGTGCGCTGTCATATGTACCCAAAACTCTGATGATGGAAGGTTCTTCACGTTTTTTTGGGATCAACAGTTGTGCTCTATTTTGGTTACGAGCGTATTGGTATGAATTGTCTAGAAGCTCTAATAGGTATTTTCTCTGTTGAAACCGATATTGTAGTTTCTTACTTTCCAAATCGAAAGTGGAAATCTCTGAGCAATTTCTCCTAACACGTAAATATTGCCCCTTGGGAATGCCTTTTTTTAGGTTATAGGGGTGGAAACTATCCCATTTGAGCAGGTTATTGGTCGCCGTAGGTTTACGATATAGGTTTGAAGAGATGGAACCATCTTGTTTTATTTCGATCATCACGTTTAGGAATTCAATAGATACGTCATTTATTGCTGATGTAAATTTTAGGTTGAGCTCATTATTATTCAGGAAACTTACAAATTGTTGAAACTGAATTATGTTACCTGTCCAGAGAAGTAGAATGTCATCAATCATGCCCAGAATAGGATATATTGTGACCATTGATTATTGTCTTATGAGAAAGCGACCTTTTCCTCCCACCAGCCCAGGTACATATTCGCATACGATGGGGCACATGGAGTCCCCATCGCAGTACCCCTGAGCTGGTGGAAGTACTTTGAGTCAAAGATAAAGAAGTTGTGAGTAAGAATAAACCTCAACAGTGAGAGGACAAAATCAGTATGTGCGGACATGTATGAGCCTCTTTGTGACAGAAAATACTTTGCCGCATTGATACTACCCTGGTGTGGGATGGAACTCTATAAAGCTTCCACATCCAGGGTGGCAATCAGGGTACCAGGTTCATCAGAGATGTTCTGCATCTTTCGAAGCAAGTCCATGGTATCCCTTGTGAAAGAGGGCAAAGAAGACACAAAAGGTCTTAAAATCTTGTCAACATATTGGCTAGGATTTTGAGTTAGATTATTATTTCCTGGAACTTATATTTTAAATTTGGAACTTTTATATTTTAAACTGGATTTCCTTAAGCCAGTATATTGACCACTTTAGTAGAATTTTTGTTTTCAAGATATCTATTAGTAACCATCCATTATAGAAATAGTGCTACATGGGACCTAGTCATCTGGGAAGTACTCTGTAATATGCGTGGCATTTCATCATTATAGCCACAAGGGTACTTGACCCAGCTATTTGAAGACTTTATTCAGGTCCTCAGTACTGCTAATTTCTATATATTAGAAACTTTTTTCGAACGTATGTTAGATTCACAAATAAAGAATTTTAGATTTTAATTTCAATGATGGTTATATTTTAGAGATTCAGAATCCTTACAGTGAAACTTTGAAGTCAAGATACTTGTAATTTTTAACATAATTGGGTAAACGTGACAAGCACATTATTGTCATATGTGTCCCCTAGTTCAGAAATACCTAATCAGATCCAATATTAACAATCTGATAGTGTTTGTAATGAGGGCAGAGTGGGGTTATTCCATAGGGGAAGGTCTGCTACAGTATCCGTAAAGTATTGAACTTTCTTTGCAATTTGACATATAGCTAAAGCTAATTTGTGCATAGGATATATATTAGAGGACTTAGTGTACTCCGTGCGTTCTAAGTAACTTAAGAGTCCCCTACATGCTACCATCTCTGCTAGAAACTCTGTAATTGGCAGTGCAGGAACCATGCTTGTAAGTTCTGTAATTGGCCCGCCAGGCAGTATAATTGGTAGTCCAACAGTTCCATTCCAGCTTGATTTTTGGGCCTTTGTAATTGTGAGCGTTAATTGAGAGCGAGATTTGCCCCATATACATATAGAAAGATCAATAATTGGATTCCGAGCTATGAATAGGATACCGGATTTTTGCTAGAGAACTGGGAAAAGGAGGTTATATGTTTTAAGGCTTGTGGAAAGGATTGTTTAGGGTTTTGCAGGAATAGGATCATGTCATCAGCATATAGCCCTAGCACACTTTCTCTACCCAGCAGATACCCGGGAGCACATTGCAATCTGATGGCCAATGCTTCTATGGCTATAGCGAATAAGGCAGGAGACAAAGGACAGCCCTGCCGAGTACCACGTGACATGAAAAACAGTTTGACAGAATACCATTAATAATAATGTTTGCTTTTGGGAATTTTGTATATAATTTGAATCCACTTTGGGGACCGAACCCAAAACGGATAAGACAGGCCTCTAAGAAAGTCCACTCCAGTGAATTAAAAGTTTTTATGGTATCCAGTGAGGCCAGCGCCCAAGGCATATTATGTGATTTGCCCAATTGAAAATTTGTTTGAACTCAACGATATTTATTGTTGTGGATTTACTGGGCATTAAGACTGTTTGGTCAGGGTGAATAATGGAGAGAATAGCAGGATTCAATCTGGTGGCTAGTACTTTGGTTAGAATTTTGTAGTCAACATTAACCAATGACATTGGTCGATATGAGTCACAACTAGAGATGAGCGAACACCAAAATGTTCGGGTGTTCGTTATTCGTAACGAACTTCCCGTGATGCTCGAGGGTTCGTTTCGAACAACGAACCCCATTGAAGTCAATGGGCGACCAGAACATTTTTGTATTTCGCCGATGCTCGCTAAGGTTTTCATGTGTGAAAATCTAGGCAATTCAGGAAAGTGATGGGAATGACACAGTGACGGATAGGGCAGGCGAGGGGCTACATGTTGGGCTGCATCCTAAGTTCACAGGTCCCACTATTAAGCCACAATAGCGGCAAGAGTGGGCCCCCCCCCTCCCAACAACTTTTACTTCTGAAAAGCGCTCATTAGCATGGCATACCTTTGCTAAGCACCACACTACCTCCAACAAAGCACAATCACTGCCTGCATGACACTCCACTGACACTTCTCCTGGGTTACATGCTGACCAACCGCCCCCCCTCCCCCCCACAGCGCACACCAAAGTGTCCCTGGGCAGCCTTCAGCTGCCCTCATGCCACAACACGCTCATGTCTATTTAGAATTGCGTCTGCCATGACGAGGGACCGCAGGCACACACTGCAGAGGTTGGCACGGCTAGGCAGCGACCCTCTTTAAAAGTGGCGGAGCGATAGCCCACAATGCTGTACAGAAGCAATGAGAAATAGAATCCTGTGCCACCGCCATCAGGAGCTGCACACGTGGGCATAGCAATGGGGAACCTATGTGCCACACACTATTCATTCTGTCAAGGTGTCTGCATGCCCCAGTCAGACCGGGCTTTTTAATTCATAGACACAGGCAGGTACAACTCCCTATTGTGAAGTCCCTGTCGACCCACAGCATGGGTGGCTCCCTGGAACCCACCGGCGGTACACAGAAATATCCCATTGCATTGCCCAACACAGCTGAGGTAGTAATGTCGTGCTTAATGCAGGTGGGCTTCGGCCCACACTGCATGCCCCAGTCTGACTGGGGTTCTTTATAAGTGTACAGATGTAGTAAAAACTCCGTGTGCACCTACAGCATGGGTGGGTGCCAGGAAGCCACCGGCGGTACATAGAAATATCCCATTGCATTGCCCAACACAGCTGAGGTAGTAATGTTGTGCTTAACCCTTTCCAATCCAATTTGTATATGGTTTTCCTAGGGGGCTTACTCTTTTTCTGCTGTTATACAACGGCGCTATATGCTGGCTAAAGCCAGTACTGCATGAGCTGACACGTAGGATAGGCTCCGACAGCAGAGAGGCTGGCAATATACAGTAAGAGAACCCCGACGGACGTCTACCAACAACGGAGCTGTACAGCCTTAAACCCTAATGTCTTCACAGGTCACACAGTGGACTGGAAAGGGTTAATGCAGGTGGGTTTCGGCCCACACTGCATGCCCCAGTCAGACTGGGGTTCTTTACAAGTGGACACATGTAGGTTTAACTCCCTGTGGACCCACTGCCTGGGTGGGTGCCAGGAAGCCACCGGCGGTACATAGAAATATCCCATTGCATTGCCCAACACAGTTGAGGTAGTAATGTCGTGCGTAATACAGGTGGGCTTCGGCCCACACTGCATGCCCCAGTCAGACGGGTTCTTTAGAAGTGTACAGATGTATTAAAAACTCAGTGTGCACCTACAGCATGGGTGGCTCCCTGGAACCCACCGGCGGTACACAAAAATATCCCATTGCATTGCCCAACACAGCTGAGGTAGTAATGTCGTGCGTAATACAGGTGGGCTTCGGCCCACACTGCATGCCCCAGTCAGACTGGGGTTCTTTACAAGTGGACACATGTAGGTTTAACTCCCTGTGGACCCACTGCCTGGGTGGGTGCCAGGAAGCCACCGGCGGTACATAGAAATATCCCATTGCATTGCCCAACACAGCTGAGGTAACGTCAGCTGTAATGCAGGTGGGCTAAAAATTAATTTGATTACACTGTAGGCGAGGGCCCACAAAAATTGCTGTATCAACAGTACTAATGTACATCCCAAAAATTGGCCATGGCCTGCCAAGAGGGCAGGTGAAACCCATTAATCGCTTTGGTTAATGTGGCTTAAGTGGTAACTAGGCCTGGAGGCAGCCCAGTGTAACGAAAAATTGGTTCAAGTTAAAGTTCCAATGCTTTTAAGCGCATTGAAACTTATAAAAATTGTTCTGAAAAATTATTTGAGTGAGCCTTGTGGCCCTAAGAAAAATTGCCCGTTCAGCGTGATTACGTGAGGTTTCAGGAGGAGGAGCAGGAGGAGGAGGAGGAGGAATATTAGACACAGATTGATGAAGCAGAAATGTCCCCGTTTTGGATGGTGAGAGAGAACGTAGCTTCCATCCGCGGGTGCAGCCTACGTATTGCTTACGTATCGCTGCTGTCCGCTGGTGGAGAACAGAAGTCTGGGGAAATCCAGCCTTTGTTCATCTTGATGAGTGTTAGCCTGTCGGCACTGTCGGTTGACAAGCGGCTACGCTTATCTGTGATGATTCCCCCAGCCGCACTAAACACCCTTTCCGACAAGACGCTAGCCGCAGGACAAGCAAGCACCTCAAGGGCATACAGGGCTAGTTCAGGCCACGTGTCCAGCTTCGACACCCAGTAGTTGTAGGGGGCAGAGGCGTCACCAAGGATGGTCGTGCGATCCGCTACGTACTCCCTCACCATCCTTTTGCAGTGCTCCCGCCGACTCAGCCGTGACTGGGGAGCGGTGACACAGTCTTGGTGGGGAGCCATAAAGCTGGCCAGGCCCTTAAAGACTGTTGCACTGCCTGGGATGTACATGCTGCTCGATCTACGCACATCCCCTGCAACATGGCCCTCGGAACTGCGCCTTCTGCCACTAGCGCTGTCGGCTGGGAATTTTACCATCAGCTTGTCCGCAAGGGTCCTGTGGTATAGCAACACTCTCGAACCCCTTTCCTCTTCGGGAATCAGAGTGGGCAGGTTCTCCTTATACCGTGGATCGAGCAGTGTGTACACCCAGTAATCCGTAGTGGCCAGAATGCGTGCAACGCGAGGGTCACGAGAAAGGCATCCTAACATGAAGTCAGCCATGTGTGCCAGGGTACCTGTACGCAACACATGGCTGTCTTCACTAGGAAGATCACTTTCAGGATCCTCCTCCTCCTCCTCCTCCTCCTCAGGCCATACACGCTGAAAGGATGACAGGCAATCAGCCGGTGTACCGTCAGCAGCGGGCCAAGCTGTCTCTTCCCCCTCCTCCTCATCCTCCTCATGCTCCTCCTCCTCCTGTACGCGCTGAGAAATAGACAGGAGGGTGCCCTGACTATCCAGCGGCATACTGTCTTCCACCGCCCCCGTTTCCGAGCGCAAAGCAGCTGCCTTTATGGTTTGCAGGGAATTTCTCAAGATGCATAGCAGAGGAATGGTGACGCTAATGATTGTAGCATCGCCGCTCACCACCTGGGTAGACTCCTCAAAATTACCAAGGACATGGCAGATGTCTGCCAACCAGGCCCACTCTTCTGAAAGGAATTGAGGAGGCTGACTCCCACTGCGCCGCCCATGTTGGAGTTGGTATTCGACTATAGCTCTACGCTGTTCATAGAGCCTGGCCAACATGTGGAGCGTAGAGTTCCACCGTGTGGGCACGTCGCACAGCAGTCGGTGCACTGGCAGCTTAAAGTGATGTTGCAGGGTGCGCAGGGTGGCAGCGTCCGTGTGGGACTTGCGGAAATGTGCGCAGAGCCGGCGCGCCTTTACGAGCAGGTCTGACAAGCGTGGGTAGCTTTTCAGAAAGCGCTGAACCACCAAATTAAAGACGTGGGCCAGGCATGGCACGTGCGTGAGGCTGCCGAGCTGCAGAGCCGCCACCAGGTTACGGCCGTTGTCACACACGACCATGCCCGGTTGGAGGCTCAGCGGCGCAAGCCAGCGGTCGGTCTGCTGTGTCAGACCCTGCAGCAGTTCGTGGGCCGTGTGCCTCTTATCGCCTAAGCTGAGTAGTTTCAGCACGGCCTGCTGACGCTTGCCCACCGCTGTGCTGCCACACCGCGCGACACCGACTGCTGGCGACATGCTGCTGCTAACACATCTTGATTGTGAGACAGAGGAGGAGGAGGAGGAGGGTGCTTTAGTGGAGGAAGCATACACCTCCGCAGATACCAGCACCGAGCTGGGGCCCGCAATTCTGGGGGTGGGTAGGACGTGAGCGGTCCCAGGCTCTGACTCTGTCCCAGCCTCCACTAAATTCACCCAATGTGCCGTCAGGGAGATGTAGTGGCCCTGCCCGCCTGTGCTTGTCCACGTGTCCGTAGTTAAGTGGACCGTGGCAGTAACCGCGTTGGTGAGGGCGCGCACAATGTTGCGGGAGACGTGGTCGTGCAGGGCTGGGACGGCACATCGGGAAAAGTAGTGGCGACTGGGAACTGAGTAGCGCGGGGCCGCCGCCTCCATGATACTTTTGAAGGACTCCGTTTCCACAACCCTATACGGCAGCATCTCAAGGCTGATGAATTTTGCGATGCGGACGGTTAACGTTTGAGCGTGCGGGTGCGTGGCGGCGTACTTGCGCTTGCGCTCGAACACTTGCGCAAGCGACGGCTGAACGGTGCGCTGAACTACACTGCTGGATGGGGCCGAGGACAGCGGAGATGAGGGTGTGGGTGCAGGCCATGAGGCGGTAGTGCCTGTGTCCTGAGAGGGGGGTTGCATCTCAGTGGCAGGTTGGGGCACAGGGGGAGAGGCAGGGGTGCAAACCGGAGGCGGTGAACGGCCTTTGTCCCACCTTGCGGGGTGCTTGGCCATCATATGTCTGCGCATGGTGGTGGTGGTGAGGCTGTTGGTGTTGGCTCCCCGGCTGAGCTTTGCGCGACAAAGGTTGCACACCACTGTTCGTCGGTCGTCAGGCGTCTCTGTGAAAAACTGCCAGACCTTAGAGCACCTCGGCCTCCGCAGGGTGGCATGGCGCGAGGGGGCGCTTTGGGAAACACTTGGTGGATTATTCGGTCTGGCCCTGCCTCTACCCCTGGCCCTGGACACCGCACTGCCTCTTGCAACCTGCCCTGCTGATGCCCTTGACTCCCCCTCTGAAGACCTGTCCTCCTGAGTAAGCGTTGCACACCAGGTGGGGTCAGTCACCTCATCGTCCTGCTGCTCTTCCTCCGAATCCTCTGTGCGCTGCTCCCTGGGACTTACTGCCCTTACTACTACCTCACTGCAAGACAACTGTGTCTGATCGTCATCGTCCTCCTGACCCACAGAAAGTTGTTGAGACAGTTGGCGGAAGTCCCCAGCCTCTTCCCCCGGACCCCGGGAACTTTCGAATGGTTGGGCATCAGTGACGATAAACTCCTCTGGTGGGAGAGGAACCGCTGCTGCCCAATCTAAGCAGGGGCCCGAGAACAGTTCCTGGGAGTGCTCCCGCTCCTGAGCAGGTGTTATTGTAGTGGAGTGAGGAGGCTGGGAGGAAGGAGGAGCAGCAGACAGAGGATTCGGATTGGCAGCAGTGGACGGCGCAGAACTGCGGGTAGACGATAGGTTGCTCGAAGCACTTTCTGCCATCCAGGACAGGACCTGCTCACACTGCTCATTTTCTAATAACCGTCTCCCGCGTGGACCCATTAATTGGGCGATGAATGTGGGGACGCCAGAAACGTGCCTCTCTCCTAATCGCGCAGCAGTCGGCTGCGACACACCTGGATCAGGAGCTTGGCCTGTGCCCACACCCTGACTTGGCCCTCCGCGTCCTCGGCCGCGTCCACGTCCTCTAGGCCTACCCCTACCCCTCAGCATGCTGTATTACCAGTGATTTGATTTCACAGGCAGGAAATAAATTGGCGCAAGACTGCAGGCCAAATATAATTTTTGCCCTTTTTGGAAAACGAAAGGCCCCACTGCCTCTAGTGAATGAATTATCTAAGTTTAATAACTGTGCTGTGTCCCTGCTTATGTGTCACAGAACGTGAGGGTAGCAGAGTTATTATAACTCTGGCAGAGCAGGTATTTTTTTCCCAATTAAGGAAAGCAAATGGCGAAGCCAGCAGTAAAGCGTAGCTGGGTGCGTATGATTTAGCAATGTTTTTCACGCAGCTCACACGTCTCCACAGGCGTAAGGACGGACAGAGGCTGGACAAATAGATTTGTTTTCAGTTTTTTCCCACCAACAGGCAGCACTGCGTATATTCAATGAACATGAGAAGTTTAATAACTGTGCTGTGTCCCTGCTTATGTGTCACAGAACGTGAGGGTAGCAGAGTTATTATAACTCTGGCAGAGCAGGTATTTTTTTCCCAATTAAAGGAGATGTCCCGAGGCAGCAAGTGGGTCTATACACTTCTGTATGGCCATAATAATGCACTTTGTAATATACATTGTGCATTAATTATGAGCCATACAGAAGTTATAAAAAGTTTTTTACTTACCTGCTCCGTTGCTGGCGTCCTCGTCTCCATGGTGCCGACTAATTTTCGCCCTCCGATGGCCAAATTAGCCGCGCTTGCGCAGTCCGGGTCTTCTCCTCTTCTCTATGGGGCTCCGTGTAGCTCCGTGTAGCTCCGCCCCGTCACGTGCCGATTCCAGCCAATCAGGAGGCTGGAATCGGCAATGGACCGCACAGAAGCCCTGCGGTCCATGAAGATAGAGGATCCCGGCGGCCATCTTCAGCAGGTGAGTATGAAGACGCCGGACCGCCGGGATTCAGGTAAGCGCTGTGCGGGTGGTTTTTTTAACCCCTGCATCGGGGTTGTCTCGCGCCGAACGGGGGGGGGGGGGTTTAAAAAAAAAAAAACCCGTTTCGGCGCGGGACATCTCCTTTAAGGAAAGCAAATGGCGAAGCCAGCTGTAAAGCGTAGCTGGGTGCGTATGATTTAGCAATGTTTTTCACGCAGCTCACACGTCTCCACAGGCGTAAGGACGGACAGAGGCTGGACAAATAGATTTGTTTTCAGTTTTTTCCCACCAACAGGCAGCACTGCGTATATTCAATGAACATGAGAAGTTTAATAACTGTGCTGTGTCCCTGCTTATGTGTCACAGAACGTGAGGGTAGCAGAGTTATTATAACTCTGGCAGAGCAGGTATTTTTTTCCCAATTAAGGAAAGCAAATGGCGAAGCCAGCAGTAAAGCGTAGCTGGGTGCGTCTGATTTAGCACTGTTCTTCACGCAGCTCACACGTGTCCACCGCCCGTAAGGACGGACAGAGGCTGGACAAATAGATTTGTTTTCAGTTTTTTCCCACCAACAGGCAGCACTGCGTATATTCAATGAACATGAGAAGTTTAATAACTGTGCTGTGTCCCTGCTTATGTGTCACAGAATGTGAGGGTAGCAGAGTTATTATAACTCTGGCAGAGCAGGTATTTTTTTCCCAATTAAGGAAAGCAAATGGCGAAGCCAGCAGTAAAGCGTAGCTGGGTGCGTCTGATTTAGCAATGTTTTTCACGCAGCTCACACGTGTCCACCGCCCTTAGGACGGACAGAGGCTGGACAAATAGATTTGTTTTCAGTTTTTTCCCACCAACAGGCAGCACTGCGTATATTCTATGAATAATAACTGTGTTGTGGCCCTGCCTATACAATTCTTTCCCTGCAGTATCAATGGAGGGTGGAATGCTCTGCAGAGGCGATTTTGAGAAGCCCAAAAAAAATGCAGCACAGCTAACAGCAGCCTGGACAGTACTGCACACGGATAAATATGGCCCTAGAAAGGACCGTTGAGGTTCTTGAAGGCTACACTCACTCCTAACACTCTCCCTGCCTATGCAGCACTTCTGTCCCTAATGCCAGGTGCAACGGTCTGCAGAGGCGATTTTGAGGAAAAAAAAAATCCCACTGCTAACAGCAGCCAACACACAGCTATCAGTGGCCCTAATAAGGACCTTTGGGGGGTCTTGAAGCCTACACTAACTACCAATTCTTTCCCTACAGCAGCTCCGGTATAAACAGCACTGTCCCTCATCTAACTCACACCGCATCTGAGGCGAGCCGCGGGAGGGGCCGACTTTTATATTAGGCGAACACCTGATCTCGCCAGCCACTCACAGCAGGGGGGTGGTATAGGGCTTAAACGTTGCAGGGGGAAGTTGTAATGCCTTCCCTGTCTTTCAATTGGCCAGAAAAGCGCGCTAACGTCTCAGGGAAGGAAGTGAAAGTAACCAGAACACCGCATGGTGTTCGTTACGAATAACGAACATCCCGAACACCCTAATATTCGCACGAATATCAAGCTCGGACGAACGCGTTCGCTCATCTCTAGTCACAACTAGTGAGGTCTTTACCAGGTTTTGCTAGGACAACGATAGCGGCATCATATAAGAAAGAGGGGAAACAACCCTCCAAGAGGGCCTACTGAAATGTGTCATGTACCATATTTCCCCGAAAATAGATCCTAGCCCAATAGTAAGACCTATTGAGTTTTCGGGGGAGGCTTGAAATATGCCACCCTGTCTGTGGCATCTCGATGGTCTCCGGCGGCGCTGCGGTAAACTGAGTCCTCCTCGTTTCACAGCTGAGCTTCTGCTGGTGACGGGACTTTAAATACCCTGCCTTCAGCTTTGAATACCCTGCCTTCAGCAAAGCAAGCGCAGTGATTGACTAATCTAGCGTCAGCAGCCAATTACAACCAGCGCTCAATGAGCTAATCACAGCCGGCGCTCGATTAGCCATTATCACTGAATGGCTCGATTAGCCATTATCACTGAATGGCTCGATGAGCCATTATCACTGAATGGCTCGATTAGCCATTATCACTGAATGGGTGTGATTGGCTGCTGGCGCTCGATTAGCCAATCACAGCACTCGTTTTCCTGGGGTATTCAAAGCCCCCTCACCAGCAGAAGCTCAGCTGTGAGACAAGGAGGACACAGTTTACCGCAGCGCCACCGCCTAAGACCATCGGGACGCTGCGGACCAGGTGAGTCTAAGGCCACCCTGAAAATAAGACACTGCCCTTTTTGGGGCAAAAAATAATATAGGACAGTGTCTTATTTTCGTGGAAACACGGTAGCAAAGGGCAGAGCTGTTCTTTATACTTTTGATATATCAGAAATTTATGCGGTCCATGGGACTTTTTTAATGCCATATCTGAAATAGGGGGCATCTAGAAAAGCTACTTCATCTATAGACAAAGTTGGAAATGGGAGGTCTTCTAAATAAGCAAGGCTATCAGATAGCGTTTTAGTATTTGAGGAATTATATAGTTGGCATAATACTCCCTGAAACGGGTGGTTATAGCCTGGGCTTCCGTGATTTCTTGGCCTTGTGAATCTTTGATTTTGAGCACAGAATTAGAATGACTATCCTATTTAATTAGGTTAGCTAGCAGGTGGCTAGATTGGTTATCCATTTCAAATTAGTACTGTTTTGTAAAGAATAATTTGTGTTTCGTTTTAACATGAATTTGATGTTTATGGAGGCCCAGACAGACAGCTTATTTTGTTAGCATCATTGGGGTTGGAAATATAGAGCTGCTCAGCTTCCGTCACCTGAGACTCTAATAGTAGATCTACTTGGGAGGTAGACCTTTTAATAAAGGAAATCGTGGATCTGAGACATTTTCTAAGATAAGCCTTAAAGGGGTTGTCCCGCGGCAGCAAGTGGGTCTATAGACTTCTGTATGGCCATATTAATGCACTTTGTAATGTACATTGTGCATTAATTATGAGCCATACAGAAGTTATAAGAAGTTTTTCACTTACCTGTTCCGTTGCTAGCGTCCTGGTTTCCATGGAGCCGACTAATTTTCGGCGTCTAATGGCCAAATTAGCCGCGCTTGCGCAGTCCGGGTCTTCTTGTTTTCTGAATGGGGCCGCTCGTGCAGGATGCCGGCTCCTGGTAGCTCCGCCCCGTCACGTGCCGATTCCAGCCAATCAGGAGGCTGGAATCGGCAATGGACCGCACAGAAGCCCTGCGGTCCACCGAGAGAGAAGATCCCGGCGGCCATCTTCAACCGGTAAGCAAGAAGTCACCGGAGCGCGGGAATTCAGGTAAGCGCTGTGCGTTTTTTTTTTTTAAGTCCCTGCATCGGGGTTGTCTCGCGCCGAACGGGGGGGGGGGGGGGTTGAAAAAAAAAAACCTGTTTCGGCGCGGGACAACCCCTTTAAGGAAGTCCAATTTCAGGGAATATTGAGTGTTGTATTTGGATGAACTGAGAGGTCTGATCAGGTATCCAATCATTGCGGCCGAATTAATTTAAGCCAGAGGTGGTGAGGCTTCCAGGTATGGAGCATTACCCTCTCTGGGAACTGTAAATGTTGTAGTATAGGGGGATGGTCGGAGATACCACGGGGATGGTGGGTAATGGAAGACACATAGATAGCAAGTTTAGGTGTGCTGAATATATAGTCAATACGCGATAAGGATCCTTAACCTGGAGAGTGTATACCATCAATTAGCTGTCCTAAATGGGAGTCAATCGTCTCAATGATATATGGATTTATACAGAATCTATCCATGTCGGGGTCCATGACCTGGTTAAACTCCCCCATGCATAGAACCTCTGCCAGGGGATACTGGTGTGCAAAGGTGTTGGCTACCTGCATTATGTGAGCATTAGGGTTTATTCCCACGAGCATATATCGGAGGACAATGTACGGCTACAAACTGACCTAGATAAGCTGGGGGCTTGGGCAGAAAAATGGCAAATGAAGTTCAATGTTGATAAATGTAAGGTTATGGACATGGGCAGGAGAAACGGATGTCAGCAATATACACTAAATGGGGTACTGCTAGGGGAAAGTGATATGGAAAAAGACCTGGGGGTACTAGTGGACTGTAGATTAAACTGGAGTAACCAATGCCAGTCAGCTGCTGCAAAAGCTAATAAAGTCTTGGCGTGCATTAAAAGAGGTATAGGGGCGAAGGACGAGAACATTATGCTCCCAGTATATAAGGCACTTGTCAGGCCTCACATGGAATACTGCGTACAGTTCTGGTCACCGGTGCTCAGGAAAGATGTTACAGTGCTGGAGGGGGTTCAAAGAAGGGCAACTAAACTAATACATGGAATGAAGGGACTGGAATACCCAGAGAGGCTATCAAAATTGGGATTATTTACCCTGGAAAAAAGACGGCTAAGGGGTGATCAAATAACTATGTATAAATACATGAGGGGACGATACAAGGATCTCTCCCAGGATCTGTTTATACCCAGGACTACGACTAACAAGAGGGCATCCTCTACGTCTAGAAGAAAGCAGGTTTCATCACCAACATAGAAAGGGGTTCTTTACTGTAAGAGCAGTTAGACTGTGGATCTCTCTGCCTGAGGACGTAGTGATGGCAAAATCCATAGAGGAGTTTAAAAGGGGACTTGATGTCTTTCTAGAAGGGAAGGATATTACAAGATATAAATCCTAGGTAATTGTAAATCCAGGTATACAGGCAGGTAGGAACTATTAGGGGTTGATCCAGGGATTAGTCTGGTTGGCATTAGGGAGTCGGGAAGGAATTTTCCCCCAAATGGGCTAATTTTCTCCTGCCTTTTGGGGTTTTTGCCTTCCTCTGGATCAACAACATAGGAGGATAAACAGGCTGAACTAGATGGACATTGTCTTCATTAGGCCTTACATACTATGTTACTATATCAGCCGCCGTTTTCACATCCGGCCAATATACACTACCATCTGATGCATTGCATTCCAATGCATCAGATTGCAGGCGTATTCCCGCGGCGTAAAAGCGCCAGGCCGGCCAATATAGCATCGGGTGCTTTTACGCGGGGCAGAAAAGATAGTTATGCAACTATCTTTCTGCCGGGAATACGTCTGCTGCTGTATAGACTTCTATGGGAGCCAATGACAGTGGCCGGATAAGGGAGGTGGGAGTTGAGCAGTGTGACTGCTAAACTCCCTCCCCCTTCTCTCCTCTGGCTGTTTGTAATGGGAGATAGTGGGACAGGGTGGAGCTAAGCTGCGGACAAGGGGAGGAGCTGGAGTTTAGTCAGGTATGCCAGTATGTCAGGAGGCAGTAAGTACATACCATTACAGCTTTGAAGAGCATAATGTGAATGGTATCATAATGTTAGAATATGTATGTATGCCAGTGTGCATAAACTATTAATATGACATCATTTAAATCACAACTGCTCATAAGGCCCATTTACACACAAAGACAATTGTTTGAAAGATTGACAGTTTTAGCGATTCTTTTACATATACTGCTAATGGACGCTAATGTTTATTAGCAGTTTATTACCTTCATTTGTGTAAATGAGCCTCCAGCAGCTGTATGCAAATCCCAGCATGTGGTCTGGATCTTGCACTCAGCTTTATTGCCTTTGCACAGGCTGCTCGCGTGGAGAACGCAGCGTGTGGTCCCTGCTATCTCTCTCTGGCTGAACGATAGATTTTAAGCTCACCTAAAATTCATTGTTAAGCTGAAGAGTGAAATATGGAAGCGTTTACACGCAACAATTATTGCTCAAAAGCCATTGTTTGAAAGAATTTTGAGCGATAATTGTTGCGTGTAAATGGCGTTTTACAGATAATTGACATCCAAAGATTGTAGATAAGTATAATGTGGATGGTAAGTAGATAGGTAGGTGTAATCTTTTCTTTAGAATTACAATAATGTTCGGCATACTCTGGTGATATAAAGATAGCTCAGCATGCGCAATTAAAACAGAAATTCACTGGAGCAGAGAGGTTCATGTAAAATGGTGACGCCCTTTGCAGTATAGACACTAAAATCACCTTTATTAAATATTCATTAAAACATAGGGGCAAAGATTGACGCTCAAACATACAACAATTAGTTTCCCTCAATATTAGAATGGTTCTTGCAGGATGTGAAAGGCCTGCTTAATCGAGAACCGTTCATAGATTTGACCCTTATGATAAGACACCAATCACGGTAGGGACAGATATAGTTATTATATGACTAGTCAGTCACCAATCAAATTGCTTGAGAGTGTTGTATTCTTTAGAGATATGGCTGATATGCAGCAATAAGTCTGTGTATAATAGAATATATAATAGACGATCACTTGCCTGGTGCAATTAATAATAATAATAATAATCTTTATTTGTATAGCGCCAACATATTCCGCAGCGCTTACATAGACAGGGGGGAAAACAGAAAGACAAAATACAAACATTACAGAACCACGGTTACATATAGTAATCAGTTGATGGAAACAATAGGGGTGAGGGTCCTGCTCCAACGAGCTTACATACTACAAGTAATGGGGTGATACAGAAGGTAAAGGGGCTGGAGATGTGCACAGTATGGGGAGGTGGGGAGTGAGCGATGCTATACACATAGACAATGGTCAGACATTTAGCCATGTGACGGCAGAAACGGTGTGACTGCAGGAGCGGTTTATGATGGCTAGCAGGGATTGCAGTCAGTAGGTCAGGGAGCATGTTATCAGGCGGAGTACAGAGAGGTTTGTTTAGGGAATGCGGTATGCCTCCCTGAAGAGGTGCGTTTTTAGAGCACGCCTGAAGTTCTGCGAGTCCTGGATTGCTCGGGTAGCCTTTGGTAGTGCGTTCCAGAGGACCGGTGCTGCTCTGGAGAAGTCTTGGAGGCGGGAATGAGAAGTTCGAATTAAAGGGGCGCTCAGTCTGGTTTCATTAGCAGAGCGGAGAGCCCGGGCTGGTTGATGGATTGAGATGAGGGAGGCGATATAGGGTGGCGCTGTACTGTGGAGGGCTTTGTGGATGAAGGTAGCGAGTTTGAATTGAATTCTGTATTTAACGGACAGCCAGTGCAGTGACCGGCACAGGGCAGAGGCATCCGAGTAGCGGCTGGACAGGAAGATGAGCCTGGCTGCCGCATTCAGGATGGACTGGAGAGGGTAGAGTCTGGTGCAGGGGAGGCTGATCAGCAACGAGTTGCAATAATCGAGCCGGGAGTGGATGAGGGCAACAGTAAGCGTTTTTAACGTCTCCACAGTGAGAAAAGAGCGGATTCTTGCGATGTTCTTGAGGTGCAGCTGACATGTTCGGGCCAGAGATTGGATGTAGGGGGCAAAAGAGAGATCAGAGTCAAATATGACCCCAAGGCAGCGGGCGTGTTGTCTAGGAGTTATGGTGGCGCCACACACTGAGATGGAGATGTCAGGATGAGGTCGGTTAGTGGAGGGTGGAAATACCAGTAAGTCAGTTTTAGAGAGGTTTAGTTTTAGGTAGAGAGAGGACATGGTGTTAGAGACAGCGGACAGACAGTTAGTGATGTTTTGGAGGAAGGGTGCAGAGATGTCACGGGCAGAGGTGTATAGCTGGGTGTCATCAGCGTACAGGTGGTATTTGAGGCCAAAACTCCTGATTGTTTGTCCAATAGGGGCTGTGTAGATAGAGAAGAGAAGGGGGCCAAGGACCGAGCCCTGGGGGACCCCAACAGCAAGGGGAAAAGGAGGGGAGGTAGAGCCAGCAAAGGAGACACTGAAAGAGCGGTCAGATAGGTAAGAGGAGAACCAGGAGAGGGCAGTGTCCTTTAGGCCAATGGAGCGTAGCATACTGAGGAGGAGTTTGTGGTCAACAGTGTCAAACGCTGCAGAAAGGTCGAGGAGGATCAGTAGGGAGTAATCGCCCCTCGATTTGGCTGTCAGTAGGTCATTGGATACCCTAGTAAGGGCAGTTTCTGTCGAGTGTTGAGGTCGGAAGCCAGACTGTAGGGGGTCTAGGAGAGAGTTCTCTGATAAATAGCTTACAAGGCGGGAGTAAACTAGGCGTTCTAGTAGTTTGGAGATGAAGGGGAGGTTTGAG
This sequence comes from Eleutherodactylus coqui, assembly GCF_035609145.1. NCBI lineage: Eukaryota > Metazoa > Chordata > Amphibia > Anura > Eleutherodactylidae > Eleutherodactylus > Eleutherodactylus coqui. The sequence goes on from NC_089841.1 coordinate 41,194,225, forward strand.
ATGGGTCTGTAGTTGGCAGCATCAGTCGCGTCCAGAGTCGGTTTCTTTAGCAGTGGGGATATGATGGCGTGTTTGAAAGAAGAGGGAAAGATGCCAGAGGTCAGAGAGAGGTTGAATATAGTGGTGAGATGGGAGATGACCACTGGGGAGAAGGAACGGAGGAGGTGTGAGGGGAGAGGGTCGCTAGCGCAGGTGGTGGGGCGAGCAGAGAAGAGCAATTTGGAGACTTCTTCCTCTGTCGCTGGTCTGAGTACAGACAGTGAGCAGGAGCTAGATGCAGTGCTGACAGGACTAGGGTCAGGGCTAGTCTGGGATTGAGAAGTTATTTCCTGACGGATGTCGTCTATTTTCTTTTTGAAGTAAGCAGCCAACTCTGTTTAGATGGAGAATGTCAGAGATTGACATGCCCTATAGGTAGCTGGAAGAGCAGTTGCAGCTTCCAGGGAGTCTGACATCAGTGCCCGCTGATAGTGTAAGAGTTTTATCCTTTATGGAGGTTGCCTGTGGATAGTGTAGTGTTAGTCAGCGGCGGTCGCAGGGGAGTCACCAACAAAGTCCAGAGAAGGGGTATAAGTGAGCGTCAGTTCTCTTGGTGCTGGTATTGATTGGTATCTAGTGACATTAGGCTACACTAGCCTCAGGTCTGACCCATAGGGTGATCCAAGGAGTCTCTGCATCTTTAGTCAAGAGAAAATGAGGATGATAGTGGTTGTCCAGGCAGGTTGGAGCTGTGGATGCCAGAGGATGGCCAGGATGAGTTCAGGATGGAGAAGATCCCCTAGGGGCTCAGCTCATAGATGTTTGCTCATTATGGTGGCTGTAGGCCTCGCTTTGTAGCCCTGGGTGCTGCACTGTATAAGTGGGTGGTTGGTTGGAGCTGAGCCTGCTTTCACCTCAGGGTGCTCAATTGTGGGCCCTCCCAGATGTTTACAGGCTGTAAATTTCGAGGCCACCTAGGTGAGCTCTCCACCTGTTCCACCAGAGCAGGGGGCCTCTGCCTGGATGTTGCTAAATGCGGTGGTGGGTGAGTTAGGGCCCTCTTCCCCCTCAGAGGACTGCTGTAGGTGTCTGCTCAGCACTTATCAGGCCGCAATTTCAGGGGTTTCAGGATGTCTGGGAGGGTTTTTCACCTCTTCCCCCACATCTGGGGGCCTCTGTGGGGCACTCCTGTAGTGTCTGGAGCTTCAAGCCCCCGCCGTGATCGGCCACGCCAATGTAGTCTGCGACTTCACTTTGTGCAAGTAGGTCGCAGTGGGCCAGAAGCCTTCGCGGCATCGGATTTTAACAGACCCACTTTCTGCTCCTCCAGATGTCGGAAAGACGACAGGGACACCTAGGGTTCCGAGATATGTAGCAGAAGAGTGGGTGGCACAGGATGGCGATTCTCCTCAACGGAGCCTCCCTCTCTTTTAGTGTAGTTTTATGTAACTTAGCTGCAGTCACTATTCTGCTGTTACATCATGTCTCTTATACTCCCTTAAATATTCTTGGGTAGGGGGGAGAGTGGAGAAAACCCCCAGAAATTCCCCATTTTTGAGTGGTTTTATTTTTACGGCATTCACCAATCAGTAAAAATAATATGATCATTTTTTTATCTGGCGCAGCCCAATTACTGCGATACCACGTTTGTGTAGTCTTTTTTAACTACTTCAGCACAATAACATTTTTGACACCTTAGTGATCTCCGATATGCCTTTTGACAGCTTCAATGCTGGCCTCACTGTGGAATAAAGCCCTGGGTCTGTGCGGGTAAAACCTCCCTGCTGTCAGCTGCCAGAGGTAGCCAAGAGCCTGGAGCTGTCATAGGGGGCCGTGGGGAGTGACCCCCAGTCACACAAAATTGCTGTTATCCAATGGATAATGGCAATCACATAAAGGTGAAAAAAAGTAAAATAAAGTTAAAGTTTGAGCTCCCCTCACGGATTAGATTCATGAGGGGAGTTGAGAGTATTCACCTCTGTCCTCTGTGATGTCCTGCAGAGTTCTGGTCCTTCTGGGACCTGATGCCGTCTTCTGCACATGCGCACCAGACCCTGCTCCTGGCTAGTATGAGTAGCCGAGAGCAGGTAGACGTTACTGGAGACATATGTGGTTCCCGGTCACATGATCGTCGGTATCCAATGGATAAGGTCGATCATGTAAAGTAAAAAAAAAAAAAGTTTAAAAAGTTTATTTATCTCATTTCATGGATCATATCTGTGATGGGAGATGAAATTACGTACCCAAGGATTTATCCGTGAATCTTACCCCACTTCTGCGCACCCGCCCGTCGCCAATTGATGCTTGCACAAAAGCCACGGATTGCTGGGGTAAATTAAAATCTCCCTGCTCCTAGCTACCAAACGTAGCCGAGAGCCTGGAGATTTCACAGGGGGCTGCGGTAAGAGGTCCCTAATCACATGATCGCCGTGGATAACAGTGATCATGTAAAAGTAAAAAAAGTTAAAGTTTCACCTCCCGTCACGGATCCAATCCATGAGGGGAGGTAAAATTAAGGCCTCAGACAATGTTCTGCAATAGGTTCTTTATCCAAGGACCTTTCCCAGCTTCAGAGCATGCACCCGTCAGCAAAATGGCAGACACAAGCGCAGAAGCTGACAAAGGCCTGGGATATTTAAAATCTCTTTGCTCCTGGCTACTAAAGGCAGCCAATAGCCTGGAGCAGTGACTGAGGGCCACAGTGAGCAGTCCCTGGTCACATGATGGCCATTATTTCAATGAATAACGGCGATCATGTAAAAGTTTTTAAAAAGTTAACGTTTAATCTCCCCTCATCAATGCAATTGGTGAGTGGAGATGAAACTTCTTACCTGAGGCCTCCACATTTGAACCCCGACACAATTCGCGGGACCATTCCTGGCTTCTGTGTATGCGCCCACCAGCAAAATGATGGACACATATATAGAAGTTGGGGAGGGCCTGGGAAATTTAAAATCTCCTTACGACTAGGTAGCCAGAGGAATGGAGCAGTGACCGGTGGCCCCGTTGAGCGATCCCCAGTCATGTGATTAAAAGGTAGCGATCTAACTTAGACCGGTCTCTCTCAACCAGATTGGAATTGCAGATTCCGCATGAGTTTGATCTGCGTTAATACATGGAACGCGTTAATACATGGAATAATCAAACACAACTCTGCTCAAATTAGCGGGTCGGAATTACGTAATCCACTCACAGAAAATAGAATGTAGCATGTTCTCTTTCACTGCAGATATTTGCAACATACAGCCCACTGTGCACTGTGGTCGTGGATATACCGGCAGCCCATACACAACTACATTGTGTACTGGCTGCGGGTACGCGCGTCATGGCTTAGTGATGGCACGGGAAATATACACAAAAAAAAGGGGTACTGGGCATGACCGCCTGTGTGAGTACGCAGTTATGTACAGTACATTACATAGCCATACGCAGGGCCACGGCCGGGCTCACAGCTGGGATTCACTGCAGGCCTCCGCAAGCGGATTACATATACAGCCATGTGAGTCCGGTATTATTCAGATCACTACTTGTATTGCCTACGTAATGACGCTCATCTTCTTACAGTTCCAAGAGTAGCTTGTTGAGTGTCAGACCACCGCACCTCAGCAAGCTTACAAAGCCTCAGAGAGGGCCACTTTTTACACCCCATCCCTGCCACTGAGGTCAAGAAATACCTCCAAAAAAGTGATAGGTTTGCAGCAAGCATGGGAGGAGGAGGGATACCAGATTTTATTGCCCCATGTGCCCATCCCAACCAGGCCTCCGTAATTACCACTGTTTTCAGATGTACCACACAGTTTACATTATTACTTCTATTGAAGACTAGCTTACCCGTTGCGTGTGGCTGCAACCAATCAGAGCACAGCTTTCAGTTTACCTCAGCAGCATAAGAAATAGCAACCAATCACAGCGCAGCTTTCATGTTACCTCAGCAGTATAAGAAAGAGCAACCGATCACAACACAGCTTTTATGTTTCATTAGCAGTATAAGATATAACAACCAATCACAGTGCAGATTTCATGCAACCTCAGCAGTATAAAAAAATGGCCATCAATCACAGCACAGCTTTCATTATACCTCAGCCGTATAAAAAATAACAACCAATCACAGCGCAGCTTTTATGTTTCCTCAGCAGTATAAGAAATAGCAACCAATCACAGCACAGCTTTCATGTTACCTCAGCAGTATAAGAAATAGCAACCAATCACAGCGCAGCTTTCATGTTACCTCAGTGGTATAATATATGGCAACCAATCACAGCGCAGCTTTCATGTTATCTCAGCAGTATAATATATAACAACCAATCACAGCGCAGCTTTCATGTTACCTCAGTGGTATAATATATAACAACCAATCACAGCGCAGCTTTCATGTTACCTCAGTGGTATAATATATAACAACCATTCACAGCGCAGCTTTCATGTTACCTCTGCAGTATAATATTTAAAAACCAATTGCATCGCAGCTTTCATGATGCTGAGAGCTTACTATCTAATATACAGTACATGTCCTGATCCTGAGAGCTTACAATCTAATATACAGTACATGTCCCGATCCTAATAGCTCACAATCTAATATACAGTACATGTCCCGATCCTGGGAGCTTACAATCTAATATACAGTACATGTCCCGATCCTGAGAGCTTACAATCTAATATACAGTACATGTCCTGATCCTGAGAGCTTACAATCTAATATACAGTACATGTCCTGATCCTAATAGCTCACCATCTAATATACAGTACATGTCCCGATCCTGAAAGCTCACAATCTAATATACAGTACATGTCCCGATCCTAATAGCTCACAATCTAATATACAGTACATGTCCCGATCCTGAGAGCTTACAATCTAATATACAGTACGTGTCCCGATCCTGGGAGCTCACAATCTAATATACAGTACATGTCCCGATCCTGAGAGCTTACAATCTAATATACAGTACGTGTCCTGATCCTGAGAGCTTACAATCTAATATACAGTACATGTCCTGATCCTGAGAGCTCAAAATCTAATATACAGTACATTTCTTGATCCTAATAGCTCACAATCTAATATACAGTACATGTCCTGATCCTGAGAGCTCAAAATCTAATATACAGTACATTTCTTGATCCTAATAGCTCACAATCTAATATACAGTACATGTCCCGATCCTGAGAGCTTACAATCTAATTTACAGTACGTGTCCCGATCCTGGGAGCTTACAATCTAATATACAGTACATGTCCCGATCCTGAGAGCTTACAATCTAATATACAGTACATGTCCTGATCCTGAGAGCTTACAATCTAATATACAGTACATGTCCTGATCCTAATAGCTCACAATCTAATATACAGTACATGTCCCGATCCTGAAAGCTCACAATCTAATATACAGTACATGTCCCGATCCTGAGAGCTTACAATCTAATATACAGTACGTGTCCCGATCTTGGGAGCTTACAATCTAATATACAGTACATGTCCCGATCCTGAGAGCTTACAATCTAATATACAGTACGTGTCCTGATCCTGAGAGCTTACAATCTAATATACAGTACATGTCCTGATCCTCAGAGCTTACAATCTAATATACAGTACATGTCCTGATCCTGAGAGCTCACAATCTAATATACAGTACATTTCTTGATCCTGAGAGCTCACAATCTAATATACAGTATATGATGTCTTGATCCTGAGAGCTCACAATCTAATATACAGTACATGTCCCGATCCTGAGAGCTCACAATCTAATATACAGTATATGATGTCTTGATCCTGAGAGCTCACAATCTAATATACAGTACATGTCCCGATCCTGAGAGCTTACAATCTAATATACGGTACATGTCCCGATCCTGAGACCTTACAATCTAATATACAGTACATGTCCCGATCCTGAGAGCTCACAATCTAATATACAGTATATGATGTCTTGATCCTGAGAGCTCACAATCTAATATACAGTACATGTCCCGATCCTGAGAGCTTACAATCTAATATACAGTACGTGTCCTGATCCCGAGAGCTTACAATCTAATATACATTACATGTCCTGATGCTGAGAGCTCACAATCTAATATACTGTACATGTCCTGATCCTGAGAGCTCACAATCTAATATACAGTACATGTCGCGATCCTGAGAGCTTGCAATCTAATATACAGTACATGTCCTGATCCTGAGAGCTTACAATCTAATATACAGTACATGTCCTGATCCTGAGAGCTTACAATCTAATATACAGTACATGTCCTGATCCTGAGAGCGTACAATCTAATATACAGTACGTGTCCTGATCCTGAGAGCTCACAATCTAATATACAGTACATTTCTTGATCCTGAGAGGTCACAATCTAATATACAGTACATGTCCTGATCCTAATAGCTCACAATCTAATATACAGTACATGTCGCGATCCTGAGAGCTTGCAATCTAATATACAGTACATGTCCTGATCCTGAGAGCTTACAATCTAATATACAGTACATGTCCTGATCCTGAGAGCTTACAATCTAATATACAGTACATGTCCTGATCCTGAGAGCTCACAATCTAATATACAGTACGTGTCCTGATCCTGAGAGCTCACAATCTAATATACAGTACATTTCTTGATCCTGAGAGGTCACAATCTAATATACAGTACATGTCCTGATCCTAATAGCTCACAATCTAATATACAGTACATGTCCCGATCCTGAGAGCTTACAATCTAATATACAGTACATGTCCTGATCCTGAGAGCTTACAATCTAATATACAGAACATGTCCTGATCCTGAGAGCTTACAATCTAATATACAGTACGTGTATCATTCTATGTGAAGCACTGAGTTAGTGAGAATCTCGCAATCCAGCGATGCTTTTTATACTGAGATCAGTAATTAATGAGAAGTAAAAGAATAGTTGATGATTTTTTTGCATTCACTCGGGACGATGATCGCTGAATTTAATTTTTGTGAACAAGTTTTGAGCAATAATCGTCCCGTGTAAATTACCCTTTTAGAGACCAAAAAGGGGGCACATGTTGGCACACAAAAAATCGGTATAAACCCCTGCGGAAATCACCATCGGTGCGGGTTTTGCTACGGACATTCCACAGTAAGTCCGCCCCGTGTGAACATGTCCTTATAGAAGGCAAGAGGAAGGTTGTCCATAGATATAGATGTATTTTATGCTTTTTCCGTCCCGCTGGCACCGCCCCCTTCTTCTCACCACTCCTAGCAGAGATATTCAGATATGTCACCATCCACCCTAATACAATTCCTGCCGCCCCCCACGCTGGCACACGGCACCAAGTACAATGATTCTACAGACCTGGCATAAATAATAGAAAGACGGTCTGAAAAGAGGCAGATTGCCAGACCACGCATGGACCTCCCATGCAGACACCGCGGGATCGGGGAGCTGGTGGGTATAAACATATATCCCCTGGCTGCCTGTCCCCATAACTTAGTTTAAGGTGCTGCTCAATGGCGACGGGTTTTCCACTTGTGAAGGAAATTTACAATACTTCCATATATATATATAAAAGGGGTTTGCGCCATTATAAATTACACAGCCTTTACTTTCTTATCTTGTCCCCGAATTCTGATGTTTCCCCACCTCAGGATTTTCCAAGATGGCTGCCGCATCTCTGCTGATATATAACTTGAGACAGCATCTATCCCAGTGAATCAGGCCCAATGAATGTTCGGTGTCGCTGGATGCAAGATGGTGCGGCGGTGGCAGATGGAGGCAGAAGTGGCACATCCTTACAAAAACTCCTTAAACATGGCTTCTCCACACAGAAGGGTTTTTGTAATGTAACATTACGTGATAAACTTGCGGACAGTGCGCTAAATACGTTCTGTGACTCAAAATATACCCCTCATCAAACAACATCCTTTTACGACTTAGGGTGCCTACCCACTTGCGATTTTTTTTCCTGTGATGTTTTGCGTTTTTTCTCAAGAGCAATTAGTATAGAATGTGTTCTTGTCCATCTGGGTTTTTTTTCCGTTTCGTGGGGATTTTTCACATAGGAACTGTCAGTTGAATATATCTCCTTATTTTTCTCTTAATGCACCCATGATTGTCAATGGAGGGCTGCAAAAAACGCGCAAAAAACGCCGCGGAAAACGCCGTATTTTTCATGCGCGAAAATCGGCAACGCAAGTGGGTAGGTGCCCTTATACGTCTCTTTTCATCATCGCTGGGCAGCAGCGAGGCTCATTACTACACAACTATCAACATCTTGTCTATGGCATTACCGATACTCGTATCGGCATGCTTTATGGCAGTAGCCTCCGACTTCCGAAGCCCTGTAGGGAGCCGCTACACATGTCGTAGACATCACTTATCCAGAGGTTGTCACATCACTAATGGTGGTTCAATCCCTGCATTCCATCTTACTGGAATCCATACAGTAACTCTGTTATGTCCCATACACCCCCAGGTTTTTAAGGGAATTAAGTAACGTGATACACGGACCCTTGTTTCTTATATTTAAAGACTCTATAGTGACGGGGTCTGTTCCACTGGATTGGCGCGTAGCCATTGTGGTGCCAATATTCAAAAAGGGGTCAAAAAGCAAACCTGGAAACTACAGGCCGGTAAGTCTGACTTCTATTGCGGGTAAATGTTTGAAGGTTTTCTAAGAGATGCTATCAAGGTAAGCGCCTCAAGCAAAATGGCTATATAATTCCATATCAGCATGTGTTTGTGAGACATCACTCCTGTCAAACCAACCTGATTAACGTCTATGAGGAAGTACCATATACACTCAAGTATAGGCCGAGTTTTTCAGCACAAAAAAAGTGTTGAAAAAGCCCCCTCGGCTAATACTTAAGTGAGGTATAAAGAAAAAGACAAAAAACCCGCAATACTCACCTCTCAGCCAGCGTCTGTGTCCCCAACGCAATGCTCTCCCCAGCGGTGCGGCAAGATGCTTCTCTCCACTATTATCTCCCTGGCTTGGTTTTAAAATCCCCCGCCTTCAGTGCTGTGATTGAATCGAGCGCTGGCCAATCACAGCCGGCGCTCGATCATTCACAGCCATTCAGTGAATGACATCACTGAATGGCTGTAATTGGTTTATCGAGCACCGGCTGTAATTGGTCGGCCCTCGATCCAATCACAGCGCTTCCTCACACAGCGCTGATGGCAGGGGATTTCGAAACCAAGCCAGGGAGATGACAGCTGGGAGAAGTCTGCCGGGGAGAACCTCGTACCGGGGACACAGACAGCGGCTGAGAGGTGAGTATTTTTTGTTTTACCTAGTATATACTCGAGTCTAGCTAGGCTTATACTCGAGTCAATAAGTTTTACTCGAGTATATACGGTAAGTTCTAGACTGGACCAGGGAGAGAAGCTCCTGTATCTGGACTTTTCCAGAGCGTTTGATACTGTGCCGCAAGAGGTTTTGTTTCATCTCCCTTATTTGCATATTACCCAGAGGAGCATAAATGGCCCTTTAATTCTCCTCACTCAACGTTTGACCCATACTGTGCCGCATAAGAGGTTGATACATAAAATGAGAATGCTTAGTCTGGGGAGGGTGTGTGTAAGGGGGTAAGTAACTGGTCAGTGATAGAAAGCAGAGGGGGATTATAAATGGTACATACTCTGATTAGGTCACCGTTACTAGTGAGGTACCACAGGGGGCAGTATTGGAGGGGTGACTGTTACTAGTGGGGTACCACAGGGGGCAGTATTGGAGGGCTGACTGTTACTAGTGAGGTATCACAGGGGGCAGTATTGGAGGGGTCACTTTTACTAGTGGGGTACCACAGGGGGCAGTATTGGAGGGGTGACTTACTAGTGAGGTACCACAGGGGGCAGTATTGAAGGGGTGACTGTTACTAGTGAGGTACCACAGGGGCAGTATTGGAGGGGTGACTATTACTAGTGAGGTACCACAGGGGGCAGTATTGGAGGGGTCACTGTTACTAGTGGGGTTCCACAGGTGGCAGTATTGGAGGGGTGACTGGTACTAGTGAGGTACCACAGGGGGCAGCATTGGAGGGGTCACTTTTACTAGTGGGGTACCACAGGGGGCAGTATTGGAGGGGTGACTTACTAGTGAGGTACCACAGGGGGCAGTATTGAAGGGGTGACTGTTACTAGTGAGGTACCACAGGGGCAGTATTGGAGGGGTGACTGTTACTAGTGAGGTACCACTGGTCGCAGTATTGGAGGGGTCACTGTTACTAGTGAGGTACCACAGGGGGCAGTATTGGAGGGGTCACTGTTACTAGTGAGGTACCACAGGGGGCAGTATTGGAGGGGTCACTGTTACTAGTGGGGTTCCACAGGGGGCAGTATTGGAGGGGCGACTGGTACTAGTGAGGTACCACAGGGGGCAGCATTGGAGGGGTCACTGTTACTAGTGGGGTACCACAGGGGGCAGTATTGGAGGGGTGACTGTTACTAGTGAGGTACCACAGGGGGCAGTATTGGAGGGGTCACTGTTACTAGTGGAAGACTACACCGGTTGGTTTTTGGCCCACCCCTTATTAATATAAGTGACCATTGGCAGGCAGAAAGCTATTAGGTTCAATAGAGCCTGAGAGCTGTGGATTTCCGCCGCATGAAACTCGATAGAAATCCATCTGTGGGCATTCACCCTTAGGGAGGCTTCAGATGACCGTATATCGGCTGGAGTTTCCCGCCCTGCCGATATATGGTTTCCCTTTCTGCAGGGGGAGGAGGCTGAAAGAGTCGGGAGCAGTGTACTGAGCTCCCACCCCCTCTCTGCCATCTGCCACTATTTGCAATGGGAGGGGCGGAGCTAAGTATCAAAGCATAGCTCCGCCCCCTCCCATTGCAAATAGTGCTGAGGGGCGGAGAGGGGGTGGGAGCTCAGTGCACTGCTCCCGCCTCTTCCAGACTCCTCCCCCTGCACAGATGGACACTGTATATCGGCCGGGCGTGAAAACCCAGCCGATATATGGCCATCTGAATAAGCCATTACTGCCGTATAACTATCTTCTGGGGTAAAAGCCTTACTGATTCGCTCAAGGCTTATGAAATAACCATTTAATATCCATAAAGCCTGGAGAAAGAGGACAAATGAATACAGTGAAAAGAGCGACAGACGATGGCTACGGATAGGATAGAACATGGAGTCATATTCATTTCACTGACCATGGCTTATCCTAAAGCCAGATCCTTGTTCTATCCTGTCTAACACCTCTTAACATGCAGAAACCTGCAGCTAAAGGTCTTGGCATGATGGGTGGGGAAAGGCACAACGGAGCCTGAAGGCTCAACCTGCAAAGTGGGTATAAAAACTACTCTAAGTGTCACTATTACTTCCAACAATCCGCGGCACGGCCACAGTGTCATCCGCTGCCATGCCTGCGGATCGGGCGGCTTCCATTGACTTCAATGGAAGCCGTCCATGCGGGAAACCACAGAAAATGGAGCATGATGTGAGTTTTATCCCACGTTTGCGATCCGCACGCCGGGATAATATTAATATGACATCCGTAGGTATTTAATTACCTGCTTATGCCCAACGAATGTCTATGGGCATACTGAACTGCGGATTATTTGTGCGGATTCCGAAATTCAATTTTGCCTGTGGACATGAGGCCTTAGTCTGTCTCCTATTTCTCATACAAGACCCCCCGTGTCTTCTGTACTCAGTTGCTCTTCTTGTCTTCAGTCTTCAGTCTCTTCCATGTAGTCTGTTGTGTAGACGCAAGGACACAGACGATGTTAGCGCCCCCATCAGATACTGAACCCCATAACACGTGTAACTGGAGATAGGAGCTGACATGATGACATCGCTGTAGGTGAAGTTATAGGTTCTCAGATCTCCATATGGAGCCCCTATAGTTCCTGCCCTGCAGCAGCTGCCGCCGTGTCTGTGGAAGATGATAGACTATACTAGACTACTGGAATATTGGATGCAGCGATCACTACCATCATGGTCGCCGTGTAAGGAGAAATCAGACAAAAGACAAACACCGCCATGTAGATTATAGAATTCTGTTTTATTGAAAGAGCAATAAGCAACATTGTAATTAAATATTACCGGCCCTTTAATAAATGACGCAGTGATCACAGTGACCCTCATGTCGGCCCGGTGGAGACCACAGAACTTGCTGCGGTCCTTCTGACCAGTCCATCGATGTCCTGAGATGAGAGCCGCCGGACCCAAAGATCCAGAGGAAGGCGAAAAAACTCCCCGGAGAGTTCTACCTCAGGGGGGCAAAAAATTCCTTCCTGACCCCAGATGTGGCGATCGGCTGTCACCCTGGATCCAATCTGTCCTGCTGCATATTGCTGTATAGATGGAATTATAGGCTCAGGAGAGCTGATGATGTAAAGAAATAGAAAAACACAGCCTGCTTCTGTAATCTAATATACAGTAGAAAGTATAGCCTGTCTATAGCTGCCTTAATACCCTCAGGCCCCGTCTTCAGGCTACCTACCCTACCTCCCACAGGCCCGGCTTCAGACTACCTGCCCTACCTCCCTCAGGCCCCGGCTTCAGGCTACCTGCCCTACCTCCCTCAGGCCCAGGCTTCAGGCTACCTGCCCTACCTCCCTCAGGCCCCGGCCTCAGGCTACCTGCCCTACCTCCCTCAGGCCCAGGCTTCAGGCTACCTGCCCTACCTCCCTCAGGCCCAGGCTTCAGGCTACCTGCCCTACCTCCCACAGGCCCCGGCTTCAGGCTACCTGCCTTACCACTCTGAGGCCCCGGCTTCAGGCTACCTGCCTTACCACTCTGAGGCCCCGGCTTCAGGCTACCTGCCTTACCACTCTGAGGCCCGGCTTCAGGCTACCTGCCTTACTACTCTGAGGCCCCGGCTTCAGGCTACCTGCCTTACCACTCTGAGGCCCCGGCTTCAGGCTACCTGCCTTACCACTCTGAGGCCCCGGCTTCAGGCTACCTGCCTTACCACTCTGAGGCCCCGGCTTCAGGCTACCTGCCTTACCACACTGAGACCCCGGCTTCAGGCTACCTGCCTTACCACTCTGAGGCCCCGGCTTCAGGCTACCTGCCTTACCACTCTGAGGCCCCGGCTTCAGGCTACCTGCCTTACCACTCTGAGGCACCGGCTTCAGGCTACCTGCCTTACCACTCTGAGGCCCCGGCTTCAGGCTACCTGCCTTACCACCCTGAGACCCCGGCTTCAGGCTACCTGCCTTACCACTCTGAGGCCCCGGCTTCAGGCTACCTGCCTTACCACTCTGAGGCCCCGGCTTCAGGCTACCTGCCTTACCACTCTGAGACCTCGGGTTCAGGCTACCTGCCTTACCACTCTGAGACCCCGGGTTCAGGCTACCTGCCTTACCACTCTGAGACCCTGGGATCAGGCTACCTGCCTTACCACTCTGAGACCCTGGGTTCAGGCTACCTGCCTTACCACCCTCAGGCCCCGGCTTCAGGCTACCTGCCCTACCACCCTCAGGCCCCGGCTACAGGCTAGCCCCCCCTACCACCCTCAGGCCCGGCTACAGGCTACCTGCCCTACCTTCCACAGGCCCCGGCTACAGGCTACCTGCCCTATCACCCTCAGGCCCCGGCTTCAGACTACCTGCCCTACCTCCCTCAGGCCCCGGCTTTAGGCTACCTGCCCTATCACCCTCAGGCCCAGGCTTCAGGCTACCTGCCCTACCTCCCTCAGGCCCCGGCTTCAGGCTACCTGCCCTACCTCCCTCAGGCCCCGGCTTCAGGCTACCTGCCTTACCACTCTGAGGCCTCGGCTTCAGGCTACCTGCCTTACCACTCTGAGGCCCCGGCTTCAGGCTACCTGCCTTACCACTCTGTGGCCCTGGGTTCAGGCTACCTGCCTTACCACTCTGAGACCCTGGGTTCAGGCTACCTGCCTTACCACTTTGAGGCCCCGGATTCAGGCTACCTGCCCTACCACCCTCCGGCCCAGGCTTCAGGCTACCTGCCCTACCACCCTCAGGCCCAGGCTTCAGGCAACCTGCCCTACCAATCTCAGGCCCTGGCTTCAGGCTACCTGCCCTACCACCCTCAGGCCCAGGCTTCAGGCTACCTGCCCTACCACCCTCAGGCTCCGGCTTCAGGCTACCTGCCCTACCACCCTCAGGCCCCGGCTTCAGGCTACCTGCCCTACCACCCTCAGGCCCCGGCTACAGGCTAGTGCCCCCTACCACCCTCAGGCCTGGCTACAAGCTACCAGCCCTACCACCTTCAGGCCCCAGCTACAGGCTACCTCCCTGTCTACTGTACACTGTCTGTCTACTATAGCTTTATAGGAAACCCCTGTGCATTTTGTTCTTTTTGGAGAGGCAAATATTCTCCATAAAATCAGGTCAAAGATCATTTCTTTCTTTTTAAAGTTATTTTGTCCTGATAATCGCAGCAAGTAAGACGTCCTACAGGTGTCTGTGCTGAGATGTGGGGGAGAAAATGGTGCAGTACTGAACTTCACCACTTGTCCCCGGCTACACGATGTGTGAACACGGCCTCAGCACTGAGTAAGGAGCTACTTACCTGCACCCGTCCTCGCCAGGCTGTCCTGCTGAACTGACACAAGATGCTTCTGCTTTAGAACTTCCACAGTCTGGCTCATTATGATGTCATGTCCTGTCTAAGATGTGATAAGCCCTGTAAGATCATGTGACTCGTGATGTCATCATACATTCTACTGCTGGTTTTTTTCTTAAGAGTTTTTTAACCTAATATACAGTACATTCCCTGGCCCTAATATACAGTACATTCCCTGGCCCTAATATACAGTACATTCCCTGGCCCTAATATACAGTACATTCCCTGGCCCTAATATACAGTACATTCCCTGGCCCTAATATACAGTACATTCCCTGGCCCTAATATACAGTACACTCCCTGGCCCTAATATACAGTACATTCCCTGGCCCTAATATACAGTACATTCCCTGGCCCTAATATACAGTACATTCCCTGGCCCTAATATACAGAACATTCCCTGGCCCTAATATACAGTACATTCCCTGGCCCTAATATACAGTACACTCCCTGGCCCTAATATACAGTACATTCCCTGGCCCTAATATACAGTACACTCCCTGGCCCTAATATACAGTACATTCCCTGGCCCTAATATACAGTACATTCCCTGGCCCTAACAGCTCACAATCTAAAAACATTTGACTTACGAATTTTGCAAGATACGAAGTATCTGTCCTGCACAAGCCTAATAGAAGCCTGTCCGGTCAGATCGCGGTTGCTAGGCAGCCGGGGGCCTCCTGAAAGGCCCTAGGGCTGTCTATGCTGGGCGCCTATCAAGCCGTGCGCTTGATGGGCACTCTGCATAGGCAGCACTGGGGCCTTTCAGGAGGTCCCCGGCTGCCTAGCAACCGCACAGCGTCCCGCGATCTCATCATTGGACGCTGTACGGCCCCCTGAACGTCGGGTGCAGGCTGTTTCTTACAGCGGGCACCCAGCGGCAGCAGTTCCATCGAGCCGCGCCGCTCGTCAGAACTATTAACACTTTAAATACCGCTGTCAGAGCAGTATTTAAAGTGTTAACAGTTCCGACAAGCGGCGCCGCTCATCTGAACTGCTGCCGCCGGGTGCCCGCTGTAAGAACAGCTGGCACTCGATGTTGTATGGAGCTGGATCCACCCGCGATCCCGCTCCATACAACCATTTGTTCGACTTGCGAACAGGCTCCTGGAACGAAACCTGTTCGCAAGTAGGGTACTAACTGTACATGTCCTGATCCTGAGAGCTCACAATCTAATATACAGTACGTGTCCTGATCCTGAGAGCTTACAATCTAATATACAGTACATGTTCTGATCCTGAGAGCTTACAATCTAATATACAGTACATGTTCCGATCCTGAGAGCTTACAATCTAATATACAGTACGTGTCCTGATCCTGAGAGCTCACAATCTAATATACAGTACATGTCCTGATCCTGAGAGCTTACAATCTAATATACAGTACGTGTCCTGATCCTGAGAGCTTACAATCTAATATACAGTACATGTCCTGATCCTGAGAGCTTACAATCTAATATACAGTACATGTCCTGATCCTGAGAGCTTACAATCTAATATACAGTACATGTCCTGATCCTAATAGCTCACAATCTAATATACAGTACATGTCCCGATCCTGAGAGCTTACAATCTAATATACAGTACATGTCCCGATCCTGAGAGCTCACAATCTAATAATATACAGTACATGTCCTGATCCTGAGAGCTTACAATCTAATATACAGTACATGTCCTGATCCTAAGAGCTCACAATCTAATAATATACAGTACGTGTCCTGATCCTGAGAGCTTACAATGTAATATACAGTACATGTCCTGATCATGAGAGCTTACAATCTAATATACAGTACATGTCCTGATCCTGAGAGCTCACAATCTAATATACAGTACATGTCCCGATCCTAATAGCTTACAATCTAATATACAGTACATGTCCCGATCCTAATAGCTTACAATCTAATATACAGTACGTGTCCTGATCCTGAGAGCTTACAATCTTATATACAGTACATGTCCCGATCCTGAGAGCTCACAATCTAATATACAGTACATGTCCCGATCCTAATAGCTCACAATCTAATATACAGTACATGTCCTGATCCTGAGAGCTTACAATCTAATATACAGTACATGTCCCGATCCTAATACCTCACAATCTAATATACAGTACATATCCTGATCCTGAGAGCTTACAATCTAATATACAGTACGTGTCCTGATCCTGAGAGCTTACAACCTAATATACAGTACATGTCCTGATTCTGAGAGCTCACAATCTAATATACAGTACATGTCCCGATCCTGAGAGCTTACTATCTAATATACAGTACATGTCCCGATCCTGAGAGCTTACAATCTAATATACAGTACATGTCCCGATCCTGAGAGCTCCCAATCTAATATACAGTTTGTGTCCTGATCCTGAGAGCTTACAATCTAATATACAGTACATGTCCCGATCCTGAGAGCTCCCAATCTAATATACAGTTTGCGTCCTGATCCTGAGAGCTTACAATCTAATATACAGTACATGTCCTGATCCTGAGAGCTCACAATCTAATATACAGTACATGTCCTGATCCTAATAGCTCACAATCTAATATACAGTACATGTCCAGATCCTGAGAGCTCACAATCTAATATACAGTACATGTCCAGATCCTGAGAGCTTACTATCTAATATACAGTACATGTCCCGATGCTGAGAGCTCACAATCTAATATACAGTATGTGTCCTGATCCTGAGAGCTCACAATCTAATATCCAGTACATGTCCTGATCCTAATAGCTCACAATCTAATATACAGTACATGTCCCGATGCTGAGAGCTCACAATCTAATATACAGTATGTGTCCTGATCCTGAGAGCTCACAATCTAATATACAGTACATGTCCCGATCCTGAGAGCTCACAATCTAATATACAGTACATGTCCTGATCCTAATAGCTAACAATCTAATATACAGTACATGTCCCGATGCTGAGAGCTCACAATCTAATATACAGTACATGTCCTGATCCTGAGAGCTCACAATCTAATAAACAGTACATGTCCCGATGCTGAGAGCTCACAATCTAATATACAGTATGTGTCCTGATCCTGAGAGCTCACAATCTAATATACAGTACATGTCCTGATCCTAATAGCTCACAATCTAATATACAGTACATGTCCCGATGCTGAGAGCTCACAATCTAATATACAGTATGTGTCCTGATCCTGAGAGCTCACAATCTAATATACAGTACATGTCCCGATCCTGAGAGCTCACAATCTAATATACAGTACATGTCCCGATCCTGAAAGCTTACTATCTAATATACAGTACATGTCCTGATGCTGAGAGCTTACAATGTAATATACAGTACCTGTCCTGATCCTGAGAGCTTACAATCTAATATACAGTACATGTCCTGATCCTCAGAGCTTACAATCTAATATACAGTACATGTCCTGATCCTGAGAGCTCACAATCTAATATACAGTACATTTATTGATCCTGAGAGCTCACAATCTAATATACAGTACATGTCCCGATCCTGAGAGCTTACAATCTAATATACAGTACATGTCCCGATCCTGAGAGCTCACAATCTAATATACAGTACATTTCTTGATCCTGAGAGCTCACAATCTAATATACAGTACATGTCCCGATGCTGAGAGCTTACAATCTAATATACAGTACATGTCCTGATCCTGAGAGCTTACAATCTAATATACAGTACATGTCCTGATCCTGAGAGCTTACAATCTAACATACAGTACATTTCCCGATCCTGAGAGCTCACAATCTAATATACAGTACATGTCCTGATCCTCAGAGCTCACAATCTAATATACAGTACATGTCCCGATCCTGAGAGCTTACAATCTAATATACAGTACGTGTCCCGATCCTGAGAGCTCACAATCTAATATACAGTACATGTCCTGATCCTGAGAGCTTACAATCTAATATACAGTAAATGTCCCGATCCTGAGAGCTTACAATCTAATATACAGTACATGTCCTCATCCTAATAGCTCACAATCTAATATACAGTACATGTCCCGATGCTGAGAGCTCACAATCTAATATACAGTATGTGTCCTGATCCTGAGAGCTTACAATCTAATATACAGTACATGTCCCGATCCTAATAGCTTACAATCTAATATACAGTACATATCCTGATCCTAAGAGCTCACAATCTAATAATATACAGTACGTGTCCTGATCGTGAGAGCTTACAATGTAATATACAGTACATGTCCTGATCCTGAGAGCTTACAATGTAATATACAGTACATGTCCTGATCCCAATAGCTCACAATCTAATATACAGTACATGTCCTGATCCTGAGAGCTTACAATCTAATATACAGTACATGTCCTGATCCTGAGAGCTCACAATCTAATATACAGTACATGTCCCGATCCTAATAGCTTACAATCTAATATACAGTACATGTCCCGATCCTAATAGCTTACAATCTAATATACAGTACGTGTCCCGATCCTGAGAGCTCACAATCTAATATACAGTACATTTCTTGATCCTGAGAGCTCACAATCTAATATACAGTACATGTCCCGATCCTAATAGCTCACAATATAATATACAGTACATGTCCTGATCCTGAGAGCTTACAATCTAATATACAGTACATGTCCCGATCCTAATACCTCACAATCTAATATACAGTACATATCCTGATCCTGAGAGCTTACAATCTAATATACAGTACGTGTCCTGATCCTGAGAGCTTACAACCTAATATACAGTACATGTCCTGATTCTGAGAGCTCACAATCTAATATACAGTACATGTCCCGATCCTGAGAGCTTACTATCTAATATACAGTACATGTCCCGATCCTGAGAGCTTACAATCTAATATACAGTACATGTCCCGATCCTGAGAGCTCACAATCTAATATACAGTTTGTGTCCTGATCCTGAGAGCTTACAATCTAATATACAGTACATGTCCTGATCCTAATAGCTCACAATCTAATATACAGTACATGTCCAGATCCTGAGAGCTCACAATCTAATATACAGTACATGTCCAGATCCTGAGAGCTTACTATCTAATATACAGTACATGTCCTGATCCTGAGAGCTTACAATGTAATATACAGTACGTGTCCCGATCCTGAGAGCTCACAATCTAATATACAGTACATGTCCCGATCCTGAGAGCTTACAATCTAATATACAGTACGTGTCCCGATCCTGAGAGCTCACAATCTAATATACAGTATGTGTCCTGATCCTGAGAGCTTACAATCTAATATACAGTACATGTCCCGATCCTGAGAGCTTACAATCTAATATACAGTACATGACCTGATCCTAATAGCTAACAATCTAATATACAGTACATGTCCCGATGCTGAGAGCTCACAATCTAATATACAGTATGTGTCCTGATCCTGAAAGCTAACAATCTAATATACAGTACATGTCCTGATCCTAATAGCTCACAATCTAATATACAGTACATGTCCCGATGCTGAGAGCTCACAATCTAATATACAGTATGTGTCCTGATCCTGAGAGCTCACAATCTAATATACAGTACATGTCCCGATCCTGAGAGCTTACTATCTAATATACAGTACATGTCCCGATCCTGAGAGCTTACAATCTAATATACAGTACATGTCCCGATCCTGAGAGCTCACAATCTAATATACAGTTTGTGTCCTGATCCTGAGAGCTTACAATCTAATATACAGTACATGTCCCGATCCTGAGAGCTTACAATCTAATATACAGTACATGACCTGATCCTAATAGCTAACAATCTAATATACAGTACATGTCCCGATGCTGAGAGCTCACAATCTAATATACAGTATGTGTCCTGATCCTGAAAGCTAACAATCTAATATACAGTACCTGTCCTGATCCTGAGAGCTTACAATCTAATATACAGTACGTGTCCTGATCCTGAGAGCTTACAACCTAATATACAGTACATGTCCTGATTCTGAGAGCTCACAATCTAATATACAGTACATGTCCCGATCCTGAGAGCTTACTATCTAATATACAGTACATGTCCCGATCCTGAGAGCTTACAATCTAATATACAGTACATGTCCCGATCCTGAGAGCTCACAATCTAATATACAGTTTGTGTCCTGATCCTGAGAGCTTACAATCTAATATACAGTACATGTCCTGATCCTAATAGCTCACAATCTAATATACAGTACATGTCCAGATCCTGAGAGCTCACAATCTAATATACAGTACATGTCCAGATCCTGAGAGCTTACTATCTAATATACAGTACATGTCCTGATCCTGAGAGCTTACAATGTAATATACAGTACGTGTCCCGATCCTGAGAGCTCACAATCTAATATACAGTACATGTCCCGATCCTGAGAGCTTACAATCTAATATACAGTACGTGTCCCGATCCTGAGAGCTCACAATCTAATATACAGTATGTGTCCTGATCCTGAGAGCTTACAATCTAATATACAGTACATGTCCCGATCCTGAGAGCTTACAATCTAATATACAGTACATGACCTGATCCTAATAGCTAACAATCTAATATACAGTACATGTCCCGATGCTGAGAGCTCACAATCTAATATACAGTATGTGTCCTGATCCTGAAAGCTAACAATCTAATATACAGTACATGTCCTGATCCTAATAGCTCACAATCTAATATACAGTACATGTCCCGATGCTGAGAGCTCACAATCTAATATACAGTATGTGTCCTGATCCTGAGAGCTCACAATCTAATATACAGTACATGTCCCGATCCTGAGAGCTCACAATCTAATATACAGTACATGTCCCGATCCTGAAAGCTTACTATCTAATATACAGTACATGTCCTGATCCTGAGAGCTTACAATGTAATATACAGTACCTGTCCTGATCCTGAGAGCTTACAATCTAATATACAGTACATGTCCTGATCCACAGAGCTTACAATCTAATATACAGTACATGTCCTGATCCTGAGAGCTCACAATCTAATATACAGTACATTTATTGATCCTGAGAGCTCACAATCTAATATACAGTACATGTCCCGATCCTGAGAGCTTACAATCTAATATACAGTACATGTCCCGATCCTGAGAGCTCACAATCTAATATACAGTACATTTCTTGATCCTGAGAGCTCACAATCTAATATACAGTACATGTCCTGATCCTGAGAGCTTACAATCTAATATACAGTACATGTCCCGATCCTGAGAGCTTACAATCTAATATACAGTACATGTCCTGATCCTGAGAGCTTACAATCTAACATACAGTACATTTCCCGATCCTGAGAGCTCACAATCTAATATACAGTACATGTCCTGATCCTCAGAGCTCACAATCTAATATACAGTACATGTCCCGATCCTGAGAGCTTACAATCTAATATACAGTACGTGTCCCGATCCTGAGAGCTCACAATCTAATATACAGTACATGTCCTGATCCTGAGAGCTTACAATCTAATATACAGTAAATGTCCCGATCCTGAGAGCTTACAATCTAATATACAGTACATGTCCTCATCCTAATAGCTCACAATCTAATATACAGTACATGTCCCGATGCTGAGAGCTCACAATCTAATATACAGTATGTGTCCTGATCCTGAGAGCTTACAATCTAATATACAGTACATGTCCCGATCCTGAGAGCTTACAATCTAATATACAGTACATGTCCTGATCTTAATAGCTAACAATCTAATATACAGTACATGTCCCGATGCTGAGAGCTCACAATCTAATATACAGTATGTGTCCTGATCCTGAGAGCTAACAATCTAATATACAGTACATGTCCTGATCCTAATAGCTCACAATCTAATATACAGTACATGTCCCGATGCTGAGAGCTCACAATCTAATATACAGTATGTGTCCTGATCCTGAGAGCTCACAATCTAATATACAGTACATGTCCCGATCCTGAGAGCTCACAATCTAATATACAGTACATGTCCCGATCCTGAAAGCTTACTATCTAATATACAGTACATGTCCTGATCCTGAGAGCTTACAATGTAATATACAGTACCTGTCCTGATCCTGAGAGCTTACAATCTAATATACAGTACATGTCCTGATCCACAGAGCTTACAATCTAATATACAGTACATGTCCTGATCCTGAGAGCTCACAATCTAATATACAGTACATTTCTTGATCCTGAGAGCTCACAATCTAATATACAGTACATGTCCTGATCCTGAGAGCTTACAATCTAATATACAGTACATGTCCCGATCCTGAGAGCTTACAATCTAATATACAGTACATGTCCTGATCCTGAGAGCTTACAATCTAACATACAGTACATTTCCCGATCCTGAGAGCTCACAATCTAATATACAGTACATGTCCTGATCCTCAGAGCTTACAATCTAATATACAGTACATGTCCCGATCCTGAGAGCTCACAATCTAATATACAGTACATGTCCCGATCCTAATAGCTCACAATCTAATATACAGTACATGTCCTGATCCTGAGAGCTTACAATCTTATATACAGTACATGTCCCGATCCTAATACCTCACAATCTAATATACAGTACATATCCTGATCCTGAGAGCTTACAATCTAATATACAGTACGTGTCCTGATCCTGAGAGCTTACAACCTAATATACAGTACATGTCCTGATTCTGAGAGCTCACCATCTAATATACAGTACATGTCCCGATCCTGAGAGCTTACTATCTAATATACAGTACATGTCCCGATCCTGAGAGCTTACAATCTAATATACAGTACATGTCCCGATCCTGAGAGCTCACAATCTAATATACAGTTTGTGTCCTGATCCTGAGAGCTTACAATCTAATATACAGTACATGTCCTGATCCTAATAGCTCACAATCTAATATACAGTACATGTCCAGATCCTGAGAGCTCACAATCTAATATACAGTACATGTCCAGATCCTGAGAGCTTACTATCTAATATACAGTACATGTCCTGATCCTGAGAGCTTACAATGTAATATACAGTACGTGTCCCGATCCTGGTAGCTCACAATCTAATATACAGTACATGTCCCGATCCTGAGAGCTTACAATCTAATATACAGTACGTGTCCCGATCCTGAGAGCTCACAATCTAATATACAGTATGTGTCCTGATCCTGAGAGCTTACAATCTAATATACAGTACATGTCCCGATCCTGAGAGCTTACAATCTAATATACAGTACATGTCCTGATCCTAATAGCTAACAATCTAATATACAGTACATGTCCCGATGCTGAGAGCTCACAATCTAATATACAGTATGTGTCCTGATCCTGAGAGCTAACAATCTAATATACAGTACATGTCCTGATCCTAATAGCTCACAATCTAATATACAGTACATGTCCCGATGCTGAGAGCTCATAATCTAATATACAGTATGTGTCCTGATCCTGAGAGCTCACAATCTAATATACAGTACATGTCCCGATCCTGAGAGCTCACAATCTAATATACAGTACATGTCCCGATCCTGAAAGCTTACTATCTAATATACAGTACATGTCCTGATCCTGAGAGCTTACAATGTAATATACAGTACCTGTCCTGATCCTGAGAGCTTACAATCTAATATACAGTACATGTCCTGATCCTCAGAGCTCACAATCTAATATACAGTACATGTCCCGATCCTGAGAGCTTACAATCTAATATACAGTACGTGTCCCGATCCTGAGAGCTCACAATCTAATATACAGTACATGTCCTGATCCTGAGAGCTTACAATCTAATATACAGTAAATGTCCCGATCCTGAGAGCTTACAATCTAATATACAGTACATGTCCTCATCCTAATAGCTCACAATCTAATATACAGTACATGTCCCGATGCTGAGAGCTCACAATCTAATATACAGTATGTGTCCTGATCCTGAGAGCTTACAATCTAATATACAGTACATGTCCCGATCCTGAGAGCTTACAATCTAATATACAGTACATGTCCTGATCCTAATAGCTAACAATCTAATATACAGTACATGTCCCGATGCTGAGAGCTCACAATCTAATATACAGTATGTGTCCT
The DNA here is from genome assembly GCF_035609145.1 of Eleutherodactylus coqui. Classification (NCBI taxonomy): domain Eukaryota; kingdom Metazoa; phylum Chordata; class Amphibia; order Anura; family Eleutherodactylidae; genus Eleutherodactylus; species Eleutherodactylus coqui. Next base: position 41,218,710 of record NC_089841.1, read on the forward strand.
GATCCTGAGAGCTAACAATCTAATATACAGTACATGTCCTGATCCTAATAGCTCACAATCTAATATACAGTACATGTCCCGATGCTGAGAGCTCACAATCTAATATACAGTATGTGTCCTGATCCTGAGAGCTCACAATCTAATATACAGTACATGTCCCGATCCTGAGAGCTCACAATCTAATATACAGTACATGTCCCGATCCTGAAAGCTTACTATCTAATATACAGTACATGTCCTGATCCTGAGAGCTTACAATGTAATATACAGTACCTGTCCTGATCCTGAGAGCTTACAATCTAATATACAGTACATGTCCTGATCCACAGAGCTTACAATCTAATATACAGTACATGTCCTGATCCTGAGAGCTCACAATCTAATATACAGTACATTTATTGATCCTGAGAGCTCACAATCTAATATACAGTACATGTCCCGATCCTGAGAGCTTACAATCTAATATACAGTACATGTCCCGATCCTGAGAGCTCACAATCTAATATACAGTACATTTCTTGATCCTGAGAGCTCACAATCTAATATACAGTACATGTCCTGATCCTCAGAGCTTACAATCTAATATACAGTACATGTCCCGATCCTGAGAGCTTACAATCTAATATACAGTACATGTCCCGATCCTGAGAGCTTACAATCTAATATACAGTACATGTCCTGATCCTGAGAGCTTACAATCTAACATACAGTACATTTCCCGATCCTGAGAGCTCACAATCTAATATACAGTACATGTCCTGATCCTCAGAGCTCACAATCTAATATACAGTACATGTCCCGATCCTGAGAGCTTACAATCTAATATACAGTACGTGTCCCGATCCTGAGAGCTTACAATCTAATATACAGTACATGTCCTGATCCTCAGAGCTCACAATCTAATATACAGTACATGTCCCGATCCTGAGAGCTTACAATCTAATATACAGTACATGTCCCGATGCTGAGAGCTCTCAATCTAATATACAGTATGTGTCCTGATCCTGAGAGCTTACAATCTAATATACAGTACATGTCCCGATCCTAATAGCTTACAATCTAATATACAGTACATATCCTGATCCTAAGAGCTCACAATCTAATAATATACAGTACGTGTCCTGATCCTGAGAGCTTACAATGTAATATACAGTACATGTCCTGATCCTAATAGCTCACAATCTAATATACAGTAAATGTCCTGATCCTGAGAGCTTACAATCTAATATACAGTACATGTCCTGATCCTGAGAGCTCACAATCGAATATACAGTACATGTCCTGATCCTAATAGCTTACAATCTAATATACAGTACATGTCCCGATCCTAATAGCTTACAATCTAATATACAGTACGTGTCCTGATCCTGAGAGCTTACAATCTAATATACAGTACATGTCCCGATCCTGAGAGCTCACAATCTAATATACAGTACATGTCCCGATCCTAATAGCTCACAATCTAATATACAGTACATGTCCTGATCCTGAGAGCTTACAATCTAATATACAGTACATGTCCCGATCCTAATACCTCACAATCTAATATACAGTACATATCCTGATCCTGAGAGCTTACAATCTAATATACAGTACGTGTCCTGATCCTGAGAGCTTACAACCTAATATACAGAACATGTCCTGATTCTGAGAGCTTACAATGTAATATACAGTACATGTCCTGATCATGAGAGCTTACAATCTAATATACAGTACATGTCCTGATCCTGAGAGCTCACAATCTAATATACAGTACATGTCCTGATCCTGAGAGCTTACAATCTAATATACAGTACATGTCCCGATCCTAATAGCTTACAATCTAATATACAGTACATGTCCCGATCCTAATAGCTTACAATCTAATATACAGTACGTGTCCTGATCCTGAGAGCTTACAATCTAATATACAGTACATGTCCCGATCCTGAGAGCTCACAATCTAATATACAGTACATGTCCCGATCCTAATAGCTCACAATCTAATATACAGTACATGTCCTGATCCTGAGAGCTTACAATCTAATATACAGTACATGTCCCGATCCTAATACCTCACAATCTAATATACAGTACATATCCTGATCCTGAGAGCTTACAATCTAATATACAGTACGTGTCCTGATCCTGAGAGCTTACAACCTAATATACAGTACATGTCCTGATTCTGAGAGCTCACAATCTAATATACAGTACATGTCCCGATCCTGAGAGCTTACTATCTAATATACAGTACATGTCCCGATCCTGAGAGCTTACAATCTAATATACAGTACATGTCCCGATCCTGAGAGCTCCCAATCTAATATACAGTTTGTGTCCTGATCCTGAGAGCTTACAATCTAATATACAGTACATGTCCCGATCCTGAGAGCTCCCAATCTAATATACAGTTTGTGTCCTGATCCTGAGAGCTTACAATCTAATATACAGTACATGTCCTGATCCTGAGAGCTCACAATCTAATATACAGTACATGTCCTGATCCTAATAGCTCACAATCTAATATACAGTACATGTCCAGATCCTGAGAGCTTACTATCTAATATACAGTACATGTCCTGATCCTGAGAGCTTACAATGTAATATACAGTACGTGTCCCGATCCTGAGAGCTCACAATCTAATATACAGTACATGTCCCGATCCTGAGAGCTTACAATCTAATATACAGTACGTGTCCCGATCCTGAGAGCTCACAATCTAATATACAGTATGTGTCCTGATCCTGAGAGCTTACAATCTAATATACAGTACATGTCCCGATCCTGAGAGCTTACAATCTAATATACAGTACATGTCCTGATCCTAATAGCTAACAATCTAATATACAGTACATGTCCCGATGCTGAGAGCTCACAATCTAATATACAGTATGTGTCCTGATCCTGAGAGCTAACAATCTAATATACAGTACATGTCCTGATCCTAATAGCTCACAATCTAATATACAGTACATGTCCCGATGCTGAGAGCTCACAATCTAATATACAGTATGTGTCCTGATCCTGAGAGCTCACAATCTAATTTACAGTACATGTCCCGATCCTGAGAGCTCACAATCTAATATACAGTACATGTCCCGATCCTGAAAGCTTACTATCTAATATACAGTACATGTCCTGATCCTGAGAGCTTACAATGTAATATACAGTACCTGTCCTGATCCTGAGAGCTTACAATCTAATATACAGTACATGTCCTGATCCTCAGAGCTTACAATCTAATATACAGTACATGTCCTGATCCACAGAGCTTACAATCTAATATACAGTACATGTCCTGATCCTGAGAGCTCACAATCTAATATACAGTACATTTATTGATCCTGAGAGCTCACAATCTTATATACAGTACATGTCCCGATCCTGAGAGCTTACAATCTAATATACAGTACATGTCCCGATCCTGAGAGCTCACAATCTAATATACAGTACATTTCTTGATCCTGAGAGCTCACAATCTAATATACAGTACATGTCCTGATCCTGAGAGCTTACAATCTAATATACAGTACATGTCCTGATCCTGAGAGCTTACAATCTAACATACAGTACATTTCCCGATCCTGAGAGCTCACAATCTAATATACAGTACATGTCCTGATCCTCAGAGCTCACAATCTAATATACAGTACATGTCCCGATCCTGAGAGCTTACAATCTAATATACAGTACGTGTCCCGATCCTGAGAGCTCACAATCTAATATACAGTACATGTCCTGATCCTGAGAGCTTACAATCTAATATACAGTAAATGTCCCGATCCTGAGAGCTTACAATCTAATATACAGTACATGTCCTCATCCTAATAGCTCACAATCTAATATACAGTACATGTCCCGATGCTGAGAGCTCACAATCTAATATACAGTATGTGTCCTGATCCTGAGAGCTTACAATCTAATATACAGTACATGTCCCGATCCTGAGAGCTTACAATCTAATATACAGTACATGTCCTGATCCTAATAGCTAACAATCTAATATACAGTACGTGTCCCGATCCTGAGAGCTTACTATCTAATATACAGTACATGTCCCGATCCTGAGAGCTTACAATCTAATATACAGTACATGTCCCGATCCTGAGAGCTCACAATCTAATATACAGTTTGTGTCCTGATCCTGAGAGCTTACAATCTAATATACAGTACATGTCCTGATCCTAATAGCTAACAATCTAATATACAGTACATGTCCCGATGCTGAGAGCTCACAATCTAATATACAGTATGTGTCCTGATCCTGAGAGCTAACAATCTAATATACAGTACATGTCCTGATCCTAATAGCTCACAATCTAATATACAGTACATGTCCCGATGCTGAGAGCTCACAATCTAATATACAGTATGTGTCCTGATCCTGAGAGCTCACAATCTAATATACAGTACATGTCCCGATCCTGAGAGCTCACAATCTAATATACAGTACATGTCCCGATCCTGAAAGCTTACTATCTAATATACAGTACATGTCCTGATCCTGAGAGCTTACAATGTAATATACAGTACCTGTCCTGATCCTGAGAGCTTACAATCTAATATACAGTACATGTCCTGATCCACAGAGCTTACAATCTAATATACAGTACATGTCCTGATCCTGAGAGCTCACAATCTAATATACAGTACATTTATTGATCCTGAGAGCTCACAATCTAATATACAGTACATGTCCCGATCCTGAGAGCTTACAATCTAATATACAGTACATGTCCCGATCCTGAGAGCTCACAATCTAATATACAGTACATTTCTTGATCCTGAGAGCTCACAATCTAATATACAGTACATGTCCTGATCCTGAGAGCTTACAATCTAATATACAGTACATGTCCCGATCCTGAGAGCTTACAATCTAATATACAGTACATGTCCTGATCCTGAGAGCTTACAATCTAACATACAGTACATTTCCCGATCCTGAGAGCTCACAATCTAATATACAGTACATGTCCTGATCCTCAGAGCTCACAATCTAATATACAGTACATGTCCCGATCCTGAGAGCTTACAATCTAATATACAGTACGTGTCCCGATCCTGAGAGCTCACAATCTAATATACAGTACATGTCCTGATCCTGAGAGCTTACAATCTAATATACAGTAAATGTCCCGATCCTGAGAGCTTACAATCTAATATACAGTACATGTCCTCATCCTAATAGCTCACAATCTAATATACAGTACATGTCCCGATGCTGAGAGCTCTCAATCTAATATACAGTATGTGTCCTGATCCTGAGAGCTTACAATCTAATATACAGTACATGTCCCGATCCTAATAGCTTACAATCTAATATACAGTACATATCCTGATCCTAAGAGCTCACAATCTAATAATATACAGTACGTGTCCTGATCCTGAGAGCTTACAATGTAATATACAGTACATGTCCTGATCCTGAGAGCTTACAATGTAATATACAGTACATGTCCTGATCCTAATAGCTCACAATCTAATATACAGTAAATGTCCTGATCCTGAGAGCTTACAATCTAATATACAGTACATGTCCTGATCCTGAGAGCTCACAATCGAATATACAGTACATGTCCCGATCCTAATAGCTTACAATCTAATATACAGTACATGTCCCGATCCTAATAGCTTACAATCTAATATACAGTACGTGTCCTGATCCTGAGAGCTTACAATCTAATATACAGTACATCTCCCGATCCTGAGAGCTCACAATCTAATATACAGTACATGTCCCGATCCTAATAGCTCACAATCTAATATACAGTACATGTCCTGATCCTGAGAGCTTACAATCTAATATACAGTACATGTCCCGATCCTAATACCTCACAATCTAATATACAGTACATATCCTGATCCTGAGAGCTTACAATCTAATATACAGTACGTGTCCTGATTCTGAGAGCTTACAATGTAATATACAGTACATGTCCTGATCATGAGAGCTTACAATCTAATATACAGTACATGTCCTGATCCTGAGAGCTCACAATCTAATATACAGTACATGTCCCGATCCTAATAGCTTACAATCTAATATACAGTACATGTCCCGATCCTAATAGCTTACAATCTAATATACAGTACGTGTCCTGATCCTGAGAGCTTACAATCTAATATACAGTACATGTCCCGATCCTGAGAGCTCACAATCTAATATACAGTACATGTCCCGATCCTAATAGCTCACAATCTAATATACAGTACATGTCCTGATCCTGAGAGCTTACAATCTAATATACAGTACATGTCCCGATCCTAATACCTCACAATCTAATATACAGTACATATCCTGATCCTGAGAGCTTACAATCTAATATACAGTACGTGTCCTGATCCTGAGAGCTTACAACCTAATATACAGTACATGTCCTGATTCTGAGAGCTCACAATCTAATATACAGTACATGTCCCGATCCTGAGAGCTTACTATCTAATATACAGTACATGTCCCGATCCTGAGAGCTTACAATCTAATATACAGTACATGTCCCGATCCTGAGAGCTCCCAATCTAATATACAGTTTGTGTCCTGATCCTGAGAGCTTACAATCTAATATACAGTACATGTCCCGATCCTGAGAGCTCCCAATCTAATATACAGTTTGTGTCCTGATCCTGAGAGCTTACAATCTAATATACAGTACATGTCCTGATCCTGAGAGCTCACAATCTAATATACAGTACATGTCCTGATCCTAATAGCTCACAATCTAATATACAGTACATGTCCAGATCCTGAGAGCTTACTATCTAATATACAGTACATGTCCTGATCCTGAGAGCTTACAATGTAATATACAGTACGTGTCCCGATCCTGAGAGCTCACAATCTAATATACAGTACATGTCCCGATCCTGAGAGCTTACAATCTAATATACAGTACGTGTCCCGATCCTGAGAGCTCACAATCTAATATACAGTATGTGTCCTGATCCTGAGAGCTTACAATCTAATATACAGTACATGTCCCGATCCTGAGAGCTTACAATCTAATATACAGTACATGTCCTGATCCTAATAGCTAACAATCTAATATACAGTACATGTCCCGATGCTGAGAGCTCACAATCTAATATACAGTATGTGTCCTGATCCTGAGAGCTAACAATCTAATATACAGTACATGTCCTGATCCTAATAGCTCACAATCTAATATACAGTACATGTCCCGATGCTGAGAGCTCACAATCTAATATACAGTATGTGTCCTGATCCTGAGAGCTCACAATCTAATATACAGTACATGTCCCGATCCTGAGAGCTCACAATCTAATATACAGTACATGTCCCGATCCTGAAAGCTTACTATCTAATATACAGTACATGTCCTGATCCTGAGAGCTTACAATGTAATATACAGTACCTGTCCTGATCCTGAGAGCTTACAATCTAATATACAGTACATGTCCTGATCCTCAGAGCTTACAATCTAATATACAGTACATGTCCTGATCCACAGAGCTTACAATCTAATATACAGTACATGTCCTGATCCTGAGAGCTCACAATCTAATATACAGTACATTTATTGATCCTGAGAGCTCACAATCTAATATACAGTACATGTCCCGATCCTGAGAGCTTACAATCTAATATACAGTACATGTCCCGATCCTGAGAGCTCACAATCTAATATACAGTACATTTCTTGATCCTGAGAGCTCACAATCTAATATACAGTACATGTCCTGATCCTGAGAGCTTACAATCTAATATACAGTACATGTCCTGATCCTGAGAGCTTACAATCTAACATACAGTACATTTCCCGATCCTGAGAGCTCACAATCTAATATACAGTACATGTCCTGATCCTCAGAGCTCACAATCTAATATACAGTACATGTCCCGATCCTGAGAGCTTACAATCTAATATACAGTACGTGTCCCGATCCTGAGAGCTCACAATCTAATATACAGTACATGTCCTGATCCTGAGAGCTTACAATCTAATATACAGTAAATGTCCCGATCCTGAGAGCTTACAATCTAATATACAGTACATGTCCTCATCCTAATAGCTCACAATCTAATATACAGTACATGTCCCGATGCTGAGAGCTCACAATCTAATATACAGTATGTGTCCTGATCCTGAGAGCTTACAATCTAATATACAGTACATGTCCCGATCCTGAGAGCTTACAATCTAATATACAGTACATGTCCTGATCCTAATAGCTAACAATCTAATATACAGTACATGTCCCGATGCTGAGAGCTCACAATCTAATATACAGTATGTGTCCTGATCCTGAGAGCTAACAATCTAATATACAGTACATGTCCTGATCCTAATAGCTCACAATCTAATATACAGTACATGTCCCGATGCTGAGAGCTCACAATCTAATATACAGTATGTGTCCTGATCCTGAGAGCTCACAATCTAATATACAGTACATGTCCCGATCCTGAGAGCTCACAATCTAATATACAGTACATGTCCCGATCCTGAAAGCTTACTATCTAATATACAGTACATGTCCTGATCCTGAGAGCTTACAATGTAATATACAGTACCTGTCCTGATCCTGAGAGCTTACAATCTAATATACAGTACATGTCCTGATCCACAGAGCTTACAATCTAATATACAGTACATGTCCTGATCCTGAGAGCTCACAATCTAATATACAGTACATTTATTGATCCTGAGAGCTCACAATCTAATATACAGTACATGTCCCGATCCTGAGAGCTTACAATCTAATATACAGTACATGTCCCGATCCTGAGAGCTCACAATCTAATATACAGTACATTTCTTGATCCTGAGAGCTCACAATCTAATATACAGTACATGTCCTGATCCTGAGAGCTTACAATCTAATATACAGTACATGTCCCGATCCTGAGAGCTTACAATCTAATATACAGTACATGTCCTGATCCTGAGAGCTTACAATCTAACATACAGTACATTTCCCGATCCTGAGAGCTCACAATCTAATATACAGTACATGTCCTGATCCTCAGAGCTCACAATCTAATATACAGTACATGTCCCGATCCTGAGAGCTTACAATCTAATATACAGTACGTGTCCCGATCCTGAGAGCTCACAATCTAATATACAGTACATGTCCTGATCCTGAGAGCTTACAATCTAATATACAGTAAATGTCCCGATCCTGAGAGCTTACAATCTAATATACAGTACATGTCCTCATCCTAATAGCTCACAATCTAATATACAGTACATGTCCCGATGCTGAGAGCTCTCAATCTAATATACAGTATGTGTCCTGATCCTGAGAGCTTACAATCCAATATACAGTACATGTCCCGATCCTAATAGCTTACAATCTAATATACAGTACATATCCTGATCCTAAGAGCTCACAATCTAATAATATACAGTACGTGTCCTGATCCTGAGAGCTTACAATGTAATATACAGTACATGTCCTGATCCTGAGAGCTTACAATGTAATATACAGTACATGTCCTGATCCTAATAGCTCACAATCGAATATACAGTACATGTCCCGATCCTAATAGCTTACAATCTAATATACAGTACATGTCCCGATCCTAATAGCTTACAATCTAATATACAGTACGTGTCCTGATCCTGAGAGCTTACAATCTAATATACAGTACATCTCCCGATCCTGAGAGCTCACAATCTAATATACAGTACATGTCCCGATCCTAATAGCTCACAATCTAATATACAGTACATGTCCTGATCCTGAGAGCTTACAATCTAATATACAGTACATGTCCCGATCCTAATACCTCACAATCTAATATACAGTACATATCCTGATCCTGAGAGCTTACAATCTAATATACAGTACGTGTCCTGATCCTGAGAGCTTACAACCTAATATACAGTACATGTCCTGATTCTGAGAGCTTACAATGTAATATACAGTACATGTCCTGATCATGAGAGCTTACAATCTAATATACAGTACATGTCCTGATCCTGAGAGCTCACAATCTAATATACAGTACATGTCCCGATCCTAATAGCTTACAATCTAATATACAGTACATGTCCCGATCCTAATAGCTTACAATCTAATATACAGTACGTGTCCTGATCCTGAGAGCTTACAATCTAATATACAGTACATGTCCCGATCCTGAGAGCTCACAATCTAATATACAGTACATGTCCCGATCCTAATAGCTCACAATCTAATATACAGTACATGTCCTGATCCTGAGAGCTTACAATCTAATATACAGTACATGTCCCGATCCTAATACCTCACAATCTAATATACAGTACATATCCTGATCCTGAGAGCTTACAATCTAATATACAGTACGTGTCCTGATCCTGAGAGCTTACAACCTAATATACAGTACATGTCCTGATTCTGAGAGCTCACAATCTAATATACAGTACATGTCCCGATCCTGAGAGCTTACTATCTAATATACAGTACATGTCCCGATCCTGAGAGCTTACAATCTAATATACAGTACATGTCCCGATCCTGAGAGCTCCCAATCTAATATACAGTTTGTGTCCTGATCCTGAGAGCTTACAATCTAATATACAGTACATGTCCCGATCCTGAGAGCTCCCAATCTAATATACAGTTTGTGTCCTGATCCTGAGAGCTTACAATCTAATATACAGTACATGTCCTGATCCTAATAGCTCACAATCTAATATACAGTACATGTCCAGATCCTGAGAGCTTACTATCTAATATACAGTACATGTCCTGATCCTGAGAGCTTACAATGTAATATACAGTACGTGTCCCGATCCTGAGAGCTCACAATCTAATATACAGTACATGTCCCGATCCTGAGAGCTCACAATCTAATATACAGTACGTGTCCCGATCCTGAGAGCTCACAATCTAATATACAGTATGTGTCCTGATCCTGAGAGCTTACAATCTAATATACAGTACATGTCCCGATCCTGAGAGCTTACAATCTAATATACAGTACATGTCCTGATCCTAATAGCTAACAATCTAATATACAGTACATGTCCCGATGCTGAGAGCTCACAATCTAATATACAGTATGTGTCCTGATCCTGAGAGCTAACAATCTAATATACAGTACATGTCCTGATCCTAATAGCTCACAATCTAATATACAGTACATGTCCCGATGCTGAGAGCTCACAATCTAATATACAGTATGTGTCCTGATCCTGAGAGCTCACAATCTAATATACAGTACATGTCCCGATCCTGAGAGCTCACAATCTAATATACAGTACATGTCCCGATCCTGAAAGCTTACTATCTAATATACAGTACGTGTCCTGATCCTGAGAGCTTACAATGCAATATACAGTACCTGTCCTGATCCTGAGAGCTTACAATCTAATATACAGTACATGTCCTGATCCTCAGAGCTTACAATCTAATATACAGTACATGTCCTGATCCACAGAGCTTACAATCTAATATACAGTACATGTCCTGATCCTGAGAGCTCACAATCTAATATACAGTACATTTATTGATCCTGAGAGCTCACAATCTAATATACAGTACATGTCCCGATCCTGAGAGCTTACAATCTAATATACAGTACATGTCCCGATCCTGAGAGCTCACAATCTAATATACAGTACATTTCTTGATCCTGAGAGCTCACAATCTAATATACAGTACATGTCCTGATCCTGAGAGCTTACAATCTAATATACAGTACATGTCCTGATCCTGAGAGCTTACAATCTAATATACAGTACGTGTCCCGATCCTGAGAGCTCACAATCTAATATACAGTACATGTCCTGATCCTCAGAGCTCACAATCTAATATACAGTACATGTCCCGATCCTGAGAGCTTACAATCTAATATACAGTACGTGTCCCGATCCTGAGAGCTCACAATCTAATATACAGTACATGTCCTGATCCTGAGAGCTTACAATCTAATATACAGTAAATGTCCCGATCCTGAGAGCTTACAATCTAATATACAGTACATGTCCTCATCCTAATAGCTCACAATCTAATATACAGTACATGTCCCGATGCTGAGAGCTCACAATCTAATATACAGTATGTGTCCTGATCCTGAGAGCTTACAATCTAATATACAGTACATGTCCCGATCCGAATAGCTTACAATCTAATATACAGTACATATCCTGATCCTAAGAGCTCACAATCTAATAATATACAGTACGTGTCCTGATCCTGAGAGCTTACAATGTAATATACAGTACATGTCCTGATCCTGAGAGCTTACAATGTAATATACAGTACATGTCCTGATCCTAATAGCTCACAATCTAATATACAGTACATTTCTTGATCCTGAGAGCTCACAATCTAATATACAGTACATGTCCCGATCCTAATAGCTCACAATCTAATATACAGTACATGTCCTGATCCTGAGAGCTTACAATCTAATATACAGTACATGTCCCGATCCTAATACCTCACAATCTAATATACAGTACATGTCCCGATGCTGAGAGCTCACAATCTAATATACAGTACATGTCCTGATCCTGAGAGCTTACAATCTAATATACAGTAAATGTCCCGATCCTGAGAGCTTACAATCTAATATACAGTACATGTCCTCATCCTAATAGCTCACAATCTAATATACAGTACATGTCCCGATGCTGAGAGCTCACAATCTAATATACAGTATGTGTCCTGATCCTGAGAGCTTACAATCTAATATACAGTACATGTCCCGATCCTGAGAGCTTACAATCTAATATACAGTACATGTCCTGATCCTGAGAGCTTACAATCTAATATACAGTACATGTCCTGATCCTAATAGCTAACAATCTAATATACAGTACATGTCCCGATGCTGAGAGCTCACAATCTAATATACAGTATGTGTCCTGATCCTGAGAGCTAACAATCTAATATACAGTACATGTCCTGATCCTAATAGCTCACAATCTAATACACAGTACATGTCCCGATGCTGAGAGCTCACAATCTAATATACAGTATGTGTCCTGATCCTGAGAGCTCACAATCTAATATACAGTACATGTCCCGATCCTGAGAGCTCACAATCTAATATACAGTACATGTCCCGATCCTGAAAGCTTACTATCTAATATACAGTACATGTCCTGATCCTGAGAGCTCACAATCTAATATACAGTACATGTCCCGATCCTGAAAGCTTACTATCTAATATACAGTACCTGTCCTGATCCTGAGAGCTTACAATCTAATATACAGTACATGTCCTGATCCACAGAGCTTACAATCTAATATACAGTACATGTCCTGATCCTGAGAGCTCACAATCTAATATACAGTACATTTATTGATCCTGAGAGCTCACAATCTAATATACAGTACATGTCCCGATCCTGAGAGCTTACAATCTAATATACAGTACATGTCCCGATCCTGAGAGCTCACAATCTAATATACAGTACATTTCTTGATCCTGAGAGCTCACAATCTAATATACAGTACATGTCCTGATCCTGAGAGCTTACAATCTAATATACAGTACATGTCCCGATCCTGAGAGCTTACAATCTAATATACAGTACATGTCCTGATCCTGAGAGCTTACAATCTAACATACAGTACATTTCCCGATCCTGAGAGCTCACAATCTAATATACAGTACATGTCCTGATCCTAATAGCTCACAATCTAATACACAGTACATGTCCCGATGCTGAGAGCTCACAATCTAATATACAGTATGTGTCCTGATCCTGAGAGCTCACAATCTAATATACAGTACATGTCCCGATCCTGAGAGCTCACAATCTAATATACAGTACATGTCCCGATCCTGAAAGCTTACTATCTAATATACAGTACATGTCCTGATCCTGAGAGCTTACAATGTAATATACAGTACCTGTCCTGATCCTGAGAGCTTACAATCTAATATACAGTACATGTCCTGATCCACAGAGCTTACAATCTAATATACAGTACATGTCCTGATCCTGAGAGCTCACAATCTAATATACAGTACATTTATTGATCCTGAGAGCTCACAATCTAATATACAGTACATGTCCCGATCCTGAGAGCTTACAATCTAATATACAGTACATGTCCCGATCCTGAGAGCTCACAATCTAATATACAGTACATTTCTTGATCCTGAGAGCTCACAATCTAATATACAGTACATGTCCTGATCCTGAGAGCTTACAATCTAATATACAGTACATGTCCCGATCCTGAGAGCTTACAATCTAATATACAGTACATGTCCTGATCCTGAGAGCTTACAATCTAACATACAGTACATTTCCCGATCCTGAGAGCTCACAATCTAATATACAGTACATGTCCTGATCCTCAGAGCTCACAATCTAATATACAGTACATGTCCCGATCCTGAGAGCTTACAATCTAATATACAGTACGTGTCCCGATCCTGAGAGCTCACAATCTAATATACAGTACATGTCCTGATCCTGAGAGCTTACAATCTAATATACAGTAAATGTCCCGATCCTGAGAGCTTACAATCTAATATACAGTACATGTCCTCATCCTAATAGCTCACAATCTAATATACAGTACATGTCCCGATGCTGAGAGCTCTCAATCTAATATACAGTATGTGTCCTGATCCTGAGAGCTTACAATCTAATATACAGTACATGTCCCGATCCTAATAGCTTACAATCTAATATACAGTACATATCCTGATCCTAAGAGCTCACAATCTAATAATATACAGTACGTGTCCTGATCCTGAGAGCTTACAATGTAATATACAGTACATGTCCTGATCCTGAGAGCTTACAATGTAATATACAGTACATGTCCTGATCCTAATAGCTCACAATCTAATATACAGTAAATGTCCTGATCCTGAGAGCTTACAATCTAATATACAGTACATGTCCTGATCCTGAGAGCTCACAATCGAATATACAGTACATGTCCCGATCCTAATAGCTTACAATCTAATATACAGTACATGTCCCGATCCTAATAGCTTACAATCTAATATACAGTACGTGTCCTGATCCTGAGAGCTTACAATCTAATATACAGTACATCTCCCGATCCTGAGAGCTCACAATCTAATATACAGTACATGTCCCGATCCTAATAGCTCACAATCTAATATACAGTACATGTCCTGATCCTGAGAGCTTACAATCTAATATACAGTACATGTCCCGATCCTAATACCTCACAATCTAATATACAGTACATATCCTGATCCTGAGAGCTTACAATCTAATATACAGTACGTGTCCTGATCCTGAGAGCTTACAACCTAATATACAGTACATGTCCTGATTCTGAGAGCTTACAATGTAATATACAGTACATGTCCTGATCATGAGAGCTTACAATCTAATATACAGTACATGTCCTGATCCTGAGAGCTCACAATCTAATATACAGTACATGTCCCGATCCTAATAGCTTACAATCTAATATACAGTACATGTCCCGATCCTAATAGCTTACAATCTAATATACAGTACGTGTCCTGATCCTGAGAGCTTACAATCTAATATACAGTACATGTCCTGATCCTAATAGCTCACAATCTAATATACAGTACATGTCCTGATCCTGAGAGCTTACAATCTAATATACAGTACATGTCCCGATCCTAATACCTCACAATCTAATATACAGTACATGTCCTGATCCTGAGAGCTTACAACCTAATATACAGTACATGTCCTGATTCTGAGAGCTCACAATCTAATATACAGTACATGTCCCGATCCTGAGAGCTTACTATCTAATCTACAGTACATGTCCCGATCCTGAGAGCTTACAATCTAATATACAGTACGTGTCCTGATCCTCAGAGCTTACAATCTAATATACAGTACATGTCCCGATCCTGAGAGCTCCCAATCTAATATACAGTTTGTGTCCTGATCCTGAGAGCTTACAATCTAATATACAGTACATGTCCCGATCCTGAGAGCTCCCAATCTAATATACAGTTTTGTGTCCTGATCCTGAGAGCTTACAATCTAATATACAGTACATGTCCTGATCCTGAGAGCTCACAATCTAATATACAGTACATGTCCTGATCCTAATAGCTCACAATCTAATATACAGTACATGTCCAGATCCTGAGAGCTTACTATCTAATATACAGTACATGTCCTGATCCTGAGAGCTTACAATGTAATATACAGTACGTGTCCCGATCCTGAGAGCTCACAATCTAATATACAGTACATGTCCCGATCCTGAGAGCTTACAATCTAATATACAGTACGTGTCCCGATCCTGAGAGCTCACAATCTAATATACAGTATGTGTCCTGATCCTGAGAGCTTACAATCTAATATACAGTACATGTCCCGATCCTGAGAGCTTACAATCTAATATACAGTACAGTACATGTCCTGATCCTAATAGCTAACAATCTAATATACAGTACATGTCCCGATGCTGAGAGCTCACAATCTAATATACAGTATGTGTCCTGATCCTGAGAGCTAACAATCTAATATACAGTACATGTCCTGATCCTAATAGCTCACAATCTAATATACAGTACATGTCCCGATGCTGAGAACTCACAATCTAATATACAGTATGTGTCCTGATCCTGAGAGCTCACAATCTAATATACAGTACATGTCCCGATCCTGAGAGCTCACAATCTAATATACAGTACATGTCCCGATCCTGAAAGCTTACTATCTAATATACAGTACATGTCCTGATCCTGAGAGCTTACAATGCAATATACAGTACCTGTCCTGATCCTGAGAGCTTACAATCTAATATACAGTACATGTCCTGATCCTCAGAGCTTACAATCTAATATACAGTACATGTCCTGATCCACAGAGCTTACAATCTAATATACAGTACATGTCCTGATCCTGAGAGCTCACAATCTAATATACAGTACATTTATTGATCCTGAGAGCTCACAATCTAATATACAGTACATGTCCCGATCCTGAGAGCTTACAATCTAATATACAGTACATGTCCCGATCCTGAGAGCTCACAATCTAATATACAGTACATTTCTTGATCCTGAGAGCTCACAATCTAATATACAGTACATGTCCTGATCCTGAGAGCTTACAATCTAATATACAGTACATGTCCTGATCCTGAGAGCTTACAATCTAACATACAGTACATTTCCCGATCCTGAGAGCTCACAATCTAATATACAGTACATGTCCTGATCCTCAGAGCTCACAATCTAATATACAGTACATGTCCCGATCCTGAGAGCTTACAATCTAATATACAGTACGTGTCCCGATCCTGAGAGCTCACAATCTAATATACAGTACATGTCCTGATCCTGAGAGCTTACAATCTAATATACAGTAAATGTCCCGATCCTGAGAGCTTACAATCTAATATACAGTACATGTCCTCATCCTAATAGCTCACAATCTAATATACAGTACATGTCCCGATGCTGAGAGCTCACAATCTAATATACAGTATGTGTCCTGATCCTGAGAGCTTACAATCTAATATACAGTACATGTCCCGATCCGAATAGCTTACAATCTAATATACAGTACATATCCTGATCCTAAGAGCTCACAATCTAATAATATACAGTACGTGTCCTGATCCTGAGAGCTTACAATGTAATATACAGTACATGTCCTGATCCTGAGAGCTTACAATGTAATATACAGTACATGTCCTGATCCTAATAGCTCACAATCTAATATACAGTACATGTCCTGATCCTGAGAGCTTACAATCTAATATACAGTACATGTCCTGATCCTGAGAGCTCACAATCTAATATACAGTACATGTCCCGATCCTAATAGCTTACAATCTAATATACAGTACATGTCCCGATCCTAATAGCTTACAATCTAATATACAGTACGTGTCCTGATCCTGGGAGCTTACAATCTAATATACAGTACATGTCCCGATCCTGAGAGCTCACAATCTAATATACAGTACATTTCTTGATCCTGAGAGCTCACAATCTAATATACAGTACATGTCCCGATCCTAATAGCTCACAATCTAATATACAGTACATGTCCTGATCCTGAGAGCTTACAATCTAATATACAGTACATGTCCTGATCCTGAGAGCTCACAATCGAATATACAGTACATGTCCCGATCCTAATAGCTTACAATCTAATATACAGTACATGTCCCGATCCTAATAGCTTACAATCTAATATACAGTACGTGTCCTGATCCTGAGAGCTTACAATCTAATATACAGTACATCTCCCGATCCTGAGAGCTCACAATCTAATATACAGTACATGTCCCGATCCTAATAGCTCACAATCTAATATACAGTACATGTCCTGATCCTGAGAGCTTACAATCTAATATACAGTACATGTCCCGATCCTAATACCTCACAATCTAATATACAGTACATATCCTGATCCTGAGAGCTTACAATCTAATATACAGTACGTGTCCTGATCCTGAGAGCTTACAACCTAATATACAGTACATGTCCTGATTCTGAGAGCTTACAATGTAATATACAGTACATGTCCTGATCATGAGAGCTTACAATCTAATATACAGTACATGTCCTGATCCTGAGAGCTCACAATCTAATATACAGTACATGTCCCGATCCTAATAGCTTACAATCTAATATACAGTACATGTCCCGATCCTAATAGCTTACAATCTAATATACAGTACGTGTCCTGATCCTGAGAGCTTACAATCTAATATACAGTACATGTCCCGATCCTGAGAGCTCACAATCTAATATACAGTACATGTCCCGATCCTAATAGCTCACAATCTAATATACAGTACATGTCCTGATCCTGAGAGCTTACAATCTAATATACAGTACATGTCCCGATCCTAATACCTCACAATCTAATATACAGTACATATCCTGATCCTGAGAGCTTACAATCTAATATACAGTACGTGTCCTGATCCTGAGAGCTTACAACCTAATATACAGTACATGTCCTGATTCTGAGAGCTCACAATCTAATATACAGTACATGTCCCGATCCTGAGAGCTTACTATCTAATATACAGTACATGTCCCGATCCTGAGAGCTTACAATCTAATATACAGTACATGTCCCGATCCTGAGAGCTCCCAATCTAATATACAGTTTGTGTCCTGATCCTGAGAGCTTACAATCTAATATACAGTACATGTCCCGATCCTGAGAGCTCCCAATCTAATATACAGTTTGTGTCCTGATCCTGAGAGCTTACAATCTAATATACAGTACATGTCCTGATCCTGAGAGCTCACAATCTAATATACAGTACATGTCCTGATCCTAATAGCTCACAATCTAATATACAGTACATGTCCAGATCCTGAGAGCTTACTATCTAATATACAGTACATGTCCTGATCCTGAGAGCTTACAATGTAATATACAGTACGTGTCCCGATCCTGAGAGCTCACAATCTAATATACAGTACATGTCCCGATCCTGAGAGCTTACAATCTAATATACAGTACGTGTCCCGATCCTGAGAGCTCACAATCTAATATACAGTATGTGTCCTGATCCTGAGAGCTTACAATCTAATATACAGTACATGTCCCGATCCTGAGAGCTTACAATCTAATATACAGTACATGTCCTGATCCTAATAGCTAACAATCTAATATACAGTACATGTCCCGATGCTGAGAGCTCACAATCTAATATACAGTATGTGTCCTGATCCTGAGAGCTAACAATCTAATATACAGTACATGTCCTGATCCTAATAGCTCACAATCTAATATACAGTACATGTCCCGATGCTGAGAGCTCACAATCTAATATACAGTATGTGTCCTGATCCTGAGAGCTCACAATCTAATATACAGTACATGTCCCGATCCTGAGAGCTCACAATCTAATATACAGTACATGTCCCGATCCTGAAAGCTTACTATCTAATATACAGTACATGTCCTGATCCTGAGAGCTTACAATGCAATATACAGTACCTGTCCTGATCCTGAGAGCTTACAATCTAATATACAGTACATGTCCTGATCCTCAGAGCTTACAATCTAATATACAGTACATGTCCTGATCCACAGAGCTTACAATCTAATATACAGTACATGTCCTGATCCTGAGAGCTCACAATCTAATATACAGTACATTTATTGATCCTGAGAGCTCACAATCTAATATACAGTACATGTCCCGATCCTGAGAGCTTACAATCTAATATACAGTACATGTCCCGATCCTGAGAGCTCACAATCTAATATACAGTACACTTCTTGATCCTGAGAGCTCACAATCTAATATACAGTACATGTCCTGATCCTGAGAGCTTACAATCTAATATACAGTACATGTCCTGATCCTGAGAGCTTACAATCTAACATACAGTACATTTCCCGATCCTGAGAGCTAACAATCTAATATACAGTACATGTCCTGATCCTCAGAGCTCACAATCTAATATACAGTACATGTCCCGATCCTGAGAGCTTACAATCTAATATACAGTACGTGTCCCGATCCTGAGAGCTCACAATCTAATATACAGTACATGTCCTGATCCTGAGAGCTTACAATCTAATATACAGTAAATGTCCCGATCCTGAGAGCTTACAATCTAATATACAGTACATGTCCTCATCCTAATAGCTCACAATCTAATATACAGTACATGTCCCGATGCTGAGAGCTCACAATCTAATATACAGTATGTGTCCTGATCCTGAGAGCTTACAATCTAATATACAGTACATGTCCCGATCCGAATAGCTTACAATCTAATATACAGTACATATCCTGATCCTAAGAGCTCACAATCTAATAATATACAGTACGTGTCCTGATCCTGAGAGCTTACAATGTAATATACAGTACATGTCCTGATCCTGAGAGCTTACAATGTAATATACAGTACATGTCCTGATCCTAATAGCTCACAATCTAATATACAGTACATGTCCTGATCCTGAGAGCTTACAATCTAATATACAGTACATGTCCTGATCCTGAGAGCTCACAATCTAATATACAGTACATGTCCCGATCCTAATAGCTTACAATCTAATATACAGTACATGTCCCGATCCTAATAGCTTACAATCTAATATACAGTACGTGTCCTGATCCTGGGAGCTTACAATCTAATATACAGTACATGTCCCGATCCTGAGAGCTCACAATCTAATATACAGTACATTTCTTGATCCTGAGAGCTCACAATCTAATATACAGTACATGTCCCGATCCTAATAGCTCACAATCTAATATACAGTACATGTCCTGATCCTGAGAGTTTACAATCTAATATACAGTACATGTCCCGATCCTAATACCTCACAATCTAATATACAGTACATGTCCCGATGCTGAGAGCTCACAATCTAATATACAGTATGTGTCCTGATCCTGAGAGCTTACAATCTAATATACAGTACATGTCCCGATCCTAATAGCTTACAATCTAATATACAGTACATATCCTGATCCTAAGAGCTCACAATCTAATAATATACAGTACGTGTCCTGATCCTGAGAGCTTACAATGTAATATACAGTACATGTCCTGATCCTGAGAGCTTACAATGTAATATACAGTACATGTCCTGATCCTAATAGCTCACAATCTAATATACAGTACATGTCCTGATCCTCAGAGCTTACAATCTAATATACAGTACATGTCCTGATCCTGAGAGCTCACAATCTAATATACAGTACATGTCCTGATCCTGAGAGCTCACAATCTAATATACAGTACATGTCCCGATCCTAATAGCTTACAATCTAATATACAGTACGTGTCCTGATCCTGAGAGCTTACAATCTAATATACAGTACATGTCCCGATCCTGAGAGCTCACAATCTAATATACAGTACATTTCTTGATCCTGAGAGCTCACAATCTAATATACAGTACATGTCCCGATCCTAATAGCTCACAATCTAATATACAGTACATGTCCCGATGCTGAGAGCTTACAATCTAATATACAGTACATGTCCCGATCCTAATACCTCACAATCTAATATACAGTACATATCCTGATCCTGAGAGCTTACAATCTAATATACAGTACGTGTCCTGATCCTGAGAGCTTACAACCTAATATACAGTACATGTCCTGATTCTGAGAGCTCACAATCTAATATACAGTACATGTCCCGATCCTGAGAGCTTACTATCTAATATACAGTACATGTCCCGATCCTGAGAGCTTACAATCTAATATACAGTACATGTCCCGATCCTGAGAGCTTACAATCTAATATACAGTACATGTCCTGATCCTAATAGCTAACAATCTAATATACAGTACATGTCCCGATGCTGAGAGCTCACAATCTAATATACAGTATGTGTCCTGATCCTGAGAGCTAACAATCTAATATACAGTACATGTCCTGATCCTAATAGCTCACAATCTAATATACAGTACATGTCCCGATGCTGAGAGCTCACAATCTAATATACAGTATGTGTCCTGATCCTGAGAGCTCACAATCTAATATACAGTACATGTCCCGATCCTGAGAGCTCACAATCTAATATACAGTACATGTCCCGATCCTGAAAGCTTACTATCTAATATACAGTACATGTCCTGATCCTGAGAGCTTACAATGTAATATACAGTACCTGTCCTGATCCTGAGAGCTTACAATCTAATATACAGTACATCTCCTGATCCACAGAACTTACAATCTAATATACAGTACATGTCCTGATCCTGAGAGCTCACAATCGAATATACAGTACATTTATTGATCCTGAGAGCTCACAATCTAATATACAGTACATGTCCCGATCCTGAGAGCTTACAATCTAATATACAGTACATGTCCCGATCCTGAGAGCTCACAATCTAATATACAGTACATTTCTTGATCCTGAGAGCTCACAATCTAATATACAGTACATGTCCTGATCCTGAGAGCTTACAATCTAATATACAGTACATGTCCCGATCCTGAGAGCTTACAATCTAATATACAGTACATGTCCTGATCCTGAGAGCTTACAATCTAACATACAGTACATTTCCCGATCCTGAGAGCTCACAATCTAATATACAGTACATGTCCTGATCCTCAGAGCTCACAATCTAATATACAGTACATGTCCCGATCCTGAGAGCTTACAATCTAATATACAGTACGTGTCCCGATCCTGAGAGCTCACAATCTAATATACAGTACATGTCCTGATCCTGAGAGCTTACAATCTAATATACAGTAAATGTCCCGATCCTGAGAGCTTACAATCTAATATACAGTACATGTCCTCATCCTAATAGCTCACAATCTAATATACAGTACATGTCCCGATGCTGAGAGCTCACAATCTAATATACAGTATGTGTCCTGATCCTGAGAGCTTACAATCTAATATACAGTACATGTCCCGATCCTAATAGCTTACAATCTAATATACAGTACATATCCTGATCCTAAGAGCTCACAATCTAATATACAGTACGTGTCCTGATCCTGAGAGCTTACAATGTAATATACAGTACATGTCCTGATCCTGAGAGCTTACAATGTAATATACAGTACATGTCCTGATCCTAATAGCTCACAATCTAATATACAGTACATGTCCTGATCCTGAGAGCTTACAATCTAATATACAGTACATGTCCTGATCCTGAGAGCTCACAATCTAATATACAGTACATGTCCCGATCCTAATAGCTTACAATCTAATATACAGTACATGTCCCGATCCTAATAGCTTACAATCTAATATACAGTACGTGTCCTGATCCTGAGAGCTTACAATCTAATATACAGTACATGTCCCGATCCTGAGAGCTCACAATCTAATATACAGTACATTTCTTGATCCTGAGAGCTCACAATCTAATATACAGTACATGTCCCGATCCTAATAGCTCACAATCTAATATACAGTACATGTCCTGATCCTGAGAGCTTACAATCTAATATACAGTACATGTCCCGATCCTAATACCTCACAATCTAATATACAGTACATATCCTGATCCTGAGAGCTTACAATCTAATATACAGTACGTGTCCTGATCCTGAGAGCTTACAACCTAATATACAGTACATGTCCTGATTCTGAGAGCTTACAATGTAATATACAGTACATGTCCTGATCATGAGAGCTTACAATCTAATACAGTGGTCCCCAACCTTTTTGGCACCAGGGACCGGCTTCAAGCAAGACCATTTTTACAAGGCCCGGCAGGGTTGGGCGGGACATGGGCGGGGCTTTGGTTATAGGGGGCGGGGTTATGAAGGGGGCGGGGTTATGAATGGGGTTGGAGTTTAGTGCATTCTTATTTAGTTATGACATTAGAATGTCCTGGCAGTACACACATAGGGTAGTGTATAATCCCCCCCCCCCAGAACACACATAGGGCAGCATATAATTTATCTCCCCCCCCCCCAGTAATAGACAGCCCCCATCCCTCAGTAATAGACAGCCCCCACCTCTCAGTAATTAGCAGCCCCTCCCCCTGTAATAAGCAGGTCCCCCCCCCCCAGTAATAAGCAGGTCCCCCCCCCAGTAATAGGCAGCGCCCCACCCCCAGTAATAGGCAGCGCCCCCCCCAAGTAATAGGCAGCGCCCCCCCCCAAGTAATAGGCAGCCTCCTTAGTAATAGGCAGCCCCTTCCCCTGTAATAAGTAGTCCCCACCCCAGTAATAAGCAGCCCCCCCCAGTAAGCAATCCCCCCCAGTAATACGCAGGTCCCCCCCCCAGTAATAACCAGCCCCCACAGTAATAAGCAACCCCATTCCCCTGTAATAAGAACACCCCCCCCAGTAATAAGCAGGTTCCCCCCAGTAATAAGCAGCCCCCCCCCAGTAATAGGCAGCCCCTTCCCCTGTAATAAGTAGCCCCCCCCCAGTAATAAGCAGCCCCCCCAGTAAGCAACCCCTCCAGTAATAAGCAGGTCCCCCCCCCCCCAGTAATAGGCAGCCCCCCCGTAATAGGCAGCCCCTTCCCCTGTAATAAGTAGCCCCCCCCCCCCAGTAATAAGCAGCCCCCCCAGTAAGCAACCCCTCCAGTAATAAGCAGGTCCCCCCCCCCAGTAATAGGCAGCCCCCCCGTAATAGGCAGCCCCCCAGTAATAGGCAGCCCCTTCCCCTGTAATAAGTAGCCCCCCCCCCAGTAATAAGCAGCCCCTTCCCCTGTAATAAGTAGCCCTCCCCCCAGTAATAAGCACACCCCCTCCCCCCTCCCCAGTAAGCAACCCCCCTGTAATAAGCAGGTCCCCCAGTAGTAAGTAGCCCCCCCCAGTAATAGGCAGCCCCTTCCCCTGTAATAAGTAGCCCCCCAGTAATAGGCAGCCCCTTCCCCAGTAATAACCAGCCCCCCCAGTAATAGGCAGCCCCTTCCCCTGTAATAAGTAGCCCCCCAACCCATATACTTACCTCCTCCCTGCTGTCGCTCTCTGTCTGCTTGCCCTGACGTCAGCCCGGAACGCTTCCTCCCCGAGTCCTCTCCTGCGGAACTAATGAGCAGGGGACTCGGGGAAGAGTATCCTGGCTGCACAGACGTCAGTGTGCGCCGGCATCAGCGCGATTACCAGCGGGGAGCTGCGGCGCCCTCGCTGGTAATCGCTTCGGTGGTCAGCGGCGTCGGCACGCCGCGGGCCACATAGCACAAGGCAGCGGGCCGGATTCGGCCCGCGGGCCTTGTGTTTAGAGTAAAAGTTCCCGGCGGTGCCGCGGACCGGCGCTAAGCACCCAACGGCCCGGCCCCGGGCCGCGGCCCGGCGGTTGGGGACCCCTGATATACAGTACCTGTCCTGATCCTGAGAGCTTACAATCTAATATACAGTACATGTCCTGATCCTCAGAGCTCACAATCTAATATACAGTACATGTCCTGATCCTGAGAGCTCACAATCTAATATACAGTATGTGTCCTGATCCTGAGAGCTTACAATCTAATATACAGTACATGTCCCGATCCTGAGAGCTTACAATCTAATATACAGTACATGTCCTGATCCTAATAGCTAACAATCTAATATACAGTACATGTCCCGATGCTGAGAGCTCACAATCTAATATACAGTATGTGTCCTGATCCTGAGAGCTTACAATCTAATATACAGTACATGTCCTGATCCTAATAGCTCACAATCTAATATACTGTACATGTCCCGATGCTGAGAGCTCACAATCTAATATACAGTATGTGTCCTGATCCTGAGAGCTCACAATCTAATATACAGTACATGTCCCGATCCTGAGAGCTCACAATGTAATATACAGTACATGTCCCGATCCTGAAAGCTCACAATCTAATATACAGTACATGTCCCGATCCTGAGAGCTCACAATCTAATATACAGTACATGTCCTGATCCTGAGAGCTTACAATCTAATATACAGTACATGTCCTGATCCTCAGAGCTTACAATCTAATATACAGTACATGTCCTGATCCTGAGAGCTCACAATCTAATATACAGTACATTTATTGATCCTGAGAGCTCACAATCTAATATACAGTACATGTCCCGATCCTGAGAGCTTACAATCTAATATACAGTACATGTCCCGATCCTGAGAGCTCACAATCTAATATACAGTACATTTCTTGATCCTGAGAGCTCACAATCTAATATACAGTACATGTCCTGATCCTGAGAGCTTACAATCTAATATACAGTACATGTCCTGATCCTGAGAGCTTACAATCTAACATACAGTACATTTCCCGATCCTGAGAGCTCACAATCTAATATACAGTACATGTCCTGATCCTGAGAGCTTACAATCTAATATACAGTAAATGTCCCGATCCTGAGAGCTTACAATCTAATATACAGTACATGTCCCGATGCTGAGAGCTCACAATCTAATATACAGTATGTGTCCTGATCCTGAGAGCTTACAATCTAATATACAGTACATGTCCCGATCCTAATAGCTTACAATCTAATATACAGTACATATCCTGATCCTAAGAGCTCACAATCTAATAATATACAGTACATGTCCTGATCCTGAGAGCTTACAATGTAATATACAGTACATGTCCTGATCCTAATAGCTCACAATCTAATATACAGTACATGTCCTGATCCTGAGAGCTTACAATCTAATATACAGTACATGTCCTGATCCTGAGAGCTTACAATCTAATATACAGTACATGTCCTGATCCTGAGAGCTTACAATCTAATATACAGTACATGTCCTGATCCTGAGAGCTTACAATCTAATATACAGTACATGTCCTGATCCTGAGAGCTCACAATCTAATATACAGTACATGTCCCGATCCTAATAGCTTACAATCTAATATACAGTACATGTCCCGATCCTAATAGCTTACAATCTAATATACAGTACGTGTCCTGATCCTGAGAGCTTACAATCTAATATACAGTACATGTCCCGATCCTGAGAGCTCACAATCTAATATACAGTACATTTCTTGATCCTGAGAGCTCACAATCTAATATGCAGTACATGTCCCGATCCTAATAGCTCACAATCTAATATACAGTACATGTCCTGATACTGAGAGCTTACAATCTAATATACAGTACATGTCCCGATCCTAATACCTCACAATCTAATATACAGTACATATACTGATCCTGAGAGCTTACAATCTAATATACAGTACGTGTCCTGATCCTGAGAGCTTACAATCTAATATACAGTACATGTCCTGATCCTGAGAGCTCACAATCTAATATACAGTACATGTCCTGATTCTGAGAGCTCACAATCTAATATACAGTACATGTCCCGATCCTGAGAGCTTACAATCTAATATACAGTACATGTCCCGATCCTGAGAGCTCACAATCTAATATACAGTTTGTGTCCTGATCCTGAGAGCTTACAATCTAATATACAGTACATGTCCTGATCCTAATAGCTCACAATCTAATATACAGTACATGTCCAGATCCTGAGAGCTCACAATCTAATATACAGTACATGTCCAGATCCTGAGAGCTTACTATCTAATATACAGTACATTTCCTGATCCTGAGAGCTTACAATCTAATATACAGTACATGTCCCGATCCTGAGAGCTTACAATCTAATATACAGTACGTGTCCCGATCCTGAGAGCTCACAATCTAATATACAGTATGTGTCCTGATCCTGAGAGCTTACAATCTAATATACAGTACATGTCCCGATCCTGAGAGCTTACAATCTAATATACAGTACATGTCCTGATCCTAATAGCTAACAATCTAATATACAGTACATGTCCCGATGCTGAGAGCTCACAATCTAATATACAGTATGTGTCCTGATCCTGAGAGCTAACAATCTAATATACAGTACATGTCCTGATCCTAATAGCTCACAATCTAATATACAGTACATGTCCCGATGCTGAGAGCTCACAATCTAATATACAGTATGTGTCCTGATCCTGAGAGCTCACAATCTAATATACAGTACATGTCCCGATCCTGAGAGCTCACAATCTAATATACAGTACATGTCCCGATCCTGAAAGCTTACTATCTAATATACAGTACATGTCCTGATCCTGAGAGCTTACAATGTAATATACAGTACCTGTCCTGATCCTGAGAGCTTACAATCTAATATACAGTACATGTCCTGATCCACAGAGCTTACAATCTAATATACAGTACATATCCTGATCCTGAGAGCTCACAATCTAATATACAGTACATTTATTGATCCTGAGAGCTCACAATCTAATATACAGTACATGTCCTGATCCTGAGAGCTTACATTCTAATATACAGTACATGTCCCGATCCTGAGAGCTCACAATCTAATATACGGTACATTTCTTGATCCTGAGAGCTCACAATCTAATATACAGTACATGTCCTGATCCTGAGAGCTTACAATCTAATATACAGTACATGTCCTGATCCTGAGAGCTTACAATCTAACATACAGTACATTTCCCGATCCTGAGAGCTCACAATCTAATATACAGTACATGTCCTGATCCTCAGAGCTCACAATCTAATATACAGTACATGTCCCGATCCTGAGAGCTTACAATCTAATATACAGTACGTGTCCCGATCCTGAGAGCTCACAATCTAATATACAGTACATGTCCTGATCCTGAGAGCTTACAATCTAATATACAGTAAATGTCCCGATCCTGAGAGCTTACAATCTAATATACAGTACATGTCCTCATCCTAATAGCTCACAATCTAATATACAGTACATGTCCCGATGCTGAGAGCTCACAATCTAATATACAGTATGTGTCCTGATCCTGAGAGCTTACAATCTAATATACAGTACATGTCCCGATCCTAATAGCTTACAATCTAATATACAGTACATATCCTGACCCTAAGAGCTCACAATCTAATAATATACAGTACGTGTCCTGATCCTGAGAGCTTACAATGTAATATACAGTACATGTCCTGATCCTGAGAGCTTACAATGTAATATACAGTACATGTCCTGATCCTAATAGCTCACAATCTAATATACAGTACATGTCCTGATCCTGAGAGCTTACAATCTAATATACAGTACATGTCCTGATCCTGAGAGCTCACAATTTAATATACAGTACATGTCCCGATCCTAATAGCTTACAATCTAATATACAGTACATGTCCCGATCCTAATAGCTTACAATCTAATATACAGTACGTGTCCTGATCCTGAGAGCTTACAATCTAATATACAGTACATGTCCCGATCCTGAGAGCTCACAATCTAATATACAGTACATTTCTTGATCCTGAGAGCTCACAATCTAATATACAGTACATGTCCCGATCCTAATAGCTCACAATCTAATATACAGTACATGTCCTGATCCTGAGAGCTTACAATCTAATATACAGTACATGTCCCGATCCTAATACCTCACAATCTAATATACAGTACATATCCTGATCCTGAGAGCTTACAATCTAATATACAGTACGTGTCCTGATCCTGAGAGCTTACAACCTAATATACAGTACATGTCCTGATTCTGAGAGCTCACAATCTAATATACAGTACGTGTCCCGATCCTGAGAGCTTACTATCTAATATACAGTACATGTCCCGATCCTGAGAGCTTACAATCTAATATACAGTACATGTCCCGATCCTGAGAGCTCACAATCTAATATACAGTTTGTGTCCTGATCCTGAGAGCTTACAATCTAATATACAGTACATGTCCTGATCCTAATAGCTCACAATCTAATATACAGTACATGTCCAGATCCTGAGAGCTCACAATCTAATATACAGTACATGTCCAGATCCTGAGAGCTTACTATCTAATATACAGTACATGTCCTGATCCTGAGAGCTTACAATGTAATATACAATACGTGTCCTGATGCTGAGAGCTTACAATCTAATATACAGTACATGTCCTGATCCTCAGAGCTTACAATCTAATATACAGTACATGTCCTGATCCTGAGAGCTCACAATCCAATATACAGTACATTTCTTGATCCTGAGAGCTCACAATCTAATATACAGTACATGTCCCGATCCAGAGAGCTCACAATCTAATATACAGTACATGTCCTGATCCTGAGAGCTCACAATCTAATATACAGTACATTTCTTGATCCTGAGAGCTCACAATCTAATATACAGTACATGTCCTGATCCTGAGAGCTTACAATCTAATATACAGTACATGTCCTGATCCTGAGAGCTTACAATCTAACATACAGTACATTTCCCGATCCTGAGAGCTCACAATCTAATATACAGTACGTGTCCCGATCCTGAGAGCTCACAATCTAATATACAGTACATGTCCCGATCCTGAGAGCTTACAATCTAATATACAGTACGTGTCCCGATCCTGAGAGCTCACAATCTAATATACAGTATGTGTCCTGATCCTGAGAGCTTACAATCTAATATACAGTACATGTCCCGATCCTGAGAGCTTACAATCTAATATACAGTACATGTCCTGATCCTAATAGCTAACAATCTAATATACAGTACATGTCCCGATGCTGAGAGCTCACAATCTAATATACAGTATGTGTCCTGATCCTGAGAGCTAACAATCTAATATACAGTACATGTCCTGATCCTAATAGCTCACAATCTAATATACAGTACATGTCCCGATGCTGAGAGCTCACAATCTAATATACAGTACATGTCCTGATCCTAATAGCTCACAATCTAATATACAGTACATGTCCAGATCCTGAGAGCTCACAATCTAATATACAGTACATGTCCAGATCCTGAGAGCTTACTATCTAATATACAGTACATGTCCTGATCCTGAGAGCTTACAATGTAATATACAATACGTGTCCTGATCCTGAGAGCTTACAATCTAATATACAGTACATGTCCTGATCCTCAGAGCTTACAATCTAATATACAGTACATGTCCTGATCCTGAGAGCTCACAATCCAATATACAGTACATTTCTTGATCCTGAGAGCTCACAATCTAATATACAGTACATGTCCCGATCCAGAGAGCTCACAATCTAATATACAGTACATGTCCTGATCCTAATAGCTCACAATCTAATATACAGTACATGTCCAGATCCTGAGAGCTCACAATCTAATATACAGTACATGTCCAGATCCTGAGAGCTTACTATCTAATATACAGTACATGTCCTGATCCTGAGAGCTTACAATGTAATATACAATACGTGTCCTGATCCTGAGAGCTCACAATCTAATATACAGTACGTGTCCCGATCCTGAGAGCTCACAATCTAATATACAGTACATGTCCCGATCCTGAGAGCTTACAATCTAATATACAGTACGTGTCCCGATCCTGAGAGCTCACAATCTAATATACAGTATGTGTCCTGATCCTGAGAGCTTACAATCTAATATACAGTACATGTCCCGATCCTGAGAGCTTACAATCTAATATACAGTACATGTCCTGATCCTAATAGCTAACAATCTAATATACAGTACATGTCCCGATGCTGAGAGCTCACAATCTAATATACAGTATGTGTCCTGATCCTGAGAGCTAACAATCTAATATACAGTACATGTCCTGATCCTAATAGCTCACAATCTAATATACAGTACATGTCCCGATGCTGAGAGCTCACAATCTAATATACAGTATGTGTCCTGATCCTGAGAGCTCACAACCTAATATACAGTACATTTCCCGATCCTGAGAGCTCACAATCTAATATACAGTACATGTCCCGATCCTGAAAGCTTACTATCTAATATACAGTACATGTCCTGATCCTGAGAGCTTACAATGTAATATACAGCAGTGGTCCCCAACCTTTTTGGCACCAGGGACCGGCTTCAAGCAAGACCATTTTTACAAGGCCCGGCAGGGTTGGGCGGGACATGGGCGGGGCTTTGGTTATAGGGGGCGGGGTTATGAAGGGGGCGGGGTTATGAATGGGGTTGGAGTTTAGTGCATTCTTATTTAGTTATGACATTAGAATGTCCTGGCAGTACACACATAGGGTAGTGTATAATCCCCCCCCCCCAGAACACACATAGGGCAGCATATAATTTATCTCCCCCCCCCCCAGTAATAGACAGCCCCCATCCCTCAGTAATAGACAGCCCCCACCTCTCAGTAATTAGCAGCCCCTCCCCCTGTAATAAGCAGGTCCCCCCCCCCCCAGTAATAAGCAGGTCCCCCCCCCAGTAATAGGCAGCGCCCCACCCCCAGTAATAGGCAGCGCCCCCCCCAAGTAATAGGCAGCGCCCCCCCCCAAGTAATAGGCAGCCTCCTTAGTAATAGGCAGCCCCTTCCCCTGTAATAAGTAGTCCCCACCCCAGTAATAAGCAGCCCCCCCCAGTAAGCAATCCCCCCCAGTAATACGCAGGTCCCCCCCCCAGTAATAACCAGCCCCCACAGTAATAAGCAACCCCATTCCCCTGTAATAAGAACACCCCCCCCAGTAATAAGCAGGTTCCCCCCAGTAATAAGCAGCCCCCCCCCAGTAATAGGCAGCCCCTTCCCCTGTAATAAGTAGCCCCCCCCCAGTAATAAGCAGCCCCCCCAGTAAGCAACCCCTCCAGTAATAAGCAGGTCCCCCCCCCCCCAGTAATAGGCAGCCCCCCCGTAATAGGCAGCCCCTTCCCCTGTAATAAGTAGCCCCCCCCCCCCAGTAATAAGCAGCCCCCCCAGTAAGCAACCCCTCCAGTAATAAGCAGGTCCCCCCCCCCAGTAATAGGCAGCCCCCCCGTAATAGGCAGCCCCCCAGTAATAGGCAGCCCCTTCCCCTGTAATAAGTAGCCCCCCCCCCAGTAATAAGCAGCCCCTTCCCCTGTAATAAGTAGCCCTCCCCCCAGTAATAAGCACACCCCCTCCCCCCTCCCCAGTAAGCAACCCCCCTGTAATAAGCAGGTCCCCCAGTAGTAAGTAGCCCCCCCCAGTAATAGGCAGCCCCTTCCCCTGTAATAAGTAGCCCCCCAGTAATAGGCAGCCCCTTCCCCAGTAATAACCAGCCCCCCCAGTAATAGGCAGCCCCTTCCCCTGTAATAAGTAGCCCCCCAACCCATATACTTACCTCCTCCCTGCTGTCGCTCTCTGTCTGCTTGCCCTGACGTCAGCCCGGAACGCTTCCTCCCCGAGTCCTCTCCTGCGGAACTAATGAGCAGGGGACTCGGGGAAGAGTATCCTGGCTGCACAGACGTCAGTGTGCGCCGGCATCAGCGCGATTACCAGCGGGGAGCTGCGGCGCCCTCGCTGGTAATCGCTTCGGTGGTCAGCGGCGTCGGCACGCCGCGGGCCACATAGCACAAGGCAGCGGGCCGGATTCGGCCCGCGGGCCTTGTGTTTAGAGTAAAAGTTCCCGGCGGTGCCGCGGACCGGCGCTAAGCACCCAACGGCCCGGCCCCGGGCCGCGGCCCGGCGGTTGGGGACCCCTGATATACAGTACCTGTCCTGATCCTGAGAGCTTACAATCTAATATACAGTACATGTCCTGATCCTCAGAGCTTACAATCTAATATACAGTACATGTCCTGATCCTGAGAGCTCACAATCTAATATACAGTACATTTATTGATCCTGAGAGCTCACAATCTAATATACAGTACATGTCCCGATCCTGAGAGCTTACAATCTAAAATACAGTACATGTCCCGATCCTGAGAGCTCACAATCTAATATACAGTACATTTCTTGATCCTGAGAGCTCACAATCTAATATACAGTACATGTCCTGATCCTGAGAGCTTACAATCTAATATACAGTACATGTCCTGATCCTCAGAGCTTACAATCTAATATACAGTACATGTCCTGATCCTGAGAGCTCAAAATCTAATATACAGTACATTTCCCGATCCTGAGAGCTCACAATCTAATATACAGTACATGTCCTGATCCTCAGAGCTCACAATCTAATATACAGTACATGTCCCGATCCTGAGAGCTTACAATCTAATATACAGTACGTGTCCCGATCCTGAGAGCTCACAATCTAATATACAGTACATGTCCTGATCCTGAGAGCTTACAATCTAATATACAGTACATGTCCCGATCCTGAGAGCTTACAATCTAATATACAGTACATGTCCTCATCCTAATAGCTCACAATCTAATATACAGTACATGTCCCGATGCTGAGAGCTCACAATCTAATATACAGTACATGTCCCGATCCTGAGAGCTTACAATCTAATATACAGTACATGTCCTGATCCTAATAGCTCACAATCTAATATACAGTACATGTCCTGATCCTGAGAGCTCACAATCTAATATACAGTACATGTCCCGATCCTGAAAGCATACTATCTAATATACAGTACATGTCCTGATCCTGAGAGCTTACAATCTAATATACAGTACGTGTCCTGATCCTGAGAACTTACAATCTAATATACAGTACATGTCCTGATCCTCAGAGCTTACAATCTAATATACAGTACATGTCCTGATCCTGAGAGCTCACAATCTAATATACAGTACATTTCTTGATCCTGAGAGCTCACAATCTAATATACAGTACATGTCCCGATCCTGAAAGCTTACAATCTAATATACAGTACATGTCCCGATCCTGAGAGCTCACAATCTAATATACAGTACATTTTTTGATCCTGAGAGCTCACAATCTAATATACAGTACATGTCCTGATCCTGAGAGCTTACAATCTAATATACAGTACATGTCCTGATCCTGAGAGCTTACAATCTAACATACAGTACATTTCCCGATCCTGAGAGCTCACAATCTAATATACAGTACGTGTCCCGATCCTGAGAGCTCACAATCTAATATACAGTACATGTCCCGATCCTGAGAGCTTACAATCTAATATACAGTACGTGTCCCGATCCTGAGAGCTCACAATCTAATATACAGTATGTGTCCTGATCCTGAGAGCTTACAATCTAATATACAGTACATGTCCCGCTCCTGAGAGCTTACAATCTAATATACAGTACATGTCCTGATCCTAATAGCTAACAATCTAATATACAGTACATGTCCCGATGCTGAGAGCTCACAATCTAATATACAGTATGTATCCTGATCCTGAGAGCTAACAATCTAATATACAGTACATGTCCTGATCCTAATAGCTCACAATCTAATATACAGTACATGTCCCGATGCTGAGAGCTCACAATCTAATATACAGTATGTGTCCTGATCCTGAGAGCTCACAATCTAATATACAGTACATGTCCCGATCCTGAGAGCTCACAATCTAATATACAGTACATGTCCCGATCCTGAAAGCTTACTATCTAATATACAGTACATGTCCTGATCCTGAGAGCTTACAATGTAATATACAGTACCTGTCCTGATCCTGAGAGCTTACAATCTAATATACAGTACATCTCCTGATCCACAGAACTTACAATCTAATATACAGTACATGTCCTGATCCTGAGAGCTCACAATCTAATATACAGTACATTTATTGATCCTGAGAGCTCACAATCTAATATACAGTACATGTCCCGATCCTGAGAGCTTACAATCTAATATACAGTACATGTCCCGATCCTGAGAGCTCACAATCTAATATACAGTACATTTCTTGATCCTGAGAGCTCACAATCTAATATACAGTACATGTCCTGATCCTGAGAGCTTACAATCTAATATACAGTACATGTCCCGATCCTGAGAGCTTACAATCTAATATACAGTACATGTCCTGATCCTGAGAGCTTACAATCTAACATACAGTACATTTCCCGATCCTGAGAGCTCACAATCTAATATACAGTACATGTCCTGATCCTCAGAGCTCACAATCTAATATACAGTACATGTCCCGATCCTGAGAGCTTACAATCTAATATACAGTACGTGTCCCGATCCTGAGAGCTCACAATCTAATATACAGTACATGTCCTGATCCTGAGAGCTTACAATCTAATATACAGTAAATGTCCCGATCCTGAGAGCTTACAATCTAATATACAGTACATGTCCTCATCCTAATAGCTCACAATCTAATATACAGTACATGTCCCGATGCTGAGAGCTCACAATCTAATATACAGTATGTGTCCTGATCCTGAGAGCTTACAATCTAATATACAGTACATGTCCCGATCCTAATAGCTTACAATCTAATATACAGTACATATCCTGATCCTAAGAGCTCACAATCTAATAATATACAGTACGTGTCCTGATCCTGAGAGCTTACAATGTAATATACAGTACATGTCCTGATCCTGAGAGCTTACAATGTAATATACAGTACATGTCCTGATCCTAATAGCTCACAATCTAATATACAGTACATGTCCTGATCCTGAGAGCTTACAATCTAATATACAGTACATGTCCTGATCCTGAGAGCTCACAATCTAATATACAGTACATGTCCCGATCCTAATAGCTTACAATCTAATATACAGTACATGTCCCGATCCTAATAGCTTACAATCTAATATACAGTACGTGTCCTGATCCTGAGAGCTTACAATCTAATATACAGTACATGTCCCGATCCTGAGAGCTCACAATCTAATATACAGTACATTTCTTGATCCTGAGAGCTCACAATCTAATATACAGTACATGTCCCGATCCTAATAGCTCACAATCTAATATACAGTACATGTCCTGATCCTGAGAGCTTACAATCTAATATACAGTACATGTCCCGATCCTAATACCTCACAATCTAATATACAGTACATATCCTGATCCTGAGAGCTTACAATCTAATATACAGTACGTGTCCTGATCCTGAGAGCTTACAACCTAATATACAGTACATGTCCTGATTCTGAGAGCTTACAATGTAATATACAGTACATGTCCTGATCATGAGAGCTTACAATCTAATATACAGTACATGTCCTGATCCTGAGAGCTCACAATCTAATATACAGTACATGTCCCGATCCTAATAGCTTACAATCTAATATACAGTACGTGTCCTGATCCTGAGAGCTTACAATCTAATATACAGTACATGTCCCGATCCTGAGAGCTCACAATCTAATATACAGTACATGTCCCGATCCTAATAGCTCACAATCTAATATACAGTACATGTCCCGATCCTGAGAGCTCCCAATCTAATATACAGTTTGTGTCCTGATCCTGAGAGCTTACAATCTAATATACAGTACATGTCCTGATCCTGAGAGCTCACAATCTAATATACAGTACATGTCCTGATCCTAATAGCTCACAATCTAATATACAGTACATGTCCAGATCCTGAGAGCTCACAATCTAATATACAGTACATGTCCAGATCCTGAGAGCTTACTATCTAATATACAGTACATGTCCTGATCCTGAGAGCTTACAATGTAATATACAGTACGTGTCCCGATCCTGAGAGCTCACAATCTAATATACAGTACATGTCCCGATCCTGAGAGCTTACAATCTAATATACAGTACGTGTCCCGATCCTGAGAGCTCACAATCTAATATACAGTATGTGTCCTGATCCTGAGAGCTTACAATCTAATATACAGTACATGTCCCGATCCTGAGAGCTTACAATCTAATATACAGTACATGTCCTGATCCTAATAGCTAACAATCTAATATACAGTACATGTCCCGATGCTGAGAGCTCACAATCTAATATACAGTATGTGTCCTGATCCTGAGAGCTTACAATCTAATATACAGTACATGTCCTGATCCTAATAGCTCACAATCTAATATACTGTACATGTCCCGATGCTGAGAGCTCACAATCTAATATACAGTATGTGTCCTGATCCTGAGAGCTCACAATCTAATATACAGTACATGTCCCGATCCTGAGAGCTCACAATGTAATATACAGTACATGTCCCGATCCTGAAAGCTTACTATCTAATATACAGTACATGTCCTGATCCTGAGAGCTTACAATCTAATATACAGTACATGTCCTGATCCTCAGAGCTTACAATCTAATATACAGTACATGTCCTGATCCTGAGAGCTCACAATCTAATATACAGTACATTTATTGATCCTGAGAGCTCACAATCTAATATACAGTACATGTCCCGATCCTGAGAGCTTACAATCTAATATACAGTACATGTCCCGATCCTGAGAGCTCACAATCTAATATACAGTACATTTCTTGATCCTGAGAGCTCACAATCTAATATACAGTACATGTCCTGATCCTGAGAGCTTACAATCTAATATACAGTACATGTCCTGATCCTGAGAGCTTACAATCTAACATACAGTACATTTCCCGATCCTGAGAGCTCACAATCTAATATACAGTACATGTCCTGATCCTGAGAGCTTACAATCTAATATACAGTAAATGTCCCGATCCTGAGAGCTTACAATCTAATATACAGTACATGTCCCGATGCTGAGAGCTCACAATCTAATATACAGTATGTGTCCTGATCCTGAGAGCTTACAATCTAATATACAGTACATGTCCCGATCCTAATAGCTTACAATCTAATATACAGTACATATCCTGATCCTAAGAGCTCACAATCTAATAATATACAGTACATGTCCTGATCCTGAGAGCTTACAATGTAATATACAGTACATGTCCTGATCCTAATAGCTCACAATCTAATATACAGTACATGTCCTGATCCTGAGAGCTTACAATCTAATATACAGTACATGTCCTGATCCTGAGAGCTCACAATCTAATATACAGTACATGTCCCGATCCTAATAGCTTACAATCTAATATACAGTACATGTCCCGATCCTAATAGCTTACAATCTAATATACAGTACGTGTCCTGATCCTGAGAGCTTACAATCTAATATACAGTACATGTCCCGATCCTGAGAGCTCACAATCTAATATACAGTACATTTCTTGATCCTGAGAGCTCACAATCTAATATGCAGTACATGTCCCGATCCTAATAGCTCACAATCTAATATACAGTACATGTCCTGATACTGAGAGCTTACAATCTAATATACAGTACATGTCCCGATCCTAATACCTCACAATCTAATATACAGTACATATACTGATCCTGAGAGCTTACAATCTAATATACAGTACGTGTCCTGATCCTGAGAGCTTACAATCTAATATACAGTACATGTCCTGATCCTGAGAGCTCACAATCTAATATACAGTACATGTCCTGATTCTGAGAGCTCACAATCTAATATACAGTACATGTCCCGATCCTGAGAGCTTACAATCTAATATACAGTACATGTCCCGATCCTGAGAGCTCACAATCTAATATACAGTTTGTGTCCTGATCCTGAGAGCTTACAATCTAATATACAGTACATGTCCTGATCCTAATAGCTCACAATCTAATATACAGTACATGTCCAGATCCTGAGAGCTCACAATCTAATATACAGTACATGTCCAGATCCTGAGAGCTTACTATCTAATATACAGTACATTTCCTGATCCTGAGAGCTTACAATCTAATATACAGTACATGTCCCGATCCTGAGAGCTTACAATCTAATATACAGTACGTGTCCCGATCCTGAGAGCTCACAATCTAATATACAGTATGTGTCCTGATCCTGAGAGCTTACAATCTAATATACAGTACATGTCCCGATCCTGAGAGCTTACAATCTAATATACAGTACATGTCCTGATCCTAATAGCTAACAATCTAATATACAGTACATGTCCCGATGCTGAGAGCTCACAATCTAATATACAGTATGTGTCCTGATCCTGA
Organism: Eleutherodactylus coqui; assembly: GCF_035609145.1. Lineage (NCBI taxonomy): Eukaryota > Metazoa > Chordata > Amphibia > Anura > Eleutherodactylidae > Eleutherodactylus > Eleutherodactylus coqui. The sequence continues at coordinate 41,258,652 of NC_089841.1, forward strand.
GAGCTAACAATCTAATATACAGTACATGTCCTGATCCTAATAGCTCACAATCTAATATACAGTACATGTCCCGATGCTGAGAGCTCACAATCTAATATACAGTATGTGTCCTGATCCTGAGAGCTCACAATCTAATATACAGTACATGTCCCGATCCTGAGAGCTCACAATCTAATATACAGTACATGTCCCGATCCTGAAAGCTTACTATCTAATATACAGTACATGTCCTGATCCTGAGAGCTTACAATGTAATATACAGTACCTGTCCTGATCCTGAGAGCTTACAATCTAATATACAGTACATGTCCTGATCCACAGAGCTTACAATCTAATATACAGTACATATCCTGATCCTGAGAGCTCACAATCTAATATACAGTACATTTATTGATCCTGAGAGCTCACAATCTAATATACAGTACATGTCCTGATCCTGAGAGCTTACATTCTAATATACAGTACATGTCCCGATCCTGAGAGCTCACAATCTAATATACAGTACATTTCTTGATCCTGAGAGCTCACAATCTAATATACAGTACATGTCCTGATCCTGAGAGCTTACAATCTAATATACAGTACATGTCCTGATCCTGAGAGCTTACAATCTAACATACAGTACATTTCCCGATCCTGAGAGCTCACAATCTAATATACAGTACATGTCCTGATCCTCAGAGCTCACAATCTAATATACAGTACATGTCCCGATCCTGAGAGCTTACAATCTAATATACAGTACGTGTCCCGATCCTGAGAGCTCACAATCTAATATACAGTACATGTCCTGATCCTGAGAGCTTACAATCTAATATACAGTAAATGTCCCGATCCTGAGAGCTTACAATCTAATATACAGTACATGTCCTCATCCTAATAGCTCACAATCTAATATACAGTACATGTCCCGATGCTGAGAGCTCACAATCTAATATACAGTATGTGTCCTGATCCTGAGAGCTTACAATCTAATATACAGTACATGTCCCGATCCTAATAGCTTACAATCTAATATACAGTACATATCCTGACCCTAAGAGCTCACAATCTAATAATATACAGTACGTGTCCTGATCCTGAGAGCTTACAATGTAATATACAGTACATGTCCTGATCCTGAGAGCTTACAATGTAATATACAGTACATGTCCTGATCCTAATAGCTCACAATCTAATATACAGTACATGTCCTGATCCTGAGAGCTTACAATCTAATATACAGTACATGTCCTGATCCTGAGAGCTCACAATTTAATATACAGTACATGTCCCGATCCTAATAGCTTACAATCTAATATACAGTACATGTCCCGATCCTAATAGCTTACAATCTAATATACAGTACGTGTCCTGATCCTGAGAGCTTACAATCTAATATACAGTACATGTCCCGATCCTGAGAGCTCACAATCTAATATACAGTACATTTCTTGATCCTGAGAGCTCACAATCTAATATACAGTACATGTCCCGATCCTAATAGCTCACAATCTAATATACAGTACATGTCCTGATCCTGAGAGCTTACAATCTAATATACAGTACATGTCCCGATCCTAATACCGCACAATCTAATATACAGTACATATCCTGATCCTGAGAGCTTACAATCTAATATACAGTACGTGTCCTGATCCTGAGAGCTTACAACCTAATATACAGTACATGTCCTGATTCTGAGAGCTCACAATCTAATATACAGTACGTGTCCCGATCCTGAGAGCTTACTATCTAATATACAGTACATGTCCCGATCCTGAGAGCTTACAATCTAATATACAGTACATGTCCCGATCCTGAGAGCTCACAATCTAATATACAGTTTGTGTCCTGATCCTGAGAGCTTACAATCTAATATACAGTACATGTCCTGATCCTAATAGCTCACAATCTAATATACAGTACATGTCCAGATCCTGAGAGCTCACAATCTAATATACAGTACATGTCCAGATCCTGAGAGCTTACTATCTAATATACAGTACATGTCCTGATCCTGAGAGCTTACAATGTAATATACAATACGTGTCCTGATCCTGAGAGCTTACAATCTAATATACAGTACATGTCCTGATCCTCAGAGCTTACAATCTAATATACAGTACATGTCCTGATCCTGAGAGCTCACAATCCAATATACAGTACATTTCTTGATCCTGAGAGCTCACAATCTAATATACAGTACATGTCCCGATCCAGAGAGCTCACAATCTAATATACAGTACATGTCCTGATCCTGAGAGCTCACAATCTAATATACAGTACATTTCTTGATCCTGAGAGCTCACAATCTAATATACAGTACATGTCCTGATCCTGAGAGCTTACAATCTAATATACAGTACGTGTCCCGATCCTGAGAGCTTACAATCTAATATACAGTACATGTCCTGATCCTGAGAGCTTACAATCTAATATACAGTACATGTCCTGATCCTGAGAGCTTACAATCTAACATACAGTACATTTCCCGATCCTGAGAGCTCACAATCTAATATACAGTACGTGTCCCGATCCTGAGAGCTCACAATCTAATATACAGTACATGTCCCGATCCTGAGAGCTTACAATCTAATATACAGTACGTGTCCCGATCCTGAGAGCTCACAATCTAATATACAGTATGTGTCCTGATCCTGAGAGCTTACAATCTAATATACAGTACATGTCCCGATCCTGAGAGCTTACAATCTAATATACAGTACATGTCCTGATCCTAATAGCTAACAATCTAATATACAGTACATGTCCCGATGCTGAGAGCTCACAATCTAATATACAGTATGTGTCCTGATCCTGAGAGCTAACAATCTAATATACAGTACATGTCCTGATCCTAATAGCTCACAATCTAATATACAGTACATGTCCCGATGCTGAGAGCTCACAATCTAATATACAGTACATGTCCTGATCCTAATAGCTCACAATCTAATATACAGTACATGTCCAGATCCTGAGAGCTCACAATCTAATATACAGTACATGTCCAGATCCTGAGAGCTTACTATCTAATATACAGTACATGTCCTGATCCTGAGAGCTTACAATGTAATATACAATACGTGTCCTGATCCTGAGAGCTTACAATCTAATATACAGTACATGTCCTGATCCTCAGAGCTTACAATCTAATATACAGTACATGTCCTGATCCTGAGAGCTCACAATCCAATATACAGTACATTTCTTGATCCTGAGAGCTCACAATCTAATATACAGTACATGTCCCGATCCAGAGAGCTCACAATCTAATATACAGTACATGTCCTGATCCTAATAGCTCACAATCTAATATACAGTACATGTCCAGATCCTGAGAGCTCACAATCTAATATACAGTACATGTCCAGATCCTGAGAGCTTACTATCTAATATACAGTACATGTCCTGATCCTGAGAGCTTACAATGTAATATACAATACGTGTCCTGATCCTGAGAGCTCACAATCTAATATACAGTACGTGTCCCGATCCTGAGAGCTCACAATCTAATATACAGTACATGTCCCGATCCTGAGAGCTTACAATCTAATATACAGTACGTGTCCCGATCCTGAGAGCTCACAATCTAATATACAGTATGTGTCCTGATCCTGAGAGCTTACAATCTAATATACAGTACATGTCCCGATCCTGAGAGCTTACAATCTAATATACAGTACATGTCCTGATCCTAATAGCTAACAATCTAATATACAGTACATGTCCCGATGCTGAGAGCTCACAATCTAATATACAGTATGTGTCCTGATCCTGAGAGCTAACAATCTAATATACAGTACATGTCCTGATCCTAATAGCTCACAATCTAATATACAGTACATGTCCCGATGCTGAGAGCTCACAATCTAATATACAGTATGTGTCCTGATCCTGAGAGCTCACAACCTAATATACAGTACATTTCCCGATCCTGAGAGCTCACAATCTAATATACAGTACATGTCCCGATCCTGAAAGCTTACTATCTAATATACAGTACATGTCCTGATCCTGAGAGCTTACAATGTAATATACAGTACCTGTCCTGATCCTGAGAGCTTACAATCTAATATACAGTACATGTCCTGATCCTCAGAGCTTACAATCTAATATACAGTACATGTCCTGATCCTGAGAGCTCACAATCTAATATACAGTACATTTATTGATCCTGAGAGCTCACAATCTAATATACAGTACATGTCCCGATCCTGAGAGCTTACAATCTAAAATACAGTACATGTCCCGATCCTGAGAGCTCACAATCTAATATACAGTACATTTCTTGATCCTGAGAGCTCACAATCTAATATACAGTACATGTCCTGATCCTGAGAGCTTACAATCTAATATACAGTACATGTCCTGATCCTCAGAGCTTACAATCTAATATACAGTACATGTCCTGATCCTGAGAGCTCAAAATCTAATATACAGTACATTTCCCGATCCTGAGAGCTCACAATCTAATATACAGTACATGTCCTGATCCTCAGAGCTCACAATCTAATATACAGTACATGTCCCGATCCTGAGAGCTTACAATCTAATATACAGTACGTGTCCCGATCCTGAGAGCTCACAATCTAATATACAGTACATGTCCTGATCCTGAGAGCTTACAATCTAATATACAGTACATGTCCCGATCCTGAGAGCTTACAATCTAATATACAGTACATGTCCTCATCCTAATAGCTCACAATCTAATATACAGTACATGTCCCGATGCTGAGAGCTCACAATCTAATATACAGTACATGTCCCGATCCTGAGAGCTTACAATCTAATATACAGTACATGTCCTGATCCTAATAGCTCACAATCTAATATACAGTACATGTCCTGATCCTGAGAGCTCACAATCTAATATACAGTACATGTCCCGATCCTGAAAGCATACTATCTAATATACAGTACATGTCCTGATCCTGAGAGCTTACAATCTAATATACAGTACGTGTCCTGATCCTGAGAACTTACAATCTAATATACAGTACATGTCCTGATCCTCAGAGCTTACAATCTAATATACAGTACATGTCCTGATCCTGAGAGCTCACAATCTAATATACAGTACATTTCTTGATCCTGAGAGCTCACAATCTAATATACAGTACATGTCCCGATCCTGAAAGCTTACAATCTAATATACAGTACATGTCCCGATCCTGAGAGCTCACAATCTAATATACAGTACATTTTTTGATCCTGAGAGCTCACAATCTAATATACAGTACATGTCCTGATCCTGAGAGCTTACAATCTAATATACAGTACATGTCCTGATCCTGAGAGCTTACAATCTAACATACAGTACATTTCCCGATCCTGAGAGCTCACAATCTAATATACAGTACGTGTCCCGATCCTGAGAGCTCACAATCTAATATACAGTACATGTCCCGATCCTGAGAGCTTACAATCTAATATACAGTACGTGTCCCGATCCTGAGAGCTCACAATCTAATATACAGTATGTGTCCTGATCCTGAGAGCTTACAATCTAATATACAGTACATGTCCCGCTCCTGAGAGCTTACAATCTAATATACAGTACATGTCCTGATCCTAATAGCTCACAATCTAATATACAGTACATGTCCCGATGCTGAGAGCTCACAATCTAATATACAGTATGTGTCCTGATCCTGAGAGCTCACAATCTAATATACAGTACATGTCCCGATCCTGAGAGCTCACAATCTAATATACAGTACATGTCCCGATCCTGAAAGCTTACTATCTAATATACAGTACATGTCCTGATCCTGAGAGCTTACAATGTAATATACAGTACCTGTCCTGATCCTGAGAGCTTACAATCTAATATACAGTACATGTCCTGATCCTCAGAGCTTACAATCTAATATACAGGACATGTCCTGATCCTGAGAGCTCACAATCTAATATACAGTACATTTATTGATCCTGAGAGCTCACAATCTAATATACAGTACATGTCCCGATCCTGAGAGCTTACAATCTAATATACAGTACATGTCCCGATCCTGAGAGCTCACAATCTAATATACAGTACATTTCTTGATCCTGAGAGCTCACAATCTAATATACAGTACATGTCCTGATGCTGAGAGCTTACAATCTAATATACAGTACATGTCCTGATCCTGAGAGCTTACAATCTAACATACAGTACATTTCCCGATCCTGAGAGCTCACAATCTAATATACAGTACATGTCCTGATCCTCAGAGCTCACAATCTAATATACAGTACATGTCCCGATCCTGAGAGCTTACAATCTAATATACAGTACGTGTCCCGATCCTGAGAGCTCACAATCTAATATACAGTACATGTCCTGATCCTGAGAGCTTACAATCTAATATACAGTACATGTCCCGATCCTGAGAGCTTACAATCTAATATACAGTACATGTCCTCATCCTAATAGCTCACAATCTAATATACAGTACATGTCCCGATGCTGAGAGCTCACAATCTAATATACAGTACATGTCCCGATCCTGAGAGCTTACAATCTAATATACAGTACATGTCCTGATCCTGAGAGCTTACAATCTAATATACAGTACGTGTCCTGATCCTCAGAGCTTACAATGTAATATACAGTACGTGTATCATTCTATGTGAAGCACTGAGTTAGTGAGAATCTCGCGATCCAGCGATGCTTTTTATACTGAGATCAGTAATTAATGAGAAGTAAAAGAATAGTTGATGATTTTTTTGCATTCACTCGGGGCGATGATCGCTGAATTTAATTTTTGTGAACAAGTTTTGAGCAATAATCGTCCCGTGTAAATTACCCTTTTAGAGACCAAAAAGGGGGCACATGTTGGCACAAAAAAAATCGGTATAAACCGCTGCGGAAATCACCATCGGTGCGGGTTTTGCTGCAGACTTTCAGCTGCGGATCCGCTACGGACATTCCACAGTAAGTCCTCCCCGTGTGAACATGTCCTTATAGAAGGCAAGAGGAAGGTTGTCCATAGATATGGATGTATTTTATGCTTTTTCCGTCCCGCTGGCACCGCCCCCTTCTTCTCACCACTCCTAGCAGAGATATTCAGATATGTCACCATCCACCCTAATACAATTCCTGCCGCCCCCCACGCTGGCACACGGCACCACGCACAATGATTCTACAGACCTGGCATAAATAATAGAAAGACGGTCTGAAAAGAGGCAGATTGCCAGACCACGCATGGACCTCCCCTGCAGACACCGCGGGATCGGGGAGCTGGTGGGTATAAACATATATCCCCTGGCTGCCTGTCCCCATAACTTAGTTTAAGGGGCTGTTCAATGGCGACGGGTTTCCTCTAAAGGGGTTTTCCACTTGTGAAGGAAATTTACAATACTTCCATATATATATATATATAAAAGGGGTTTGCGCCATTATAAATCACACAGCCTTTACTTTCTTATCTTGTCCCCGAATTCTGATGTTTCCCCACTTCAGGATTTTCCAAGATGGCTGCCGCATCTCTGCTGATATATAACTTGAGACATCTATCCCAGTGAATCAGGCCCAGTGAATGTTCGGTGTCGCTGGATGCAAGATGGTGCGGCGGTGGCAGATGGAGGCAGAGGTGGCACATCCTTACAAAAACTCCTTCAACATGGCTTCTCCACACAGAAGGGTTTTTGTAATGTAACATTACGTGATAAACTTGCGGACAGTGCGCTAAATACGTTCTGTGACTCAAAATATACCCCTCATCAAACAACATCCTTTTACGACTTAGGGTGCCTACCCACTTGCGATTTTTTTTCCTGTGATGTTTTGCGTTTTTTCTCAAGAGCAATTAGTATAGAATGTGTTCTTGTCCATCTGGGGTTTTTTCCGTTTCGTGGGGTTTTTTCACATAGGAACTGTCAGTTGAATATGTCTCCTTATTTTTCTCTTAATGCACCCATGATTGTCAATGGAGGGCTACAAAAAACGCCGCAAAAAACGCGCGAAAACGTCGCGTTTTCACGCACGAAAATCGGCAACGCAAGTGGGTAGGCGCCCTTATACGTCTCTTTTCATCATCGCTTGGCAGCAGCGAGGCTCATGACTACACAACTATTAACATCTTGTCTATGGCATTACCGATACTCGTATCGGCATGCTTTATGGCAGTAGCCTCCGACTTCAGAAGCCCTGTAGGGAGCCGCTACACATGTCGTAGACATCACTTATCCAGAGGTTGTCACATCACTAATGGTGGTTCAATCCCTGCATCCCATCTTACTGGAATCCATACAGTAACTCTGTTATGTCCCATACACCCCCAGGTTTTTAAGGGAATTAAGTAACATGATACACGGACCCTTGTTTCTTATATTTAAAGACTCTATAGTGACGGGGTCTGTTTCACTCGATTGGCGCGTAGCTATTGTGGTGCCAATATTCAAAAAGGGGTCAAAAAGCAAACCTGGAAACTACAGGCCGGTAAGTCTGACTTCTATTGTGGGTAAATGTTTGAAGGGTTTCTAAGAGATGCTATCAAGGTAAGCGCCTCAAGCAAAATGGCTATATAATTCCGTATCAGCATGTGTTTGTGAGACATCACTCCTGTCAAACCAACCTGATTAACGTCTATGAGGAAGTACCATATACACTCAAGTATAGGCTGAGCTTTTCAGCACAAAAAAAGTGTTGAAAAAGCCCCCTCGGCTAATACTTGAGTGAGGTATAAAGAAAAAGACAAAAAACCCGCAATACTCACCTCTCAGCCAGCGTCTGTGTCCCCAACGCAATGCTCTCCCCAGCGGTGCGGCAAGATGCTTCTCTCCGCTATTATCTCCCTGGCTTGGTTTTAAAATCCCCTGCCTTCAGTGCTGTGATTGAATCGAGCGCTGGCCAATCACAGCCGGCGCTCGATCATTCACAGCCATTCAGTGAATGACATCACTGAATGGCTGTAATTGGTTTATCGAGCACCGGCTGTAATTGGTCGGCCCTCGATCCAATCACAGCGCTTCCTCACACAGCGCTGATGGCACGGGATTTCGAAACCACGCCAGGGAGATGACAGCTGGGAGAAGTCTGCCGGGGAGAACCTCGTACCGGGGACACAGACAGCGGCTGAGAGGTGAGTATTTTTTGTTTTACCTAGTATATACTCGAGTCTAGCTAGGCTTATACTCGAGTCAATAAGTTTTACTCGAGTATATACGGTAAGTTCTAGACTGGACCAGGGAGAGAAGCTCCTGTATCTGGACTTTTCCAGAGCATTTGATACTGTGCAGCAAGAGGTTTTGTTTCATCTCCCTTATTTGCATATTACCCAGAGGAGCATAAATGGCCCTTTAATTCTCCTCACTCAACGTTTGACCCATACTGTGCCGCATAAGAGGTTGATACATAAAATGAGAATGCTTAGTCTGGGGAGGGTGTGTGTAAGGGGGTAAGTAACTGGTCAGTGATAGAAAGCAGATGGGGGTTATAAATGGTACATACTCTGATTAGGTCACCGTTACTAGTGAGGTACCACAGGGGGCAGTATTGGAGGGGTCACTTTTACTAGTGGGGTACCACAGGGGGCAGTATTGGAGGGGTGACTGGTACTAGTGAGGTACCACAGGGGGCAGCATTGGAGGGGTCACTGTTACTAGTGGGGTACCACAGGGGGCAGTATTGGAGGGGTGACTGTTACTAGTGAGGTACCACAGGGGGCAGTATTGGAGGGGTGACTGTTACTAGTGAGGTACCACAGGGGGCAGTAATGGAGGGGTCACTGTTACTAGTGAGGTACCACAGGGGGCAGTATTGGAGGGGTCACTGTTAGTAGTGGGGTTCCACAGGGGGCAGTATTGGAGGGGTGACTGGTACTAGTGAGGTACCACAGGGGGCAGCATTGGAGGGGTCACTGTTACTAGTGGGGTAGCACAGGGGGCAGTATTGGAGGGGTCACTGTTACTAGTGGGGTAGCACAGGGGGCAGTATTGGAGGGGTGACTGTTACTAGTGAGGTACCACAGGGGGCAGTATTGGAGGGGTCACTGTTACTAGTGGAAGACTACAGCGGTTGGTTTTTGGCCCTCCCCTTATTAATATATTTATTAATGAGCCGGTAGAAGGATTGCGCAGTATAACAACAATATTTGCAGATGACAAAACTATGGAAACATAACACAAAAAAGGATGCCAGGAGATTACAAGAGGATCTGGATAAATTGGGGGCAGAAAAGTGGCAAATAAGGTTTAACACTCATAAATGTGAGGTTCTGCATATGGGCAGAGGAAATACATGTCACCATTACACTAAATGGGAAACCACAGGGGAACACTGACATAAAAGAGGACTTGGGGATTGTAGTTCACTGTAAACTTAAGTGGAGCAACCAGTGTCAGGCAGCTGCTGCCAAGGCAAATAGGACCATGGGGGGCATCAGAAGAGGTCTAGGGGCACATGATGAGAACATTGTTCTTTATCTTTACAAGTCACTGGTCAGATCATACATGGAATAATGTATACTTAAGAAGGACATAGCAGAGCTTGAGCGGGCAAATGGAATATGAAGGGGCTATCGAAATTGGAATTCTTTAGTTTAGAAAGAAGACGGCTGAGGGGCGACCTAATAACTATGAATAGATATATCAGGGGACAATACAGAGATCTCCCATCATCTGTTTATACCCAGGACTGTAACAAGGGGCCCCATCTACGGCTAGAGAAAAGAAGGTTTCTACACCAACATAGAAGGAGCTTTTTCAAGACTAACTTTCAGTCCCTCAAGGGGACTTTAAGATATGATGGTACACTGCAATACTTATGTAATGCATTTTAATAAGCCTATGACCGCAGCCTATTAGACTCAGCTGAGGATAATCCTTTGAAATCGTCTCCATTTCCCTCCTTAGCTGTGTAAACCCTGTATATGTTGTTTGCTCAGGAGCGTGTGCGTGTGCGTGTGCGTGTGCGTGTGTGTGTGTGTGTGTGTGTGTCCCTCGACGGGAGGTTTTTAATTAGTGCGAAGGAAAAGCCATTGTCTACTGAGGCTGGAGCCACTGTATTTAGCAGGGCCAACAATCACCAGTCCCCCCCCCAAGTCGTTGGAAAGACTGAACGAATGCCATTTAAATCAAACGAACTAACTAACGACTATTTGTATACTGGCTGAAGCTCAGCGATAAACGACAAGTGAACGAATAGTGTACGATGGCTTTGCATTTGCACGTAACGAGGCAGACATGGAGGCCATTGGCAAGCTTCTGGCTATTATGGGAATCCATTGGTACCTTGTAGTCCCACTTTGGGGTGCCGATGAGTGACAGAAGGAACCCCCTCCCCCTGTCATATTCTTCATGCTAAGGTTGCTATTGATTATAGCATGTAAGAAGTTGAATTGGCTGGATCTGGCTGTTAGAGCAGGAGCCTGGTTGTCATTAGTCAGCCAAGTCACTGCCTCAAAAAGATCTATGTGCAGTTTAAAGCCCATTAGTGGGGTCAGTAAAAGGTTTATTGGCCGTCACTAAGGGTTAATATGGCAGCTGTCCCACGCATTGCCTATCCTTTCTACTTGCTCTCTCTGTAGCAGTGGCATCACTATGGAGGAAATTACCACCGCAGTCTGGTGGCATGTCTTCCATATGGCCAACACGTCAGGGTTGTGCATGTTGCTACAGGTAAGCTGTGTTCACATCGGTGTTGGAGGTTCTACTAGGATATGCATGCAGCACTATTTCGTCCTGTAAAATGCCCAATGGAAACAGTCAGTAGGGCCCATTCGGTGCTATTGGGTTCCGTCATATGGATTCATTCGGTCAGTGAGTGCTGTCATTTAGATATGACAAAGCTCTAACACATCCAGGGATCTAGAGTGGACGGTGCCTTTAAATATGACCTGCTCATTCCGGAAAGCCTCTGAAAATGAACTTGACGTGAGTGTCCGCAGCAGCTGCGAGAGAGGACAATCATGTCCAGTGTAAGGCCGGTAAAGAAAGTGAAGACCAACTGTGTGGTGAATGACTGCCCAGCATCTCACAGTCCAGCAAGTGTAGCTGATGAATAGGTGTCCCTCTCGTTACTGGAGTGATTAGTGAACCTGGGGGGTTTGCTTTGTCATTGTGAAGTGGTGAGACCAGAATTGTGTGGCCAGGGTGATGGCTTTCAGGCCTCTCCCTTTAAAAAGTGTTTTCTTTGAGACCCCAGCAGAGTTTTGTGTAAGTTCTTAGGGGCTTGTTCACATCAGCCTTGACCTCGATTGGGAATTTCCGTTTCCTTGTTCCGCTTTTGGAGCAGAAAAACGGAATTAAGTGTATAGTTTTTTTTTCCCATTGATTAAAAAAAATAATAAAATTTCAGTTTGCTTTCCTTTCCATTTCATTTCTGTTTTTGTTCTTTTTCTGCTACAAGAATGGAACAGAGAGGCGTAATTCCCTAGCGGGGTTGGCGCTGACGTGAACAGGCTCTAACTGATCAGACACATTTCAGAAGTTTTGCGCACACGGTGGTTTAATGGCCAAAACTTTTTGTTGGTTCATTAAAAGAAAATGTTCGTACTTTTTTTTTTTTTTTTTTTAAATAGTAATAAATTTCTCTTTTTATTAGGGGTATAAGTGATGGTCACAGCTCACCTCCTCCCTGTATAGATCACATGACACAGCTCGGACTGGGCAAGAACATGTGTATCTGGGAAAAGAACTGGCTTGCAGATGGAAAGCAGAGGATGGTAATAAATGGTTCGTACTCTAATGGGGCCACCGTTGCTAGCGGGGGGGGGGGGGGCAAGATGGTTTAGTATCGGGACCCATTCTGTGCAGTACATTTATCAACAACCTGATAGAGGGACTGCACTGTAAAATATCAATATTTGCAGACAAAATGAAAATCTACAAGATAATTAATACAGCGGAGGACAATGTGCGGCTACAAACGGACCTAGACAAGCTGGGGGCTTGGGTGGAAAAATGGCAAATGAAGTTCAATGTTGATAAATGTATGGTTATGCATAGAGATGAGCGAGCACCAAAATGCTCGGGTGCTCGTTACTCGAGACGAACTTTTCGCGATGCTCGAGGGTTCGTTTCGAGTAACGAACCCCATTGAAGTCAATAGGGCGAGCCGAGCATTTTTGTATATCGCCGATGCTCGCTAAGGTTTTCATTTGTGAAAATCTGGGCAATTCAAGAAAGTGATGGGAACGACACAGCAACGGATAGGGCAGGCGAGGGGCAACATGTTGGGCTGCATCTCAAGTTCACAGATCCCACTATTAAGCCACAATAGCGGCAAGAGTGGGCCCCCCCCCCCCAACAACTTTTACTTCTGAAAAGCCCTCATTAGCATGGCATACCTTAGCTAAGCACCACACTACCTCCAACAAAGCACAATCACTGCCTGCATGACACTCCGCTGCCACTTCTCCTGGGTTACATGCTGACCAACCACCCCCCCACGACCCAGTGTCCACAGCGCACACCAAACTGTCCCTGCCCAGCCTTCAGCTGCCCTCATGCCACGCCACTCTCATGTATATTTATAAGTGCGTCTGCCAGAAGAAAAGCAGGCACACACTGCAGAGGGTTGGCACGGCTAGGCAGCGACCCTCTTTAAAAGGGGCGGGGCGATAGCCCACAATGCTGTACAGAAGCAATGAGAAATCCAATCCTGTGCCACCTCCATCTGGAGCTGCACACGTGGGCATAGCAATGGGGAACCTATGTGCCACACACTATTCATTCTGTCAAGGTGTCTGCATACCCCAGTCAGACCGCGTTTTTTAATAAATAGTCACAGGCAGGTACAACTGGGAATCCCCAACTCCGCAATGGGAATTCCGTGTGCACCCACAGCATGGGTGGCTCCCTGGAACCCACCGGCGGTACATAAAAATATCCCATTGCATTGCCCATCACAGCTGAGGTAATAATGTCATGTTTAATGCAGGTGGGCTTCGGCCCACACTGCATGCCCCAGTCAGACTGGGGTTCTTTAGAAGTGGACACAGATGCATTTACAACTCCCTGTGGACCCACAGCATGGGTGGCTCCCTGAAACCCACCGGCGGTACATAAATATATCCCATTGCAGTGCCCAACACAGCTGATGTAACGTCAGCTGTAATGGAGGTGGGCTAAAAATTAATTTGATTGCACTGTAGGCGAGGGCCCCCAAAAATTGCTGTATCAACAGTACTAATGTACCTCTGAAAAATTGCCCATGCCCAACCAAGAGGGCAGGTGAAACCCATTAATCGCTTTGGTTAATGTGACTTAATTGGTAACTAGGCCAGGAGGCAGCCCAGTTAAAATAAAAATTGGTTGAGGTGAAAGTTTCAACGCTTTAATGAGCATTGAAACGTATTAAAATTGTTTAGAAAAATTATATGACTGAGCCTTGTGGGCCTAAGGAAAATTGCCCGTTCGGCGTGATTATGTGAGGTTTCAGGAGGAGGAGCAGGAGGAGGAGGAGGAATATTATACACAGATTGTTGAAGCAAAAAGGTCCCCGTTTTTGATGAGGATACAGAACGATGCTTCCATCCGCAGGTGCAGCCTACGTATTGCTTAGGTATCGCTGCTGTCCGCTGGTGGAGAAGAGAAGTCTGGGGAAATCCAGGCTTTGTTCATCTTGATGAGTGTTAGCCTGTCGGCACTGTCGGTTGACAGGCGGGTACGCTTATCTGTGATGATTCCCCCAGCCGCACTAAACACCCTCTCTGACAAGACGCTAGCCGCAGGACAAGCAAGCACCTCCAGGGCATACAGCGCGAGTTCAGGCCACGTGTCCAGCTTCGACACCCAGTAGTTGTAGGGGGCAGAGGCGTCACGGAGGACGGTCGGGCGATCGGCTACGTACTCCCTCACCATCCTTTTACAGTGCTCCCGCCGACTCAGCCGTGACTGGGGAGCGGTGACACAGTCTTGCTGGGGAGCCATAAAGCAGTCAAGGGCCTTAAAGAGTGTTGCCCTGCCTGTGCTGTACATGCTGCCTGATCTCCGCGCCTCCCCTGCTACCTGGCCCTCGGAACTGCGCCTTCGGCCACTAGCGCTGTCGTATGGGAATTTTACCATCAGTTTGTCCGCCAGGGTCCTGTAGTATAGCAACACTCTCGAACCCCTTTCCTCTTCGGGTATGAGAGTGGAAAGGTTCTACTTATACCGTGGGTCGAGCAGTGTGTACACCCAGTAATCCGTAGTGGCCAGAATGCGTGTAACGCGAGGGTCACGAGAAAGGCATCCTAACATGAAGTCAGCCATGTGTGCCAGGGTACCTGTACGCAACACATGACTGTCCTCACTAGGAAGATCACTTTCAGGATCCTCCTCCTCCTCCTCCTCCTCAGGCCATACACGCTGAAAGGATGACAGGCCAGCAGCATGTGTACCCTCACCAGTGGGCCAAGCTGTCTCTTCCCCCTCCTCCTCATCTTCCTCCTCCTCCTCACCGCGCTGAGATATAGACAAGAGGTTACTCTGACTATCCAGCGACATACTGTCTTCCCCCGGCTCTGTTTCCGAGCGCAAAGCGTCTGCCTTTATGCTTTGCAGGGAACTTCTCAAGAGGCATAGCAGAGGAATGGTGACGCTAATGATTGCAGCATCGCCGCTCACCACCTGGGTAGACTCCTCAAACTTTCCAAGGACCTGGCAGATGTCTGCCAACCAGGCCCACTCTTCTGAAAAGAATTGAGGAGGCTGACTCCCACTGCGCCACCCATGTTGGAGTTGGTATTCCACTATAGCTCTACGCTGCTCATAGAGCCTGGCCAACATGTGGAGCGTAGAGTTCCACCGTGTGGGCACGTCGCACAGCAGTCGGTGCACTGGCAGATTAAACCGATGTTGCAGGGTGCGCAGGGTGGCAGCGTCCGTGTGGGACTTGCGGAAATGTGCGCAGAGCCGGCGCACCTTTACGAGCAGGTCTGACAAGCGTGGGTAGCGTTTCAGAAAGCGCTGAACCACCAAATTAAAGACGTGGGCCAGGCATGGCACGTGCGTGAGGCTGCCGAGCTGCAGACCCGCCACCAGGTTACGGCCGTTGTCACACACGACCATGCCCGGTTGGAGGCTCAGCGGCGCAAGCCAGCGGTCGGTCTGCTCTGTCAGACCCTGCAGCAGTTCGTGGGCCGTGTGCCTCTTATCTCCTAAGCTGAGTAGTTTCAGCACGGCCTGCTGACGCTTGCCCACCGCTGTGCTGCCACGCCGCGCGACACCAACTGCTGGCGACTTGCTGCTGCTGCTGACACATCTTGATTGCTAGACAGAGGTTGCGTTGGAGGAGGAGGAGGAGGAGGAGGGTGCTTTAGTGGAGGAAGCATACACCGCCGCAGATACCACCACCGAGCTGTGGCCCGCAATTCTGGGGGTGGGTAGGACGTGAGCGGTCCCAGGCTTTGACTCTGTCCCAGCCTCCACTAAATTCACCCAATGTGCCATCAGGGAGATATAGTGGCCCTGCCCGCCTGTGCTTGTCCACGTGTCCGTTGTTAAGTGGACCTTGGCAGTAACCGCGTTGGTGAGGGCGCGTACAATGTTGCGGGAGACGTGGTCGTGCAGGGCTGGGACGGCACATCGGGAAAAGTAGTGGCGACTGGGAACTGAGTAGCGCGGGGCCGCCGCCGCCATCATACTTTTGAAAGACTCCGTTTCCACAACCCTATACGGCAGCATCTCCAGGCTGATAAATTTGGCTACGTGCACGTTTAACGCTTGAGCGTGCGGGTGCGTGGTGGCGTACTTGCGCTTGCGCTCAAACACTTGCGCTAGCGATGGCTGGACGGTGCGCTGAGAGACATTGGTGGATGGGGCCGAGGACAGCGGAGGTGAGGGTGTGGGTTCAGGCCAGGAGACGGTAGTGCCTGTGTCCTCAGAGCGGGGTTGGATCTCAGTGGCAGGTTGGGGCACAGGGGGAGAGGCAGCGGTGCAAACCGGAGGCGGTGAACGGCCTTCGTCCCACCTTGTGGGGTGCTTGGCCATCATATGTCTGCGCATGCTGGTGGTGGTGAGGCTGGTGGTGGTGGCTCCCCGGCTGATCTTGGCGCGACAAAGGTTGCACACCACTGTTCGTCGGTCGTCTGCACTCTCAGTGAAAAACTGCCAGACCTTTGAGCACCTCGGCCTCTGCAGGGTGGCATGGCGCGAGGGGGTGCTTTGGGAAACAGTTGGTGGATTATTCGGTCTGGCCCTGCCTCTACCCCTGGACACCGCACTGCCTCTTGCAACCTGCCCTGCTGCTGCCCTTGCCTCCCCCTCTGAAGACCTGTCCTCAGTAGGCGTAGCAAACCAGGTGGGGTCAGTCACTTCATTGTCCTGCTGCTCTTCCTCAGAATCCTCTGTGCGCTCCTCCCTCGGACTTACTGCCCTTACTACTACCTCACTGATAGACAACTGTGTCTCATCGTCATCGTCCTCCTCACCCACTGAAAGGTCTTGAGACAGTTGCCGGAAGTCCCCAGCCTCATCCCCCGGACCCTGGGAACTTTCGAATGGTTGGGCATCAGTCACGATAAACTCCTCTGGTGGGAGAGGAACCACTGCTGCCCAATCTGAGCAGGGGCCCGAGAACAGTTCCTGGGAGTCTGCCCGCTCCTCAGAATGTCTCATTTTCATGGAGTGAGGAGGCTGGGAGGAAGGAGGAGCAGCAACCAGAGGATTCTGAGTTGCAGCAGTGGACGGCGCAGAACTCTGGGTGAACGATAGATTGCTGGAAGCACTTTCTGCCATCCACGACAGGACCTGCTCACACTGCTCATTTTTTAATAAAGGTCTACCGCGTGGACCCATTAAATGTGCTATGAATGTGGGGACGCCAGAAACGTGCCTCTCTCCTAATCCCGCAGCAGTCGGCTGCGATACACCTGGATCAGGAGCTCGGCCTGTGCCCACACCCGGACTAGGGCCTCCGCGTCCTCGGCCGCGCCCACATCCTCTAGGCCTACCCCTACCCCTCAGCATGCTGTATTACCAGTAATGCAGAAACACAACGCTGTAATTAAATGTGCCGCTTATTGGCCTGTGGTTGGAGGCTGAGTTCGCTTACGGAACGCCAGGAAATAATTTGGCGCAAACCTGCTGTAACACTTAGCTGGCTGAGTATGATTTTGTAGAACTACTACACCCAGCACACACAGACCCAGAACACTGAGCACAGTGACAGGCAGGCCAAATAATTTTTTTCCAATATTTTTTAGAAAAGGCCCACTGCCACTGCCTATATTCAATCAATAATATATGTCTTCTGTCCCTGGAGTGTGTCACAGAACTACAGAGTGTTGCACTGTTATTAACTGCAACAGAGCGGTGATTTCAGAGCACAGACAGAGCCAGGAAATAATTTGGCGCAAGCCTGCTGTAACACTTAGCTGGCTGCGTATGATTTTGTAGAACTACTACACCCAGCACACACAGACCCAGAACACTGAGCACAGTGACAGGCAGGCCAAATAAATTTTTTTCCAATATTTTTTAGAAAAGGCCCACTGCCACTGCCTATATTTAATCAATAATATATGTCTTCTGTCCCTGGAGTGTGTCACAGAACTACAGAGTGTTGCACTGTTATTAACTGCAACAGAGCGGTGATTTCAGAGCACAGACAGAGCCAGGAAATAATTTGGCGCAAGCCTGCTGTAACACTTAGCTGGCTGCGTATGATTTTGTAGAACTACTACACCCAGCACACACAGACCCAGAACACTGAGCACAGTGACAGGCAGGCCAAATAAATTTTTTTCCAATATTTTTTAGAAAAGGCCCACTGCCGCTGCCTATATTTAATCAATAATATATGTCTTCTGTCCCTGGAGTGTGTCACAGAACTACAGAGCGTTGCACTGTTATTAACTGCAACAGAGCGGTGATTTCAGAGCCCAGACAGAGCCAGGAAATAATTTGGCGCAAGCCTGCTGTAACACTTAGCTGGCTGCGTATGATTTTGTAGAACTACTACACCCAGCACACACGGACCCAGAACACTGAGCACAGTGACAGGCAGGCCAAATAGATTTTTTGCACAATATTTTTTAGAAAAGGCCCACTGCGTATATTCAATCAATAATATATGTCTTCTGTCCCTGGAGTGTGTCACTGAACTGCAGTGTTGCACTGTTATTAACTGCAACAGAGCGGTGATTTCAGAGCCAGGAAATAATTTGGCGCAAGCCTGCTGTAACACTTAGCTGGCTGCGTGTGATTTTGTAGAACTACTACACCCAGCACACACGGACCCAGAACACTGAGCACAGTGACAGGCAGGCCAAATAGATTTTTTGCCCAATATTTTTTAGAAAAGGCCCACTGCGTATATTCAATCAATAATATATGTCTTCTGTCCCTGCCTACACACTTCTGTCCCTGGAGTATTACTGCAGGGCGCAATGCTCTGCACGGCCGATTTACCAAAAAAAAAAAAAAAATGCAACACTGCAAAAAGCAGCCTCCACAGTACTGCACACGGTTAGATGTGGCCCTAAGAAGGACCGTTGGGGTTCTTGAAGCCTACAATAACTCCTAACGCTCTCCCTGCCTCCACACTTCTGTCCCTAGAGTATTACTGCAGGGCGCAATGCTCTGCACGGCCGATATACCAAAAAAAAAAAAGTGCAACACTGCAAAAAGCAGCCTCCACACTACTGCACATGGTTAGATGTGGCCCTAAGAAGGACCGTTGGGGTTCTTGAAGCCTACACTAACTCCTAACACTCTCCCTACAGCAGCTCCAACACGATACCACTGTCCCTCAGCTATGTCACAATGCATCTGTGGCGAGCCGCGGGAGGGGCCGATTTTTATACTCGGGTGACACCTGATCTCGCCAGCCACTCACTGCAGGGGGGTGGTATAGGGCTTGAACGTCGCAGGGGGAAGTTGTAATGCCTTCCCTGTCTTTCAATTGGCCAGAAAAGCGCGCTAACGTCTCAGAGATGAAAGTGAAAGTAACCCGAACATCGCGTGGTGCTCGTTACGAGTAACGAGCATCTCGAACACGCTAATACTCGAACGAGTATCAAGCTCGGACGAGTACGTTCGCTCATCTCTAATAAAAACCAATCACAGCGCAGCTTTCATGTTATTTCAGCAGTATAATATATAACAACCAATCGCAGCGCAGCTTTCATGTTACCTCAGCGGTATAATATATAAAAACCAAACACAGCGCAGCTTTCATGTTATTTCAGCAGTATAATATATAACAACCAATCGCAGCACAGCTTTCATGTTACCTCAGCGGTATAATATATAAAAACCAATCACAGCACAGCTTTCATGTTACCTCAGCAGTATAATATATAACAACCAATCACAGCACAGCTTTCATGTTATTTCAGCAGTATAATATATAAAAACCAATCACAGCACAGCTTTCATGTTATTTCAGCAGTATAATATATAAAAACCAATCATAGCACAGCTTTCTTGTTACCTCTGCAGTATAATATTTAAAAACCAATTGCATCGCAGCTTTCATGATACCTCAGCAGTATAATATATAACACCCAATCACAGCGCAGCTTTCATGTTACCTGAGCAGTATGAAAAATAGCAACCAATCACAGCACAGCTTTTATTCTGCCTCAGCAATATAAAGAATAGCAACCATTCACAGCACAGCATTCATTTTACCTCAGTGGTATAATATATGGCAACCAATCACAGTGCAGCTTTCATGTTATTTCAGCAGTATAATATATAAAAACCAATCACAGCGCAGCTTTCATGTTACCTCAGCGGTATAATATATAAAAACCAATCACAGCACAGCTTTCTTGTTACCTCAGCAATATAAGATATAAAAACCAATCACAGCACAGCTTTCATGTTACCTCAGCAGTATAATATATAACAACCAATCACAGCACAGCTTTCATGTTACCTCAGCAGTATAATATATAACAACCAATCACAGCGCAGCTTTCATGTTACCTCAGCAATATAATATATAACAACTAGAGATGAGCGAACGTACTCGTCCGAGCTTCATACTCGGGCGAATATTAGTGTGTTCGGGATGCTCGGTACTCGTAACGAGTACCACGCGATGTTCTGGTTACTTTCAGTTTCCTCTCTGAGACGTTAGCGCGCTTTTCTGGCCAATTGAAAGACAGGGAAGGCATTACAACTTCCCCCTGTGACGTTCAAGCCCTATACCACCCCCCTGCTGTGAGTGGCTGGGGAGATCTGATGTCACCCGAGTATAAAAATCGGCCCCTCCCGCGGCTCGGCTCAGATGCCTTGTGAGTTAGCTGAGGGAAAGTGCTATCTTGGTGGAGCTGCTATAGGGAGAGCGTTAGGAGTTAGTGTAGGCTTCAAGAACCCCAACGGTCCTTCTCAGGGCCACATCTAATAGTGTGCAGTACTGTGTTAGCACTGTATTTTTTTATTTTTTTTTCAAAATTGGATCTGCAGAGCATTGCGCCCTGCAATAGAAGTGGTGGTTAGGCAGGGAGAGTGTTAGCAGTGAGTGTAGGCTTCAAGAACCCCAACGGTCCTTTCTAGGGCCACATCTATCCGTGTGCAGTACTGTCCAGGCTGCTGTTAGCAGTGTTGCATTTTTTTTTTTTTTTCTCAAAACCGGCTGTGCAGACCATTGCACCCGGCATTAATACTACAGGGATAGAATTGTGTAGGCAGGGCCAGAAGACATACATTATTCATTGAATAGACGCAGTGTGGCTTTTCCTTTGAAAAACAAGGGAAAAAATTCTATTTCGCCTGCCTCTGACAGTCCTCAGGGCTCTGGGTACGTTTGTGCTGCGTGCAGAACGTTAAAAAAAAACAGACGCAGCCAGCTACGTTTTACTGCAGGCTTGCGCCAATTTTTTTCCTGCATGGGAAATCCCTGATCTGCTGTAGCGAATAACTTTGCATCACTGCAGTTCTCTGACACATTTGCAGGGCCACAACACAGTTATTAAACTTAGTAGTATTCATTGAATACACGCAGTGTGGCTTGTCCTTTGAAAAACAAGGGAAAAAATTCTATTTTGGCTGCAGGCTTGCGCCAATTTCTTTCCTGGCTTGGAAATCACTGGTAATACAGCATGCTGAGGGGTAGGGGTAGGCCTAGAGGACGTGGACGCGGCCGAGGACGCGTAGGCCCAAGTGAGGGTGTAGGCACAGGCCGAGCTCCTGATCCACGTGTGTCGCAGCCGACTGCTGCGCGATTAGGAGAGAGGCACGTTTCTGGCATCCCCACATTCATCGCCCAATTAATGGGTCCACGCGGGAGACCTTTATTAGAAAATGAGCAGTGTGAGCAGGTCCTGTCGTGGATGGCAGAAAGTGCTTCGAGCAAGCTATCATCCACCCAGAGTTCTGCGCCTCTGCGCCGTCCAGTGCTGCAAATCCGAATCCTCTGGCTGCTGCTCCTCCTTCCTCCCAGCCTCCTCACTCCACTACAATAACACCTGCTCAGGAGCGGGAAGACTCCCAGGAACTGTTCTCGGGCCCCTGCTCAGATTGGGCAGCAGTGGTTCCTCTCCCACCAGAGGATTTTATCGTCACTGATGCACAACCATTGGAAAGTTCCCGGGGTCCGGGGGATGAGGCTGGGGACTTCCGGCAACTGTCTCAAGACCTTTCAGTGGGTGAGGAGGACGATGACGATGAGACACAGTTGTCTTGCAGTGAGGTAGTAGTAAGGGCAGTAAGTCCGAGGGAGGAGCGCACAGAGGATTCGGAGGAAGAGCAGCAGGACAATGAGGTGACTGACCCCACCTGGTGTGCAACGCCTACTCAGGACAGGTCTTCAGAGGGGCAGGCAAGGGCAGCAGCAGGGCAGGTTGCAAGAGGCAGTGCGGTGGCCAGGGGTGGAGGCAGGGCCAGACCGAATAATCCACCAACTGTTTCCCAAAGCGCACCCTCGCGCCATGCCACCCTGCAGAGGCCGAGGTGCTCTAAGGTCTGGCAGTTTTTCACAGAGACGCCTGACGACCGACGAACAGTGGTGTGCAACCTTTGTCGCGCCAAGATCAGCCGGGGAGCCACCACCAACAGCCTCACCACCACCAGCATGCGCAGACATATGATGGCCAAGCACCCCACAAGGTGGGACGAAGGCCGTTCACCGCCTCCGGTTTGCACCGCTGCCTCTCCCCCTGTGCCCCAACCTGCCACTGAGATCCAACCCCCCTCTCAGGACACAGGCACTACCGTCTCCTGGCCTGCACCCACACCCTCACCTCCCCTGTCCTCGGCCCCATCCACCAATGTTTCGCACCGCACAGTCCAGCCGTCGCTAGTGCAAGTGTTGGAGTGCAAGCGCAAGTATGCCGCCACGCACCCGCACGCTCAATCGTTAACCGTCCACATAGCCAAATTTATCAGCCTTGAGATGCTGCCGTATAGGGTTGTGGAAACGGAGGCTTTCAAAGCTATGATGGCGGCGGCGGCCCCGCGCTACTCAGTTCCCAGTCGCCACTACTTTTCCCGATGTGCCGTCCCAGCCCTGCACGACCACGTCTCCCGCAACATTGTACGCGCCCTCACCAATGCGGTTAGTGGCAAGGTCCACTTAACTACGGACACGTGGACAAGCACAGGCGGGCAGGGCCACTAGATCTCCCTGACGGCACATTGGGTGAATTTAGTGGAGGCTGGGACAGAGTCGGAGCCTGGGACCGCTCACGTCCTACCCACCCCCAGAATTGCGGGCCCCAGCTCGGTGGTGGTATGTTCGGCGGTGTATGCTTCCTCCACTAAAGCACCCTCCTCCTCCTCCTCCTCCTCAACCTCTGTCTCGCAATCTAGATGTGTCAGCAGCAGCAGGACGTCGGCAGCAGTCGGTGTCGCGCGGCGTGGCAGCACAGCGGTGGGCAAGCGTCAGCAGGCCGTGCTGAAACTACTCAGCTTAGGAGATAGGAGGCACACGGCCCACGAACTGCTGCAGGGTCTGACAGAGCAGACCGACCGTTGGCTTGCGCCGCTGAGCCTCCAACCGGGCATGGTCCTGTGTGACAACGGCCGTAAGCTGGTGGCGGCTCTGCAGCTCGGCAGCCTCACGCACGTGCCATGCCTGGCCCACGTCTTTAATTTGGTGGTTCAGCGCTTTCTGAAAAGCTACCCACGCTTGTCAGACCTGCTCGTAAAGGTGCGCCGGCTCTGCGCACATTTCCGCAAGTCCCACACGGACGCTGCCACCCTGCGCACCCTGCAACATCGGTTTAATCTGCCAGTGTACCGACTGCTGTGCGACGTGCCCACACGGTGGAACTCTACGCTCCACATGTTGGCTAGGCTCTATGAGCAGCGTAGAGCTATAGTGGAATACCAACTCCAACATGGGCGGCGCAGTGGGAGTCAGCCTCCTCAATTCTTTTCAGAAGAGTGGGCCTGGTTGGCAGACATCTGCCAGGTCCTTCGAAACTTTGAGCAGTCTACCTAGGTGGTGAGCGGCGATGCTGCAATCATTAGCATCACCATTCCTCTGCTATGCATCTTGAGAAGTTCCCTGCAAACCATAAAGGCAGCCGCTTTGCGCTCGGAAACAGAGCCGGGGGAAGACAGTATGTCGCTGGATAGTCAGAGCACCCTCCTGTCTATATCTCAGCGCGTTCAGGAGGAGGAGGAGGAGCATGAGGAGGATGAGGAGGAGGGGGAAGAGACAGCTTGGCCCACTGCTGACGGTACCCATGCTGCTTGCCTGTCATCATTTCAGCGTGTATGGCCTGAGGAGGAGGAGGAGGAGGAGGAGGAGGATCCTGAAAGTCATCTTCCTAGTGCGGACAGCCATGTGTTGCGTACAGGTACCCTGGCACACATGGCTGACTTCATGTTAGGATGCCTTTCTCGTGACCCTCGCGTTACACGCATTCTGGCCACTACGGATTACTGGGTGTACACACTGCTCGACCCACGCTATAAGGAGAACCTTCCCACTCTCATTCCCGTAGAGTAAAGGGGTTCGAGAGTGTTGCTATACCACAGGACCCTGGCGGACAAGCTGATGGTAAAATTCCCATCCGACAGCGCTAGTGGCAGAAGGCGCAGTTCCGAGCGCCAGGTAGCAGGGGAGGTGTGGAGATCGAGCAGCATGTACTGCCCAGGCAGTGCAACAGTCTTTAAGGGCCTGGACAGCTTTATGGCTCCCCAGCAAGACTGTGTCACCGCTCCCCAGTCAAGGCTGAGTCGGCGGGAGCACTGTAAAAGGATGGTGAGGGAGTACGTAGCCGATCGCACGACCGTCCTCCGTGACGCCTCTGCCACCTACAACTACTGGGTGTCGAAGCTGGACACGTGGCCTGAACTAGCGCTGTATGCCTTGGAGGTGCTTGCTTGTCCTGCGGCTAGCGTCTTGTCGGAGAGGGTGTTTAGTGCGGCTGGGGGAATCATCACAGATAAGCGTACCCGCCTGTCAACCGACAGTGCCGACAGGCTAACACTCATCAAGATGAACAAAGCCTGGATTTCCCCAGACTTCTCTTCTCCACCAGCGGACAGCAGCGATACCTAAGCAATACGTAGGCTGCACCCGCGGATGGAAGCATAGTTCTCTCTCACCATCCAAAACGGGGACATTTCTGCTTCATCAATCTGTGTATAATATTCCTCCTCCTCCTCCTCCTGCTCCTCCTCCTGAAACCTCACGTAATCACGCTGAACGGGCAATTTTTCTTAGGGCCACAAGGCTCACTCATATAATTTTTCTAAAAATTTTTTATACGTTTCAATGCTCTTAAAAGCGTTGGAACTTTAACTTGAACCAATTTTTCGTTAAACTGGGCTGCCTCCAGGCCTAGTTACCACTTAAAGGGGTGGTCTTGCGAAACAAAGTGGGGTTATACACTTCCGTATGGCCATATTAATGCACTTTGTAATATACATCGTGCATTAAATATGAGCCATACAGAAGTTATTCCACTTACCTGCTCCGTTGCTAGCGTCCTCGTCTCCATGGTTCCGTCTAAATTCGCCGGCAGCTTGCTTTTTTAGACGCGCTTGCGCAGTCCGGTCTTCTCCATTCAGCACGAGCCGCTTCAGTGTGCTCCGCGCTACAGCTCTTCTGCGCATGCGCAGACGAGCTGTCACTGCTCGGGAGCGCGCTGGAGCGGCCATTCTGTACCTTCCTCTGTTAGAGGAAGGTGCAGAGCTGCCGAGCTGTCCGGAGAAGCCGCCCAGCTGTCCCGCCGTCCAGCTGTCCTGGTAAGTGATGGGCCGGGGGGCTGCCGGGCTGCCGCTGCGATGGGGGGGGGCTGTCGCTAGGCCGGGGGGCTGTCGCTAGGCCGGGGGGGCTGCCGCTGCGCCGGGGGAACTAGCGCTAGGCCGGGGGGGCTGCCGCTGTGATGGGGGAGGCTGTCGCTAGGCCGGGGGGGCTGCCGCTGCGCCGGGGGAACTAGCGCTGGGCCGGGGGGGGGGGGCTGCCGGGCTGCCGCTGCGATGGGGGGGGCTGTCGCTAGGCCGGGGGGCTGTCGCTAGGCCGGGGGGGCTGCCGCTGCGCCGGGGGAACTAGCGCTAGGCCGGGGGGGCTGCCGCTGCGATGGGGGGGGCTGTCGCTAGGCCGGGGGGGCTGCCGCTGCGCCGGGGGAACTAGCGCTGGGCCGGGGGGGCTGCCGCTGTGATGGGGGAGGCTGTCGCTAGGCCGGGGGGGCTGCCGCTGCGCCGGGGGAACTAGCGCTGGGCCGGGGGGGGGCTGTCGCTGGGCCGGGGGGGCTGTGATGGGGGGGGGACTGCGCCGGTTACCTTGTGCCTGGCGGTGG
Source organism: Eleutherodactylus coqui (assembly GCF_035609145.1). NCBI lineage: Eukaryota > Metazoa > Chordata > Amphibia > Anura > Eleutherodactylidae > Eleutherodactylus > Eleutherodactylus coqui. The sequence goes on from NC_089841.1 coordinate 41,285,255, forward strand.
GTGACAGGTCGGCGGTGTTCACTCCAGGGGTCCGGTCGGCGGCTGCGGGGCGTCTGGTTGCCATGGAGACACAGCTGGTAGCGTCTCGGGAGCGCGCACGTCGGGCTACAGCAAGCGATGCGAAAAGAGCTGGCGGCCATCTTGGGAAAAAGTTTTATAAGTTGCTGAAACGCTGGAACGGTAAGTAGAAACCAGCTAGGAAAGTAATTTACAGGGGTAATTAGTAATGTATGTTTAATTAGGGCGACTGGGCAAAAAAAAAAATTCACTGCTTCCTCGAGACATCTCCTTTAAGCCACATTAACCAAAGCGATTAATGGGTTTCACCTGCCATCTTGGTTGGGCATGGCCAATTTTTACTGAGGTACATTAGTACTGTTGGTACACCAATTTTTTTGGGCCCTCACCTACAGTGTAATCATAGCAATTTCTATGTTCTTCGCCTGCACTCATGGTACAGAAAGGTGTGTGGGGTTGGCCTACACTTTAGCTACATAAATGTAACTTGGGCCTTGGCTATACTGCAGCTACTGAAATGGAACTAAGACTGCGCTCCCACTATACTGCTGCTTCGGAATTGTTCCTGGGGCCTGTGTAGGCTGCTACTATTACTTAAATGGAACTTAGACTATGCTCCTCCTATACTGCTGCTTCGGAATTGTTACTGGGGCCTGTCTTGAGTGCTACTATTACTGAAATGGAACTAATACTGTGCTCCCCCTATAATGCTGCTAGTGATATGTTAGTGGGGCCTGTCCTAATGCTACGGCTGAAATGTTACGAATTCTGGGCTCTGCCTATACCGCTGCTAATGGTATGTCTCTGGGGTGTGGAAACGGAGGCTTCCCAAAGACATGATGGCGGCGAGGCCATTTCCCACCAACGCGGTTACTGTTAAGGTGCATATAACCACGGACACGTGGAGAGGACACGTAGTGCCTCAAAAACATCCCCCTCCTCCTCCAACAATGAAAACATTCTTGGCAAATGCCTTTGCATTAGTTCGTCTGGTGGCAGTCCAAGAATTTCACCTTTACCGACACAACAAGAGAGCCCCCCCACCATCCCCCCGCCACGGCCCACTTAATCCTGGCCACATTCAGAAAACCAACAAAATACAACCGTGCTACTAGGTCCGCAGTCACCACCACATTACCACCAACGCGGTTACTGTTAAGGTACATATTACCAGTCTGACTGGGGCATGCAGACACCTTGACAGAATGAATAGTGTGTGGCACATAGGTTCCCCATTGCTATGCCCACGTGTGCAGCTCCTGATGGAGGTGGCACAGGATTGGATTTCTCATTGCTTCTGTTCAGCATTGTGGGCTATCGCCCCACCACTTTTAAAGAGGGTCGCTGCCTAGCCGTGCCAACCCTCTGCAGTGTGTGCCTGCGGTTCCTCCTCATGGCAGATGCACTTATAAATAGACATGAGGGTGGTGTGGCATGAGGGCAGCTGAAGGCTGCGCAGGGACAGTTTGGTGTGCGCTGTGGACACTGTGTCGTGCAGGGGGGAGGGGGGTTGGTCAGCATGTAACCCAGGAGAAGTGGCAGTGGAGTGTCATGCAGGCAGTGATTGTGCTTTGTTGGAGGTAGTGTGGTGCTTAGCTAAGGTATGCCATGCTAATGAGGGCTTTTCAGAAGTAAAAGTTGTTGGGAGGGGGGGGGCCCCACTCTTGCCGCTATTGTGGCTTAATAGTGGGACATGTGAACTTGAGATGCAGCCCAACATGTAGCCCCTCGCCTGCCCTATCCGTTGCTGTGTCGTTCCCATCACTTTCTTGAATTGCCTAGATTTTCACACATGAAAACCTTAGCGAGCATCGGCGATATACAAAAATGCTCCGGTCGCCCATTGACTTCAATGGGGTTCGTTACTCGAAACGAACCCTCGAGCATCGCGATAAATTCGTCCCTAGTAACGAGCACCCGAGCATTTTGGTGCTCGCTCATCTCTAATAACAACCAATCACAGCTCAGCTTTCATGTTACCTCAGCAGTATAATATATAACAATCTATCACAGCGCAGCTTTCATGATACCTCAGCAGTATAATATATAACAACCAATCACAGCACAGCTTTCATGTTACCTCAGCAGTATAATATATAACAACCAATCACAGCGAAGCTTTCCTGTTACCTCAGCAGTATAATATATAACAACCAATCGCAGCGCAGCTTTCATGATACCTCAGCAGTATAATATATAACAACCAATCACAGTGCAGCTTTCATGTTACCTCAGCAGTATAATATATAACAACCAATCACAGCGCAGCTTTCATGTTACCCCAGCAGTATAATATATAACAACCAATCGCAGCGCAGCTTTCATGTTACCTCAGCAGTATAATATATAACAACCAATCACAGCGCAGCTTTCATGATACCTCAGCAGTATAATATATAACAACCAATCACAGCACAGCTTTCATGATACCTCAGCAGTATAATATATAACAACCAATCACAGCGCAGCATTCATTTTACCTCAGTGGTATAATATATTGCAACCAATCACAGTGTAGCTTTCATGTTACCTCAGCAGTATAAGGAATAGCAACCAATCACAGCGCAGCTTTCATGTTACCTCAGCAGTATAGGAAAGAGCAACCAATCACAGCGCAGCTTTCATGTTACCTCAGCAGTATAAGGAATAGCAACCAATCACAGCGCAGCTTTCATGTTACCTCAGCAGTATAGGAAAGAGCAACCAATCACAGCGCAGCTTTCATGTTACCTCAGTAGTATAAGAAGTAGCAACCAATCACAGCACAGCTTTCATGTTACCTCAGCAGTATAAGAAATAGCAACCAATCACAGCACAGCTTTCATGTTACCTCAGCAGTATAAAAAATAGCAATCAATCACAGCGCAGCTTTCTTGATACCTCAGCAGTATAATATATAACAACCAATCACAGCGCAGCTTTCATGTTACCTCAGTAGTATAAGAAGTAGCAACCAATCACATCACAGCTTTCATGTTACCTCAGCAGTATAAGAAATAGCAACCAATCACAGCGCAGCTTTCATGTTACCTCAGCAGTATAAAAAATAGCAACCAATCACAGTGCAGCTTTCTTGATACCTCAGCAGTATAATATATAACAACCAATCACAGCACAGCTTTCATGTTACCTCAGCAGTATAATATATAACAACCAATCACAGCGCAGCTTTCATGTTACCTCAGCAGTATAAGAAATAACAACCAATCACAGCGCAGCTTTCATGTTACCTCAGCAGTATAATATATAACAACCAATCGCAGCGCAGCTTTCATGTTACCTCAGCAGTATGAAAAATACAAACCAATCACAGTGCAGCATTCATTTTACCTCAGCAGTATAATATATAACAACCAATCACAGCGCAGCTTTCATGTTACCTGAGTGGTATAAGAAGTAGCAACCAATCACAGCACAGCTTTCATTTTACCTCAGCAGTATAATATGACGACCAATCACAGCACAGCTTTCATGTTACATCAGCAGTATAAGAAATAACAACTAATCACAGCACAGCTTTTATTTTACCTCAGCAGTATAAGAAATAGCAACCAATCACAGCACAGCTTTCATGTTACATCAGCAGTATAAGAAATAACAACCAATCACAGCACAGCTTTTATTTTACCTCAGCAGTATAAGAAATAACAACCAATCACAGCACAGCTTTTATTTTACCTCAGCAGTATAAGAAATAACAACCAATCACAGCACAGCTTTTATTTTACCTCAGCAGTATAAGAAATAACAACCAATCCCAGCACAGCTTTCATGTTACCTCAGCATTCTCAATATCCAGCAATTGTCTTGCGAAACGTTCGGCGGATGCATCATTTTGTAGTTGAACACTCATCCCGTTGCTCGTAATGCCTTTTGCTTTCGTGCTTGAGATGGAAATCAAACGATCTTTGTCTGGGGGGCATAACTGTCGACGATGCTCGCAGGATAGTTGTACTAATCTTCCCAGGAGTGTACTCAACAACTTCCCAAAGTTTCATGGCGATCGGATGAATGGTGTAGTAATGCAGAAAGGACAAACAGACAGACATTCATTTTTGTATATATAGATTTAGGGAATGTCAGAAGGGGGGGTTATTTTTAGGGATTCAAATTGTTCTGCACAAGTGAGCATTGGAATTTATTCAGTTGTGCCCTGAACTCCAATGGGTTTTCCCTCCATTACAATCTAGCCATGTGTCCAGTAGGCAAATTGGGGCTACAATGGGTATGTTTCTGAACACAGGACAAACGGGTATCTATTTTGGGGTGCAAATCCTCATTTATATGTATGCTGTACAATAAAAACTGTTTTTAAAATGACACAATCGCCAAAAAAATGAAAATTGTAACTTTTTTCCTTCTGCTTTGCTTATATATATATATTTTTGAACTCGTTTTATTGACAAGTAAGCAATTTACAATAACAAAACTTCTGCAGTACAAGGTCCTATATGAGGTTCAAAAACAAACAGTGACAAATTTACATTGCTCATAAAGTGCAGTACATTTCATGGGTAGAAGTGGGAAAAGGGGAATGGTGAGGAGAGGAGGCTTATAGGAGGTTCATGGAGGGGGTAGGAAGCTGCAGCTCCTGTAGTTAAGGTCACATACCGGTTGTGGGGCTGTTAGTAAGTGTGTAAGCGTCTGTGTGGGGGAAGGGGGAAAAATGGGTGGTAAATGTGTGCAAAGTAAGGAATTTTGTGTAGTATGAAATGTATAGTTGCCAGGGGCTTTTGGATAGGGCGTTCTAGCTAAAATGATCGAGAGTGATAATTGAGTTTTGAAAGATGGCGGTCAGTGCCCTGGGTTGTTAATGTCGTCTTTGCAGTGCTGATATGGATGAGGTGAGAGGTTGCTGGGGATACAGGGTTAATGATGAGTCGCACCACTGACCCCACACCTTTTGGAATTTGTCTTGGCACTTACGTGCCTTATATATCAGGTTGTTGTAGGGTATGGTTGAGTTGGTAATCTTTTTCCACATAGCCAAAGTTGGACCCCTCGGGTCCATCCACCGCAGCGCGACGACCTTTCTTGCCAGGAACAAAACTTCCCGCAAGAAGACTCTGTCATAGTGTTGCCAATGTTGTGCATCGAGGACACCAAAGAGGCATATTTCCGGAGTGATGGGAACTGGGACGTCCAGGATTGCAGCCAGCAGGCCAACGACATCGCCCCAGTACGACCCAATCGACGGACAGTCCCATATCATATGCCAGAAGTCAGCGTATGTGCATGTACATCGGACACAGTGGGAAGATGGGTATCTGCCCATCCTATGCAGTCTCGCCGGGGTGAGGTAGCATTGATGAACTATGTATAACTGGGTCATTTTATTATTTACTGAGGGGGAGACGAGTAGAGGGGATTCTAAGACTTCTTGAAAAGTTTCTTCCGTCAGTGCTGGGATTAGGGATTTCCATTTCAAGAGGGCCGGGGGGACCTCTCGAGTGGCTTTTGAGGTTGTTAGATGAGAGTATAACGTTGAGATAAGGCCCCTAGGCCCTCGTGATCTTAGTATTCCTATTAACAGGTAAGGCGATATATTGCTACTCGCGGGTGGGAATTGTGTCTGGAGTGCATGACGAATCTGTAGATATTTATAAAAATGGGTTCGGGGAATTTGGTATTGATTTTGTAACTGCTCAAAGGATAGCAGAACATTGGAATTGTATAGGGTGCCTAGGCACGTTATATCATACTGTTCCCATATCTCAGGGTCAGCTAGTGGTAGCAGTTCCCGCAGCACAGGGTTTCTCCACAATGGCATATCCGCTACAATGTCAGAAAATCCAATTGCTTCTTTAGCCTGTCTCCAGACTCGCACCGCCAGTCTATGGATAGGAAGCATCTTACTACCCAAGGTATCGGGAAATTCCAGTACCGGCCATAGATTGGTGATGTTTAATATCTGGGCTAGATGTGCCTCCAAGTTAGGTAACAGATGGTCCTTCAGCCAGGGTTTCAGGTGGAGAAGCTGGCCGGCCAAATAGTATAGAAACAGATCTGGAAGTGCCGACCGGGCAGCGCTCTTGGGCCTTTGGAGGGTTGAGAGTTTAAGTTTTGGTCGGGATCCTCCCCATATAAAGGAGGTTATGAGGGAGTTCATGGTCTGGAAAAATTTCCTTGGAACGGGTACCGAAATATGTTGTAGGATATAGAGGCACTTGGGCAAGACTATCATTTTAATTAAATTTATGCGGCCCGCCACCGATAAGGGGAGGGATCCCCAAGTTCTGAATTTAGATCTATAAAGGTCCGTCAGAGGGTATATGTTCAGGTCAAGGGCTCGACTCATCGCATTTGTAATCTGGATGCCCAGATATTTAAATTGTTTTCTCTGGGAGCATATGCGTCTCTTGCAGGCAAATAATGTGCGGGTTAAGGTTCCTGATATATGAGAAAACCATGGCCCATTTCCTAGGGGTGCCCATTACCCGTACGTTCCAGGAGAGTATGTTAATACCAGCCATTGATATAGTTGGTTCTATGTGTGTAGGGGAGGGTAGCCCCTGTCAGGGTAAGCCAGTTTCCCGTGTAGCTCACTGTCAGTGTTCCATGGATTTCAGACAATGGCTGTGTCCAGTGGTAGTAACGTGTATTGCATATGAACATTGTACTGCGAAAACTTATCCATATAGTTACTTTAAAAGTTACAGAAGTCAGCAGAAATATGGTTGGATAAAACAAACGTAATAACCATTAACAGAACATAAAGTGCATGTGGTAACGGGGAAGACTGTGCACCAAGTATAAGGTGTTTGTTTTGGGCACAGTCAAACAGAGCAGAACTGTTTTGAGCTCTGAGACCCCATCATCACAGGTATATAGATTTTCAACTGCCCAAAGAGAGGGAGCTCCTCTAGATGGTTGTGACGGTGGGAATTTGCAGAATTATGAATTCCATTCCATTCGTCATCTAGTTTTAATTATATAGGCCAGGCAAGACAATTGGTAAGCTTAAAATGTTGGAGGGCGAGAAGGGGGGGGGAAGAAAGGTGAGGTAGAGGGGGATATGGAGGAAGAGGGAGCGGGGGAAGCAAGACATAGCACGGCTCTAATTAGATTTGAAGCTCTCCAGTGACAAACAGCTGGCCGCAAACGGACGTCCCAGCCCCCACCCTAACAGTCCTACCAGGATGGAATAGTAAGGTGATCACTGACGCCTAGGTGATCTTGGCAGGCGATTGAACCAGTCCTCCGCCTCGTCTGGGGTGGAGAAGAAGGAGGCTTGTTCATTGTGTACTACACGAAGTTGGGCTGTGTACATCATGGAGTAAGGTATAGATGCCTCTCGCAGTCGACGCTTAACAGCCACGAAGGTCGCTCTGGTTTTCTGGAGGGCAGCAGAAAAATCTGGGAACTGCTTTGCTTATATTTATTCAAAAACTGTGCAGTCAAAATACACACTATAACCCTAGATGGGTCTAGTTTTCAAAATGGGGTAATTTGTGGGGGTTCTCCATCATTTTGGATGCTCAAAGGCTTTACAAGTGTGCTATGGGGCATAAAGTACCTTCAAGCAAAATTTCTGTTCAGAAAGGCACCAACTGCTACTTTCGGTTTGGGCTCCGTTGTGCATATGGACATAAGATTAGGGTCACAACGGGTATGTTTCTGAACACAGGACAAACAGGGATATCCATTTTGGGGTACATTTTCATGTACAGTATAGAAAAAAAAACTGTCTTTAAAATGACATATTTGCAAAAATATCTTTTATTTTTTTCTCCTCTAAATTGCATTAACTCCTGAATAGAAACTGTGGGGTCAAAATACTCATGACCCCCCTCAGTGAATATATTAAGGGTGTAGTTTTTAACATGGGGTCATTTGTGGGGGTATCTATCATTCTGACACCTATGAGCCTTTGCAATCTTGGCTTGGTGTAGGAAAAGAAAATGTTCCTTAAATTTAGGTAAATTTATGTAGATAAATTTGTACCTCTCCAAAATGGTTTAAAAAAACTTGAGGTTTTTCCAATGTGCTTCCAGAATAAAGTAAACAGATGAAAATATGCATCTCATCAAAAATTTGTTGAGTATGCTTGCACATATTTGACATATTGCAGTTGAAACTGTGAAAGAAATGACAATTTTTTCAAAATTTTCCCAATTTTGGCACTTTTAATAAATGTACACAAATTTTATCGGTCTATTTTTACCATCTAAATGAAGTACAATATGTGTTGAAAAAACAATGTCAGAATTACTTAAATATGCGAAACCCTAATGGAGTTATTCTTTGTAAAAGGGACGTGTCAGATTTCCAAAATTTGGCCTTTTCATTAACGCGCAAACAGGCTTGGTCACTAAGGGCCTAAATAAGAACAATTGACTATACATCATCACATTCTAAGACCCATAGCATTTTTATTTTTCTGGCAACACAGTTCTCTGAATTCTTATGATTTTTGCAGGAAGAGTTGTAGTATTATTACAATTTTGGGCTACATGTGACTTTTGAATTGCTTTTCATGGCATTTTTGAGAGGTGAACGAAATATAGCACCTCTGATATAACTTTTTTATTTTTAATACAATAATTTTTAGTATAAAATATTTAATTGTCTGGATCGTTATGAATGTAGCAATGCTTATGTTCTGATTTTTTTTTTAAAATATATATAAATATTATATATATCACTTTTAAGTGCTCAATCAGACGAGCATTTTTTTCACGCATGTATAGGCGCAGTTTAAAAACTCGACTAGACTCTATTAGAACCAATGCTTTTCAATGAAAGCACTCGTGTCCGTTTTTGCAAGCGCTAAAAATCCGCACGTGTAAAAGATAGGACAGCATTTTTAAAAGCGGAGCCTTCCTCTCTGTTGCATCGCATTGAACGAAAAGCGGTTTTCATGCGATGCAATGCAACTTTGACAGTAGGAAATCTTACTGTCAAAGCCCTTAAATAAGCCCTAGATACAGTAAAAAATTCCTGGTGGCGTCAAGATACATTAATACCTGGGCTTCATGCAGATCTCCTCTTTACCTCCCTTTACCCTCTTAACCTTACCCTCCATTATCCTGTCCCCTTCCTCCCCAACTCCCTTATCCCTAACCTCAGAAATGTTAAAAGCTTACTTTGTAACTTTCAGACAAGACAATGAACAGGTATGTAATACTTGTACGTTAGGGTGTTATACGCTATGTATAGTTTAGTGTGCTACAGAATATTTACAGGTTCCATTATATGTTAAGGCATTACGCTATTTTTTATCTAGGGTAAGGCCGGCTGCACACGAGCGTGACGGGCTCCGCCGTGGAGTATTCCGTGGCGAAGCCCGTCACGGCGCCCCCCAGAGACCCCATACTTACCAGCGGATCCGCCGTTCTGGGTCCCGCATGACGTTTCCCCGCCCACCGCCGCCGCGTCACATGACGCGGCGGCGATAGGCGGGAAAGCGTTTTCACGCTATCTTCCGCTGTGTTACAGCGGGAGATAGCGTGAATGGACGGCTTCCATTGACTGCAATGGAAGCCGTCAGCGCGTACACCCGCGGCAAATAGAGCATGCCGCGGGTGAAAACGGGAGGTTTCACGGTGCGGAATTCCGCACCGTGTGCCCTGAGCTATTAGGTTCAATAGAACCTAATAGCTGCGGGCAACGCAGCGGATTTTCGCCGCGAATTACGCGGTGGAAATACGTTCGTGGGAAAGAGGCCTTAGGGTGGGTTTACACGACCGTGTTTTTGTGCATGCATACGCACGCACAAAAACACGCTTGTATTTACAACAATGCATTCCCTATGGTGTGTTCACATGTCCGTACTTTGCAGGTGCGTGCCTGCAAAGATCGGACATGCGTGCACCATTGGGAATGCACTAGAGATGAGCGAGCGTACTCGTCCGAGCTTGATGCTCGTTCGAGTATTAGGGTATTCGAGATGCTCATTACTTGAGACGAGTACCACGCGATGTTCGAGTTACTTTCACTTTCATCTCTGAGACATTAGCACGCTTTTCTGGCCAATAGAAAGACAGGGAAGGCATTACAACTTCCTCCTGTGACGTTCCAGCCCTATACCACCCCTCTGCAGTGAGTGGCTGGGGAGATCAGGTGACACCCGAGTATTAAAATCTTCCCCGCCCGCGGCTCGCCACAGATGCATGGTAACAGAGATCAGGGAAAGTGCTGTCTTGCTGTAGCTGCTATAGGGAGAACGTTAGGTGTTATATTAGTCTTCAAGAACCCCAACGGTCCTTCTTAGGGCCACATCTGACCGTGTGCAGTACTGTTGAGGCTGCTTTTAGCAGTGTTGCACAATTTTTTTTTTTTTTGTATATCGGGCGTGCAGACCATTGCATCCTCAGTCTGCAGTCATTGTACAGAGTATAGGGGCAGTACTGGTGAGGCAGGGAAAGAGGGTAAGGTGAAAGAGATATACTGTCTATATAGGCAGTGGGCTTTTTCAAAAAAATTGGGGAAAAATACTATCTTTGGGCTGCCTGTGACAGTCTTCAGTGTACTGCATGTTTGCTGGGGGTAGTAGTCCTAATTAATACGCAGCTAAGCGTTACAGCAGGCGTGCGCAAAATTGTTTCCTGGCTCTGCTGTGCCCGTTACATCACCGCCGTCATAGCGCCAGAGGGAAAGAGTATACAATATATACGCTGCATACAGTATCTGCTGTTTCAGCTCACCATTTAAAAAAAGGGAAGCCAAATACTTAAGGCGTACCACTGCCCTTTGGCAACTTGACTGCTTCTGCGCTGTGAATTCCACTAGCTCAGTCCTACGCACCTAGGTCTCACTATAGGCATGCGCAAAATTGTTTCCTGGCTCTGCTGTGCGTTCCGTAAGCGAAGTCAGCCTCCAACCACAGGCCAATAAGCGGCACATTTAATTACAGCGTTCTGTTTCTGCTCTATTCGTAATACACCATGCTGAGGGGTAGGGGTAGGCCTAGAGGACGTGGACGCGGGCGAGAACGCGGAGGGCCAAGTCAGGGTGTGGGCACAGGCCGAGCTCCTGATCCAGGTGTATCGCAGCCGACTGCTGCGGGATTAGGAGAGAGGCAAGTTTCAGGGGTCCCCAGATTCATCTCACAATTAATGGGTCCACGCGGTAGACCTTTATTAGAAAATGAGCAGTGTGAGCAGGTCCTGTCGTGGATGGCAGAAAGTGCATCCAGCAATCTATCGACCACCCAGACTTCTACGCCGTCCACTGCTGCAACTCTGAATCCTCTGGCTGCTGCTCCTCCTTCCTCCCAGCCTCCTCACTCCATTACAATGACACATTCTGAGGAGCAGGCAGACTCCCAGGAACTGTTCTCGGGCCCCTGCCCAGAATGGGCAGCAATGGTTCCTCTCCCACCGGAGGAGTTTGTCATGACCGATGCCCAACCTTTGGAAAGTTCCCGGGGTCCGGGGGATGAGGCTGGGGACTTCCGGCAACTGTCTCAAGACCTTTCAGTGGGTGAGGAGGACGATGACGATGAGACACAGTTGTCTATCACTCAGGTAGTAGTAATTGGAGTAGGTCCGAGGGAGGAGCGCACAGAGGATTCGGAGGAAGAGCAGCTGGACGATGAGGTGACTGACCCCACTTGGTTTGCTAAGCCTACTGAGGACAGGTCTTCAGAGGGGGAGGCAAGGGCAGCAGCAGAGCAGGTTGGAAGAGGCAGTGCGGGGGCCAGGGGTAGAGGCAGGGCCAGACCGAATAATCCACCAACTGTTTCCCAAAGCGCCCCCTCACGCCATGCCACCCTGTAGAGACCGAGGTGCTCTAAGGTCTGCCAGTTTTTCACTGACAGTGCAGACGACCGACGAACTGTGGTGTGCAAGGTTTGTCGCGCCAACATCAGCCGGGGAGCCACCACCACCAGCCTCACCACCACCAACATGCGCAGCCATATGATGGCCAAGCACCCCACAAGGTGGGACGAAGGCCGTTCACCGCCTCCGGTTTGCACCACAGCCTCTCCCCCTGTGCCCCAACCTGCCACTGAGATCCAACCCCCCTCTCAGGACACAGGCACGACCGTCTCCCGGCCTGCACCCACACCCTCACCTCCGCTGTCCTCGGCCCCATCCAGCAATGTCTCTCAGCGCAGCGTCCAGCCGTCGCTAGCGCAACTGTTTGAGCGCAAGCGCAAGTACGCCGCCACGCACCCGCACGCTCAAGCGTTAAACGTGCACATAGCCAAATTGATCAGCCTGGAGATGCTGCCGTATAGGCTTGTGGAAACGGAGGCTTTCAAAAACATGATGGTGGCAGCGGCCCCGCGCTACTCGGTTCCCAGTCACCACTACTTTTCCCGATGTGCCGTCCCAGCCCTGCACGACCACATCTCCCGCAACATTGTACGCGCCCTCACCAACGCGGTTACTGCCAAGGTCCACTTAACAACGGACACGTGGACAAGCACAGGCGGGCAGGGCCACTATATCTCCCTGACAGCACAGTGGGTGATTTTAGTGCAGGCTGGGACCGAGTCAGAGCCTGGGACCGCTCACGTCCTACCCACCCCCAGAATTGCGGGCCCCAGCTCGGTGCTGGTATCTGCGGCGGTGTATGCTTCCTCCACTAAACCACCCTCCTCCTCCTCCTACGCAACCTCTGTCTCGCAATCAAGATGTGTCAGCAGCAGCACGTCGCCACCAGTCGGTGTCGCGCGGGGTGGCGCCAGCAGGCCGTACTGAAACTACTCAGCTAAGGAGAGAAGAGGCACACGGCCCACGAACTGCTGCAGGGTCTGACAGAGCAGACCGACCGCTGGCTTTCGCCACTGAGCCTCCAGCCGGGCATGGTCGTGTGTGACAACAGCTGTAACCTGGTGGCGGCTCTGCAGCTCGGCAGCCTCACGCACGTGCCATGCCTGGCCCACGTCTTTAATTTGGTGGTTCAGCGCTTTCTGAAAAGCTACCCACACTTGTCATACCTGCTCGGAAAGGTGCACCGGCTCAGCGCACATTTCCGCAAGTCCAAGACGGACGCTGCCACCCTGCGGACCCTGCAACATGGGTTTAATCTGCCAGTGCACCGACTGCTGTGCGACGTGCCCACTCGGTGGAACTCTACGCTCCACATGTTGGCCAGGCTCTATGAGCAGCGTAGAGCTATAGTGGAATACCAACTCCAACATGGGCAGCGTAGTGGGAGTCAGTCTCCTCAATTCTTTACAGAAGAGTGGGCCTGGTTGGCAGACATCTGCCAGGTCCTTAGAAACTTTGAGGAGTCTACCCAGATGGTGAGCGGCGATGCTGCAATCATTAGCGTCACCATTCCTCTGATATGCCTCTTGAGAAGTTCCCTGCAAAGCATAAAGGCAGACGCTTTGCACTTGGAAACGGAGGCGTGGGAAGACAGTATGTCGCTGGATAGTCAGAGCACCCTCATGTCTATATCTCAGCGCGTTCAGGAGGAGGAGGATGGGGAGGAGCATGAGGAGGAGGGGGAAGAGACAGCTTGGCCCAATGCTGAGGGTACCCATGCTGCTTGCCTGTCATCCTTTCAGCGTGTATGGCCGGAGGAGGAGGAGGAGGATCCTGAAAGTGATCGTCCTAGTGAGGACAGCCATTTGTTGCGTACAGGTACCCTGGTACACATGGCTGACTTCATGTTAGGATGCCTTTCTCGTGACCCTCGCGTTACACGCATTCTGGCCACTACGGATTACTGGGTGTACACACTGCTCGACCCACGGTATAAGGAGAACCTTTCCACTCTCATACCCGAAGAGGAAAGGGGTTCGAGAGTGATGCTATACCACAGGACCCTGGCGGACAAACTGATGGTAAAATTCCCATCCGACAGCGCTAGTGGCAGAAGGCGCAGTTCCGAGGGCCAGGTAGCAGGGGAGGTGCGGAGATCAGGCAGCATGTACATCCCAGGCAGGGGAACACTCTCCAAGGCCTTTGACTGCTTTATGGCTCCCCAGCAAGACTGTGTCACCGCTCCCCAGTCAAGGCTGAGTCAGCGGGAGCACTGTAAAAGGATGGTGAGGGAGTACGTAGCCGATCGCACGACCGTCCTCCGTGACCCCTCTGCCCCCTACAACTACTGGGTGTCGAAGCTGGACACATGGCCTGAACTCGCGCTGTATGCCCTGGAGGTGCTTGCTTGTCCTGCGGCTAGCGTCTTGTCAGAGAGGGTGTTTAGTGCGGCTGGGGGAATCATCACGGATAAGCGTACCCGCCTGTCAACTGACAGTGCCGACAGGCTTACACTCATAAAGATGAACAAAGCCTGGATTTCCCCAGACTTCTCTTCTCCACCAGTGGACAGCAGCGGTACCTAAACAATACATAGGCTGCACCCGCGGATGGAAGCATCGTTCTCTATCACCATCAAAAACGGGGACCTTTTAGCTTCATCAATCTGTGTATTATATTCATCCTCCTCCTCCTGAAACCTCACGTAATAACGCCGAACGGGCAATTTTTCTTAGGCCCACAAGGCTCAGTCATATGACTTTAGTAAACAATGTTTATACGTTTCAATTCTCATTAAAGCGTTGAAACTTGCACCTGAACCAATTTTTATTTTAACTGGGCTGCCTACAGGCCTAGGTACAAATTAAGCCACATTAACCAAAGCGATTAATGGGTTTCACCTGCCCTCTTGGTTGGGCATGGGCAATTTTTCTGAGGTACATTAGTACTGTTGGTACACCAATTTTTTTGGGCCCTCGCCTACAGTGTAATCCTAGTAATTTTTATGGGCTTCGCCTGCACTCATGGTACAGCAAGGTGTGTGGGGTTGGCCTACACTTTTGCTACATAAATGTAACTGGGGCCTTGTCTATACTGCAACTACTGAAATGTGCAAGAGCCTGTTATCTCCCTAAACTGCTGCAATGGGAATGTTACTGTGGCCTGTCTTGACTGCTACTACTACTGAAATGGCACTAATACTGTGCTCCCCTTATACTGCTGCTTCGGAATTGTTACTGGGGCCTGTCTAGACTGCTACTACTACTGAAATGGAACTAATACTGTGCTCCCCCTATACTGCTGCTAGTGATATGTTACTGGGGCCTGTCTAGACTGCTACTACTACTGAAATAGAACTAATACTGTGCTCCCCCTATACTGCTGCTTCAGAATTGTTACTGGGGCCTGTCTTGACTGCTACTACTACTGAAATGGAACTAAGACTGCGCTCCCCCTATACTGCTGCTTCGGAATTGTTACCAGGGCCTGTCTTGAGTGCTACTATTACTGAAATGGAACTAAGACTGTGCTCCCCCTATACTGCTGCTTCGGAATTGTTACTGGGGCCTGTCTGGACTGCTATTACTACTGAAATGGAACTAATACTGTGCTCCCCCTATAATGCTGCTAGTGATATGTTACTGGGGCCTGTCCCTTATGCTACCGCTGAAATGTTACTAATTCTGGGCTCTACCTATACCACTGCTAATGCTATGTCACTGGGGTGTGGAAAAGGAGGCTTCCCAAAGACATGATGGTGGCGATGCCATTTCCCACCAACGCAGTTACTGTTAAGATGCATATAACCATGGACACGTGGAGAGGACACGTAGTGCCTCAAAAACATCCCCCTCCTCCTCCAACAATGAAAACATTCTTGGCAAATACCTTTGCATTGGTCCGTCTGGTGGCAGTCCAAGAATTTCACCTTTAACGACACAACAAGAGAGCTTCCCCACCATCCCCCCGCCACGGCCCACTTAATCCTGGCCACATTCCGAAAACCAACTAAATAAAACCGCGCTACTAGGTCCGCAGTCGCCACCACATTCCCACCAACGCTGTTACTGTTAAGGTACATATTACCACTCTGACTGGGGCATGCACTGTGGGCCGAAGCACACCTGTATTGTATGTGACGTTAGCTCTGCTGAGCAGGGCACTGCAATGGGATACATTTATGTACCGCCGAAGCCCACCTGCATTTAATCTGACGTTAGCTTTGCTGTCCAGGGCACTGCAATGGGATATATTTATGTATCGCCGGTGGCTTCCTGGGACTCACCCATGCTGTCGGTCCACACGGACTTCACAATAGGGAGTTGTACCTGCCTGTGTCTACTTATAAAAAACCCCAGTCTGACTGAGGCATGCAGTGTGGGCCGAAGCCCACCTGCATTTAATCTGACGTTAGCTTTGCTGTCCAGGGCACTGCAATGGGATATATTTATGTACCGCCGGTGGCTTCCTGGGACCCACCTATGCTGTCGGTCCACACGGAGTTGTAACTGCATGTGTCTACTTATAAAGAACCCCAGTCTGACTGGGGCATGCAGTGTGGGCCGAAGCCCACCTGCATTAAACCTGATGTTACCTCAGCTGTGATGGGCAATGCAATGGGATATATTTATGTACCGCCGGTGGGTTCCAGGGAGCCACCAATGCCGTGGGTCCACAGGGACTTCACATTAGGGAATTGTACCTGCCAGTGTCTATGTATTAAAAACCCCGGTCAGACTGGGGCATGCAGTGTGGGCCGAAGCCCACCTGCATTAAACCTGACGTTACCTCAGCTGTGATGGGCAATGTAATGGGATATATTTATGTACCACCGGTGGGTTCCAGGGAGCCACCCATACTGTGGGTGCACACGGAATTACCATTGCGGAGTTGTACCTGCCTGTGACTATTTATAAAAAACCCCGGTCTGACTGGGGCATGCAGACACCTTGACAGAATGAATAGTGTGTGGCACGTAGGTTCCCCATTGCTATGCCCACGTGTGCAGCTCCTGATGGGGGTGGCACAGGATTGGATTTCTCATTGCTTCTGTACAGCATTGTGGGCTATCGCACCGCCCCTTTTAAAGAGGGTCGCTGCCTGGCCGTGCCAACCCTCTGCAGTGTGTGCCTGCGGTTCCTCCTCATGGCAGACGCACTTATAAATAGACGGTGGTTTGGCTATGAGGCCAGCGTGTGGCATGAGTGCAGCTGAAGGCTACACAGGGACACTTTGGTGTGCGCTGTGGACACTGGGTTGTGCGGGGGGGTTGGGCAGCATGTTACCCAGGAGAAGTGGCAGCGGAGTGTCATGCAGGCAGTGATTGTGCTTTGTTGGAGGTAGTGTGGTGCTTAGCTAAGGTATGCCTTGCTAATGAGGGTTTTTCAGAAGTAAAAATTGTTGGGAGGGGGGGGCACTCTTGCCGCTATTGTGGCTTAATAGTGGGACTTGGGAACTTGAGATGCAGCCCAACATGTAGCCCCTCGCCTGCTCTATCCGTTTCTGTGTCGTTCCCATCACTTTCTTGAATTGCCCAGATTTTCACAAATGAAAACCTTAGCGAGCATCGGCGATATACAAAAATGCTCGGGTCGCCCATTGACTTCAATGGGGTTCGTTACTCGAAACGAACCCTCGAGCATTGCGAAAAGTTCGTCTCGAGTAACGAGCACCCGAGCATTTTGGTGCTCGCTCAGCTCTAGAATGCACGCCTTGTCTTCAATGGAGCTGTGGCTGCTGCCAGCGGCTCCATCGAAAACAATGGTCTGCCGGCACCCCTGCATTCTTTTTCAGGGAAGGGCTTTACATATAAGCCCTTCCCTGAAAAAGAAACATTTTTGTGTTAAAAAAAAACAAAAAAACGTACCTCTCCGCCGCTGCCGTGATCCCGGCGGGCATGAAGAACACATCTGCTGCATGCGGCAGATATTTCCTTCACCCCCGCTAGTTAAAAGAATTCCCTGCTGCTACATCTGCCACATCTGTGGCAGATGCAGCAGAGGAATTCTTCAATTCTCAACCACTGCTGGCATCCCCATCAATGGCTTTTCAGGGAAGGGCTTCACGTTTTATAAGTGACTAGCGTACCCGTCGCGCGTTGCTGCGAAGACAGACATACATACATACATTCGTTTTTATATATTTAGATAGCAGCTTTCAAGTTACCTCAGCGGTATAATATATAACAACCAATCACAGCACAGCAGCTTTCATGTTACCTCAGCGGTATAATATATAGCAACTAATCACAGCACAGCTTTCATGTTACCTCAGCAGTATAAGAAATAGCAACCAATCAGAGCACAGCTTTCATTTTACCCCAGCAGTATAAGAAATTGCAACCAATCACAGCACAGCTTTCATTTTACCTCAGCATTCTCAATATCCAGCAATTGTCTTGCGAAACGTTCAGCGGATGCATCATTTTGTAGTTGAACACGCATCCCGTTGCTCGTAATGCCTTTTGCTTTTGTGCTTGAGATGGAAATCAAACGATCTTTGTCTGGGGGGCATAACTGTCGACGATGCTCGCAGGATAGGTGTACTATGCCAGTAATCTTCCCAGGAGTGTACTCAACAACTTCCCAAAGTTTCATGGCGATTAGAAGAATGGTGTAGCAGCGCAAAAAGGATAGACAGACAGATATACATTCCTTTTTATATATATAGATGACATCAGGAAGTGAGAGAATCCTATTTATGACATATTCAATGCTCGTGCCAAATTTCGAGTTTCTATGACATTGGGAAGCGAGAAAATTAGATTCCGTACGTAAAATTTGGACGCTAATTCTTTTGCGCATAGAATTCAATAATCGAGTTGGGACCCATTAGCGTTTCCTATTTGTGACATATTCAATGCCCGTGCCAAATTTCAAGTTTCTATGTGAGAAAATTAGATTCCGTACGTAAAATTTGGACGCTAATTCTTTTGCGCATAGAATTGAATAATCGAGTTGGGACCCATTAGCTTTTCCTATTTATGACATAATCAATGCTCGTGCCAAATTTCAAGTTTCTATGACATTGGGAAGCGAGAAAATTAGATTCCGTACGTAAAATTTGAACGCTAATTCTTTTGCGCATAGAATTGAATAATCGAGTTGGGACCCATTAGCTTTTCCTATTTATGACATAATCAATGCTCGTGCCAAATTTGAAGTTTCTATGACATTGGGAAGCGAGAAAATTAGATTCCGTACGTAAAATTTGGACGCTAATTCTTTTGCGCATAGAATTGAATAATCGAGTTGGGACCCATTAGCTTTTCCTATTTATGACATAATCAATGCTCGTGCCAAATTTTGACTTTCTATGACATTGGGAAGCGAGAAAATTAGATTCCGTACGTATAATTTGGACGCCAATTCTTTGGCGCATAGAATTGAATAATGGAGTTGGGACCTATTAGCTTTTCCTATTTATGACATAATCAATGCTCACGCCAAATTTTGATTTTCTATGACATTGGGAAGCGAGAAAATTAGATTCCGTACGTAAAATTTGGACGCCAATTCTTTGGCGCATAGAATTGAATAATGGAGTTGGGACCCATTAGCTTTTCCTATTTATGACATAATCAATGCTCACGCCAAATTTCGAGTTTTTATGACATTGGGAAGCGAGAAAATTAGATTCCGTACGTAAAATTTGGATGCTAATTTTTTTTGCGCATAGAATTGAATAATCGAGTTGGGACCCATTACCTTTTCCTATTTATGACATAGTCAATGCTCGTGCCAAATTTCATGTTTCTACGACATCGGGAAGTGAGAGAATTAGTGGCAATGATGGAAATCGAACGATCTACGTGGCTCTGTACGTGTCATAATAGAGCCTTAATGACATCACAATGCAGCTTTAACTGTCAGACATCCAGTGATGGAAATCAAACGATCTATGTGGGGGGGGGCGTAACTTTCGACGACGCTCGCGCGCGTGCCATTTATCGTAGGATAGTTGTACTATACCTATAATCTTCCCAGGAGTGTACTTAACAACTTCCCAAAGTTTCATGGCGATCGGATGAATGGTGTAGTAGCGCATAAAGGACAAACACACAGACAGACAGACATACATTCAATTTTATATATATAGATGAACTTCTGACGGACATAGTCCGCAAAACAAATCTGTATGGTAGACAGCACATCGCTCAACATCCCTTTTCTACGCATGCAAAAAATTGGAAGCCTACAACCCTGTACAAGTTTAAAAAATTCTTAGGGCTTACGTTAAATGTGGGGATTGTCAAGAAGCCAACGATTAAATCTTACTGGGCATCTTGTCCCACACGCCACCCCCTTGTTTCCTGCAGTGATGCCCAGACACCGCTATGAAGAAATATTACTTCTTCACTTCAGTGATAATTTGCAAGCCCTTCCGAGAACAGATCCAAACTTTGATCGTTTATTAAAAATTCAGCCATTAATCACATATTGAAATGAGATATTTAAAACTCATTACACCCCAGAAAAAAATCTCAGCGTAGATGAGTCCTTAAAGGGGTTGTCCCGCAGTGAAATCCAAATTTTTTTTTTTAACTTACCCCCGCATTCTGCCCCTTTAAAATCAATTCCGTTAGGTTTTTTTTTTTTAAAAATCACTTACCTGCATCCCCATTCGCGCAGCATCTTCTTTTCTTCTTTTAAAGATGGTCGCCGGTCCTTTCCCAATGATGCACCGCGGTTTTTTCCCATGGTGCACCGCGGGTCTTCTCCCATGGTGCACCATGGATTGTCTTCTCCTTCCTTGCGTTCCACTGCCGATACAGCCACCTAATTGGCTGATCGGCACCAAGTGACTGGGCGGAGCTACGATGACGACGCGCAGACCAGCTCTCCGGCGCGAGCACACAGCAGAAGACCGGACTGCGCAAGCGCGTCTAAAGAAGCAAGAAGACACCGAAATTAAACGGATCCATGGAGACGGGAACGCCAGCAACGGAGTGGGTAAGTGAATAACTTCTGTATGGCTCATATTTAATGCACGATGTATATTACAAAGTGCATTAATATGGCTATACAGAAGTGTATAACCCCACTTGCTTTCGCGGGACAACCCCTTTAATGAATTTTAAGGGGAGACTACATTTCAAGCAATATATTCCAACTAAAAGGGTGTGTAATGGAGTAAAGCTATATAAACTTTGTGAAAGTGAGATAAGGTATACCACCACTTTCAGAATTTATGAGGGTAAGGACAGTAAAAACAGTCCTCCACGGTGTCCCCCTAATCTATAAGTGGTAACATTGTCTGGGAGCTAATCAAGCCCTTCCTGCACAAAGGGTTTCACCTCTACACAGACAATTACTTCAAAAGTTATGTTTGGTTGTCAGCAGCACTCACAGTACTTCACAGGCTGTGCGGAAGTCCACCTGCATTTAATCTGACGTTACCTCAGCTGTGCTGGGCACTGCAATGGAATATATTTATGTACCGCCGGTGGGTTCCAGGGAGCCACCCATGCTGTGGGTCCACAGGGACTTCACATAGGGGATTTGAACCTGCCTGTGTCTATGAATTAAAAACCCCGGTCAGGTTGGGGCATGCAGTGTGGGCCGAAGCCCACCTGCATTTAATCTGACGTTACCTCAGCTGTGCTGGGCAATGCAATGGGATTTATTGATGTACCGCCAGTGGGTTCCAGGGAGCCACCCATGTTGTGGGTCCACAGGGACTTCACATAGGGGAGTTGTACCTGCCTGTGACTATTTATAAAAAACCCCAGTCTGACTGGGGCATGCAGTGTGGGCCGAAGCCCACCTGCATTTAATCTGACATTACCTCAGCTGTGCTGGGCACTGCAATGGGATATATTTATGTACCGCCGGTGGGTTCCAGGGAGCCACCCATGCTGTGGGTGCACACGGAATTCCCATTGAGGAGTTGTACCTGCCTGTGACTATTTATAAAAAACCCCGGTCAGACTGGGGCATGCAGTGTGGGCCGAAGCCCACCTGTATTTAATCTGACGTTAGCTCTACTATCCAGGGCACTGCATTGGGACAAACTACAGGAGCAATACAGCGCTAATGAGACGTGCACAGCTACGCTAGCATAGGAGTCCGCTGTAGGCCCGCGATTGCTGAGGGTTTGTGCAGAGGCCTATGTCCTGGGTGCAGTGAAAGTCCGCTTCCTGCCTAGGATTGCTGAATCTGTGGGCCGAGGCCTATGCCGTGGGCGCGGTGCAAGTCTGCCATGTTTGGCCGCTCAGATCAATTTTTTGTTCATGTCTTGGGCTTCCTAGGACCCACCTATGCTGTTGGTGCAAACTTAGTTCCCATCGCGGTGTTTGACCTGTCTGGCACAAAGACACTGACTGACTTGGGTAGAGGGCAGAGCGCTGACGGCTTTCCCCTTGCAGTGTGGCTTGAGCTATGCGACACCTTGACAGAATGAATACTGTGTGGCACATGGATTCCCCATTGCTATGCCCACGTTTGCAGCTTCTGACGGAGGTGGCACAGGCTTGAACGGAAAACAAGATCCTGGTATAAAAAAGTGTCCGTATACCTAATTCAGGTGGCAGTCCATAATTGTTTTGTCCTGTACAAAAACAGAGGAAGCAGAGATTCATATATTGACTATCAGGAGAATGTAATTGTACACGTCCTCTTTCAAACTGAAGACCCCCAGCCTTGTCATGAGTCTGAAGATGTCCGAAGACTAGCAGGAAGACATATTATTTGCCGAGTACCCATCACAACCAATAGGACAAACCCACAGAAAAGATACAGAGTGTGTAGCAAACATGGGAGACGCAGGGAGCTTTGCCATAGGGCAAATGAACTACAGTAGAATGACCCCGCATTGCATTGCAAATTTGCTTTGTGTTAAGCGACAAAATTAAAGATCTCATGGTTTCACATCCCTCACCTAGAATTCTTGACGAGGCCATGTCTCTAGCCATATGGATTGGTTAGAGAGCGGGCAAGTGAGCTATCTTTTGCCTCGTCCATAGAACCCCCGGATCTTGATGAACCCATGCAATTGGTCTCTTTATCTGGTGGAGCTGAGAGAGGGGAGAAGCAGGGGGGTAGAGGTCGCTGTTTTTTCTGTGGCCGTACCAGGACACTTCATACAGGTATGTCCTTTTTGGGGGTATATTTCGGGAAACTAGCTGACCTGGAGGTTAAGGGGAAGTTCCCTTTGGACCCGCAAATCATCTGGATATCATCCCCCAGGTTGATCCTTCCCGCAGAGATTCTTATTACCCGGTGTAGTTGTCCAATGACGATTTTCTGGAATACTGGAGCCGGAGTCAATTTAATTTAGGATGAGGTGGCCAAACGTCTGAGACTTAATATTAGACCTTTGGACTGCCCGATATCAGTGTCAGCCATTGATTCCGCCACACTGTCCAAGAAGTGTTTAAAAAATGTTGTTTCTGATATTTGTTTAAAGATTGGGATATTCCATACAGAGAAAATAGTTTTCTTTGTCATGAAGTCCCTCCCTACACAGGGGCTGTTGAGATTGCAATGGCTGAAGTTGCACAACGTTCAGTGGAATCCTTCCTGTAGACAGAATTCCATGCCAGTTAATGTCTCTGCGGTACAATCTGAGGAATTACCTGAGTGCATCAAGAATTTTGCTGAAATCTTCTGAGGAAGCAGATAAGTTACTACCTCATAGGGAGGGAGACTGCTTTATTGATCTCATTCAAGGTTGCAAACTACCCAAGAGTCGCTTGTATAACGTTTTGGCTCCGGATAGGCAGTCCCCCAAGAAGGATGTTGCTAATAGCTTGAGAAAGTGACACGTACATCCATCCAATTCACCAGTAGCAGCCAGACTCTACAACCATGTTAGGACTTTAGGGAATTTAATAGGATCACTGAGCGTGATTCTTATCCATTACCTCTCATTCACGATTTGTTTAGCCAGTTAATGGGTGCCCGCTGGTTTTCTAAGTTGAACTTGCGGGGGGCATACAGCTTAATACAGATCAGAGAGGGTGATGAAAGGAAGACAGCCTTCAAGGTCAAAATCTTGTTATACCTTTTTGTTTGACTCATGCTCCAGCAGTGTTTCAGGCTTTCATGAATAGCGTACTTCAGAAGTTCATTAGACATTTTGTGTTGGTTTATTTGGATGACATTCTTATTTTTTCCACTGATTATGAGTGTCATATTTTGCACGTTCGACGGATGTTGCAAGCTCTCCATCAAAAGATCTATTTGCCATAATAGATTTTACCTTTCTGGGGAATATTATAACCCAGATTGATTTAAGATAGACCCTGGGAAGGTCTGAGCTGTTTTGAACTAGGCTCAGCCTGGGAACTTGAAGGCACTTCAAAGATTCTTGGGGTTCACAAATTATCGTACGTTTATACACGGGTTTTTGGAGAGGGTCAAACCTTTGACCGATATGACAAAGAAAGGGTCCTTTTCTTCTAAATGGTCTCCAATAGCAATTTACTCATTTGAGGCTTTGAAGAGGTGTTTTGTGTCTGCTCCTATTCTTGAACAGCCAGATTCATCCAGGCCATTTGTTGTTAACCCCTTAACGACCGGGCCATAGCCTTTTTACGTCCTCCCGAAGTGGGCTTTATTCTCCGAGGACGTAAAAACATGCGTCCTACAGAGAATAAAGCCCCTCAGGATGTGGACGCGTCAGCTCCATGCTGTCGGTGTCCGCAGGTAGCCAACAGCATGGAGCTGTCATCCCGGGCTGCAGTGCCCCCCCCCCCCCCCCCGGCATTGTGATCGGCGCTATCCAATGGATAGCGCCGAAAAAAAAGTTAATAAAAGTGCTTTAAAAGTTAAAGATTCAGCTGCCCTGATGGATCGGATCCACCCAATTATCCAATGGATAACGACGATCGCGGAAAAGTGAAAAAAAGTTTTAAAAAAAGCAAAGTTTCACCTCCCCTCATGGATCTAATCCATGAGGGGAGGTGAAAATACTCACCTCGGTCCTCCCCGATGTCCTGCTGTCCCGGGACCCGAAATCCCCTTCTGCGTATGCGCGCCCGATGATTGACATCGGGTGCGTGCACAGAGGGGCTCGAGCCCCGGGAAATTCAAAATCCCTCTGCTCCTGGCTGCCATGTGTAGCCAGGAGCAGAGAGATTATACCGTGGACATGATCACTGTTATCCAATGGATGACAGTGATCATGTAAAATTTAAAAAGCGTATGTTTCATCTCCCCTCACGGATCATATCCATGAGGGAGGATGAAAGTACGTACATAAGGCCCCCGGATTTATCCGCGGACCTTACCCCAGCTTCTGCGCACGCGCCCGTCGCCACAATGGCGGACGCATGCGCAAAAGCTGTGGATCGCCAGGATAATTTAAATTCTCCCTGCTCCTGGCTACAAAACGTAGCCGAGAGCCTGGAGATTTCACGTGGGGCTGCGGTGAGCGGTTCCTGGTCACGTGTTCACCGTTATCCAATGGATAATGGCGATCACGTAAAAGTTTTAAAAAAGGTGAAGTTTCATCTCCCCTCACCGATGCGATCGGTGAGAGGAGATGAAACTTTTTACCAGAGGCCTCCGTATTTGCACCCCGACGCAATCCTCCTTCGTGAACCTTCTCGAATTCTGCACATGCGATTGCCGGCAAAAAGCCGGACACATGCGCAGGAGTCGGGGAGCCCAGGAAATGTAAAATCTCCTTGCTCCCAGCGACCAACAGTCGCCGAGAGCCTGGAGCAGTGACAGGTGGCCTCGTTGAGCAGTCGCCGGTCACGTAATAAAAAAGTAGCGCTCTAACATAGGTCGGTCTCACATGACCGGATAGGAATTAGATTCCGCATGCGTCTGATCTGCGGTACTGGGTAGATCAATCGCATTGGATTACACAATTCCGCTCACCTTAGCGGGTTGGAATTGTGTAATCCACTCGCAGAAAAGAGAACGCAGCAGGTTCTATTTTACCGCGGCTATCCGCAGCATAGAGCCCATTGTGCTCCATGGTCGCGGATATACCCGCAGCCCATACACAACTACGATGTGTACGGGCTGCGGGTACCCGCGTCATCGCTAAGTGACGGTGCGGGAAATGCAAACAAAAAAAAAGTACTGCAAATGACCGCCTGTGTGAGTAGGCAGTTATGCGCAGTACATTACGCGGCCGTATGCAGGGTCACAGCCGGGCTCACAGCTGGGATCCGCTACGGGCCTCCGCAAGCGTATTCCACCTACGGCTGCGTGAGCCCGGCGTTATTCAGACCGCTACCTGTAATACGTATTTTACAAGAAGCCCCGGGAACGCTTGCCTTCCTGCAGTTCCTCATCAAGCTCACGGAGACCCACAGAGCGCCACTTTTTACACCCCATACCCAGCACTGAGGTCAAGAAATGACCCCAAAAAAGCATGAGAGGAGGGGGGATACACGCTTTTATTGCCCCATGTGCCCATTCCAACCAGCCTCCGTAATTACCCCTGTCTTCGGAAATACCACACAGTTCACATTATTACTTTTATCTAAGATTTGCGAATGCCGAAAAGGGCGCGGAGTGTGTGGGAGAGGGGGGGGGGGATTTTTAGGGAGTCAATTTTTATTCCGTACAAATAAGCAATGGGGCCTGGAATTTATTCAGTTGTGCCCTGAAATCCAACGGGTGTTCCGTCCTTTATAGGCCTTGCCATGGGTCCTGTAAGTAAATTAGGGTCACAATGGGTATGTTTCTGAACACGGGACAAACGGGGGTATCCATTTGGGAGTGAATGTCTTCATTCCTATGTACCCTGTACAAAAAAACTGTTTTTAAATTGCCCAAAAAATTGAAAATCGTAACTTTTTCCTTCTGCTTTGCTTAGATTCATTAAAATACTGTGGGGTCAAAATACGCAGTACACCCCTAGATGAATTCGTTAAGGGGTCTAGTTTTCAAAATGGGGTCATTTGAGGGGGTTATTTATAGTTTTGGCCGCCCAATGGCTCTATAAGTAGGCAATAGGGCCTGGAATTTATTCAGTTGTACCCTGAAATCCAACGGGTATTCCTTTCATTGTAGGCCTAGCCATGTGTCCTGTAAGTCTATTAGGGTCACAATGGGTATGTTTCTTAACACGGCACAAACAGGGGTATCCATTTTGGGGTGCAAGTCTTCCTTCATATGTGTGCTGTACAAAAAAAGCTGTTTTTAAAATGACAGAATTGCCAAAAAAACGAAAATCCTTATTTTTCCCTTTTGCTTTGCTTGAATTTATTCAAAAACTTTGGGGTCAAAATATGCAGTACACCCCTAGATAAATTCGTTAAGGAGTCTAGTTTTCAAAATGGGGTCATTTGTGGGGGTTCTATATGGTTTTGGGCGCTCAAGAACTCTACAAATGGGCAATGGGGCCCAAAAGGACTTCAAGCAAAATCTATGTTCTGAAAGCCACTGACTACTCCTTTCATTTTGGGCCCTATTGTGCATCCAGACATAAGATTAGGGCCACAATGGGTATGTCTCTAAACACGGGACAAACAGGGGTATCCATTTTGGGGTGCAAGTCTTCATTCATGTGTGTGCTGTACAAAAAAAGCTGTTTTTAAAATGACAGAATTGCCAAAAAAACGAAAATCACAATTTTTTCCTTTTGCTTGGCTTGAATTCATTCAAAAATTGTGGGGTCAAAATACACAGTACACCCCTAGATAAATTCCTAAAGGGGTCTAGTTTTCAAAATGGGGTCATTTGTGGGGGTTTTCTATGGTTTTGGGCGCTCAAGAACTCTACATGTGTGCTATGGGGCCTAAAAGGACTTCAAGCAAAATTTCTGTTTTGAAAGACACTGACTACTCCTTTCATTTTGGGCCCCGTTGTGGACTCACATATAACATTAGGGCCACAATGAGTATATTTCTTAACACGGGAGAAACAGGGGTATCCATTTTGGGGTGTAAATCCTCATTTTCATGTAAACTATAGGAAAAAAATATGTCTTTAAAATGACAGATTTGCAAAAATATGAAATTTTACGTTTTCTCCTCTAAATTGAATTATTTCCTTAAAAAAAACTGTGGGGTCAAAATACTCATGACCCCCCTCAGTGAATACACTAAGGAGTGTAGTTTTTAAAATGGGTCATTTGTGGGGGTATCTATTATTCTGACACTCATGAGCCTTTCCAATCTTGGCTTGGTGTAGGAAAACAAAGTGTTCCTCAAAATGCTAAAAAGGAATGTTAAATTTGTACGTCTCCTAAATGGTTAAAAAAAACGAAAGTTTTTCCAATGTGCGCCCAAAATAAAGTAAACGGGTGGAAATATAAATCTTAGCAAAAATGTCTATATTATGTTTGCACATATTTAAGATATTGCAGTTGGAAATGTGAAAAAATGACGATTTTTTTCAAAATTTTCCCAATTTTGGCGCTTTTAATAAATAAACACAAATTCTATCGGTCTATTTTTTCTGCCTAAATGAAGTACAACATGTGGCGAAAAAACAATGTCAGAATCGCTTGGATATGCAAAAGCTTTCTGGTGTTTTTCCATGTTAAAGTGACACGTCAGATTTGCAAAATTTGTCCTGGTCATTAAGGCGCAAACAGGCTTGGTCACTAAGGGGTTAAAGTGGATGCTTCATTGGTCAGGGTGAGGGCTGTTCTGTCTCAAGGCACTGGTGAATTGAAGAGTCTTCACCCATGTGCATTTTGTTCATGGACGTTTACCTCTACCAAACAGAATTATGGCATTGGAGACAGAGAGATGTTGGCCATTAAATGGGCTTTCAAGGAGTGGCAGCACCTTCTGGAGGGAGCTCAACATATGGTGACAATTATCACCGATCACAGGAATCTGATATATTTAGAATCAGCGAAGAGAGTTAACTCTAGACAAGAGCGGTGGTCGTTGCTTTTCTCTCGTTTTGATTTTGAGGTCACATACCGACCTGGTAGTCGAAATATCAGGGAGGATGCTCACTCTATGAGTTTTGTCCCGGTGGTCTCTGATGAACCCCCTACACTTATTCAGTCTGAGGGGGGGGGGGGTCGTGTCCGCGGTGTCACTGGAGGAGCAGATTCAGAAGGCTCAAGATGTGACACCTGCAGGCCTGCCCGAGGGGGAGCTTTTTGTTCCTCTACATTTGAGGCTTTAGGTACTCTCCAAAATGCATAGCCCGTTCTGGCAGGTCATCCAAACATCAACAATACTCGAAAGTTTATAAATTTAGTTTTTGTTGGCCGTCCCTGAAACATGATTGTTTTTGCTTTCACATGCGATATCTGTGCTAGAGCCAAATCGCCTCGGGATCTCCCAGCCGAGAATTGTTTCTCTCCTGTGTGTGTTCTCTTTTATTTTTATTTTTTTTGTGACGATGTTCATTGTGCGGGGTATGTAATGCGTTACTTTGATAGATTGGACTTTTACAGATGCAGCGATACCATTTTTGTTTTATTATCTATATTCTTTTATTACAAATATGGCAAAAGGGTTTTTTTAACTTTTATTCCTTAAAAAA
The DNA here is from genome assembly GCF_035609145.1 of Eleutherodactylus coqui. Classification (NCBI taxonomy): domain Eukaryota; kingdom Metazoa; phylum Chordata; class Amphibia; order Anura; family Eleutherodactylidae; genus Eleutherodactylus; species Eleutherodactylus coqui. Next base: position 41,314,350 of record NC_089841.1, read on the forward strand.
AAAAAATTGTAAAACTTTATTGATCTTATTTTTGCTCTTTTTTTAGGTCCCTTTTTAAGAAAACAACTTGCAATGCTTTAATCGGTCCTGCAGTATGATGTAATTTCATAGCATTACCTCATACTACTATCAGGCAGGCAGTCTATCAAGCTACCCCACAGGGATGGCTTGATAGGTTTTCTGCTTTGACAGCCCTGGGGCCTTTCAGTAGAGCCCCCGGCTGCCATGACACCCACATGGCTCCCTGCGATTTCATTGTGGGGGGGCCATATGAGACCCTCGAACATCGTTCAAGGGATTTAATTGCCGATGTCAGAATTGACAGCAGCATTTAAAAGGTTAACAGCTCCAATGAGCAGCATGGCTCATCGTAGCTGTTGCTCCTAGGTGGCGGCTGTAAGAAACAGCCAGCACCCAGAATGTATGAAGGGAGTTTGCCCTGCTATCTCCCTTCATACACGTCCTGCATCTGTGGGACGTAAAACACGATAGACCGGTCAGTAAGGGATAAAACTGAAGTACAACTTATGGATTCTGCGCCTGCTGGGTCTAGCTTCACCAAACTATGTTTGAAAATGACTTTGCACACTAATAACAGACTGGTAATCATGAAAATCAAGGACACAAAAAACTCTACTGTTTCCATTGGCAGGCATTTTGTCTCATATTCCCTCAGCGACGACTACTCATTTAGTAAAACTGTCTGACAGTAAGACGGTCCTTGGTGCCCATAGCAACCAATAACAGTGCAGCTTTCATTTTATCCCAGCAGCTGGTGAAATTAAAGCTCTGCTGTGATTGGTTACTATGGGCAAGAAGGAGGTCTTACTGTCAGACAGTTTTGCTAAATGAAACTTTTTGAATTCATTTTTCCATTGATATAACATTTCTGTGTCTGAATGTCATTAGAGGAGTCGTGAGGGGTCTCACATCGGGGGGGGGGGGGGTCACTTGTAATAACTATGAATGCAGTAACTTGACAGAAGTCCTAGGGCAGCTGTGTGTAATTGATGATGTGGTGGGGTTACCTCAGGTGACACTTAGGGACGCCAACACTGTATACGTTGGGAGGTGTTATCTTGCAAGTGGGTTGAACACTGGCCAGCGTGATCTCGCCAACGTGACAGGAATTATCAGAACTGGAATGAGGCATGATGGTGGTGCCAGACAGATGGGACATTCCATTTTCAAGGTTATATGGGCATTTTACATTCCCCTATCCTTGTGACCAATCCTGTCTGCACCTTAATGACCAGGCCAAATTTTGGAAATCGGACATGTGTCACTTTAACCTAGAATAACTCTGTAACAGTTTTCCATAGCCAAGTAATTATGACATGTTTTTTTTCACCACATATTGTACTTCATTTGGGTGGTAAAAATAGACAGAATTTGTATATATTATTAGCGACAAAATTCAGAAAATGTTATAAAAATTGTCATTTTTTCACATTTTCAACTGTAATGTGTCAAATATTTGCAAACATGCTGTACACATTTGGATGTGATCTATATTTCCATCTGTTTACTTTATTCTGGAAGCACATGTGGGAGACATACAAATTTAAAATTGATTATTAAAATTTTGAGGAACTTTTGTTTTCCTACACTAAGCCAACATTGCAAAGGCTTATTGGTGTCAAAATGATAGATGCCCCCACAAATGACCCTATTTAAAAAAAAAACACCCCTTAATGTATTTACTGAGGGGTGTCACGAGTATTATTAATCCACACAATTTTTTTTCAGGACTTAATGCAATTTAGAGAATTTTTTTTTTTTATGTTTTTGCAAATATGTCATTTTAAAAACAGTTTTATTTTAAAGTGCACATGAAAATGAGGATTCGCGTACCAAAATGGATACCCCTGTTTGTCTTGTGTTCAAAAACATAACCGTTGTGGTCCTAATATTATGTCCGTATGCTCAACACGGGCCAAAAGGAAAGGAACAGCTGGTGGCTTTCAGAACAGAAATTTTACTTGAAGGTGCTTCATGGCCCATTGCCCACTTGTAGAGCCCTTGAGCGGCTAAAACGATAGAGAACTCCCACAAATGACCCCATTTTGAAAACTAGACCCCTTAACAAAATTTGTCTTACTAGACACATAGCTAGGTCTATAACGGAGGGTACAGCCATTGGCTTTCAGGGCACAACTGAATAAATTCAAGGCGCCATTGCTCACTGGTGCAGAAATAAAATTGACTCCCTAAAAAGAACCTCCCCCCTTCCCCTTTTTGGCATTCCCTAAATCTTAGATAAAAGTAATAGTGTAAACTGTGTGGTATGTCTCAATACAGAGGTCTGGTTGGGATGGGCACATGGGGCAATAGTCTGGGTATCCCTCCTCCTCTCATGCTTGCTGCAAACCTGACACTTTTTAGGGGATATTTCTTGACCTTAGTGGCGGGAAGGTGAGCGTTGCCTGCGACTTTTTGTAAATTACGTAGGAATTACAGGTAGCGATCTGAATAATGCCAGGTTCACATGGCTGTTTGTGGAATTTCCTTGTGGAGGCCATATATGAACAGGTTTTACTGCAGAAATATTTTATGTTTATTTAATGCTATAAATTGAGTTGCAGAACTAATAAAAAAATTAAAAAAAAAAAAAGTACTATCTGATTTACACTAAATCAAGTGTGGTGTGTAGAGATGAGAGAACGTACTCGGTAAGGCCGATTTCGCAATCGAGCACCGCGATTTTCGAGTACTTCACTACTCGGGTGAAAAGATTCTGGGGGGCTCCGGGGGGCGGGGCAGCTCTCCCCCCCCCCCCCCCCCCCCACTTCCCTCTGCAACCACCCGCTCACCCACGGCACCCCCGAATAGTGAAGTACTTGAAAATCGCGGTGCTCGATTGCGAAATCGGCCTTACCGAATACGTTCGCTCATCTCTAGTGGTGTGTCCTAGTTTCTGTGAAGTACTCCATTTTTCTTTTTGTAATTAAGAAAACACAAAATATACCTTAAGCATAGAATTTCGCTAACACACCTACTGCGAAAGGCGTATCCTGTGCTATCTATATAAAGGTATTCACCTTTCAGTGTAATCCTGCATTATAATGAGATGACTGCTTAGGAAGTATTCTCAACAGAACAGTTAGTTTCAGCCTATTTTGCGGTGGCTTTAGGGCACTTTTACACGTAACAATACTCGTTCAGACTCTCGCTAGATCTTGAAAATTGTAATTTGCTTGGTTATCGTTCATTATTAGTTTCTGCAGGCATAAAAACTGAACGACGATCTGCCCGTGTAAACAGGTCTATGTTTATCTATGGCGCAGGCTCAGTTCCCAAACCCACCCTATAACCTTCCCCATACAATCTACAGTATATTTACTTCATATGGTTGTTATGGGGTTAAATTTGGTGCATCTTTTGACAGTCCATGTGCTAGAAATTTATTTCCATGGGAACTGGCATAAATTTGTGCCAAAATTTACTCAAGACTTTACAGCATAAATTATTGTCACTCTGGTAGGCAATAGAGATCATGTCCTTCCCGCTAAGCCAACAATAGTTTAGAAAATGTCGACTACCATATACAATTTTTAAAAATTGCAAACTTTTACACAAAAAAGTTTAATACAATGGCCATTTTTTTGTAATAGCAGTCAGGTGGTACAAATACTTTGTTAAAATATCCCCCCGGGCTCCAAATTTCATTCCCTTCTCTAGTATCTCATGTAATTTTAATTCCAATTTTTTTCTTGCATCATTTATCAGTAAAATGACTTAAAAAAGAAAGAAAGCAAATGGCTACTTTCCCGTGTGAGTGATTTGATGTTTAAAAAGATGTGACTTGTCAGTAAAACATTTTCCACATTCTAAACATGAAAACGGCTTCTCTCCTGTGTGAGTTCTCTGATGTCTAACAAGATTTGTTTTCTGAGTAAAACATTTCCCACATTCTGTACATGAAAACTGCTTCTCCCCTGTATGAACTCTTTGATGTATAACAAGATCTGATTTCACGCTAAACCGTTTCCCACATTCTGAACATGAAAATGGTTTTTCTCCCGTGTGAGTTCTCTGATGTCTAACAAGATGTGATTGTACAATAAAACATTTCCCACATTCTGAACATGAATATGGCTTCTCACCTTTGTGAGCTCTTTGATGCACAACGAGATTTGATCGCGCAATAAAACATTTTCCACATTGCGGACATGAAAATGGTTTTTCTCCTGTGTGCGTTCTCTGATGTCTAGCAAGATGTGAATGCACAGCAAAACGTTTTCCACATTCTAAACAGGAAAATGGTTTCTCTCCTGTGTGAGTTCTCTGATGTCTAACAAGATGTGATTGCACAGTAAAACATTTCCCACATTCTGGACATAAATATGGCTTTTCTCCTGTGTGAATTCTTTGATGCACTACAAGACTCCATTGCGCAGTAAAACATTTCCCACATTCTGAACATGAAAATGGTTTCTCTCTTGTGTGAGTTCTCTGATGTCTAATAAGATGTGACTGCGCAGTAAAGCATTTCCCACAATCTGAACATGAATACGGCTTCTCCCCTATGTGAGCTCTTTGACATACTCCAATTATGTGACTTGTTTTTTGTTTATCGGCCTGTGATGAATCAGAAGACGGGGCCTGTATAAGAGGATCAGATGATGGATCTTTGCTGTATAGGGCTGAGGGGATATCTGTGATAAAGCTATATTCTGCATATGTATCTTGTGTGATATCACAATCTTCTGCTTTACAATCTGAAGTTATCAGATGTCCCTCCGAGCAGTCAATACCGTCATCTGCCAAGAATAAAAACTAATTATTGCAAAATATAAACCTTAAAATTATTGGTATTTACAACATTTCTATATAAAACATTCTGACAAATTATAAGTCATGTAGCTAAACTCAGGCATCAATTATGAACAAAGGTAGCAAAACAGATCACAATTTAACGGTCAAGCTCAGAGTGAGGACCAGCAGATCATGAGGTTAGGCCAATAGGCTATTTTCTTGCAGTTTTTCACTTCTTTGGTGAAGCCTCCATCTTTATCGGTTTATGTATCAGTGTACCTGTCACCATTCTTCTGGTAAATGCTCAGTAGAGAATCATAAAGGGACCTGTGAGTCAGTACTATTAGGTGATATCTGTCTCACACACTCGATGACAGCTACATGCATTTTTATCACAGAGCAGATCAAAAGAAGCAGTATGATCACATATGAAGCCATGGCTGTAGAGCAAGTGTAAGGCCAGATTAACACACATGGTTTTCTATTTTATCAATCAAATTTCAATCTAATTTATCAAAATCAAGATTTTTACACAAGGTCAAAAACACTTTTGTGTATCTTAATTAATCAATGGAATTCCCACCAATCTCGAGAACAGAGATCCAGTGTCACAGTCTTCCTTCCAGCATGGTTACTGCTCCCACCACAGTGAGGAGGAGACTGGAGTGCTGGTCTCACAAGCGTGCTGATGCTCTCTTTACTTTCAATGGGATTTTGCAAATGGTCAAGCGGCACATGCGCCGGGATATCCATCAGCCCCTTTGAAATTATTGAAGCGCTCTGCTAGTGCTCTATTCATTCTGACTTCACTGTACTGAGAAAAGCAAGCCCTGTAGTAACAGGCAAAGTGGACAACAGTACTCCCTTTCTTAAATTAATCCCTATCCTGTAAATAGGGTGTAACTTGTAATCTTCATACAACCCCTTTAAATACAGCAGTCTAATATCCAAAGTTGATGTCGCACAGTAAAGTAGTTGTTACTAGTTAGTAGTTACTTATAAGCAATCCGTTTTTCGGATATTTTCTACACCAGCACCAACAGAAAACTTGCCTATTGCAGCCTCTCTGTAATCCACTGCGTGTCATTAGGCAATTAGCTTCCCTAGCAACTAAGTCATTAGGACAATTTCTTAGCAGTCTTTCACTATCTGAGTCTATTAGAGATGAGCGAACCTACTTGGCCACGCTCCTTTTTTGCCCGAGCGCCGCGATTTTCGAGTACTTCCGTACTCGGGTGAAAAGATTCGGGGGGCGCCGTGGGTGAGTGGGGGGTTGCAGCGGGGAGTGGGGGGGTGGGGGGAGAGAGGGCTCTCCCCTGTTCCCCGCTGCTCCCCCCGCTCCGCCACGCCTCCCCCTGCCCCCCGGAACCCCCCGAATCTTTTCACCCGAGTACAGAAGTACTCAAAAATCGCGGTGCTCGATCGAGTAATTACTCGAAACGAGTACGTTCGCTCATCTCTAGAGTCTATGTTTCCGCAGTCTGGATTCTTTTGCCAGGGTCTATGTCTACATTTAAAAGAAAATAACAAACAACCCTCATAGACGATGTTGTAATTATAAGGAAACTAATAATAACATTTGCATGTTATTTAAATTGCACAGTGAACAAGTTAGAAAAATAGATAAATGCAATATATTATATAAACCAACATTTGAGTAGTTTTTTGTTCCATATTTACCAAAAACTATTAAAAGCCAATCAATAAATTATTTTACAGTGCCTCGTGAAAGTATTCACTCACCCTGGCGATTTTACTCTTTTGTTGCATTACACCCTGGAACTAAAGTGGATTTTAATTTAGATTTTCCAGATTGAAATTTAGTGCAGTGGTCGGTAAAAAAAACCCTTGGTTAAAAATAAATACGAACTGAAAATCTCTGAGTGCATATGTATTCACCCGCTTTACGATGAAACGCCTAAATGAGGTCTGCTCCAATAAATTAAATCAGATGTCACATAATTAGTTGTATACCGTCCCCCTGTGCAATCAAAGTGTCACATGATATCAGTTTAATTACACTTATTCTGATAGACCCCTGAGTCTACAATACCACTCATCAAGCAACATGAAGACCAAGAAGCTCTCCAAATAGGTCTGAAACAAAGTTGTGGAGAAGATCAGAGTTGTTTTATAGAAATATCCCAAATTATGAACATCAAGAATAAGCAAAAAATCCCGGTATTTAGATGTACGGTACTAACAGAGAGCCGAAGAGACCTGCATCTGTAGTTGTAACACAAGGTGGCTCCACGAGGTATTGACTTTCAGGGGTTGAGTATATACAGACATTAAAGTTCTCAATTTTAATTATTCTTTATGCCACAATAAGGAAGCTTCCACACAGGCACAAAATTGTGCAATTTTCTCGCTATGCGACAGTGCTACTAATTGCATGCACATGAAGCCTATGATTTCCAATGGGTTCTTTCACATGAGCAATGTTTTGTAGCCTGCTACATTGCAAGAATACAAAATTGCAGCATGCTCTATACAGCCGCGATTTGCAATATTTTGTAGTCCATTTTCCCTATGGATCCTTCCTTTGTGTTGCATCATATGGTGCAATGCAACTTTGATGGTAGGAAATCCTACAGTCAAAGCCCTAAAATAAGCCCTATGTGCATCAAACCAAAAAAAAAATCCATCACCTATCAGGCACTGTCATCTTCAGCGCGCAAGTCTCCCCTGAAGCTCTGGAACACTTTTTTGTAGACAGCAGGCAGACCTTCCTGGATTGCAGGTTGAAAATCCCCGCCTCCAGGAAGCGCTGGCTGTGATTGGTTCTCGAGCGCTGTTTCAGCCAATCAGAGCCAGCGTTCAATGAACCAAATCACATTCCATTCAATGAAAACAGATGTAATCTCGCTGCGATTTTCTCAAATCCATATTGTTGTCGCCCGTGTGGAGGCAGCCTAAAAAATATTTTGCACTTTCAAGCTGGTTGGCACATTGTATAACTCAAATAGTACAACTCCCCAAAAATACATTTTATTTCAATGTCAGAATGCAACAAAATAGAATTAATGTTTTTGCAAGGCTCAGTACCCCAAAAGGGTTCTGTTAAAAAATATGGGTCGGAAAATAAAATCTTTAAATGATTACATCAATGAAAAAATAATGTTATTGCTCTTTGAATCCAACATCATAAAAGCTACTTTTTGAAGTCTGCTATTTTTTCCAAATCTAGTGAAGCACAGACTATAAATATGGCATTTATTAGGTTATGGGACATGTGGTTTTACAGGTTTCCATGAGCACAGCTTTACAGGTGAGGGTTAATTGAGCTGGCTGGGTGTGGTATTTTTCTGCCAATCCCCCAGGTCTGCTGCACATACATAAAAGCTTCTCTTGTGAGAGTATGCTGGTCATTTTATCCTGTTTATGCATTCTGTGTTAACCCCACTCTGAGCTTGGTGTTATGCATGTCTAGTCTGCAGAGTCTGTTTCACCTTCCCTGAGGATGGTCTGGAGAGCTGTTGTCCTTGTCTGCATCATATGCGGACCCCCTCTCCCTTCCCGTTCCACAGATGCGGCCTCCAGACATCTGATGCCATGTATGGTCAGATGGGCGAATCCTGACACTGTTCTCTGTATGTCAACATGGTATCTTTCCCCTTGGTGTGAGGACACTTGGACTAGCTATAGTTTGCTATCTGTATGCATGAGAGTTCTGTGTGGGGTTCCTGTTCTGTGTGGTAAACATTACCTTGCGTGTAGGTGTGAACAGTGACTTATTTTGTATTTCTGTGCAGGTGGCCAGACATGTGCAAAATGAACAGTCGTGTTCTGTATGTGAGAACAGTGTCATGCCCTGTGTATTGTGCATCTCTCAAGGTTCCTAATCAGGAATAGCCAGGTCCCAAATGAATACAGTGGGGCCGTCCTTATCGAGACGATCACCCTGCTTTTAGGCAGGAGTGTCCTCACTTTCCCTAACTAGTAAGGGGCAGGTGTCATCCCATCTTTGCCTGGAGTGGTTCAATTGATCCTTGCAAATACTATGAGAGGTGTTTGCGGTTTTATTAGGACACCATCTTGCGTCCGTGTGGATGCGGTGCTGTAGTGCGCCCGCCCAGTGCACGTAACAGCAATATAATGAGAACAAAGAAAATGACTTATTTATGCTGCATGGAGAATGACATAAACATAAAGAGAAAAATTGCAATTTTTTTTATTCTTCTGACAAAAAAAAAAAAAAAGAGTTAGGCGACAAGCTATATGTACATCAAAAGGTGCCACTGAAAAAGACAACTCAGAAAAAAAGTTATTATACAGCTAAATCGACAGAATGAATTAACAAAAAGAAAAGTTACGATTCCCTGAATTCGGTGACACAAAAAAAAGTCTACAGTCCTAAATACCAAAACTGGCACTGTACCCCGTGTATTTAGTCCTGTCTATTACCTGTGAGCGGCTGGTGGGTCTCCATCATGGCATCCTTGTACAGATTCTTGTGTTCTTCTAAATACTCCCACTCCTCCATGGAGAAGTAGACAGCGACATCCTGACACCTTATAGGAACCTGACAACACAATATACAGTCATTACCCAGAAGCCACCAGTGCTGTTACTGTATAATCTTCCAGCATTCCCCGCAGCGTCACCTCTCCAGTCAGCAGCTCAATCATCTTGTTGGTGAGTTCTAGAATCTTCTGTACATTGATGTCCTCATGTATCAGGGGGTGAGGTGGGGGCCCTGTGATTGGGCTCAGGGGTCTTACCCATCCTTCACACTCAGGTGACCAACAGCCATGCCTAGGGGTCTTCTTCACTACTGTGTAATCCTGTATATGGGAAGACATGAATAAATATCACCGCAGACATTTCCAGAATCTGTCCCCTTTCCAGTGACATCATCTGGTACTACCACAGATAAGAATGATGTAATGTGACATCATCAAAATCTCTCCCATCTCCAATCACATCATCTGTTATTACCATAGATGGGAATGATGTAATGTGATATCATGATAATCTATCTCCTTCCCAGTGACATCATCTGTGATTCCCATAGATAAGAATGATGTAATGTGACATCATCAGAATCTCTCACCTCTGCAGTGACATCATCTGTTATTACTATAGATAAGAATGATGTAATGTGACATCATCAGAATCCCTCACCTCTCCAGTAAGCTGGAAAAGTATCTCTAGGGTGAGATTTAATATGACATCTGACATCTTGTTCCTATCCTTATCCATCTGTGTTGGACCAATCAGGAAAATGCTCTTATATATAATCTATCAATGGAGGATACTTTATGGTAGGCACCTAAATGGAAAGAAGATGAACCAGTGTAAAAACCAGATAGAATCCCATCTTAAAATATACAATTAGTATAAATAAGGAGTACATTTGAGGAGATAATAAAAATCGTTTTCAGAGTTAATTAAAAAAATTACAAGAGGACAGGAAATTTTGAAAATAGCAAAATAAGTTCCACTTACTCAGTCCCTCAAGTTGGTCCAACACCACTGCTCCAATTCTCTTTGCCAGGCATTGTGTACATGTGGTGACATGCCCATATACACACATAAGTGCTGCAGGTCTGTGATTGGCTGAAGCTCTCATGTGCCTTTAAAAACAGGTCACCGCAGCAGCATAATGCCTGTTGGAGCATGCCAAAACTATTGTACATGTTGTAGAAAACAACTGCAGCGGGAATAGAATAATCTGTAGAATGTAAGTTTATGCTGCAGATTTTGGTTAGTTATTGCTTTGTCTTAAACCCCTGGCATCTTTTTCCTCAGCTGGTCATGTGATCTCAGATCTACATGGGGGTTGTGGATTCATTCTCTAATCAGATCCTCAGTTTGTGTGATGCTATAACAGTTACTGCTTGGAGGGGGAAACAGACTGTCCTGTCACAGTCTGACAGGACAGTCTGGTAATCACACAGCTCCTGTCACACAGGCATAATAGAGGAGATCACGGCTCATTTTCCTGACTGTATACTTATGATCTGTAGCTTACTTAGGTGAATATAGAAAGTAATGATAATTAAACTGTCCCCCCCCTGTAGGCATAAATGGTACAGCCTCTAGTTAATGCTGTGCTAATGCATAATGGCATAGGTGTGAAAGTAAAACAATTCTCAAGGTGGTGTCTGATAAGCATCAGACAGGGAGCTGCACTGCATGGAAGTAGCTGCAATATGCAGAGTGTGACAGGCAATCAGGTGAGAGGGGCAGTGATGGAAAAATGTGTTTTTGCCAAAGTGGTCCTTTAACTATTGTAGAAATGATCACAAGATGATCCAGATCCCTATGGGAACTGGAAAAAAATGTAAAATTAAGTTAAATAAATTTTTTCCAAATAAAAAAACATTTAAAAAGGCAATTTTTCCTGACAAAACAATTTCAGCAATAAGAAAACAACATAATTGTTATCACTGTATCTGAAGAAGTCTGAACTATCTAAATATTGAATTATTTATCTCAGACGGTGAACGGCCTCTCCCCGCCCACAGCATACTGTCTGACAGCTGCTCAACCTGCTTGTCTATAGGCACAGAGCTGTCAGACAATATGCTACGGACGGGGAGAGCAGGAACATTTTAAAGTGTGTTTAATATAAAGCACCACAGTGTTTGGGAATACAACATACATGAAGTACTAACATTATCCTCCCACTATATAAGGCACTCGTGAGGCCCCACATGGAATACTGCGCACAGTTCTGGTCACCGGTGCTCAGGAAAGATGTTGTTAATAAACGGAATGACGGGACTGGAATACTCAGAGAGGCATCAAATTTGGGATTATTTACCCTGGAAAAAAGATGGTTAAGGGGCGATCAAACTAGGTATAAATACATGAGGGGACGATACAAGGATCTCTCCCATGATCTGTTTATACCCAGGACTGTGTCGGTAACAAGGGAGCATCCGCTACGTCTAGAAGAAAGCAGGTTTCATCACCAACACAGAAAAGGGTTCTTTACTGTAAGAGCAGTGAGACTCTGAAACTCTGCCTGAGGGCGGCTTCAGACGACCATATATCGGCCGGGTTTTGACGCCCGGCCAATATACACTGTCCCTCTCTGCAGGGGGAGGAGGCTGGAAGAGCCAGAAGAAGTGCACTGAACTCCCGTCCAGTCTCCGCCCCTAGCAACTATTTGCAATGGGAGGGGGCGGGACAGGGGCAGAGCTAAGTACTGGTACTCAGCTCCACCCCCATCCCGCCCCTCCCATTGCAAATAGTGCCGAGGGGCAAAGAGGGGGGCGAGAGTTCAGTGCACTGCTCCCGGCTCTTCCAGCCTCCTCCCCCTGCAGAGAGGGACAGCGTATATCGTCTGGGCGTGAAAACCCGGCCGATATACGGTCGTCTGAATAAGTCCTGAGGACGTGGTGAGGCAAAATCCATAGAGGAGTTTAAGAGGGGACTAGATATCTTTCTAGAACGCTACAATATTACAGGATATAGACATTAGGTGACCAGCGGGGTTGTTGATCTCAAATGTTAATCCAGGGATTACTCTGACTGCCGTTATGGAGTCAGGAAGGAATTTTTTACCTCCATAGGAGCTAATTGGCTCGCTAAGTTTTTTTTTTGCCTTCCTCTGGACCAACAAGGGGAGGTTAAAACAGGCTGAACTAGATGGACATTGTCTCCCTTCAGCCCAACATACTATGTTCTATGTTATCTTGCATATCTGTACCAGATTCATGCTGTCTGAACAACGGACACCACAAACTCGGTGACAGGTTCTCCCTAACGCCTTAAAGACATGGCCTATTTTCAGCATAAGGACACAACAATTTTTGGCGGATTTCCATTTCCACTTTTCCATCGGCTCGGCCATATGAGGGCTTGTTTTTTGCGTGGCAAGCTGTAGTTTTTATTTGTACCATTTGGGAACATATAATGAAGTGTAAAACTTTTTTTTTTTTTGAGAGCAGGTAGAGAAAGCATCAATTCTGCCATTGTTTTTATTTGTATTTTCTTTTTTTTTTTTTACACAGGCCGATGTCACAGGGGTGGACAGGATTCCGCATGCGGCAGGCCTGCAGCGCATTTCGTCTGTGCCGGGCCGGCAACCCTGCATACCTGTTGTTTCTGTATTCTGTCATCGTCGGTCATGTACAGGATAGTTTTTCTTTTTTTCAATATTTGTATTTCCCGCTGAGCAATGTCACCGGTACCCGCGGCCCATGCTCAATGTTAATGAGTATGAAGGTGGACTTCAATGGCGGCCATTTGCATCGAATCCGCGGCAAAATAGAGGATACTGCGATTTTTCCTACACTGGCGGAATACGCAATTTATATCCATATGTGTGAACGAAAAAGATATTTACATGCTTTTCAATGCGCACGTTTTGCCACACGGACGACAATTGCGGATTCTGCAATTGGATTCTGCCTGTGTGAGCCCGGCCTTAATGACATGATAACTTTTTTCAGCGGGTCAGTAGGATTATGGCGATACCCAAATTTTTTTTTAGGTTTTTCCACAATAAAAATCCTTTTTTTGTAAATTATTTTTTTCTAATTGCTGCATTCAAAGTCCTATAATGTTTTTATTTTTCCATGGACCGAGCCCTGTAAGAGCTTGCTTTTTTCGTGCCGAGCTGTCATTTTTATTGCTACCATTTTGGTGTACATATGGCTTTTTGCATTGCATTTTATGGGAGGCAAAATGAAGAAAAGATGGATTTTGCCTCCATTTTTTAGGGGATTTTTTTTCTTTTTTTTACAGTTTTTACCATGCAGAATAAAAAGTGCGTGGAATTTATAGTACAGGTCGTTATGGATACAACGATAACAGTTTTGTAAAAAAATTTTACAAATAGGGGGAAGTGTGCAAAAAATGTTTTTTTGTAAATTTTTTTTACACAGTTTTTTTTTCTTTTAGATTTTCTATATCCCTGTAAGGGACTTGAATAGAGATGAGCGAGAACGCTCAGATAAGGCAGTTACTCGAGCAAGCATCGCTCAAATCAAGTAACTGCATTCTCGTCCGAGCAGGCTCGGAGGGGGGCAGCAGTGGTGAGCGGGCGGAGGGGGAGGGGAGATCTCGCTCACTCTTGCCCCCTCCCCGCACACCCCAGCCCCCCCTTCCCCCCGAGCCTGCTCGGACGAGAATGCAGTTACTAGAGAAGAGCGATGGTCGCTCGAGTAACTGCCTTATTCGAGCGTGCTCGCCCATCTCTAGACTTGAACCATACCAGCTATGATTGCCAATGTCTTCTGTACTGTAATGCCTTATAATAGTGATCATAGGCAATGGCAAGCAGGGACGCCAGACATCCTGTTGCAACCCATCACGACAGGTGGGGGTTAAAAACAGGGATTGCTGTCCTTATGTACCGCCGCTGTTGCATTGGGATGTTGTCTATCGGTAACAGCTGGCTCCGGCTGCGGGATGGCGTGGGTTTGGCTTCTGATCACACACCATCCACATGACGTAGGTTTATGCCCTGGTGTATTAAGTACCCCGCAGCCAGGACGTAAACTAACGTCATACAGTGAAAAGGGGTTGAAAATCCGTAAACCCACAGAATGGAAGGGAACACGTTACTTCTGCTGCACGATAAACTACACGATCTACATTAAAAATGCCACAATCAGAGGCTGGGCTCACACATCCGTGTTTCCGGCGTGCTGCACACGTATCTTTCGCACACGAGCATGCAGCAAGGCTGCTCACTTGGTGTGTATGCACACGTAACGCGCACCAACATGCAGCACGCCGTGACTCTCTTTGCACACATTTTTCACACGGCTCGTGTCAGCGGCAAAATAAAAATGTATGGGAGATCGCTACTGCGTATTACGCACGCAAAACTGCACATGTAATATGTGATGAGCATACGGTCATGTGAGCGCGGCCAAAGACAGAATTACCTACAGCGACCCTCATGGAAAATAAGGCGTTACGGATCCTGGAATTGCGATACTAAAAAACAAAAGACGCTGATAGGTTCGGAATGGGTTAATAATCCCCACCCCCCAGGGCTCCCAAAATAATGGGGCACACACTTACCTCCACCTGCAGAGCTGAACAGCAGCCTTTTGCCTACAGGACCTGTGATGATGTCACTGTCATGTGATCAGTCACATGTGGGAAGAGTCAGGGATCACATGACCAGCTTTGCTGTGACCTTTATATGTATGGTGTAATGTCTTTGCAGAGGAGCAAGAACGCTATCTTTTCTACCTTGGGAGATCACCTAGAAGGTGAATGCGTGGAGATTTATAAGGCCATGCATGCTCCTCTGGGTAATATGCAAATAAGGGAGATGAAACAATACCTCTGCAGCGCCACCTATTGGACAGCAGCATTCCTGCAAGTCAATCTTAGACTCTTTATACAAGCCTTGTAACAATGATTGGAGATTGAAGGCAAAGCCAGAATCCATACACAGGCAGCTGTTTCAGGGTGTTTACCCCTCATCAGTGTGCAGTAGGTTTCTGGTTTGGCTAGTGAGAGGCCTGTGATGTGGGTCAGGAATGTAATCCTTTCTCCTTATGGAGAGCACCTAGATGGTGAGTGAGGAGACTTATAAAGCCATCCATGCCGGGGAACATGCATGGCCTATAGGTCTTCTCACTCACCTCCTAGGTATGTCCAAGCCCCCTCTGGTTGCTTTCCTTAGGGAGAGATGATGCCCCTCCCAACCTGCAATACAGCTGTGTCTTTTTAACCCCTGAGTGATGGAGCTTTTTTTTTTTCTATTCTCCCCCCTTTTAAAAAAAATCGTAACTCCTTTATTTATCTATTGGTATAGATGTATCAGGGTTTGTTTTTTGTGGGACGAGTATATTATTTCAATGGTACTATTTAATGTACCTTATAATGCACTGAAAAACTTTGAATAAATAGAGAGAAATGGAAAAAAATGAAATTCCGCTATCTTTCAGTACGTCTTGTGTCTACGGCACACAAACTGCAACAAAGGTGACATGATAACTTTATTCTATGGCTTCGCACGGTTACTACGATATGAAACTTAGAGCGCATTTAGACGACCGTATATCGGCTGGGTTTTCACGCCCAGCCGATATACGACGTCCCTCTCTGCAGGGGGAGGAAGCTGGAAGAGCCTGGAGCAGTGCACTGAGCTCCCGCCTCCTCTCCGCCCCTCGCCACTATTTGCAATGGGACAGGGTGGAGCTAAGTTCCCTGGCGTAGCTCCGCCACATCCTGCCCCCTCCCATTGTAAATAGTGGCGAGGGGCGGAGAGGGGGTGGAGAGGAGGCGGGAGCTCAGTGCACTGCTCCCGGCTCTTTCAGCTTCCTCCCCCTGCAGAGAGGGACGCCGTATATCGGCTGGGCGTGAAAACCCAGCCAATATACGATCGTCTGAATGCGCCCTTAGGGCTCATGTCCACGGGCAAAATATGATTTAAGATCCGCAGCGGATCTCCCGCATGCGGATCCGCATCCCATAGGGATGCATTGACCACCCGCGGGTAGATAAATACCCGCGGATCGTCAATAAAAGGGATTTTTAAAAAAATGGAGCATGGAAAAATCTGGACCATGCTCCATTTTCGTGCGGGTCTCCCGCGGGGACGGCTCCCGCGGGCTTCTATTGAAGCCTATGGAAGCCGTCCGGATCCGCGGGAGACCTAAAATAGGAATTTTAAGTATTTACCATCCGTAGCGGACCGGGAAGGTCTTCTCTTCCTCACGGCCGCATCTTCCTTGCTTCGGCTCGGCGGATGTGCCCGGCGCATGCGCGCGGCACGTCGACGACGTGCCGGCGACGTGCCGCCGGCGTCAGGAATTCATCCGCCGGCCGAAAATGAAGATCCGGCCGTGAGGAACAGCTGACCTTCTCCGCCCGCGCCGGATAGGTAAATGCTTTTAAATTGCTATTTTCGGCGCTCATGTCCGCGGGGCAGGAGGGACCCGCTGCAGATTCTACATTGAGAATCTGCAGCGGATCTGATTTTCCCCGTGGACATGAGGCCTTAGGGTGAACACCAACTTGCGTTTTTTTAACACTGCGATATCGCTGCGTTTTTTTAATGCGATTGTCAATGGGACTTTCTGATGTTAAAAACGCATCGCAATCAAAAATCTGAACGCAGTAAGATAAATTATCTATACCTGTGTAGCCAGTTCCAGGCTTGTCTGTATGTCCGTGCCCGATCCTGTCAGTCCAGACCCGTCAGACAGGTACCTTATGTCTCGACCACACTATACAGAACCTGTCATATTTTTAAAAGGAATGGTTTGCATACCCGTTGTTCAGAGAGTACTGGTTAATCGGCAGAGTCAGCAGAG
The DNA here is from genome assembly GCF_035609145.1 of Eleutherodactylus coqui. Lineage (NCBI taxonomy): Eukaryota > Metazoa > Chordata > Amphibia > Anura > Eleutherodactylidae > Eleutherodactylus > Eleutherodactylus coqui. The sequence goes on from NC_089841.1 coordinate 41,331,347, forward strand.
TGTCCAGGGGGAGGGTTAAATTTATTGAATTTGTCTTGACGGACTCTTCTCCAGGGAAGCAATAGTTAACTCCAGGGAGATAGAGGGTGCTGCCAGACGGCGTTAGGGTTGAAATAAGTCAACCTGGTTGCTCCCGGGAGGGCAGTGAGACGAAACCGATTGTATAATTGCTCCGTCTATGTGTATGTATGTCCTGCTCAAACTGTATGAAGGGATTGTTGTTGGCAATAAGTCTGCATTGGTTGGGCTATAACCAAGATTGATGCACCATACACAGCGGCTCGATGTGGGTTTAGCCCACTGGTAGAGGACTGTCCTCAGATCAAAGTGTATAGGTTAAATGTGCATTATTGGATCCCTTCTAGTAAAGGCAGATTGCTAAACTGTGTTGCTGATGAAAGGTTTGAAAGTACAGGACGTCATATATTGTGTCCAGTGAACGTTGCCTTGACAGTCAGGTGGTGAGTGAAATATGGGGAACAAACATAGCGGAGAGAAAGGTTACAAGGCATGTGATTTGGTGGCAGAGAGCGAGAGAGGATCAATATGTGATCTATAGATGTCACCTATAGATATATAGGAAAAAGTATATAATACTAGGTAGATATATATGGATGTATGTGTGTGTGGCTGCCGTGATAGGGAGGGTATGTGTGTATATATGTATATATATATAATATATATGTGTGTGTGTGTATATATATATATATATATATATATATATATATATACACACACAAATGGTTAACTGAGCTTGCTTTTAGTGAGAGAAGGACTCTCTACTTGAAGCTGCAGGTTGAGACAACCCCCTCTCCTTGCCTCTGTCTTCTTCTCAGGGCCATATGAGAGAAGAATGTGATACTAACCTTAAAAAGTAGCTTTGTTTGCTTTAATGGAATAGAAGCTTGTAATAAATATAATGAATTATACTGTCTTAGAAGGTAGGAAAGATAGGAATTTTAAGGTACATTCTTGCTGGGGTCTGAGGTCACAAATGGACGTTCAGTGATGTACTAAATGGTCAGAGCAGGTGGGATATCAGTAGCATTAGACTCCAGCAGTAGAAGAGGAAGCAAGTTCATGGAGAATCTGTGGACAATTATGTGACAAATAACCACTACTGTTTGTATTGTAGGTCTTGATGTTATGTAATCTAATCTTTGTTGTAAGTTTTGGTCTGCTCCATACAAGTGTAAAAAAAAGTTATACTCCACTCACATTCTGTGGGGGCTTTTAAGAATACAAGGGTTCAAAAAAAATGTTGCGTTGTCATAAGCTCCTAGCATATGTTTTCTTTTCTTAGGAGTTTAACCGCAGGGAATAGTTAAACTAGAACAACTTTGTTCAGTCTGTGTTTCATATTCAAAGAGAGATAACAGTCAGAGTTATTTTGAAAAAGTGGGGTCTGTTTGGGCCCCATTATGCATACAGACATAATATTAGGGCCACAATAAGTATGTTTCTGAATACAGGACAAACAGGGCTATCCATTTTGGGGTAAAAGATTTCATTCATGTGTATGCTGTACAAAAAAATTTTTTTTAAATGATATAATTGCTAAAAAAAAATAAAACTCGGAATTTTTTTCCTCCTGCTTTGCTTAGATTCATTCAAAACTTGTGGGGTCAAAATACGCAGTATACCCCTAGATTAATTCAATAAGGGGTCTAGTTTCCAAAATGGAGTCATTTGTGGGGGCCTAAAACACCTTCAAGCAAAATTTCTGTTCTGAAAACCACTGGCTGCTCCTTTTGGTTTGGGCCTCGTTATGCATATGGACATAAGATTAGGGCCACAATGCGTATGTTTCTGAACACAGGACAGACAGCGGTATCCATTTTCGGGGTGTCAATCTTCATTTTCATGTGCACTATAGAAAAAAATCCTGTCTTTAAAATGACATTTTTGCAAAAATATTACTTTTTTTTCCTCTAAATTGCATTAATTCCTGAAAATACTCATGACACCCATCAGTGAATACACTAAAGGGTGTTTTTTTTTAATGGGGTGATTTGTAGGGGTATATATCATTCTGACACCTATGAGATTTTGCAATCTTGGCTTGGTGAGGGAAAACAAAATGATCCTCAAAATGTTACATTTGTAAATCTCCTAAATGGTTAAAAAAGGAAGGAAATAAAAAAAGCATCCCTTCTGTGATCCACTGCATGTCATTATGCATTTAGTTTCCCTAGCAACTAGGACAATTGCTTAGCAGTGTGGAGGGGCTGTCTTAACAGGCTCAGCTTCCGTGCATTCAGGTCTGCAGTCAATGTCTACACAATCTGCACTATATGTGTCTCTTGTTTGCTTGAGCAAAGCAGCATAGTGGATTTCTCTTTAATAGACGCTTTCATGAGGAAATAACTTATTCATGATGCATAGTGAATAGCATAAATATAAAGGGATAAATGGCAATTTTTTTATTCTTCAGAGAAAAAAAGGCATCAAGCAACATGTGTGCTGTGCTAGTGTAGCTAGCAGAACGACCAGCAGAGGGATCCAAAGTGGTCATTATTGTAAAATGTTGAGAGAGAACACCTGGGCTATTCCTGCCACACTAAAGGCCTCATGTCCACATGGTTAAAATCCGCAGCGTTTCTCCCGCACGCGGATCCGCACCCCATAGGGATGCATTAGACACCCGCAGGTAGGTAAATACCTGCGGATGTCATTTTTCCCGTCAGGCGCGGATCCGCGTGCGGGAAAACATCTGGACATGCTCCATTTTAGTGCGGGTCTCCTGCGGGGACGGCTCCCGCAGGCTTCTATTGAAGCCTATGGAAGCCGTCCCGATCCGCGGGAGACCCGTACCAGAATTAAAACTCACCTGCTCCGGACGATGCAGTTCTTCTCTTCTTCACGGCCGGATCTTCTTTCTTCGGCACTGCGGATGTGCCCGGCGCATGCGCGCGGCACGCCGCCAGCGTGCCGAGCACATCCGCCGGGCCAAAGAAAGAAGATCCGGCCGCGAAGAAGGGAAGAACCGCATCGTCCGGAGCAGATGAGTTTATTCTTCTTTTTAGGCCTCATGTCCGGGGGGCAGGAAGGACCCGCTACGGATTCTACATGAAGAATCCGCGGCCGGCCTGATTTTCCCCGTGGACATGAGGCCTCAGGGCTCCGGAGACTCCTCAAGGCTAGGGGAGACTGCCCTCTCTGGGATAAGGGCCTGTGAGATCCCAGAGAGGAAAATATAGACACTTGCTGCCCTGGGACCCCGGGATGTGTTTGAGGCTGGTAATCCCCAAGATCTCACCAGGGAGGACGCCCCTGAGATACCATGTATGATATGGGAGGAATAATAGCATGCGGCCAGGATTTATACTTGACTTATGTTATAACATAAACGGACTTGCTTCATTGTCACCATAAACTGGACTAGATGTGGGTGTTCTGAATGCTGCCCACCCTCTCAGAGTAGAAGACAGCGATCCTGAGCGAGTGATAATCCCCGCCGGTTGTCACAGCACCCCAAAAGGTGCCTCTGAAAAAGGCAACTCTGAAAAAGTCCACATACAGCTACATTAACAGAGAGATCTAACAAAAAAAAGTTATGATTCTCCGAATTCGGTGACACAAAAGCAAAAAAAAGTCTGCAGTCCTAAATACAAAAACTGTCTCTGTGCCCTGTGTATTTAGTCCTGTCTATTACCAGGTGATGGAAGCGGCTGGCGGGTCTCCATCATGGCCTCCTTGTACAGATCCTTGTGTCCTTCTAAATACTTCCACTCATCCATAGAGAAATATTAATGACCCGTATAATCACGTACATTTATTTAAAGTGCAAACAGCATAAAAACAAAACACAAAATGGCGGAATTGCTTTTTATTTAACCCCCACCAAAAAAAAAAGAAAAAAAGTTCACATAAAATCTTAGAATCTATCCACAATATAAGGACGGCTTCACACAGACGTTGTTTTTAACGGATCAATTTTCATTTTTGTTTTTGCAACCGCAAATACCCCCCAAAAAACGCAACTAGCGGTATCTTTGTGCATTAAAGGCCCCATAGGAGTCTACGGGGGGGGGGGGGCAAATGCACATTTAATACTCACGTGATTGTGCATTATTCTGCACAATTTTGCTGGAAATCAAACACATCTGATGCTAATCAGGTCCCCAACATTGCAAAAAGTACAGAAAAATGCGCAGATACGAGGATGATAGCGCGACGTTCCCAGCACAAAAATGACATACTACTGCATACATCTTGTGTTTACGCTCACGTGAGGCCGCCCTAAGTCAGGGATATCAAACACATTTTCACAAAGGGCCACATCAGCATTATGGCTGCCTTCAATGGGCCTTTTATAAGGGCTCGTTCACACGGGCGTATTTGCGCTCCATATTACATGTGTCACACTGACAACTTAATCCTCATTGATTTGCACTGCGGAATTCAGGCATGCATTTTACACGCGTGAGAAAAAATAAATAAATTGTAACATCTGCGATTCATCTTGATTTTCATCCATATTATGGAACAAAGTTGCCCAATAAAGTCAATAAGATCTCATAAATGCGCAGTGAATACACAATACATACGTATTCACCGCATAGTTATGTATGAAGGCAGGAGAGATCTACGGGACCTTTATGTGGACCTATAAGATAGGTTCTTGAAGTCTAATCGGCAAGGATCTCACTATCCAGACCCCCAACAACCATGAGAACAAGGTTCCTGTGTCCCCCACTCTGCAGACTCAGAGCTCTTCCTCCTGCAGTGACGTGGAAACTGAAGAGATCTGTGGTCACACATCTGCCCCGCCGCACCACTCATGTTCATGGGGGTGACAGATATAGCATGGTACGGTACTAGTGTATCTTGACACCACCAGGAGGCTAGGGGTTTGATAGGGCTTCCATGCAGGAACGCCTCTCTCACACCCCTAGTTCCGGATTGGCTACATGCCAGCAGGTCCTAGCAGCAGTGTGTGCCCGCTCATTACACCGTCCAGCTGGTCCTCCCCCGCTCCTGACACAGCGCTTCCCGTGGCTAGGGTTGCCATGTTTGTCACAAAAGATATCACCCATGGTTTAAAAGGGGCGTGGCTTATTGCAGCTTTTTTTTCCTGTGCATGCAACAGGGATATGTTGCATGCACCAGCTCTGTTCGGACGGCGGACACCAAGGAAGCTGCAGGTCGGAGACCAGTTCGTCTTCCCTGCAATTAGACTCAAGGAGACAGTTGGCAGCAGAGTGCGAGAAGCATCTGGCAGGACAGAGCAGCATCCGGCTCGGATCCGCCTCCCATAGAGCGCAGAGATCACACAGACAGCAGCTAACGATAGCCGAGCGAATTGTTTCCACCTCTTCTGTTGCAGTCTGATAGGAAGATGGCCATAAAGAGACAGGTCACGTGACCAGGCTGCGCGGTAAACCAGAAAAAAGCGAGGAAATCCGCCATCGAATGGTAGTGACTGCGGTTGCTTTTCTCGCAAGATTTGATTGACTTTTTTATCTTTTGGTTGTGCAGAACTGCAGCCAAACTTGAATGTGGCTTTGAGTGATGCATGACTTGCAGGATGATATCAGTTGTGCGACAGGAGGTGTGTGGGCCTAATTGAGATTAATACATGTCTCCATGGGTTGCAGTCCCCGGGGCCTGACCAAAATACCGTCCTGTAATATGGCCAGTAAGAAAAAACATACCAGCATCGGCCTGGTGGGAAAACTACCGACCAGGCCGGTGAATTACCGGCCGGATGGCAACCCTAGGGCCGGCATGTTCATTACACTGCGCTCCCGGACACCCCCACTCCTGACACTGCGCTACCACCCAACGCCGCTCCTAATACTGTGCTCCCGGCTCCCTCAGATCATGACAGTGCGCCCCCTCTGCTGCACTTCACTCACCTCCACAGAACAGCGCTCCCAAATTTAGCTGATCATCACACTGTGCTGCCGCCTGACCTACCCTCCCCACTTCGCTCCCGGACACCCCCACTCCTGACACTGCGCTACCACCCAACGCCGCTCCTAATACTGTGCTCCCGGCTCCCTCAGATCATGACAGTGCGCCCCCTCTGCTGCACTTCACTCACCTCCACAGAACAGCGCTCCCAAATTTAGCTGATCATCACACTGTGCTGCCGCCTGACCTACCCTCCCCACTTCGCTCACCACTGCTGTACGCAGATCACAAGTGGAGTCCGCCAGGTTCCACCTTCCTCAATAGCTGCAACCTACTCCGACAGCCAGCCCTCAGATGTGGCACAGCAGCGCTCACTGCTACAAGGGAGTGGAGGCCATGAGGTTCAGCACAGCAGAGAGACCATCGGCGCCTACAGGACCTGTGAGCATGAGGATGGGGAGACAGTCTGCCAGCCAATAACGAACAGGGGGCGTCAACCCCCTGTTAAACACACTGTATCTTGGTTCCACCACTACTTCTGGTGGCCTCAAGATACACCAGTACCGCATGGTACTCACTGAAGATAAATGGCGCAGTGCCATACATGTGTGACCACCGCTCCATTCAGTCTCCATGTCACTGGGGAGTGGGATGGGTGGGCTGAGACTGCAGTGAGGTTGAGAGGGGGACATGAGGCCCCCACTCTTGGGATCAGTGGGGGTCTTAGCAGTGACATCTTCACCAATCAGATGTTTAGCACCTGTTCTACAGAGAGATGATAAAAGTCGATTTTGATAAACCCCTTTGACAGAGCACTGAGGCGCACGCATGACCACAACTCTATTCAGTCAGAAGCACTCAGCATCCTTATTCTTGTGTCAATGGGGTCACACGTACCCCAAAGAGGTTATATTAAAACAATCCACAGAATAAAGGAGAGACATTCTTTCTGCTGTACGGTGAAGGATGTAGATTTAAAGTGGAAAATACAAAAGCAGAATTGCTACTTTTCCCATTTCCCTCATAAAAAGTTATTGAATAAGTTATAAGTAACCCAAAATTGTACCATTTAAAAGTACACCTCATCCAGTAATATACAGTGACACTGATGGACAATAAGAAGTTATGGCTCCTGGAATGTGATAATGAAAAATAGTCAATGATGCTCCATCATGAAGGGGTTAATAGTAACCATGTGGTGGGGATATGAGGAGACACATACTTACCTCCAAATGCAGAGCTGGTCAGCAGCCATGTGCTTACATGCGGTATGTATGCGGTCCTTGATCAGCCGATCGAGGGTGCATACTGTTGCGCAAGATGCGTGCATGTTGCACATTTGGAAGCCCAAATCCTGGATCTAAATGAGCACCTGGCAACACAGATCCATTGACATCAAGGAAAGGAGTTTGGTGCTCACTGAGCAGGCACTCGTTGGGGTAGAGGCGGGGGCGGATGGTAGAACGGAAGAGCAGGGGGAGCAGGCAGTCAGCTGGGTAACAGAAGGGGTAGAGGGAAGAGAAACAGTGAGGCTAGTCCTGAACTGGCACAACCCAACAAGTTTGCAAAGTTGGCAGATAAGGGGAATGCCATTACAGAGCCAGCAATGCTGCAGCACGACATGCCCTTTGAACGCCAGGGAGATGACTGCTCCAGTGAGATGGGGACGGGGAGTGCAGGGCAGACTAGACAGGCCCTAGTGGTGGGGGACTCAATTATAAGGGGGACATATAGGGCAATCTGCCATAAAGACCGGGATCGTCGAACAGTGTGTTGTCTTCCTGGCGCTCGAATTTGACACATCGCGGATCGGATTGACAGATTACTGGGAGGGGCTGGTGAGGATCCAGCAGTCATGATACACATTGGCACCAATGAACAAATTAGAGGTCAATGGAGGACCCTCCAAAAAGGATTTCAGGGACCTAGGGTCCAAGATTAGGGCGAGGACCTCCAGGGTAATTTTCTCGGAAATACTACCTGCACCTAAAGCCACACTAGAAAGGCAGCAGGATCTTAGGGAGGTAAACAAGTGGCTCTGGAGTGGGTTCAGGTTCCTGGAGAACTGGGCTGACTTTGAGGTCGGCTACAGGCTCTACCGTAGGGACGGGCTGCATCTAAATTGGGAGGGTGCAGCTGTGCTGGGGGAGAAGATGGCTAGAAGGCTGGAGGAGTGTTTAAACTAGGGACTGGGAGGAGGGCAAATAGGTAAATAGGCAGGGAGACAGTGTCAATAGGTACCTGGGTCTAAGTAATGGGAAAGGGGGTCGAGCAGGGGGTGGGGTTACTACAGTTAGAACTGACAGAACAGCCAATAGTACCATTAGTAGCAAAATTAATTTAAAGAACAACAACCATATAAATTGTATGGCTACGAATGCAAGAAGTCTGATCGGCAAAGTGGGCGTGCTTAAAGCGAGAATGACTGATGAAAACTATGATATAGTTGGAATAACGGAAACCTGGCTTGATGATAAGTGCGATTGGGCGGTGAATTTACAGGGTTACAATCTCTTCAGAAGAGACCATGCTGAACAAAAAGGGGGAGGGGTGTGTCTGTACGTTAAATCGTACTTAATGCCGAGGCTACGGGAGGATATAGGGGCAGGAGACGAACACGTAGAATCTCTGTGGGTAGAAATACAGGGAGAAAAAAATAAAATAAAATCCTGATAGGGATTTTCTATAGGCCACCAAAAGCAACAGAAGAAACTGAAATCTTATTATTAAGGCAGATAGAAGAGGTGTCAAACCGCAACAAAGTAATTATTATGGGGGACTTTAATTACCCAGATATAACATGGGAAAACGAAACCTGTAAATCTCACAAGGGGTTGTCCCGCGCCGAAACGGTTTTTTTTTTTTTCAATAGCCCCCCATTCGGCGCGAGACAAACCCGATGCAGGGGTTAAAAAAGAAAACGGGATAGTGCTTACCTGAATCCCCGCGCTCCGGTGACTTCTTACTTACCTGGTGAAGATGGCCGCCGGGATCTTCTCCCTCGGTGGACCGCAGGTCTTCTGAGCGGTCCATTGCCGATTCCAGCCTCCTGATTGGCTGGAATCGGCACGTGACGGGGCGGAGCTACAAGGAGCTGCTCTCCGGCACGAGCGGCCCCATTCAGAAAAGAAGAAGACAGGACTACGCAAGCGCGTCTAATCCGGCGATTAGACGCTGAAAATTAGACAGCACCATGGAGACGGGGACGCTAGCAACGGAACAGGTAAGTGAATAACTTCTGATAACTTCTGTATGGCTCATAATTAATGCACAATGTACATTACAAAGTGCATTAATATGGCCATACAGAAGTGTATAACCCCACTTGCTTTTGCGGGACAACCCCTTTAAAGATAACTACCTTACCCAACTGGTGCAGGAGCTAACTAGAGGGAGGGCCACTCTGGACTTAGTGCTAACTAACAAACCAGACAGTATAGTGGGGATGCAGGTTGAGGGGCACTTGGGAAATAGTGACCACAATATAATAAATTTCCAGCTGTCATTCAATAAGAAGACCTATCAGGGAGCGACAAAAAAACTAGACTTTAGTAAAGTAAAATTCCATGAGCTGAGAACTACTATGGGAAGCTTTAATTGGGACAACATCCTCAAAAATAACAATACAAACGACAAATGGGAAAAGTTTTAAAACATCCTGAACACCTCATGTGAGCAGTTCATACGGTTTTAAAAAAAAGATCCACAAGAAGAAGGAAACCAATGTGGCTCGAGAAGACTGTAAGGGGGACAATAAGCAATAAAAAGAAAGCGTTTGAAACTACTAAAACAAGAAGGCAGTGAAGAAGCGCTAAAATCATACAGGGAAAAAAATAAAATATGTAAAGGAAAGATCAAGATTGCTAAGGAGGAGGCAGAAAGACTGATTGCCAAAGAGAGCAAAAATAACCCTAAACTATTCTTCAACTATATTAACAGCAAAAGGAGTTGCACTGAGAGCACTGGCCCTTTAACGAATAATGCAGGTGAAATCATAAAAGACTACGGGGGGAAGGCAAATCTATTAAATGGTTTCTTTACAAGTGTATTCATGAATGAAAATGAAATGGTACATGAGATGCAGGGGAATAGAACGAACCCCCCACTACATATAGCATACCTAACACAGGAGAAATCGCAGAGCCGATTAAAGAGGGTTAAAATGGATAAATCACTGGGTCCAGATGGAATACACCCAAGGGTTCTAAGGGAACTAAGTGATGTGATAGCTAGACCACTATTTCTTATATTTACGGACACTATCAAGACTGTGGTGGTACCACTGGATTGGAACCATCCAATGGTACCATTGGTGGTACCATTGCCAACGCGGTTCCAATCTACAAAAAGGGGTCCAAAAGAGAGCCTGGTAACTATAGGCCGGTAAATCTTACTTCAATAACTGGAAAAAAATATTCGAGGGGTTTCTGAGAACCTCAGTAATAATTTCTTGGCCTGTGCCAGCGAACCCGGGAACATGGAAAGGAATGCCAGCTCCGGGGTCAGCCGAACCCTATCCCTGCACACCCAAAAGTAAAGGGTGCCAACTTCTCTCCATAATGCACCGATCATGGGGCAGGACCACCAGATATGAATATAGGTACCTCTCTCCACCAGGCATCTCCAGCATTTGTCCGGATACTGGGGGAAGATTCTGGCCAATCTCTCCGGAGTCCGATACCATCTCGTCAGAATTTTATAATTCAGCTCCTGTAATCTACTGGAAATATTTATTTTGTGTGTCAAGATATATGCCTTTTTCCATGACTCCTTGGAAGGCAAAGCAACGAGCTCCCTTTCCCACTCTCTTTCAATTTTTTCTACCTCCCACTTTAGTATCCTCTCCCAGCAAGAACCTATATAGTTCTGATATTCTACCCTGTGTTGTGGGATTGGTAATAAAAAGACTCTCAAAAGATGTTAGGGGTGTTCCAGCCCTAGAGGCCCCTCCCATGGCTCGAATATAATGACATAGCTGTAGGTATTGAAACCTAGCCCCGGTGGGGGTTCTCCCCCCTTCACAAATTTCTTCTAGGGCCTTAAGTCGTCCCTCCATTACCATATCCCGTGTCCTGGGTATCGTGTCTGAGCGACCTATTGCCAACATGGTCACCAACGCTGTGCCCCTAAAAAAGGTCGGAAGTTCTGTGTTTCCCACCAGAGATGTCAACGGACCTGGTCTTGTGATCAGCCCCATCCTAGTGACTGAATTAAAATATCTAACTTTATTAATATTTAATTAAAACACATATAGGCTGACAGACAAACACAAAAGCACATATAGTTTGTAACGACCCTAATTTAAAATGCTAATAGCTGTAGTGGCCCACAGTTGGTAGGCCTCTTTATTATGTTAAGTCTCCTGCATTGTATAGTCAGCAACTTCTGTGTGGAATGTATTTGGATGTGTATTGCCCCTTTGCAGCACTGAATGGGTTAATGTGTGGATAATATTTGAAAAATGTATATTGTTTGTGTGTCAAGTGATCGTGTTTTGGATATATCTTTTCGTACAAGGTTCTGAGTGGGAGAGTTCAGAGTTCCGTTCTGGTCTTGCAAGGGAGAGGAGTATTGCAAGCTAGTGCAACGGCCGAGCTGAGCACGTCAAAATAAACAGTTGTTTTGTCACAGGTGACACCAGTACTCCAACCTGAACTCGCAAGTCTAATGATGGTGTAATAACTGGAGACTAGTCCAGTAGCTTGTATTAGTAAACTGGGAGCATGCAGATTTACTGAAGCTTTTGGTCATGACAAAATACAATACAGCAAAACTTTGCAGCAGTAAAGATGAAGCAGAGCTGGCAATGATGAAGTAATTAAACACGTTGAAAACAGCAGATTTGTATTGTAAACAACAATTTCTTCAACGCTCTCTCTCTATTCTCCTAGAGGTAACTCAGTAATGTTTTCCTCTCATGCAGGTGTTGGATGATAGTTAAAGATGGCCACTGAACTAACCCTGGCTTTGAATTCACCGTGTAATTAAATTCACTGTTTTGTGGAATGCTGGCCTCCAACTCAGATCTCCTCACTGCAGAATGGACAAGGAAGCAGAAAGGGACCTCAACTTTGTGTAAAAAAAACTCTATCACACGGATGGCTTGCTAACACTCCTCCTTTCCGAGCATGACTTGCTGTACACTCCTTTCTCCTCTGACTCCTCTCTCCTCCTCGCTCTGTACACTGACTCCTCCTTCACTTCCTACTCTTGATTCCCACACTTTTCTCTCCTTCATGCTCCCTCTGCATAGGCACTCATGATAAGGTTTCCCACCCTGGATTCATTTAACAATCAGTGGAAGCGTGACAGACAAGCAATAGGTAACCAGCTATTTGCAACACTACACTCTGAGCTTAGGAAGGGGAGAAACAGAGTTTCTCTGATGCGCAGCACCTTCTATGCCTAAGAAAAGAACATAGATGGGTGTAACAGGACAAAACGTGATGTGACTATTTTGGAGGACCCTCCGGGCCTCTACAGTTCCCCCCTACTTAAAAACACAGCTGTCCTTGGCTGTACTGAGCTGCAAGAGAGGAGAGGTGTACCTATTAAGTATATGTGACAGCACATTATTTTAGAGTTTTAGCATACTTTCAAGTTTTTAATACGTTGGCATAGGACTGAATCTTAGGTCCCAGCTAGTTATGGGGCACCTTCATAGCTCTTCTCCTCACAGTCAAACAGAATATGCATAATATAAATGCAAACATTAAATTACATTTTCAGGAAATTCACTGTATAGCAGGCAACCAGTTAGGAGAGGAATTAATTTGTTAGGCAACAGTCACATAACTTTACTTTAGAGTCATGTGGAAGAGTCCATATATGCATGTACATCCTGCAAAAGAAAGCATGCAATAAAAGACAGTAGTTTCTTCTTTTCTTAGCAAACCTTTTGGAAAGGTGGCAACCTTACTATCAAGATAGGTGTGAGTCTATAAGCATAAGCATAGGAAACCAGAGTCCATGATGCAGTAGTGTGGGACACTAAACAAGCATCTCTGAAAAAGGTGAAAGTTGGGATGAGCATAAAACAAAAATAACAACTTGAAGAACTCATCAAGTAGTCTCTTGAGGCACAATTCTTGATTGTTACTAAACATGAAAACACGCTGGGAAGTCTCTCGGGGGGGATATGGGAAACCACATTCACAGAATCGCTGATCAAACTTTGATCACCTTATCCTATGAACAGGTGATGAATATAAATTTTTGTACAATCCTTGTAATGGCACTCCCACTTGCACGTTCGACAACAGCTCCTTTCATTCAGGAACACTCAGGGCCTTAATGCTTGTAATAATGGGGGTCCCAGTAGTCATACATACCCAAAGTGATTCTATTAAAACAATTCACAGACTGACAGAATAAATCATAACACATTATTTATGCTGAAACACATAAACAGGAGCCGCACTCAGGAACTCATCTCAACAGGATTCTTGTAGAAAAAGCTTGTAAACATTTTATTCCTCCATAAAATGCATGCTGCAACATTTCGACAAGAATAACTGTGGTCTTTGTCAAGCATGACATTATTTACGCTGCACGATGAATTATGAACATATTAAAAACAAAAACAAAATTTGCTATTTTTTTTCCATTCCACTCCAAAAAGTTAAAGGGGTTTTTTAGGCTAATTCTATAGAAGACCTATCCAGATGATATAATTCATCACCAGAGACTTGTCACTCAGGATCCCTGGCAATAAGATGATCGCCTGGCCTGTTTGTCAGTGCAGCAGGGTCAGACGTCGACATCTGAGTCGGAGGTGGAAGCGTCACAGAGGGCTTCACTCTTATTTAAATGAATGAGAGTGCTGCCTCAATTTAAAGGGGTTTTGTCATTACAACAAAATCCCATCCACCTGCTCGGCCCGGCCTAAAATAAAAAAAGAGGGCATACTCGCCTGTCCTGGAGCCCCGGAACGAAGCTGAGAGCTGCCGCCGATACAGGTTGACAGCCCGGCAGAAGTCAGATGTCGTCTGCTGCTAGTTAGAGGCTGCAGCATAACTGTACATATGTCACCGTACATGCTCTTGGTAAACATGTACGGCGATGGTGCGGCCTCTGATTGTCCGCAGACAACACCTGACCTCCGCCAGGCCGCCAACCCGAAGTCACCACCAATACCAGTGGTGGCTCTCAGCTGCGTCCTTGGGTCTCAGGAGAGGCGAGATTGCCCTCTTTTTTTATTTTACACCAGGCCAAGTAGGTGGACAGGATTTTGTTGTAATGATAAATCCCCTTTTAACTTCCATGTCCAACTGCTGTAAGAGGAGAAAGTGACATAGTACGGCCCCGCTGCGCAGACAGCGGACAGGATGATCAACTGATAGTGATAACTTACTTTTATTTGTTTGAGGTTTATTTAATAAAACCAAAATGTTTAGCTAATAACCCCTTAACGCCACAGGACGAAAGTTAACATCCAAGGTGCATGGTACTTAAGGCAGCAGGCCAAATCCACGTGATCCTGCGGTGGGACCCGGATGTGACAGAAATGTAATAAATAAAAATACAATAGAAAAATGTTAAAAAGTGGGGACAGGTACTTGTGGGTTATCTGTCACCACTTTTTAAATATATATCATTCAACGCTATCTTGCGGGCTATTGCCGTGCTTATACCCCCTTATTAATATTATAAATATTTATGTTTTGGAGAAATAAAAATAGTTTAAGAAATAGTGTTTTTTTTAATGCAAATGTTTTGATGAAACATTTGGGATATCAATTAAAATAGTGGTAACAACTAATATTTTTTTCAGTACATTTTTCCCTTTAATAAAATATGTAAAAGTTTATATATATATATCGCATCCTCGTATTCATAACGACCTGAACAATAATTGGAACACACTAGTTATAGCAAAAACTGTAAAAAAAAAAAAATGTAATTAATGATAGAGCTAAAAAGAATGCAAATAAAGTGATCAAAAAAGCCAAATGTACCCCAAAATGGTTCTAATAAAAACCACAGCTTGTCACATAAGACACAAGCCCTCACAAAGCTCCGTCAATGGAAAAATAAAAAAAATTATGGAACTTTGAATGTGTTGAGATGCAAAAAATACTTTTTGGAAAAAAAGGGGTGTTTTATTGTGCAAACATGGAAAAACCTAAAGATATATATATATATATATAATTTTGGGATCCTTGTGATTTAGGCTCTTTCACACGGGCATACATAACCCCCGCTTTCACGGCCAGCCGGTATACGCCACCCATCTAAGACATTGGCTTCCAATATACTTCAGTTCAGATGGGCGTTTTTCCGCAACATAAAAGTGCCCGGCCAAGATAGCGCATATGGTGTGCATTCCGGTCAGACACTTTTACGCCATCGAGAAAAGATAGTTCTGCAACTATCCTTTCTGTCTGGAAAACAGACGCTGCAATAGACTCCTATGTGAGCCTATGGTAGCTGCCGGAGTAGGGAGGGAGTTTAGCAGCATGACTGCTAAACTTCCTCCCTCTTCACACCCCTTGCCGACTCTCAGCAAAGGCAGGCGGCGGGACGGGGCAGGAGCTAGTGTGCTAAGCTCCCGCCCCCTCCCATTGCTAGCAGCCAACAAAGGGCAGAGATGGGGTGGGAGTTTAGCACACTGCCTACAGCCACTGAGGGGGAGGCAGTTTAGCAGAGTTAAACTTTCTCCCCCCGCCCGACGGTATTCCAGGTGCGGTGTATAATCGTCGCACTTGGCCGTCTGAGTTTTAATGCCCGTTCACGGATTTTCAGCTACGCTGTGGCCGTGACATAGCAAGCCAGAAATCATCACACTGTATGAACAAGCTCTTTTGCTGTATGATTAAAGCGGTTATAAAAATAGCAGAATGTGTTTTTCTCTCCCTGCTCTCCAAAAAAAATGTAATAAAAGTTGCACAATAAATTGATAAAAACTACAGCTCACTTCGCAAAAAAACAAGCCTTTATACAGCCAAGGGGATAGAAAACTAAAAAGGCTATGACTTTTGAAAAAATCGTTGCATCCTCATGGCCAAAATAAGGCGTGTCATTAATGGGTTAATAGTGTAATAGGTGATGAAGCCTCGGACATGAAAGTCTAATAGGAGGCAGCGCTGATGCTTTCGCCCCCGACTACAATCACATGGTCCGCCCTGTAGCATAAATGATGAGTTATTAATAGAATTTGACTTGAAACCCACTATAATAAAAGTTAATGAATAAGTTATAAGTACCCCAAAATTGTGCCTATGTAAAGTACACCTCATCCAGTAATATACAGTCACGGCTCTTGGAGCGCCATAATGAAAAACAGAAAAAGATTTTGAAGGGGTTAATCCTCCCTGCAGCAGTCCTGAAAGGGTTAACCCACCCACCCACCCACCCCCCCCCCGCCAGCAGTCCTAAAAGGGTTAACTCGGCCCTCCCCCTAGCAGCATTCTAAGGGCTTATTCAGACGACCGTATATCGGCTGGGTTTTCACGCCCAGCCGATATACGGTGTCCCTCTGTGCAGGGGGAGGAGGCTGGAAGAGTCGGGAGCAGTGCACTGAGCTCCCGCCTTCTCTCCACCCCTTTGGCACTATTTGCAATGGAAGGGGCGGGGCGGAGCCAGGTTCTGTGACTTGACATTCAGCAAAATCCTAAAGTAAACAGCCCCTAGGGCAGTGATGGCGAACCTTTTAGAGACCGAGTGCCCAAACTGCAACCTAAAACCCACTTATTTATCGCAAAGTGCCAGCACGCCAGGGGGCGGGGCTTATCACGATGTATGATTTTACCCCCGTCGTTCTAAGAAGGACAGGGCCGGTTCAAAATAGACAGTGTGCAGATTTTGACTGCTTTTTGGATGTGGAAATACTACAGGATGTCCTCAGCGGAAAATACTGTGGAAAATTCTGCAGCATTTCCGCATCCAAAAAGTAGTCAAAATCTGTACGCTGTCTATTTTGAAACAGCCCTGCCCATTTCCACCTCATGTAAACATACCCCAGGGGTAATAGTGACCCCCCCCAGCAGCCCCAGTGGTAATAGTGACCCCCACCCTACAGCGGCCCCAGCGGTAATAGTGACCCCCACCCCACAGCGGCCCCAGCAGTAATAGTGACCCCCCGCAGCGATAATAGTGACCCCCACCCCACAGTGGCCCCAGCAGTAATAGTGACCCCCACAGCAATAATAGTGACCCCCACCACACAGCAGCCCCAGCGGTAATAGTGACCTCCACTCCCTAGCGGTAATAGTGACACCCCCCCCCCCCCCAGCGATAATAGTGACCCCCACATCACAGCGGCCCCAGCGGTAATAGTGACCCCCACAGTGTCCCCAGCGGTGACAGTGACCCCCACAGTGGCCCCAGCGGTGACAGTGACCCCCACAGCGGCTCCAGCGGTGATAGTGACCCCCACCCCACAGCGGCCCCAGCGGTAATAGTGACCCCCCAGCGGCCCCCAGTGCATTAGGGACACCCCCCAGTGGCTCCCAGTGCAGTAGTGTCGCCCCCCAGCATGCAAGGTCATCCGCAGTATGGATTTTGCAGGTAGGCAGCGTCGCCGGCCAGGATCACAGGCGGGAACCCGCAGGAGGAATCCAGGTTGTTCGTGTGCAGCTGGCCTTATCAGAGTGAATAGAGTGGGTCGAGGGAGCGCATCATCTCTTCCCTTTTTTTTTTTTTTTTTTAAGTCCTGGAAAACCCATTTAAAATCTCTAAATTACCGTGTTTCCACGAAAATAAGACACAGTCTTATATTTATTTTTGCCCCAAAAGAGGCACAGTGTCTTATTTTGAATGACATCATTGAATGGCTGTGATTGATTGATCAAGTGCCGCCTCTGATTGGCTGATGCGGCTCTTAATGAACCAATAAGAGCAATCGCTTGCTGGAGGCGGGGTTTTCAAGCCGCGCTATCAGGAAGAAATGCTCTGTCGGTGTTCAGGAGTACACGGAATCCAGGGGAATTCAGGGGAGGAATTATATTTCCACCTCCCCCCTTCCCGTCCCAAAAATTAGGTTAGGGCCTATTATTGGGGAAACATGGTAAGTAATTTTTCAGCCAATATTTGGCCCCTGTAAGAGTACCCTAACTCCGTGCCCAGGTGGGGCAAGGAAGTCCTGTCAAAAGCAACACCTCTAAATTTTTTATATTAATTATAAACCCTGATGAGAATTGATAGTGTGCTGATGAGTTGATTTGAGGCGATAGCCACAGCACAGTATAGAAAGTATGGTATGAAATTCAAAAACTTGGATGAAGTTAAATCAGCTGTAAAGTCATGGGTCAGGAAGCAAACTCCTCAGTTTTTCCAAAGTAGATTTCATACTTGGGTTCAACAATGATATAAATGTATTGCACTCCTGTAATAAGCCTGAGCCTGATAAGGTAAGAATAACTCCAAAGGCTTATCCAGCTGCATCACTGTAGAGGAGGTAGGCTCTTGCCACATCCAGATCTGTGAGGGCAATTGAAATCGAAAAGGTAGCTGCAGATAGGAGCGAAAAACTACCTCCTGGCAGTTATTTTTCTTGAAAAATATTGAAATGTAGGAGTTTAATGCCTTGTCACTAGGTGTTGCTGACGATAGGCCTGAAGAATGTTCTTTTACTACACAGTGTACAATTGCTGCCAACAGCTCTCACTGGTGTAAATTCCAATACAATCGGCCGAGAATAGCTTACCTTGTTAGTATCAAAACACACCAAGATGCCTTTCAATCCTGTACTAGGTTCTTTCTCAGGTGTACAGACAGAGCTGCCTTCTAACTACAGTAATGATGGTAGGTATCAGCCTTTGTATACAGCCAGCACCCACCATGTATGGCATGAGCTTAGCCTCCAAGCCCACTTGATATCCTGCCACATATAATGTTTAGATACATTATGCAGTCCTCACAAATTTGGTACATCTTTTGGCAGTCTGTGTGTCAGAAAATCCACACCACCTGCCAAAAAATTTGCACCATAATTTACTACAGCTTCTGGCATTAATTAGAATGAATGTGTTAAACCAAAGAAGAACACACCCCTCCCGCTAAACTACACACAGTTTTTTGTAAAGTGACAAATGCAGCATAAAATTGAAAAATGTTTACTAATTTTTCAGCAAAAACAGAGTGACAAAAGTTGCAAATTTATTTATACCAGTAAACTGGTGCAAATACTTTAATTTCCATGCATCAGGGCTCTCAATTGCTTACTCTTCTTTACTATGACATGTAATTTTATTTGCAGTTTAACTGTTATTTTTTCTGTTTTATTAACAAAACACGCATTAAAAAAAAGTAACTGCCTACTTCCCGCTGTGTGTTCTTAGATGTTTACGAAGGCATGATCTGTGGGTAAAAAACTTCCCACATTTCAAACATAAAAATGGCTTTTCCCCTGTGTGTATTCTCTGATGTCTAATAAGATCTGTTTTCATAGTAAAATATTTCCCACATTCTAGACATAAAAATGGCTTCACTTCCGTGTGAATTCTCTGATGTCTAACAAGATCTGATTTCATAGTAAAACATTTCTCACATTGTAGACATGAAAATGGCTTGACTTCTGTGTGAATTCTCAAATGTCTAACAAGGTCTGATTTCATAGTAAAACATTTATCACATTCTGAACATGAATATGGCTTCTCCCCTGTGTGACTTCTCTGATGCAGAATGAGATGCGAGTTCTGATTAAAACATTTCCCACACTCTAAACATGGAAATGGTTTCTCCCCTGTGTGAATTCTCTGATGTCTAACAAGATGTGAATTCACAGTAAAAGATTTTCCACATTCTAAACATGGAAATGGCCTCTCCCCTGTGTGAATTTTATGATGGTTTACAAGCTGTGATTTATTAGAAAAACATTTCCCACATTCTGAACATGGAAATGGTTTCTCCCCTGTGTGATTTTTATGATGGTTGACAAGCTGTAATTTAGTAGAAAAACATTTCCCACATTCTGAACATGGAAATGGCTTCTCCCCTGTGTGATTTCTCTGATGTCTAAGAAGATTTGATTTATGAGTAAAAAATTTCCCACATTCTAAACATGAAAGTAAATTTCCTGTGTCAGGTATTTGATGTGCAATTGGAGCAGAAATGTTGTCAAAACATTTCCCACATTCTGAACATGAATATGACTTCGCTGTGTGAACTGTTTGATGCTCTCCCCTTCCGTAACTTTTATTCTGCTCAACAGTCTGTGATGAATCAGAAAATAGGATTTTCATAAAAGAATCAGATGATGGATCTTTGCTGTAAAGGATTGAGGCTATATCTGGCATAATGGTGGGTCCTTCATATGTATCACAATCCTCTGCTTTATAATCTGGAGATATCAGATGTCGTTTTGAGCTCCCAGTACTGTCATCTGTCAAAAATAAAGCTGATTATTTTTGCATAATATAACTTCAAAAATTAGATATTTTATAACTTTCTATATAAATATGTCCATACAAATTACAAGTCATGTAGCAAAATTCAATTATTAGGGCACATTCACACCAGCATTTGAGTTACTGCTAGAGTTTTCAATTTTTTTCTGCTCGGTTCAGGGAAGCAGGAAACGGAACGTCTTTCTAAACAAAATAACACAGACTGATGTACTACCGTGTTTCCTCGAAAGTAGGTCCTTACCCGAATTTAAATCCTACCGAGTTTTCAGGGGAGGCTTGAAAAAGTGGACCTAACTAACATGCCTCCCCCCCCCCCCAAAAAAAAAATCTATGCGTCCCGATGGTCCTTGGCGGCGCTGGGTCAAACTTCAGAGTCCTCCCCGTCTGCCATTTCAGCTTTGCTGGTAAAGGGGCTTTGAATACCCTGCCTCCAGCAAAGCGAGCGCTGTGTTTGGCTAATGGAGCGCCAGCAGCCAATCACAGCCGGCCCTCGATGAGCCAATCACAGCCACTCAGTGATGAGATAGGAATGTGGCCTTAACTGGTAAAACAATGGACCTCAGAGCAAATACCAGAAGATCATGATGGTAAGCCTCCAGTATTAGATGTGTTAGTCAAACTCATCTGTTAGGCTTGACTTGCTGTTTGGTATGTGCATGTTTAGGCCCTTACTGCCTCACAGTCTCGATCTGACATAGAAAAAAGAAGTAGAACCCACACCACAGACTTCCTTTAATGTTGGTATGAGGCACTGCTGGTGTGGCAGGAACCCCTTCCAGAATCTAGTACAGTGACTCCCAACCACTGTGCCATGGCACACTGGTGCACTGTGAGAATCTATCAAGGGTGCCACCGTACAAGAAATAGACATTTTTAGTGTTTTTTCTGTTTTGTTTAAACATTTTTTTTGTGGGGATGCCTCGAGGTAAAGTACTTTTGCCGGAGGTGCCGTAAACCGAAAGGAGCAGCCGGTGGTTTTCAGAACAGAAATTTTGCTTGAAGGCGCTGAGGCCTCATAGCACACTTGTAGAGCCCTTGAGCAGCCAAAACGATGGAGAACCCCTACAAATGACCCTATTTTGAAAACACGATCCCTTACCAAATTCTTTTAGGGGTGAACTGTGTGTTTTGATCCCACAGTTTTTTGAATGAATCTAAGCAAAAGCAGAATTTGTATGGCACACATATGAATAAAGACTTGTGCCCCAAAATGGATACTCCTTTTTTTTCCTGTGTTTAGGCACAATAGAGCCCAAAACGAAAGGAGCAACCGGTGGCTTTCAGAACAGAAATTTTGCTTGAAGACTTTTAAGGCCGCATAGCACACTTGTCAAGCCCTTGGGCGGCCAAAACTATTTAGAACCCCCATAAATTACCCCATTTTGAAAACCAGACTCCTTAAGAAATTCATCTAGGGGTGTACTGCGTATTTTGACCCCACAATTTTGGAATAAATCTAAGCAAAGCAGAAGGAAAAAAGTACGATTTTTATTTTTTTGATAACTGTCATTTTAAAAACAGTTTTTTTGTACAGCACACACATGAATGAAAACTTGCACCCCAAAATAGATACTCCTGTTTGTCCTGTGTTCAGAAACATGGCCATTGTGGCCCTCATGTTATGTCTGTATGCACAACAGTGGCCAAACTAAAAGGAGCAGCCAGTGGCTTTCAGAACAGACATTTTGCTTGAAGGTGTTTTAGGCCCCATTGCACACTTGTAGAGTCCTTGAGCAGCTAAGACAATGGAGGACCCCCACAAATGACCCCATTTTAAAAACTAGACACCTTAACTAATTCATCTAGGGATGCCCTGCGTATTTTGACCCCACTTTTTTAAAATGAATCTAAGCCAAGCAGAAGGAAAAAATTATTAATTTTATTTTTTTGGCAATTGTGTCATTTTAAAAACAATTTTCACAGCACACCTATGAATGAAGACTTTAACCCCAAAATGGATACCCCTGTTTGTTCTGTGTTCAGAAACATACCCATTGTGGTCCTAATCTTATGTCCACATGCACGATGGGGCCCAAACTGAAAGGAGCATTAAATTTCAACTTTTTTTTAACCTTTACATGATCACGTGCCCGGAGACCACTCACCCCGACCCTCGGTCACTGCTCCAGGCTCTTGGCTACGAGCAAGGAGATTTTAAATTTCCCGGAACCTCCCCAGCTTCTGCGCTTACGTCCGCCGTTTCGCTTCGAGGTTGGGATAAAGATCCTGTCGGAGGACATCACCAAAGGCCTTAGATAAGTAATTTCACCTTCCCTCATGGATTGGATTCATGATGGGAGGTGAAATTATAATTGCTCCTGGAGCAGGGACGTTTAAAATTTTCCTGGCAATCTGCGGTTTTGCGAATGCGTCAGCCACTCTGGCGACAGGCGTGTGCACAGAAGCCAGGAAGAGGTCCACGGACAAATCCAGTGGCCTTAGGCAAGTAAATTCATCTCCCCTCACAGATATGAACTTTTTAAACTTGTTTTAAATTTTTTTTTATTTTACATAATTATTGTTATCCATTGGATCGTTATCGGGAACCGCATACAGCGGTCCCCGGTGATATCTCTTTGCTCTCGGCTACACATGCTAGCCAGGAGCAGAGAGGTTTTAGGTCCTTTCTGGACCAGATCGCCACTGGACACTGTGAAGGACGGGGGTGAGTATTTTCAGCTCCCCTCGTTTATCCAATCTGTGAGGGGAGCTGAAAGTTTAACTTTTTTCGCTTTTTATTTTCATTCATGCAATGGCCATTATCTATTGGATAGTGGCAATCGCATGACCAGGGGTTGGATATCCTGGCCTCCCAAGTTCCAGGTTGTTAGCTACCTCCAGCAGCCGACAGCAGGGAGCTGTCACGTCTACAAGCCCTGCAGCTTTAATTCTCAGAGTAAGTGTGTTTTTAAGGCCCTGAGAATTGAAGCCCACTAAATTGGGATGTAAAAAAGCAATGGGGCTGTCACTAAGGGGTTAAAAGAAATAAAATTGAATCCATTGCCTTCTGGGATAGGCAAGGTATTGTGAATTTGGAGCAAATAATGGAAGGTGATAGAGGGATTAGTAGGCAAAAATTAAAAGTTAAAATGCTGTATAATTTGCATAATAGTAGGTTTATTTTTGTATTATCAATTACAGTATGCTGCCTTACGAGAATATTCGGACTGTTTGAAGATTTGTGAAATCCCTAAATCAGTATGATATCTAAATTGTATAGTCAGATAAGGTACCTAAATACTGTACAAATGTTGAGCGCTTATCTGTCCCTGCGAGTATAGCTCCTGTGCTTTAAGGCCCATTTCGACACAACGATTCTCGCTAAAAAGATGTCTTTTGAGTGATAATCATTGTGTGCATTTACACGGCAAGATGATCGCTCAAAATTCGCTCAAATGGCAGTTTGAGTAACAGTTTTGAGTGTTCATTTTGCATAAGTGTGTAAATGAAGGCTCACGCTGTATACTGTAGACAAGCGGGACTGCTATCTTCTGCATAGAGCTGTTGTCTTGTCGGAGCGCTCAGTTGGTATACAGCTGAGCGTTCCGAGCAGGGTATGCAGAAGACAGCTGGAGCGTTGTTTTCTGCATACTACCTCTGCTGTGTTCACGGAGCGCACAGCTTGTATACAGCTGAGCACTCTGAGCGGGGTATGCAGAACACAGCCGGAGCGCTATCTTCTTTGTACTCCAGGTGTGTTCTCTAGGTGGAATGTCAGCTGAAACAATAGTATCAGTGGTATCTCGCGTTGCCTTCGAAAAATCCTGCAAATCTCTTGGTAAGACAGGTAGACAAATGTAAGTGTTCTGGAAGAAGAAAAGACCACAGCATTGCAGCAGTGATCCT
Source organism: Eleutherodactylus coqui (assembly GCF_035609145.1). NCBI lineage: Eukaryota > Metazoa > Chordata > Amphibia > Anura > Eleutherodactylidae > Eleutherodactylus > Eleutherodactylus coqui. The sequence goes on from NC_089841.1 coordinate 41,355,400, forward strand.
TCACCATCAACTTCGCTGGACTGGCGACATTGTGTGAATGCCCGACTACTGTCTCGCAAAGCAATTACTATACTCTCAACTCAAAAACGGGAAATGGAATGTTGGTGGACAGTAAAAGAAATTTTTTAGATGGTTTTAAAGCTAACCTTAAAAACTGTGGCATAGACATTGAGAACTGCGCTACCCTTGCCCTTGAGTGCTGAATTTGGGGGTCAGCCATTACCAACAGCACTGTGAATTTCGAAGAAGTACGATTGGATGGTGAAAGGGAGAAATGTATTAGGAGGAAAGAACGTCAAGCCAACCCTTGCCGGGACCATCTTCCACTTGGAAAGCCATATCCCCACTGCGAAAGAACCTGCCAATCAAGAATAGGTCTCTATAGTCATCTACGGACCCACCACTAATCGCCTATACGTGGAAGGCAATCATGGTTGGCCACAAGTGATAGTCTATGATGATGATGATGACTAGTAAATTCAAGACCAAAGCATCTAAAGACCATTCTCCTTGAACTAACAGATACAGTACTTGCTTCAAAAGCCTGTGTTTATATTTTCTGCCCATCTGCGATGGGTTGCAGATAGAGATAGAATGGGCTGCTTCACAAAACCAAAGATTTCTGAGGCCAAAAAATAGGAGCTCTGCCTACTAGAAAGGTCACAGCAGTAATTTTACCAAAGAGCACTTTTGTATGAGTGCCTTTGATAATTGGCTGGGCCCCCAGCAGTGCTAACTTGATAGCTTTTAATTCTATAAGAATTGAAAAGGCTTCTCTATCTTCCTGGGATAAGATCCCCTGGAATGATATATGATGAACACAAGCTCCCCAACCTGATCCACTGGTGTATTTTATAATTACTGACAGGAGATTAGAGCCAAGAGATTCCCACTTCTAGGATTTTTTTCATCTCTACCAGTTCAGTGACCTTTTTAGTTGTAGAAAGATAAGCTTCCTCTAACTTTGAAAAGGAGATCTTCTGAGTCACGGATTTCAACTTTTCTGGAGTAAAGAAGAGATATTTGGTTTTCTGAGTTCAGCATAATCCTTAAAGGGGTTGTCCGGCGGCAGCAAGTGGGTCTATACACTTCTGTATGGCCATATTAATGCACTTTGTAATGTACATTGTGCATTAATTATGAGCCATACAGAAGTTATAAAAAGTTTTTCACTTACCTGCTCTGTTGCTGGCGTCCTCGTCTCCATGGTTGCCGTCTAATTTTCGCTGTCTAATGGCCAAATTAGACGCGCTTGCGCAGTTCGGGTCTTCTCCTCTTCTCAATGGGGCTCCGTGTAGCTCCGCCCCGTCACGTGCCGATTCCAGCCAATCAGGAGGCTGGAATCGGCAATGGACCGCACAGAAGCCCTGCGGTCCACGGAGGGAGAAGATGCCGGCGGCCATCTTCACCGGGTAAGTAAGAAGTCACCGGAGCGCGGGGATTCAGGTAAGCGCTGTCCGGTGATCTTTTTTAACCCCTGCATCGGGGTTGTCTCGCGCCGAACGGGGGGGGGGGGGGGGGGTTGAAAAAAAAAAAAAACGTTTTGGCGCGGGACAACCCCTTTAAGTATGTCTTTCAAAATGACAAACCTAGATCTGACTTTTCTTTGTTTATAATTCATCCTAAGTGCTCAAGAACAGGTTTGACTTACAGGGCTCTTAAGAACTGTAATAGATTGAAATCTGCAGATTGTTAAGATCTAGTACAATATTGATATTGTGGATTCTTAAATAGGCTACTATTTCTATCACCACCTTTGAAAAGATTCTAAGAAAACAACGAAATCGCAAATACAAGCAGTGTGAATTTCATATGGGTCACTCGCAAATTCGAAACCAGTAAGATTGTAAGCAATTTTTGAGATGTCAGTAGGCATCTCAAGGTCCAAGGTTGCCATTACTGCTATTTATTTTATTAGTGGTACTGTAGATCTGTTAGATTCCATCTTGAATTAGTGATATTTGACAACTTTGCTTAAGAGACTAAGATGTATTATTATTCTGTAAGTGGCTTGAGGTTTAATAATAAAAGTTTATTAAACGTTTAAAAGGCTAAGATTTATTATTAAAGATAAGGCGAAATAATAACCCCTGAATTTTCTCTCCTGCGGAACTGAAACTAGAACCCCAATTTTAGCAGCTTCATTCTGAAGACCTTTTCGTGGTTTGGAAGTTTTGACAAATCTTCGTGGAGAATATTATTACTGAGAAGACTGTTTTCCCATCCATCAGGTCCCTTAATTGGATAGATTCTTCAAATAGCAAAGCATTTTCAGTGTAACTTTAGCTACTTGGATGTCTATTTTGAGGCCCTCCTCTTGTACTTCTATATCTCCATCTTTGGAGGTGTTAAAACGTCTCTCTGGTCATTCTGCTAATTAAAAATTAACTTCTTTGTGTTTCAACATAGAATAAAATACTAGGTTTCTGGCATTAATTATAGCGAATCTGTTAGGCCAAGAGAGAACAAGCCCCTCATGTTAAGTCCTATACAGTTTTTTGCACAGTGGTGAGTGCAGCATTAAATTGAGAAACAGTTACATTTTGAGCATGTGAAAAAAATTGCCAAGTTATTCCTGCCAGTAAAGTGGTACAAATACAATACTTTGCTAAAATGTCCCATCATTAGGGCTATAGCTTGCATTCTCTACTCTAGTATGACATGTCATTTCATTTTGACTGTAGTGGTAAGATTTTTAGCATTTGTCAATAAAATGCGTTTTATAAAAAGATAATGGTTACTTCCTCGAGTGAGTTCTTAGATGTCTAAGAAGATGTGCTCTGTGGGTAAAAAATTTCCCACATTCTGAACATGAAAACGGCTTCTCCCCTGTGTGAGTTCTCAGATGTCTAACAAGATCTGATTTCATATGAAATCCTTTACCACATTCTAAACATGAAAATGGCTTCAGTACCAGGTGAATTCTCAGATGTCTAACAAGATCTGATTTCATAGTGAAACATTTCTCACATTCTGAACATGAATATGGCTTCTCCCCTGTGTGAATTCTTTGATGCAGAACAAGATGTGAGCTCTGGGTAAAACATTTACCACACTCTGAACATGGAAAGGGCTTCTCCCCTGTGTGAATTCTCAGATGTCTACTAAGATGTGATTTCGAAGAAAAACATTTTCCACATTCTGAACATGAAAATGGCTTCTCTCCGGTGTGAGTTCTCTGATGTGTAATAAGATTTGCTTTCCGAGTAAAACATTTCCCACATTGTGAACATGAAAGTACATTTCCTGTGTCAGATCTTGGAGCTGACATTTTGTCAAAACAGTTTCCACATATAGAACATGAAAATGGCTTCTCCTCTCCATGAGCTCTTTGATGTTCTCCCCTTTCGTTACTTTTCTTCTGCTTATCAGTCTGTGATGATGCAGAAGTTAGGAACTGTATAAAAGGATCAGATGATGGGTCTTTGCTGTGAAGGGCTGAGGGAATAGCTGGGATAATGACAGGTTCTTCATATGTATCGTGTATGATACCACAATCCTCTGCTTTACCATCTGCAGATATCAGACATCCCTCTGAGCTCCCGGTACAGTCATCTGCCAAGAACAAAACTGATTTTTTTGTATAATATTACCTTCTAAATTATATTGATATAACATTTCTATACAAATATTTCCATAAAAATTACAAGTCATATAGTAAAATTCAATTATTAGGGCACATTATTCACACCAGCATTCAAGTTTCTATTAGGGTTTCCATTTTTCTGCACAGTTAAGACGGCAGAAAACAAAATGCCTGCCCAAACTGATGCAACCTATATGACAGGATCAAATGGCACTGAGCCCATTGACTATAATTTGGTTTTTCTGACTTCTGTTATGCTCTCTAGCATTTTTCCAGACAAATAACACAGATTGCTGTATTATTTTGGTCAGGATTCTATGCTGGAGGCTACAAACATAGCCTCTGACACATATGGGATTGTGGCCTTAACGGTTAAGACAACAGAAGATCATGAAGTTTGGTCTCCAGGTTGTTCCCTTGCAGTTTTTCCACTTCTGTGGTAAAACCTCCATCTTTATAGGTTCATGCATTGATGGTCCTATCATCGCTCAGCCAAGAATCATAATAGGACCTGTGAGTCAGTGCTTTTAGGTCACTAATGTGGGGACAATAGGCGATTATAAACAGAAGCCATTGTCTCCTGTTCATAGTAGATAATTTAATCTTAAACTAGAAAAAAACCTATTCCATACAGAAAAGGTTTGTCCATTTCAAGAACAACATTCCTTTTTTTCCAAAATAACTTATACAAAATATGATGAAGTGAGACTGGTATATTGTAGTTATAATGAAATTACCCCTGGCAGTAGATTCTATTGTCCCCAAGCTCCTCTAATATGCATTCTCACAGCTTTACTAACTCCAACTTCCTACCACTGAGATTAAACAATTAGAAAATTAATAACTAGGATTATGAATAATCGAAGAATTTTAGCCAGACACTAGGTATATTTTTGAAACTGGGAACAGTCCACAAATATAACACATCCACTCCCGTTACTGTGCAATCCCCAGGACACAAGGAATCACACACCTGTCAGACTAATACTCCTGTGTATATGGTGTTTGATATCTAATTGGTGGTAAATTCATGTTATAAAATACGTCGTCCATAGTTTCCCTATTGAGGCACCTCTTTGGCGAATATGGCTGAAATATAAAATTGGGATTCAATTGTGAAGATCTGTATAACTACTTAGCCCCGTTCCCGTGATGTCACAAGGAGGACAGCAGAGGTGCAGTTCACAGAACTTTTAAAACTAAAGAGGGTCCCCTCCCCATTGTCAGATCCAGGAGTTCCATCTGATGCAGGACTGTCCATCTTTCTGTGCACTCCTTGCAATCAGCACTATTAGAATCCAGCTCATAGACTGGCATTTTTTGTTAATTTATTCCTTTTTTAGAATAAAGCCTTAAAGGGGTTCTCTCGCGGCAGCAAGTGGGGTTATACACTTCTGTATAGCCATATTAATGCACTTTGTAATATACATCGTGCATTAAATATGAGCCATACAGAAGTTATTCACTTACCTGCTCCGTTGCTAGCATCCCCGTCGCCATGGATCTGTCTAATTCTGATGTCTTCTGGCGTTTTTAGACGCGCTTGCGCTGTGCGGTCTTCTGCTTCTTGTTTGGCCCGGGCACGAGTGGCGTTCTGGCTCTGCCCCCTTCTACGCGTCATCGCGTAGCTCCGCCCCATCACGTGTGCCGATTCCAGCCAATCAGGAGGCTGGAATCGGCAATGGAACGCACAGAGCCCATGGTGCACCATGGGAGAAGACCCGCGGTGCACCATGGGAGAAAACCGCAGTGCATCCCTGGGAAAGGACCGGCGGCCATCTTTGGAGAAGAATTTTATAACTCCATATTTCGTCGGATCGGTGAGTAGCAAGCGGTTTAAAAACCGCTTTAAATTGCTATTTTAGGCCAGGGGGGTGACAGAGGGAATGGGGTAATGTTAAATTTTGAGGTTTGCCGCGAGACAACCCCTTTAAACGTTTAATTGGCCCTTGGCACTTTAAGCAATCCACAACTCTAAAGGTGTAATAATTGTGAGTTGGCTGATGGAAACCCAATAGGCTCATATCCACACAGTGAGCAGATTAGAGGTGGCTGACGTACCTGTCAGAAATGGTCAGTGGTAGCAGCAAAATGTGTAGGGGTGTGCTACGCTGTGTTGTTTGGGCTCTATCTTGCACGAGTGCAGAATCCGGAGAGTGAGAATAAGTTAACCCCATATCCGTGACACAAAATATCTCATGAAGCAGGATGTCAATAACACATGGTATACAGCAACTATAGAACTGCTCATCTATAAAACAACTTAGTACACACAATAATTCTACATGCTGCCATAGTGGACTAGGGCAATGGCCACTAATGTACTCCCAGACGTCACAGAGAGGACCTTTTAGAAAGATTATGACAGGGAGCACTTTTATATGAGTCCCTTTGTTAAATTGTCTGGGCCCCCATCAGTGCTAACTTGATATCTTATAGCTCACCGAAATTTCAAAAGGCTTCTCTGTCTTCCTGGGACCAGCTTTCCTGAAGGGCTAGGAGACGAAAAGCCCCCCACAATCTGGTCAACTGGTGTAATTACTTTGACAGAATATTAGGGCCAAGAGACTCCCAATTTTCTTTTTTTCTTTGCCACCAGTTCATTGACCTTTATATTTGTAGAGATATAAGTCTGCTTCTGTCTAAAGATGGGTAAGTGGTCTTGAATGAGCTTGATATTTCCAGAACGCAAGCTGTCATGGTCCCCAGCATTGGCATAGGTTCTCTAGTAGAGCAAGTCATCTTCCTTTGAAAAGGACATCATCAGAGCCACAGAATTCACCTTTTCTGGGAGAGCAAGAGATATTTGATTTTCTGAGTCTTGTATGATCCCCCCAAAAAGTCTTTCTGGAAGGCAAAACTAGATCTGACTTTGTTCCATCCTAGGTGCTGTAGAAGAGAAGAGTTTTGATTTATGTGACTCTTCAGAAATGGAGCTGGCTCTTAAATCAGCCGAAGATCGTCTAGACATGGTAAAATATTGATATTATAGTCTTCAGTAGGTTACTACTATCTCTCTAATCACTTTTGAAAAGATTCTGGAAGCTGATGAAATCCTAAATGGAAGATCTAAAAAGAGAAAAAGTCCATTCCGTGCTCACCAGGTATGGGGGTGACAGATAGGAAAAATTCACGGACAGGTATAATGACCGTTCTTTATTGCAACACATTTCGCAATGTTACATCAAACGCCTTTCTCAAGCAATACCTGTTTTCCCACCTAGCACCAAGTGAGTATTTTTCACATTACCACACTGTTTTTGGAATACAGCTTATTTTTGCTATACCTTGGAATACATGAGGCGCTGTTTCATCTTTTGATTTGTCAAATGGAAGATCTGTGAATTGCACATGGGTCACTTGCAAATTCAAGACCAGTGAGAACTTAAGCAATTTTTGATCAGTCGGATGGATTGGAAGAGGACAGTAGGCATTTGAAGGTCCAAGGTTGCGATTACTGCAGTTAATTTTTATTAGTGGTATTGTAGGTTTGTCAGACTCCATCTTGAATTAGTGATATTTGACAACTTTGTTTAGGAGACTTAGATTTATTATTTTGTAAGTGTCTTGAGTTTTCTTAATAAAGTTAAGGAGGTACAACAAACCCCTGAATTTTTATTACTGGGAAACCAGACCTACCACTAATATATTTAGCAGCTTTAAAGGAGTTGTCCAAGTTGTAAGAACTCTGGACAACCCCTTCCCCATGCAATAAAAAAACCAATATTTGATATACTCACCTCTCCTGGCTCTTGCGGTTTCCCACAATGGCGCTCGATCCCCTGCTCCAGTCTCTGTAGACAGCAGCAGTCCTGCCCACTTTACAGAATGTCACAGGGGCTGCAGTCAATAACAAAGCTCATCTGCCTATTTTGACCTTCCCTTTATAATCTTGGTTCTGATGTTTTGATTCCAAAAGGGACCATTCCTCCTGAAGACCTTAGTCTTTGGAAGACCTTGCTTTTTACCTACCAATTTATATAGGATTTTATCTAGGCTCGGTCCAAACACATATTTACCCTAAAAAAACATGGAGCATAATTTGGATTTGAAGGTAGGATCAACTGCCCAAGATTTTAATCATGTCATGCCTAGCTAGCAGACGAGTACAGTTACTGTGGATGTATATGCTCTACAGACAGTGACATTCCGGAGAAGGGAAATAGATGACAAAACCTGATTCCTGGGTATGCAACACCTAATAGGATTCTCAAGATGAAAGAGCCAGCTATAAGTGGATGTAGCTATGTAAGAATTAGCCAGGTTAATTTTTAATCCCTCCCCGCCCCAGGGCATAAATGCTCACCCTGGCTGAGAAGCAGTTCCATCCACAGGGCATACACTTATGTCCTATGGATGGCGCAAGCTCAGAAGAAGATCATCCACAGCGGGAGTTGGCTATGACTGACAGCCAGCCTACCACTGCAACAGCAGGAATTGGTGAGAACACCGATCCCTGCTGTTAACTCCTTACATGCCACAATGTTGATCGTGGCATGTAAAGGGTTCACAGAGGAAGGGCACTCATTCTGTGAAGTCATCAGCCCTTCATTATGTAATCGCAGACACACGATGGGTCTACCATGGCCTATGATCTTGTATTAGCTAAAAAACATTGCAGTACAGAAGCACTGCAATGTATTATCATAGCAATGATAGTATCACACGTTTGTGTCCCCTACAGGAACATAAAAAATGTTTTAAAAAAACAATCGTAATGAAAAAAAAAAACTTCTGCGCATTTTTCCCTTTTTTTTTTTTTTTTTTTTAAATCCGATGTTTGGCGTTTTCGTATCCTTAACATCTCGCATAATAAATTGAACACACTTTGTATCCTGCAATACGAAAAACAAGGCCTCATATAGCCATGTTGATGGAAAAATAAAGTTATGCCTCTTAAAAGTAACCTAGTATGTAAGGCCAAAAATGACATATGCTCTCCTCAACCCACACTTCCCCACCCAATGTTAATCCAGAGGAAGTAAAAAGAAAACAATGAGGTAGAAGCCAATTTTCCCCATTTAAGGAAAAAAATTCTTCCCTGACTCCAGACAGGCAATCGGAATAATCCCTATATCAACAACCCTTTTCGAGTCATGTGCTAACATATAATATTGAGTATTCAAGCTCTGATATGTTTTTCTTGAATATCGGTGCCCAAAACTGTACACAATATTCTATGTCTGGTCTGACCAGTGACGTGTAAAGAAGATTTGTTAAGAGTAAACCTCTCTTAATGCACCCCATGATCCTATTTGCCTTGGCAGCAGCTATCTGACATTGGTTTCTCCAGTTGGGCTTACAGTTAACTAAAATCCCCAAATCTTTTTCCATGTCCATGTTTCCCAGTGGTTTCCCATTTAGTGTGTAATGTTGAAATGTATTTCCTTTACTCATGTGCAGAACCTTACATTTATCAGTGTTAAACCTCATTTGCCACTTTTCCGCCCTAGACCCCCACTTATCCAATATCCTTATTCCCCTTGCAACCCCATTCTATCCTCTCTTTTGTTACGTACTTTACATAGTTTTGTAAATATGATCTGCAAATATTGATATTTTACTGGGCAATACTTCTACCAGGTAATAAATTAGAGGCCAAAACCCTGTGGTACCCCACTAGTAACAGTGACCCAATCAGAGTATGTAATATTAATAACCCCCCTTTGCTTTCTATTGTTGAGCCAGTTACTTACCCATTTACACATATTCTCGCCAAGCCCAAACATTCTCATGAAAATCCCCAAAATGTTGTTGCATCCTTAAGTTCACAGTAGGCTATGTCACTATGAGGTTAATGAAGCTGCTGCAACCTAAGTATTCTTGAGAAGAGTCTCTGCCTTTCTACCCATCGAGTCCCTTAACGCCTTCGTGCTGCAACCATTTTTTTATTTTCATTTTTTCTCCCCACTTTCAAAAAATCATAACTTAAAAAAAACATTCCAGCAAAATAGCTACATGAGGGCTTGTTCAATCGTGCCCTTTTTTCTAAATTTTTTTTTGCTGAAGATTTAGAGAAAATGTACAGTAGCATAAAAATATAATCATTCCCTATCAGGTAACACAAAAGCAACTTAAATCAATGGTTCCATTTAATGTACCATATAATGTGTCAAAAACATTTAAAGATTTCTAAGTAGGGGAAAATTGGAGAAAAATGCTATTGCTTTTACATTATTCATGGAGTGGTAAAAATAACGTTATCTTTATTCAGTGGGTCAGTACAGCTAAATCAAATTTATATATTTTTTACGTAATTCTACTTAAAATATAGAATACCTTTTTAAAAAAATATTGTCACCACCTTTTGACCTCCATAACTTATTTTTCTGTCAATGTGGTTATGCAGGGGCTTGTTTTCTGATACCACTTGGGGTACATACTGCTTTTTCTTCAGTTTTTTTTTCAATTCTTGCATTGTATATTTTTTTCAGAAAACATTTACTGTGCATGATTAATGCTCGAGCGAGCATTGCCTTTAGCGAGTATCTCCCCCGCTCGAGACTGCAGGTTCAGGTGCCGGCGCTGGGGAGCGGTGAGTAGCGGCTGTCAGCAGGAGGGAGCGGGGGGGAGAGAGGGAGAGAGAGATCTCCCCTCCGTTTCGCCCCGCTCTCCCCCGCAGCTCCGTGCCCACTGCCGGCACCCAAACCTGCAGTCTCTAGCAGGGGAGATACTCGCTAAAGGCAATGCTCGCTCGAGCAATTGCCTTTAGCGAGTATACTCGCTCATCTTTAGTTATAAGTAATTGATGGACGGGCGTCTGCCGCACAGGACTCCAATCCATCAGCTGATCGTCCTGCTGGATTACCTGATCAGTGATCAGAGGAGAAAGTCAGAGCGCCAGCTTCACTGACATTGAAATCAGTAGGACTGCCGCACTGCTCCAACACTTCAGGGTCAGGATGTCACGTCTTGTCCTGAGCTCCAGGAGATAGGCCATCAATTAAAAAGGCCCAGAATACCCCTTCAACTTGTTAGCTGCCTTATTTATTCTTTGGGACATCGTTCATGCATGCCTTGGGTAGCAATGCAGCTTGCTCTTAGTTGTCTCCCTGTGAACTGCCAAATCAGGTCAACCTTGAGATATCCAGTCTTATTAAGCTCTGCTACATTGGCAATAGCCGGCTCTACTGCGCCATCACCAAGCCTTGTCAGCTCTTCTTGGCTTAGATTGATCGTGACTAGAGATGAGCGAACATGCTCGGCCACGCCCCTTTTTCGCCCGAATACCGCGATTTCCGAGTACTTCCGTACTCGGGCGAAAAAATTCGGGGGGCGCCGTGGCGGCACGGGGGGTAGCAGTGGGGAGTGGGGGGGAGAGGGAGAGAGAGAGGGCTCCCCCCCCCCTGTTCCCCGCTGCTACCCCCCGCACCGCCACGCCTCTCCCCGCCCCCCGGCGCCCCCGAATCTTTTCACCCGAGTACTGAAGTACTCGAAAATGGCGGTACTCGGGCGCGTAAGTACTCGAAACGAATACGTTCGCTCATCTCTAAACCATACCAATTTTAAAAATATTTTTTTATTTTTTGATGCGACAACTGGAAAAAGTTTTTATTACATTTTTAGATTTTTTTATTTTAACAAATTAAAAAAAACTTTATTTTACTTATCTTTTCAGTTTTTTTTAGTCACAGGATGTGATATTAAAGTGCTCACCACTCCTTAATAGTTAATCAGTAACCAGCCAGAGTCCTGCAAGGTCCGTCTGCCAGTCCAGAAAGGTTTCCATAAGCACGAGTTTCAGAAGCATTCTGCCATACATTTACTAATAAAAGTTACACTTTGTTGAAATGGTATTTTTAATGGAACTATGATGTTTTTGCCCACCATGCTGTGATTCAGAAGCCTTAGAGGTTTAAACGTGGATGCTGCAGGGGCATTGAGTTATATGCGGATACATTTTATCATAATGTCTTTACAAATTTCAAAAGGTGAAAATTCTTTTAGAAACAGGCATTGTATATTTAATTTTTTTGTTCCCCAAAGGAGATTTGAAACTGCGGTTGTTTGATCACTTATACAGTATAATGCAATACTGCAGTATTGCATTATAATTTGTTAAGACAATCCTGCCATCCTTCATGGAAGTCCTTGAGGTCTTCAGAAGGCCGCAGGCTACCATGACTCCCAGATGGCATACCACAATCTTATCCCGGAGGGCTGTTTAGGACATCAGAAGCCTGATCACTACATTACCAATTACGTTTGTCTTGGGTAGGTGTTGCTAGTATGACTTTCTGAATTTGGTGAAAAGAAAGCAAAAGAAATCCTGCAGACCTAAGTCCCAATATGGGCTTTTTGCCATGTGTATATAGTAGTGTCTGTTACCTGGTGATGTGAGAGCCTGGCAGTTCTCCATCATGGCCTCCTTGTACAGATCCTTGTTTCCTTGTAAATACTCCCACTCCTCCATGGAGAAATAGATAGCGACATCCTGACACCTTATAGGAACCTGACAACACAATATACAGTCATCACCCAGAAGTCTCCAGTGCTGCTACTGTATAATGTCCCAGCATTCCCCGCAGTGTCACCTCTTTGGTCAGCAACTCAATCATTGTTTTGGTGAGTTCTAGAATCTTCAATACATTGATGTCCTCATGTATCAGGGGGTGAGGTGGGAGCCCCGTGATTGGGCTCAGGGGTCTCCCTAATCCATCATGCACAGGGACCCGACAGCCATCACTAGAGGCTTTCTTCACTACTGTGTAATCCTGTATATGGGAAGACATTAATAAATATCACTGCAAACATTTCCAGAGTCCATCACCTCTCCAGTCATATAATGTTATTGCCTTAAATAAAAATGATGTAATGTGACATCATCAGAATCTCCTCCCTCTCCAATGATTTCATCTGTTATTACCAGACATAAGAATGATGCAATTTGACATCATCAGAATCTCTCCCCCCCCTCCAGTGACATCATCTATTATTACCATAGATAAGAATGGTGTAATGTGACATCATCAGAATTTCTCCCTTCTCCAGTGACATCATCTATTATTACCATAGATAAGAATGGTGTAATGTGATATCATCAGAATCTCTCCCCTCTCCAGTGACATCATCTGTTATTCCCATACATAGTATGTATGTATGTTAGTCTGGAAGAAGACAATGTCCATCCAGTTTATCTTGTTTCCCCTCCCCCCTTGTTGATCCAGAGTAAGGCAAAAAATCCCCCAAGAGACAGATGCCAATTAAAGGGGTTGTCTCGCGAAAGCAAGTGGGGTTAAGCACTTCTGTATGGCCATATTAATGCACTTTGTAATATACATCGTGCATTAAATATGAGCCATACAGAAGTTATTCACTTACCTGCTCCGTTGCTAGCGTCCTCGTCGCCATGGTTCCGTCTAATTTCGGGGTCTTCTTGCTTCTTTAGACGCGCTTGCGCAGATCCGTCTTCTCCCTTCGGCTCCGCTCGGCAGCATCGGCGATTTGGCTCCGCCCCCTTGTACGCTTCATCGCGTAGCTCCGCCCCCCGTCACGTGCCGATTCCAGCCAATCAGGAGGCTGGAACCGGCACACATCATGGGGCGGAGCTACGCGATGACGCTACAAGGGGGCAGAGCCAAATCGCCGATGCTGCCGAGCGGAGCCGAAGGGAGAAGACGGATCTGCGCAAGCGCGTCTAAAGAAGCAAGAAGACACCGAAATTAGACGGAACCATGGCGACGAGGACGCTAGCAACGGAGCAGGTAAGTGAATAACTTCTGTATGGCTCATATTTAATGCACGCTGTATATTACAAAGTGCATTAATATGGCCATACAGAAGTGTATAACCCCACTTGCTGCCGCGAGACAACCCCTTTAAGCCCATTTGGGGAAAAAATTACTTTCTGACTCTATAATGGCAGGCAGAATAATCCCTAGATCAATGTTTTGAAAGTTAGTATCTGACTCCAAGACCCGGATCAACACCCCATTGCTTATTTGATGTCTATATCCTGTAATATCATAGCGCTAAAAAAAAAAAAAAAAAGACGTCCAGTCCCCTCTTAAACTCCTCTATCGATTTTGCCATCACCACGTCCTCAGGCAGAGAGTTTCACAGTCTCACTGCTCTTACAGTAAAGAACCCCCTTCTTCTGTCAGTAATGAAACCTTCTTTCCTTTAACCGTAGAGGATGCCCTCTTGTTACTGTCGCAGTCCTGGGTATAAACCGATCATGGGCGAAATCCTTGTATTCCCCCCTAATGTATTTATACATAGTTATTTGACCACCCTCAGGGCTCCCACACACTTGCTTTTTTAACGCAAATGTCAATGGGACTTTCTAATGTTAAAAACGCATCACAAGTTTGTGTTTCGCGATTTTAGTGCAATGCGTTTTTAAGATTAGAAAGTCCCATTGACATTCACGTTAAAAAAAACAGCATTAAAAAAAAAACAAGTGTGTGGGAGCCCTCAATCGTCTTTTTTCCAGTGTGAATAATCCCAATTTTGAAAGCCTCTCTGGGTATTCCAGTCCTCTCATTCTGTTTATTAATTTAGTTGCCCTTCTTTGAACCCCCTCAAACACTGCAACATCTTTCCTGAGCAACGGTGTCCAGAACTGTACGCAGTATTTCATGTGAGGCCTGACAAGTGCCTTATATAGTGGGAGGATAATATTCTCATCCTCCACCCCTATGCCTCTTTTAATGCACCCCAAGACTTTATTAGCTTTTGCAGCAGCTGACTGGCATTGGTTACTCCAGTTAAGTCTACAATCCACTAGTACCCCCAGGTCTTTTTCTATATCACTGTTCCCTAGCAGTACCCTATTTAGTGTATATTGGTGACATCCGTTTCTCCCGCCCATGTGCATAACCTTACATTTATCAACATTGAACTTCATTTGCCATTTTTCTGCCAAAGCCCTCAGCTCATCCAAATCTATTTGCAGACTGTCCTCCGTTGTATTAATTATCTTGTATAGTCTGCAAATATCGATATTTTACTGTGCAGTCCCTCTATCAGGTCATTGATAAATATAATGAACAGAAAGGGGCCTAGTACTGAACCCTGTGGCACCCAACTAGCAACGGTGGTCCAATCAGAGTACGAACCATTTACTACCACCCTCTACTTTCTATGTTTAAGCCAGTTCTTTACCCAGCTACACACGTTTTTGCCCAGACCGAGCTGTCTCACTTTACCAGGCTCTGTTCTTGACCCCTTTTTGTATATTGGAACTACATTAGCAATATGCCAATCCAGTGGTACAACCCCGGTCTCAATAGTTTCCCTAAATATAAGAAATAGCAGCCTGTCTATCACGTCCCTTAGTTCCCTTAGGATCCTTGGGTGTTTTCCATCTGGGCCCGGCGATTTGTTGATTTTAATTTTTTAACCGACTCTGCACTTCCTCCTGCGTTAGACTGGTAATATATAGCAGCGAGTTTGTTTTATTCCCCTGCATCTCATGTGACATTTGTGAATACACTTGAGAATTTTTTTTTTATAGATTCACCTTCCCCCTATCATCTTCTATGATTTCTCCTGCATTATTTGTTAATGTGTCAGTGCTCTCAGTGCAAAACTTTTTACCGTTTTATATAATTGAAAAATAGTTTAGGGTTATTTTTGCTCTCTTTGGCAATCAGTCTCTCTGCCTCCTCCTTGGCAGTTTTGATCTTTTCCTTACATAATTTGTATTTTTCCCTGTATATTTTTAGCACTTCTTCACTGCCTTTTTGTTTTAATAATTTAAACGGTTTCTTTTTTTTCGCTTACTGCCCCCCTTATAGTCTTGTCGAGCCACAATGGTTTCCTTTTACTTGAGGGTCTTTTATTTTTAAAGGGTATGAACTGCTGAAAAGATGTAATTACTGTTATATTTGAGAACGCTGTCCCAATTAATATTGCCAAACGTAATTCTGAGCTGATCAAACTTTGTTTTACTAAAGTTTAGTTTTTTTGTCGCTCCTTGATAAGGCCTCCTATTGAATAACAACTGGAAATTATTTATGTTGTGGTCACTGTTCCCCAAGTGTCCCTCAACCTGCAAACCTGTGATTCTGTCCAATTTGTTAGTTAATAATAAGTCTAGGATGGCCCTCGCTCTAGTTGGCTCCCATACAAGTTGGGTAAGGTAGTTATCTTTAATTGTTCTCAAGAACTTATCACTCTTATGAGATTTGCAGGTTTCGCCTTCCCATATTATTTCTCCCATAAAGTCTCCCATAATAATTACTTCATTGCAGTTTGACACCTTTTCTATCTGTCTTATTAATAAGCTTTCAGTTTCTTTTTTTTTTTCAAATCAGTTTTTATTCACATTTTTGATATCATATAACAAGGAAGGGGAACATATACAAGTAAACTCTGGTACTGCTAAGTAATGCACAAACCGATGATATAGAGTGCAGGGCGTCTCGCTCTCCTACCCGTGCCATCCAATCAAACAACCCAGTTAGGGAACCGCCAATTAGCACGTCCCCTTTTCTATTCTAGGCAAGGATGACAGCCAAGGAGTCGGGAGGCCCTCTTCACCTCACGACCAGAGCAGGATAGCATTAGAGTAAGGAAGAGGTGATGGGGTAGTCGAAGGGGAGACAGGGGGGGGGGAGAGGGATAGGGGAGTACGGGAAGTGATACCTTGTTAGTTCAGTTCACTACTGCCAATACGTCCAGGAGTCTCAAATCGCGCCACGGAAACCAGATTTCCAAAAATTTGTCATACGAATTGTTTTGCCAGCTCGCCAGCTCCTCCAGATTATAGATCATGTCGACTCTTTCCTTCCATTGAGAAAGGGAGGGAGGTTTCTCGCACCGCCACTGCAATGGGATCAGCGCCTTTGCTGCATCAACTAGGTGTGCTATTAACTTATCCCTACGCGGGTGGAACGCGGAGGACGTCTTCCATAGAAACATTATCTCCGGGGTGAGGCGGAAATTCTGTTTAATCTTTTCCAGCACCTCCACTACCCCCCTCCAGAAAGGTGTCAACTTCTCGCACGTCCACCAAATATGCAAATATGAGCCTGTTTTGTCATTACACCTCCAGCATCTATCGTGGTCTGCCAACCCATACGCACGCAACCACTGGGGAGTCCTGTACCATCTTATCAACAATTTATAATGCGATTCCTGAGCCAGAGCGCATGGAGAGAGCCCATATGAGGTGAAGAGAATGTTGTCTACATCTTCATGTGACAATGATATGCCCAGCTCTTTTTCCCAGGATACCAGGAACCCTGGTTTAGCTGTGGGCTGTGGTGCAATAAATTGTCGACGAATGTTGGAGATTTTTCTAGCTTTTGAGCCGGATTCCATTAGGGAACGCTCAAAAGGGGTCCGCGGTCTGGTCGATCTATGTATCCTAACAAATTCTTTCAGAACAGTTTCAACTGTAGCTCTAAGGAGAAAGGAAGGATTCCACTCCGGGAGCAGCGAGGTTAATATTTCCCCTGCCGGTAAATGTGCTAGGTTCTGTAGTTCTCCTATTGTGAGTTCTTTGAATTTCGTCCAGACCGCGGAGGAGACTGGGTCTAATGATAGATCCATCAGTCTATAAATGAGGTTCAACGGAGAAACCGGGGAGGGGGTAGGCGCTAAGATTGCTCTTAAGTCATCCCACACCTCGCATGGGCCTCTCAATAGGAGGTTAAATTCCCCGGATCTGTAGCTACTCCTTTTAGGGTACCATAAATCCGCTTGGGCTCCCCTGGTGCTATTGGCTGTGGCTAATTTAGGTAGAAGGCCATCCCTTTTAGGATGTACTAAGTCCATCCAATAGCCTAGCTGCGCGGCCCTGTAATAATCCTGGACATTCGGGAGGTCCATGCCACCCTCACGTCTTCTTCTAATCATTAGGCTATAAGCCAGCCTCGGCCTCTTCTGTCTCCAAACATAGTTCGTAAACATCGAACGTAGTGTTCTGAAAAAACTAGGTGGGAGGTAGATAGGTATCATCCTAATCCTATACAGGATCGTTGGCAAAATATAAGATTTCAATATGTTCCTCCTGCCAAACCAGGAAATGAACGGTATCTCATAATTTGTTAGTAGCGTTTTGACCCGGTCTAGGAGAGGAACAAAATTGGTCCTATATAGGTTTTTGAGCTTCTTGGGAATCTTGATACCCAGATAGTCTAAAGATGTCTCAGACCATGTGAAGGGGGAGGCATCCTTGCACACCACGTACCTTGAGTAGGGGATAGAGATGTTAAGGGCTGTGGATTTCTCAAAGTTGATCTTAAAGTTTGAGAGTTTACCGAACTCCTTCAGAAGATCCACAAGTCTAGGAAGGCCCGTTTCTGGTTTTGTAACTAGGAAAACGACATCATCTGCAAAAGCCGCCACAGAGAGGAGCATGTTTCCAATTGCCAAGCCCGTTATGTTGGGGTCCTGTCTTACTTGTAGCAACAAAGGCTCCAGGGCCAAGATAAAGAGAGAGGGGGACAGGGGGCAGCCCTGCCTTGTTCCATTTTTGATGTCAAATGCCGGTGATAAGGAGTCATTCACCTTCAATCTGGCGTAGGGACAGGCATAGAGGGAAAAGATAGCTAAGACGAACTCTGGCGGGATATTATAGTGCAGCAGCGTAGACCTCATGTATCCCCAGTCAACCCGGTCAAACGCCTTTTCGGCGTCCGTTCCTATGAGGGCCAGAGGGATATTGTGGAGTTGGGCGTAATTTACCGCGTGCAGGAGCCTTCGGCAGTTATCCCTGCCCTCCCGTCCTCTCACGAACCCCACCTGTTCTGCATCAATTAACTTGGGGATAAATTTGGACAGTCTCTCCGCTAGTAGTTTCGCCCATAGCTTGACGTCCAGGTTGATTAGGGAGATGGGCCTGTAGCTGCTACAGAGGGCCGGGTCTTTATTTTCTTTATGAATTAAAGTTATCACTGCCTCTTGTGCCTGTCTGGGAAGAGAAGCTCCCGCCAGGAGAGCATTGAATAATGAGGTCAATCTGGGAATAAGTGTCAGTTGGAAAGTTTTATAATAAGGCAAGGACAGGCCGTCAGGACCAGGACTCTTATTGGGGGGGGATGCCGCTATAAAATTTTTAATCTCCTCTTGTGTTACGGGTGATAACAGGGAGCGGGCTTCCTCATCCGTTAGTTTTGGCAGGGGTAGCCGCTGCAAGAAGGTATCAATTAAATTTTTTGATTTGGAAGGGTCGTCGGTAAGGTGATGAGGTTGGAGATTGTATAATTCTGCATAAAAGAGTTGAAATTCTTTGGCGATCCCTGCTGTGGAGGTGACTATCTTCCCCGTCCTATCTTTTATAGATGAAATTGTATTTTTAGCCCGAGCCTTTTTAATTAGTGCCGAGGTGAGCTTACTCCCCTTATTGCCTTGGATGTACACAGTGTGCCTCCAGTAAAGATGCTTTTTATTAAATTTAGCGTTGAGGCATAACCTTAGGTCTTTCCTCAGTTCCGTTAGCTGGCTTAAAACCGACTGTGTTTGGGAGAGTTTAGCTTTTTGCTCTAGTTTGGCGATCTGTATAAGCTTATCATCGATTTCTTTCTGGGCTTTCTTCTTGACCCTGGAGCCTAACGCTATCAGTAACCCTCTGACATAAGCCTTATGGGCCTCCCACACCATAGGGACACTCACTTCTCCTTGGGAGTTGATCTGGAAGTACTCCTCAATTAGGGCGGAAAGAGCAGATGTATCTTCCTTATTATCTAACAAGGAGGCGTTCAGCCTCCATCTCCACTCCCTAGGACGCTGGTGTGCAGGCTGCAAAGTTATATGTATTGGTGCGTGATCTGAGATGGTGGCCGTATCTATTTTTGCCCCCTTCAGCGATGTGAGGAGACTAGAGGAGATCATCAGGTAGTCCAGTCTTTGAAAAGTACCGTGCACCTGTGAGAAGAAGGAATAATCCTTGTCTACTGGGTATAATAGGCGCCAGGCGTCTATCAATTCCAACTCTTGTAGTTTTTTAATCAGTTTCTTCAGCTTACGCTGAGAGATATGGGAACGACAGGTGGAGGAGTCCAGGAGAGGATTCATGGTGAGGTTCAGATCACCTCCCAGGATTATCTGTCCTGTTGCAAAGTTTTTTAGGACTTCCAACTGTGCTACCAGCCACGTTACCTGGTCAGTATTCGGTGCGTATAGGTTGGCCACCGTGACTCGCAGGCCATTGATGGAGCCTTTTAGGTACAGTACTCTACCATCACCGTCTGTGTACTGTGAGTCGCACACAAAGTTGACGGATTTGTGGAATAAAGTTGACACCCCCCTGGAGGCCGATGTGGTGTGTGAGCTGTGGAAGTGCTGTGGGAATGTCTTACCTTGCAGTGCGAAACACCTGTCCCCCTTGAAATGCGTCTCCTGAAGAAGTACTATTTTCGAACCGTATCTCCTGAGGAGCTGGGCAATGTTATGTCGCTTCGCCGGCGCGTTGAGACCCCGGACATTGAACGAAGTGAATCGCAGGTCGTCCATTAAAGATTACTCAAGGTGAACAATGAAGAAAGAAAAACAATTAGTTATGCACAGGTATCTTCCTTTGGGGATAGGGGGGGGGAAGGAGGGAGGTGAGGGGAAAGCCGAAGGTAAGAGGGGGATGTGATACACAAAGAATAAAAAAAAAAGCGCGGTACAAACAATAAAGCTTAGAAATTTACTTATAATATCAAATAAGGTTGCAATTAACTAGGCTGGAAATTCAGCCAGAGGGTCTGATGTAAATCAGAGCCCTCTCTTGGGGGCGAGCCAATTAGGTGTTGCCGTGGCAAGACCTGTTCTACGGCTATAGGTAGTTGGCTTGACCTGACAGGCACGGTCGGGGAACCTGTCTCGTTGGGGAAATAGTTATTACAATAGATCCAGTACAAACGGATAATACTGTGCAATTCTCGCTATAGTAGACACCACTATCAATATCATCTACATCTTATTCGCTAAGCTGTCACACTACGGGATCTATAAACGTACGAACAGGAAAGTTGGGTGGAGGGTCACCCTCAGTCTCTAGCATGGGACTCAGCTTCCGGACTCTGATAACGTCGTCGTCTTACCGCCCGGACCCGGCAACCCCACCTCCGAGTGGAAACGGATAGCCTTTCAACGAGCTTCCATGTTAAACTCTTCCTGGAGTGGGTGCCGCGTCAGGCTCAGAGCGCCGGATATAGGCGAGCAACAGACTCGCAATAACAAAACGCAGGGAACATATCCTTCCCCTAGGGAGCTCAAGTGTCCAACTTATCCAGATCTTCCCTTGATTTCTTTTTCTTGTCCCTGGGGGACTTATGACTTGTAACTGGCAGCCAAGTCTCTGGCGTCGGCATCACAGCAAACCTTGGAAGCTCCGGTAGCGGCATCCAGCTCGGTACTTCCACGGGATCGATATTCAGTAGCTGCCAACACTGCTGAAGCTCTTCAGGGGTACGGATATTTATTTTGCGGCCCTGGTGATTTATTCCCAGACCAAAAGGGAATAGCCATGCATACTTTATCCCATTGCTTTTTAGCGCCTCCAATAACGGTCGCAGCAAGCGGCGTTTGGCCAAGGTGGACGGGGCCAGATCCTGATAAATTTGTATATCCACGTCCCCAAACTTTAAGTCCTTAGAGACTCTTGCGGCTTTAAATACGTCGCTGGTATCCGTAAAGGAGAGGATTTTGCACACTACGTCCCGCGGGGGGTCAGATGCAGGGGGCAACGGTCTGAGCGCTCTGTGTATGCGTTCAATACAGATGGCTGCTGCTCTATCCTCCCCAAGGAGCTGACTAAAGATGGTTTTGGCCACTTTGTTTAAACTTTCAGCTGCCCACGACTCCGGGAGCCCTTTTATACGGACATTGTTCCGTCTATTTCTATTCTCAATATCCTCCTGGAGTATTAAGGACTTATTGATCTGGTTGTGGTGCTCTCTGATAGCTTTTTCCATGTCAGTAGCGTGCACCGTAATGGCTGCCGCCGTGGACTCCAGCTCCTCCACCCTGCGGCCCATGTTTTTCAAATCTTCTTTAATTTCTAATAAGTCTGCCTTCAGGGGATGCAGAGCCTGAGAGAATAATTCCCTCATAAAGCTCCTAGACACGTTCTCTCCCTCCTCTCCGTCTGATGAGGCCCCCTCCTCCCCCTCCTTACTGTGTGCTGCTGCGGTGTCTGTTGCCGGCGCCATCTTGGACAGGGGACGAGGTGAGCGGGCGCCCCGCTCCTTGAGGTAGCGCTGCATGTCCGCTTGTCCCCGGGCGGCTCTGGGGGTGCTCTGCGCTTCCCCTCCCTTCTCCTTGCCGGTCTTCCCCATTTTGGTTGCTTCTGCTAGCTATTACAGGTCCCCGCGGGTGCCGGTGAGACGGAGCTCCGGGCTTAGGACTCCATCTCCTGCAGCGGTCAAGCCACGCCCCCATAAGCTTTCAGTTTCTTCTGCTATTTTTGGTGGCTTATAGAAAACCCTTATCAGGATTTTCTTATATTTCCCTCCCTGTATTTCTACTCACAGAGATTTCACATGTTCATCTTCTACACCTATATCTTCTCATAGCCTCGGAATTAAGTAGGATTTAACATACAGACATACCCCTTCCCCTTTCTGGTTCCCACGATCTATTCATAGATCGAATGATGTAATGTGACATCATCAGAACCTCACCCCTCTCCAGTGACATCATTTGTTATCACCATAGATAAGAAAGACATAATGTGACATCATCAGAATCTCTCCCCCCTCCAGTGACATTATCTGTTATTACCCTAGATAAGAATGATGTAATATGACATCATCAGAATCTCTCACCTCTCCAGTGATATCATCTGTTATTACCATAGATAAGAGTGATGTAATGTGACATCATCAGAATCTCTCACCTCTCCAGTAAGCTGAAAGAGTATCTCTAGGGTGAGATTTAACATGCTTTCTGCCATCTTGTTCCTGTCCCTCTCCATCCTTGATTGATCACTGAGGAAAATTCTCTTATATAGAAAATATGAGGCGATCCGAGGTTGTAAGGACCTAAATGGAAAGAAGATGAGCCAATGTGAAGACTGAACAAAATCCCATCTTAAAATATACAATTACTGAATATAAGAGGAAACTTTAAGGCCACCTGTCCACGGGCAGGACAGAATATCGCTAGTGATATTCCGCCGTGGGGGAGGAGCACTACAAGGTCTCCGCGATAAGCCTATATTAATGATAGGCTCACCGCGGAGAATCGCGGGCGATCACAGCATGCCGCGATTTTAATCACTAGAGCATAAAATCGATATGATTCTCCACTCGTGGGTGTTGGGCTGCGCTTTCTCCTATGGGAACCATCTCATGCGAGCTTTGCATGCAATTTATCGTCGCGGACCTCGCAATGACAAGTCGCCCGTGGACAGGCAGCCTTAGTGAGATAATAAAGAGGTTGTCCAAATAAAAAAAAAGCTAAAAATTCACAAAGTGCAGGAAATGTTGAAAATAACAAAATAGGTTCTACTCGCCTGTTTGATCCCTCAGTTGGTCCAATGCCACTCCCATTGCTGGGTTTGGTTTACATGTTGCAGCAATGGCATGCCCATATACACACATGCAGTGGCCCCAAAGTTTGGGGTCCAGTACTGCACCTCAGCATGTTTTATGTCTCTGTCTTGTGTTCATGGCTCTCGGATTGCATCTCCCATTGATTTCAATATGGCCGGCAGCAGCATCGCACCATGTGCTATGGCAACTCGGTGCGATACGAGGTTTTCACATTGAAAACAATGGGAGAAATGCTCCAATCCTTCGACGTGGAAGATTGCCACTTCCATTTAGGGAACCCAATGCTATGAATACATCATTATAGTTGGAGACCTTGCTACAGATTTTGCATTAGAGCCCAGAAGCTTCAAATTACGCCTCTGCCTGTATGTATACATGGGATTTTGGTGCAGAATTTTCTGCGTCTTTAGGCGAGTCTTGCAGAAATATTTTGCATGTGTGAGAAGTCCCTTAAAGGGATTTTCCGGTTGTAAGTTATTGATAGCTCGTCAGTAGTAGACTGGCAGGGGTCCATTGCCTGGGTCTTTCTGCCGATCAGCTGTCTGTAGGGCCAGTATGCTTTTGCACCGAGTTGATTTCTGCAGTAATTACAGACAGCTCCGTTTTTACTATAGTGGCTAGGTTTGGTATTGCAGACAAAGTTCCCAATTATTTAAATGTGAAGATGCCTGCTATACAAAGCTTGTCCACTACAGTAAAAAGGAGGTGTCTGCGTCCTGCAGAATTCAGTTCGGTACATGAATGCACCAGCCCAGTAAACAGCTGATCAGCTTCAGGCCCCATTACACACTTGTAGAGTCCTTGAGCTGCCAAAACGATAGAGAACCCCTACAAATGACCCCATTTTGAAAACTTGACCCTAGTCTAAGCACTCCTCCAACCTTCTAGCTATCTTCTCCCTCAGCTCAGTTCTCCAGGAACCCAAACCCCTCCTTCCTACACCAACTATGGAGCCACTTGTTTACCCCCCTAATCTCACGCTGCCTTTCTGGTGTGGTACAGGTAGTATTTCAGAAAATACTACTTTTGAGGTCCATGCCCTAAGCTTACAGCCTAGTAACCTGAATTTTTCGTTTTAGGACCTTCCACTTACCTCTAACTTTGTCATTGGAATCAATGTGCATCAAGACTACTAGGTCCTCAACAGTCCCTCCCAGTAATGTGTTAACCCTATTCGCGATGTGTCAAGCTCAAACGTCAGGAAAACACGCTTTTCGGTCCCAGTTTTTGTAACAGATTACCCTATCTACCCCCTTAGTAATTGAGTCTCCCACTACCAGGACCTGTCTAGCCTGTCCTGTGCTCCTATTACCCTTCTTACTAGAGCAGACATCCTCCTGGCAGTCAGAGGGCATGTCCTGCTACAACAGTGCTAATCCTGTAATGGCATTCCCCTCAGTTGCCAACTTTACAAACTTGTTGGGGTGTGCCAGTTCAGGAGTAACTTCCCTGGATGTCTTCCCTCTACCCCTCCTTCTGTCACCCAGCTAGCTGCCTGCTCATCCTGGTCTCCCATGCTACCATCCAACCCTACATCTACCCCTGTCATTTTTAAAATTATTTACCCATTTTCTACTGTAGCTGCGCTATCCATAGGAGCCAAAGTTACAGGGTGTGAGGGGTTAATTCACGTTTATGCCTTTTAAATTGATAAGTGTATTTCACAGAATACTTATGTGTTTATAATTTGCGTCTTCTTTTGCTTAAGGTTTAAGCTTATACGTGTAAGGGCTGACGCTTAATAATAGACTACAGCGACTCCATTTTGTATCTCTTTGCTTGTTTTGCTTTAATACATGTATCTGTATTAATTTCACCTTTTACCTAGAAAAATGTTAGACCCAATTATAATAATGACTTCGAATCCTTATCAGCTTTCTCTCTCTCATGCCTCCTTTCCCTTGAGAAAGTTCACTCCCTTCTAGTAGAAGCGTCCAGGAATGTTTTGTTTTTGTTACAGGTGTCACCGGACATTGATGCATTGCTCATGTAGGAGACTTCTTTGAAAGATGTGTATTGCTAATTAAAAATGTGCAGATGTTATGTAGCCTTGGGCATGCGCAGTAATCAAATCAATACGTCAGCAAACCTTTTCTATATCATCTGTAATTCTTTGAATAAACTTCACTTCTTCTTTGGCTAACCGCATACCCGTGTGGTCACCCATCTAAGTTGTCTTTGAGTACTCAACCCTGAAACCAATTTGGAAGCAGACAGCATTAGCTCAACGGTCTGAGTTTGACCCCCCACACAGGGGGTATCAGCTCCCTATGGTGATTCAGTTCTGCTAAGATACAGCAGGTCTGCCATGCTGGAGGCCACAAGTAATAATTTGATCATCAGGTCCAATAGAGAAAACAGCACTGCTGCATTCACTATTCTCTACATAGAACTGAATTGGCACTATGTAACTTGCAGAAGAGAACCCCACAGGATGTACAGTGCCACTCCACACTCCCTGCTCAGGACTATGATCAGGCCGTCATTTCCAGGAAGTGTAGGAGCAGCACAGGGCTCCCACTAATTTCAATGGCAGTGAAGCCAGCAGTCTGACTGCTTCCACTGATGACTATATCTAGCTTGCTGCACTGACAGCAGGTCAGACAATCAGCTGGTAAATGGGGGACTCAAGCAGTGGACCTCTGTCCATCAACTACTGATGACTTATCTCCTTTAAAAACCAATTCTGTCCTCCTCAGGGTCTTCGGCTATTCCTGATAGCAGAGCATCCAACCTGCTCCTGCTAGATCACAGGAGCTTCAAACCCACGCTGTATATTCATAATGATGCAGGTTTAAAGCCCATGATCAAGCAATATCAATTTACAGTGCTACGTCCTTATCGGATTAAACCACACGTTGAATGGCATAAAAATGAAACACAAAAATTGCAAAACCTGCTCTTTTTACTATTTCACAACAAAACGTTTATAAAAGTTAGTCAATAAGATACATGTACCCCAAAATTGTCCTTAAAGGGAACCTGTCACATCCCCACAATTTAAGTTATGGTGCTGTTACAGCATGTAACAGGGAGCCAAATGAGGTATTGTTTATAATCGCCTGCTGCCGCAATCCAGCGCTGTCACCCGGTAGACTTGTAGAAGAGAGAATGCGCATCAGACTCTCACCAGGTGACAGCATTGGATTATGGGAATGGGCAAGTATAAAAAAATACATCTAGCAGCACCATAACTTAGTTTATGGTGCTGTGGGAATGTGACAGGTTCCCTTTAACTCCTTAATATTGCGGCCTACTTTGGCCACAAGGACACAACAATTTTTTAAGGACTCCACTGTTCAAAATATAATTTTCAGTTGACATAACCGTATGAGGTCTTGTTCATTGTGTGGCGAGCTGTAGTTTTTATTGGTGCCATTTTTCTTTAATTATTTATTGTATAACCCTTTTTTGGGGGGGAGGGAAGGGAGAAAAAACACCTACACTTTTGCCTTCTTTTCACAGCATTAGGGCAGACACCCACTAGTGTTTTTTTCTCCCCGAGAGCAAGTGAAAACTCTCGCCTCGCAGTGCGAGAAAAAAAATGGGATGACGCCGGATTATCACCAGTTTTTTCAATGGGGCCAGCGGCAGCAGCGCTAGCCCCATTGAAAAGATATGGAGAATACTGCGGACTTCTGCCATTGAAAGAAGTGGTTTTTGGAAAACCCAGCAGTATGATTTTCAGGGAAGGCCTTGAAATATAAGCCCTTCCCTGAAAATCATCAATAAGTGGTTAAAAAGGTTAAAAAAAAAGTACTCACCTGGCCACTGCTCACATGCTTCCTCCAGCTAGCTCCCCGACAATGCTATCTAGCACTTTCACTCCTGAAAGGGCTGTGATGATTGGCTGAGCGCTCAGCCAATAACAGCTAGTGCTTAGCTATTGGCTGAGCGCTCAGCCAATTACAGATAGTGCTTAGTTATTCATTCATGAATAGCTAAGATAGTGCTATATATTCATGTGACAGCTGTGGCAGAAGTCCGCGGTATTCTCCATATCTTTTCAATGGGGCTAGCGCTGCTGCCGCTGGCCCCGTTGAAAAGACTGGCGATATCCCGGTCTCATTCCGGTGTCTTTCTTGCGCTGCGAGGCGAGTGTTTTCACTTGCTCTCGCAGCGCAAGATAGAAAATATCGCCAGCGAGTGTCCACCCTTAGGGCTTTTACCCACTAGCACTTTCTTAATGCTGCGATATTGCAGCGTGTTTTTTACTGCAAATGTCAATGGGACTTTCTAACGTTAAAATCGCATTGCACAAAAATCGCAAGTTTGTGCTTCTGCAATTTTTGTGCGATGCGATTTTAACATTAGAAAGTCCCATTGAAAAAAACGCAGCGATATTTCAGTGTTAACCCCTTCCCGCTCCATTACGTACCAGTACGTCATGGGAGCCTGGTACTTCGCGCAAAATGACGTACCGGTACGTCATCGGGATAGCGCGAGATCATGACTGATCTCGCGCTATCCCGCAGCGGGAGCCGGCTGTCAGTCACAGCCGGCGTCCCGCTGCAACAGCGGGAGGGCATCGGAGATGCGCCCCCCGCTGTTAACCCCTTCCCTGCCGCGATCTAAGTAGATCGCGGCAGGGAAAGAGTTCACAGAGGGATCGCGCTCCCTCTGTGTCTCCGGCCGGCTCTCGCGATGTTATCGCGAGAGCCCGGCCTGTCACCATGGCAACAGGACGCCAGACACTGACGTCCTGTATTGCCTATGACTATGATCGCTGTATAAGCGATAAGCCATGGCAGAGCAGTAGCTCTGCCATGCCTTATAACAGCGATCATAGGCATAGTGCTGCAAGTCCCTCAGAGGGACTCAAATAGTGTAAAAAAAAGAAAAGAAAAGTGTAAAAAAAAAGAAAAATGTAAAAAACCCCCTTTTTTAATGCTTTTTCTAATATTAGCATAAAAAAAGGTTAAAAAAAATTGAAACCCCACATATTGGGTATTGACGCGTCTGTAACGATGTGTACAAAAAGTTGAACATGCTTTTTATTTTGTACAACAAAAAGCGTTAAAAAAAAACGCTAAAAAACAGAGGCAAAAATGCTAATGTTTAGCATTTTGCCTCACAAAAAATGCAATAAAAGTGATCAAAAAAACCGTACATTCCCCAAAATGGTACCAATAAAAACCCCAGCTCGTCTCACAAAAAATAAGCCCTTATAGAGCTCCGTACATAGAAAAATAAAAAAGTTACAGGACTTTGAATGCAGCTATAGAGAAAAAAAAAAGATTTCCAAAAAAAAGGGGTTTTATTGCAAAAAAGTGTAAAAACCTAAAAAAAAATATAACAATTTTGGTATCGTTGTTACCGTACCGACCCGCAGAAAAAATTGAGTGTGTCATTTATGCTGCATGATTAACGCTGTAAAAAAAAAATGTCAGAATTGATGCGTTTTCTCTCCGTTATCATAAAAAAATAATAAAAGTTTTACGATATTGTCTATGTACCCAAAAGTGGCACCGATAAAAACTACAGCTTGCCACGCAAAAAACAAGCCCTTATACGGCCGCGTCGACGGAAAAGTTAAAAAGTTATGGCTTTTGAAAAATTGAGATGGAAAAATACCAAAAATCGCTTGGTCCTCAACGCCAAAATAGGCCGTGTCATTTAGGGGTTAAAAAAAAAACAAAACACTAGTGGGTAAAAGCCTTTAATCGTGCAGCATAGATGTCACGATACATTCTCTCTGTGTGTTACTATTACGATAATACCAAAAATTATGGGGTAGGGAGTTTGTAAGTTTTTACACTTTTGCACAATAAAAACCGTGTTTTGGAAAAGGTCCCATAACTTTTATTTTTCCATCCACAGAGCTCTATGACAGCTTATTTTTTGTGTGACAAGCTGCAGATTTTATTTTTATCATTTTGAGGTACATTCAGCTTTTTGAGCACTTACATTTTTTTGGGAGGTGCAACAAACAAAACAAGCGTTTTTATTTGGGTATTTTTTTTTAATCCTTCGTTGCCGTGCATCATTGTTTCATTTATTGTACAGGTTTTTACAGACACTGATACCAACCATGCACATTTAATATATTCTTTCTTCTTTTTGGAGAGAGAAAGTGCACAAAGTTTTTTTTTCACACTTATATGCCCCTATAGGGGACTTGAACCTGCAATCTTATGATCGCTATGGTAATACATCGCAGTACATCTGTACTGCATTGTATGTTCAATATTGCTAGCCATGGTAGATGCAATAGCAACCCATCATGGCAGGCTGATGAGGAAGCACGCTTCCTCTGTGAATCCTTACATTCGCTGATGGCTCCCACTGCACATGGCAGGGGGTCAGATGCTGAGCCTGTACCATGCAAGGAGGTAAGCTTACACCTTGCTGCCTTAAACAGTAAGCAGTCAGCACATTAAGGGGTTTACAATGTAGAACTCCAGTAATATACAGCCCCTCCTACGCTGACACTGATGGAGAATAAGACATTGTTATAGCTTATTCCACGTACAGCTCTTGCGCGCGTAATACTCTGTACCAATTTACCATAGGTGACAATGTCGTCGCTCACACAGCTTGCGTATGTTCTATCTTGGCACGCATTATGTGCGCATACACACCAGGCTAGTACATGGCTATGGGCGGCACGCAGCCAGTATGCAAAGCCTTTGCATATGGATGCATGCCGCACGTGTATATCTCACAGACTGCATGCTGCCAAAATATGCTCATGTGACCCCCGGCCTTATAGTAACCATGTGGTCTGAACAGGAGGGAACACACACCTACCTCCACCTGCAGAGCTGGACGGCAGCCGTGTGCCTACAGGACCTGTGATGATGTCACTGTCATGTGATCAGTCACATGTGTGGGAGGAGTCAGGGATCACATGGCCGGGTGCAGCTGTGTAATGTGTGCAGTACAGCTGCGTCTTTGTAATGTGCTTCTATCAGGACCGTGTGGACTCATTTATCACAACTTACTAAGGCCGGGCTCACACAACCGTATTATAATAGAAGAATAGAGCACGCTGCGTTTTTTGTATGTGCGTAACACAGTGGAAGAATGAAAGGCAGTGAGATCCTAGTCAACAATTTACTGACGGAATAGAATCGAAAAATAACCCCGATTTCCCAATACATGTTGAGAGAGAGGAGGGAGTAATGTCCGGGAGACCCTCTTCTTCAATGTTGATGTGATGGAGAAACCTTCTATGTCAACAAGTCCCTCTGCAGTGATTGAGCGGTTTGGGGTCAGGTCATCTCGGCTTACTAAAGAAAGGTTTATCATTTGTTCCCACAACACATTGATTGGGTTACGGACATTCCTCTCTACCTGCAAACTCAGATTGGCCAAGTTCTTCAGCACACACAATGGCCAACAGCGCCTTGAATTGGGCATCGTGCAGGAAGACCTTCCTCACCTGCAGATGCTGAATCAATTGCTGGAGGATGTCGATGGGAGATGGTCCATTTACTGACCTGAAGCCTAAAAGTACTAGGCCTCCCCCTGCAAGAGAATATACCCGCATTGATATATTTGTGAGGGAGCTGAAGAGCTCTTATCTGAAGACCTTCCTCACCTGCAGATGCTAAATGAATTGCTGGAGGATGGAGATGGGAGATGGTCCATTTATTGACCTGAAGCCTAAAAGTACTAGGCCTCCTCCTGCAGGAGAATATACCTGCATTGATATATTTGTGAGGGAGCTGAAGAGCTCTTATCTGGAGATGTGTCCACGCATCCTGAATGACAAGGAGTTATGGTGTGTTGAGCTATGACCCTACTGATACCTATCTGAAGGAAATATCTACAATTCTGACAGACGCAAGAACCAGTTGGTTGATTGGACAAGAGGAACTGTCAGTTATGTTACCCAAGAAACCACAACTGGAAACTTTTTAATTTACTCAAAATCCACAATAGCCTCTCACCACTACGGGTTAGACCAGGGGTCCCCAACCACCGGGCCGTGGACCGGGGCCGGGCCGTTTGGTGTTTAGCGCCGGGCCGCGGCACCGCTGGGAACTTTTTCTCTACACACAAGGCCCGCGGGCCTGCCTTGTGTTATGCGGCCCCCGGCGTGACGACGCCGCTCACTACTGAAGCGATTACCAGCAGGGGCCCCCCAGCTCCCCGCTGGTAATCGCGCTGATCCCGGCGCACACACTGACATCTGTGCAGCCAGGATTCTCCTCCCCGAGTCCCCTGCTCATAAGTTCCACAGGAGAGGACTCAGGAGGAAGCGTTCCGGGCTGCACACTGACGTCAGGGCAAGCAGAGAGGGAGCGACGCTGACAGCAGGGAGGAGGTAATTATATGGGTTGGGGGGCTGCCTATTATGGGGGGGGCTGGTTATTACTGGGGGGGGCTACTTGTTACAGGGGAAGGGGGTGCCTATTACTGGGGGGGCTGCCTATTATGGGGGGGGGGCTACTTACTACTGGGGGGCTGCTTATTACTGGGGGGGCTGCCTATTACTGGGGGGACCTGCTTATTACTGGGGGGGACCTGCTTATTACTGGGGGGTTGCTTACTGGGGGGCTGCTTATTACAGGGTGGGGGGCTGGTTATTACTGGGGGGGGCTACTTACTACTGGGGGACCTGCTTATTACTGGGGGGGGACCTGCTTATTACTGGGGGGGGGTTGCTTACTGGGGGGGCTGCTTATTACTGGGGGGAGGTGGGGGCTACTTATTACAGGGGAAGGGGCTGGTTATTACTGGGGGGAGCTACTTATTACAGGAGAGGGGGCTGCCTATTACGGGGGGGCTGCCTATTACTGGGGGGGCTGCCTATTACTGGGGGGGCTGTCTATTACTGGGGGGGGGGCTGCCTATTACTGGGGGGGACCTGCCTATTACGGGGGAGGGACCTGTTTATTACGGGGGGGAGGGACCTGCTTATTACTGGGGGGGTGCTTATTACTGGGGGTGGGGGCTACTTATTACGGGGGGGGGAGATAAATTATATGCTGCCCTATGTGTGTGCTGGGGGGGGATATATTATACTGCCCTATGTGTGTACTGCCAGGGCATTCTAAATGTCATAATTAAATAAAAATGCACTAAACTCCAACCTCCTTCATAACCCCGCCCCATATAACCAAAGCCCCACCCATGTCCCGCCCAACCCTGCCGGGCCTTGTAAAAATGGTCTTGCTTGAAGCCGGTCCCCTGTGCCAAAAGGGTTGGGGACCACTGGGTTAGACCAATTGTCTCCGGTATAGAGAATTTAACACAGAACATCAATATATACCTTGATCGAGTCTTTAGGCCGTCTGTCGAATCACTGCTATCATATGTACAAGATACTATAGACGTTATTGGTCAATTAGAAGGAATTACAGTATCCAATGACATTTTTCTGACAAAGCCTTGATGTGGAGGCACTCTACAGCTCCATTAGCTGATGAGAGGGAAAATTGGGTTGTCGAGTCCTTTTTGAATCAGAGGGGTTTGCATTTCCATCGTCATAATGAGCTGCTGCTGGAACTCCTTGAATTCGTTTTTAAACACAATATATTCCACCAGATCAGGGGTACAGCATTGGAGAGCCCTTATGCCCCCACTTATGCAAAGCTATATCTGAGCTGATTGGAGGAGGGCTCGTTCACACCCCTGTATTTTGTTCAGTGTTTTATTGATTTCAACGGGTTCTTTCACATCGGTGTATAATTTCATAGGATGTGTAATCGCATGATGAAACACGCAGCATGACCGGTCCTGCTGCACATTTGTGGACCAGAAGAGCCAATTAAAACCAATGGACGTGCGTGAATGTGATTTTGTGCGTACAAACACATGGTGAATTTACACAAATGCATGCTGCATAGGGCAAAACACACGGCCGTAGGCATATTTTGGTCAAGCAAGTACATAGCGTATTTGCGCGGCTGAAATGCACTTACACCTGTGTGAACGAGCCCTTGAAATCACTACAGATTGTCATTTAATTCGTCGCATGAAGCCATCTGCATTATTTTTTTTATCAGTATCGTCTTTTGTGATCTGCTTATTAAGTGGCGCTGCCCTCCAGTACTTGTAGGGTTAAATGACCCAGCATAATCCTACAACTCCAACAGGCTGGACACATGAGGTCACATGTATTAACCAGCTTCTGGCACGCAAAACGTGTGACTTTTTGAGGGCTTCCGCTAGGTTCTACCACATTTCCAAAAGTAGGCAGGCCTAACAATAGGAGGCGTGGTCACATGTGGCGCATAACATTTAAGTCGATTTTTAGCAGTAGCAGCTTCCCCCAGGGTCTGGCTGTGGGGTCTTCTGGATGAAGAGCAGTGACATTATATCTGTATATCGCTACATGAGACTTCTACATGCTAAACTATAGCGATGAGGAAAGACTTAAAGGGGGATTCCAGATCATAATGAATATTTTTGATTTATACTAAAGCTAATCGAACAGGCTTGAAGATACAGATAAATAGTACTAACCGCTATTGCTTTATTTTATCAGAATTCAGATCTTATAGTTTTAGTAATATTTTATTCTATGCTTATCAGACATAATAATAATAATTGCAATATACAAACTAAGCTCCTCTTTTTATACTGTCTGAATTTCACCTACAAAACTTCAGCCATTTACATTATAAGCCATTGTGGGTTTCCGGTCATGTGACGGTCTTGTGATTATCTCTCTTCAGTATCTATTAGACTATCCTTGCTTTACTGAATTACGACTGGAATTCACCTTAATATTGGTCAAGAGTTATTATTCATCATATTGGAATGTGCCGATAAATATAGCAGTAGTTCCATTTACATCTCGTACAAGATGTTTGTGTATTCTTCATGCTCCACTGACTTTCCATGAAACTGCTTACCTCAGTAATGCTCCGCCCCTATTCTGATGATGTCATTTTAGCTCTATAAACCGTGTACTTAGTATGAATAAACCTTGTTACCATAACTGACTGCTGTCTAGTGGATCTTTCTCCTAGCTATATCTTTAATTATTCTAATTAGCTCATTTGGCACTGTGCAAAGTGAACAGTAATAAATAGATTTGTCGATAACAGTAGACAACCTCTTTTCAATTGGACACCCTGTGTGAAAATAATAGAGATATTCGCTCCTCCACAGCCACCGGGATCCAGCGCTGCAGCCCGCTGTGGTCACAGCGTTTGTTGTGACAGATGAGGTCTCAGGAAATCACATGACCCCTGCAGTGTTACGTTCTTCAACTCCTCATGTGTTCATCGTTCCCACACCATTATGCTATGCGGCGGAGCAATAAACACAGAGACTTGTGTGTTATACCTCAGGAACGGTTGAGACCCAGTAAAACTTTACTTGGGTATGGTTGGGGGAAAACACAGGAACAATATGGCCCTATAGTCCACGTTATCTATATGTCACCGGTCCTGGAAATTGGGTATACTCCATAGGGAGGTAAAAGGTAGGGGTCTCTCCACATACACTCTGGTAGGCAATTACTGAAGAAAGGCTTAGCCTAGATGCACCCCACACATCATCCGCGTGGGTGTCACAATTACGTACCTCTGTGTGGTGATCCTAATGGCAGACAGCCACACAGGAAAATTGATGTCTGTAGTGTGAACGGGTACCTGTTTTAGTGGGACCTTGTATAAGGGATTATTTGGAGGTTGTGATCTCACTCTGGGGAATTTGGTAACTCACTCGTTCCCTCATGCGTTTCACATGCGGTAGGGGCATCTCTTCTTCTCCTCCATATTAGACACAAGGAAACCAGAGATGTCTTCCTGTGCTACTGCGGTTTCTCCAGCGGATCAGGGAAGAGTGAAGACCCTCAGGTCCTACATGGGGAGCCTCTCCGTCTTCTCCATTTTCGATACAGGGAAGCTAAAGGTGCTTCCCTGCATCACTGTGGATCCTCCAACAGCATTGGTAGATGGATGATCATCAACAAGCTTTTCCCGCTCTCAGACACTCACATTTATCACCTCACTTGTACCACATGACACTATAAGATAGATACATTCAGTAGCCAGAGATGACAGGTAATGATTTTAACACAGTTAACCCTTCAGATGTCGCAGCTATGCACCTTAAGTACTGAAAATTGACATGACAGATTTGCACAGTGCATCCACATAAGACAATACATGTATGACAATTATGAAGGCAACCAGGATGTTGTTCTGGGACACTACAAATGCACTTTGAAGTTTGAGTCGGAGCTGAGCTCTGAGTCACGGGACGGGCCGCGCCACCTCTTCCCGCCCTCAGCATGCAGAGTGACAGCTCTCTTCTGTGTAGCAGCACAAAGCTGTCTCCTAAGAGTCCATCCAGTCCAGCTGCTTCCTTGCATGTGGGTCTCACAGCACGGCGGCAATCTGTTTACAGCATGTCCTCCAGAGTACTTACAGATTCCTCCTCCTCTCACACTGCAGCACTTGAGAGCAGAGATGAGGCGTCTGTATGCCCCCTAGTGGAGGATCTGCGGCTCGACCCACATACATGGAAGGGGCTGAACTGGATAGAATTTCAGGTGCTAGTGAAGGGGTATTTAGTGTCTGGGTTGGGGGCCCAGTTGTAACTGCAACCGCTGCGACCAATAGAGCAACATCACTGCTATTAGAGGGAGTAAAACTGGGACAGTCAGTTATAAGGAAGGATCTGCTTGTATTTGAAGATAATTGACTAAATAACAACACGTCAATCAGTACAATAGTTTTGCGCATCAAAAGAAGCAAAGACAGGCACAGGCACATGATGTTATCACTGTAAAAGCAAGGGTGCGGCCTCATCTGAAATATGCAGTTTAGTTTTAGGCACCGATTCACAGAAAGGATGCCTAGCAGCTAGAAAAACAGGCACAAAAGTATCCAAAGTAAATATTTGTTAACCCTTTCCAATCCACTGTCTGACCTCTGAAGACATTATGATTTAAGGCTGTACAGCTCCGATGTTGGAAGACGTCCATCAGGGTTCTGTTACTGTATATTACCAGCCTCTCTACTGTCGGAGCCTATCCAACCTGTCACCTCATGCAGTACTGGCTTTAGGCAGCAGATAGCGCCGTTGTATAATGGCAGAAAAAGAGTAAGCCCCCTAGGAAAACCAGGATACAAATTGCATTGGAAAGGGTTAACAAACAGGTGAACTCTAGATGCAGTTAGGGCCCATTCACACCTGCACTGGGGCTCCGTTGGAGCTTTATGTCTCTCTGTCCCATTTTTGAAGTAGAGAAATGGAAATTAAACGGAAATAAACTGATCGATTTCCCTCATTGATTTCAATGAGTTATCAAAAAACAAGTGGAAAACCAATGGAAAGCTTCAGTTTGCTTCCATTCCATTTAATTTCCTTTTAACTGAACAAACAATGCAGTCTGTCACGCTTGATGTCGCCAGGGTACAGATGGAACTGAAAGTTTGTCCAATATGGGCTGTATAGAATGGAAAAAGCAGAGGGCCTGGGCTTGAGCCCTGAGGAACCCTCAAGAGGAAGGATTATATACTGAACGAGCAGATGGAGAGGGAGGAGGAGAACCGGGACAGCAGAGTCATTCAGGCCTATTCAGTGCAGCAGACTTAGAAGGAGTAGATGATCAATGGTGTCAAATGCAGCAGTGAGATCCAGAAGGATGAGTAGAGAGTAGTCACCATTAGATTTCGCCATCAGGACGTCATTTGACACTTTTGTAAGAGCACATTTTGTAGAATGTGGAGTGCAGAAGAGAGCTTGCAGATAAGTAGGTGATTAGACAAGAACAGAGCAAGTGCTTCAGTAGTTAGGAGATGAAGGGGTAAAACATTTCCAACATGAACATGGTTTCTGTCCTGTGTGACAAGACGTGATTTCTGAGTAAATAATGTTCCACAAAATTAATGTGAAAACGGCTTCTCCTCTGTATGAATTTTCTCATGTCTAACAAGAAGTGAGTCATGAGAAAAGCATTTCCCACATTCTGAATACTACTTCTCTCATGTCGATAGTTAAAGATGTAGATTCTGTTCTCGATCTTTTGTCCCCTTGTCAGCCATTTCTGTCTCTGTTCAGCCATTTTATGGACTTTTAGTTTAATTTAATTTAGTGAATTTATCTTAAAATCTTCTAAGTAAAGTTGAGATAAGGATTTTCCAGGCATACAGCCAAGGCCACCAATATGTAGCGTCCAGCCAAGGCCGTCAATATGTTTTCATGAAATATATATATCGGTCAGCAATTTTCAGTTTAATTATATTTTCCTGTTATGTTTCCTTTGTACGATTACCTTGAAACTTTGCAATTGTGTATATGATAAGATGTTATACATCAGTGCTTGTCAGCAACTATCACCCACAATGAACAAAATGTGTGACTTGTGTATACCTTTTGGAGTAAAGCCATAATACTCCCTTTTCTGTCTATAAAAACCCTATGTTTTGTAGAATTAAGTTAGAATTCTCTACATACAGAACAACCTGTCTGTGTCATTGACTTCTGCAGGCCTACACAGAACTTCTATTAATTTGGAACTTAGCCATATATCATTGGGATCCATGGACTATCCCTAACACTATAATGTCTATCAAAATTTGCTTTATCATAAAAACATTTCCCACATTTTTAACATGAATATGGCTTCTCTCCTGCATGAATTTTCTCATGTCTAACAAGATGCAATTTAGGAAGAACACATTTCTCGCATTCTAAACATGAATATAGCTTCTCTTGACAATGAGTGACTTCCAACAATGTACAAGAGGATGTTGTCAAAAGATTGACTAATCCAAGCGCTTTTGCCGGTACCAAATTGTCACGGCAAAGCCTCGATTGATCACTTCAGTGGGATTGCAAGCGCCGAGTCATTAGAATACAGGCTGATTTGCTCCCAGATTTTCTGGGCTCCTGTACGCATGCGAAGCGAAAGCTCATATCACCACCTCATCCGTTCTACTGGCTCCTGCACTCTGCAAAACCCACATACACTGGCTGCGACCACGAGCTGTTTAGGGAAGCTGGGACCCAGACCATGAATTATGAACACAATCTTCTAAGTTATAATTTGTTTTAAAACGGACAAGACTTATCATTTCAGATTTATTCTTAAAAAAAAAGAAGAGTAGCAATAAAAATATATTCATAAGTATACAAGAACATACAGAAAAGGATGTAACAATGGAGATAAGGTTATACAGGCATACACAACATACAGTATTTTAAAATAAACAGTAAGAAAATAAAAGAAAGATACCGGGCAGGGTATCGGTCCAATTCCTGGTCGTGCAAAGTCACTGAAGCAATGGCAAAGTCTTTACACTGGTGTGCATCTCCGTAGGTCTGACAATTTGGGTAAGGAACTCACTTAGCTTTTAAAAGCCTCTGCAAAACCACACCCCTGCCGGCCTTTTTCTGACGTCATCAAGGCAGGTTGAGTATATGCAGAGAAGATATGTAGGAAACCCTGATTTAATATTTCAGCCAGGAGGCGCTCCAATGGGGAAGATATGGCTGTAATGTTTAATATCAGGAATTTACCAATCTATATATGCTAAGCATAATAGAGGACAGCTGCTCGGCTACGCCTACAGGCATTTCTGGGGGTTGCACAGAGATGGGAGTAACTGCGCCTGGTCCGCAGTCTTCTCCCACTTCTGAAAATGTAACTGACGTTGAGTTGGGGTCATCGTGTGACCCATAATCTCCAATATTAAATTCTTCTTCGATATAGGCACTAGCAGTCACAGTGCCAGAACATCTAGGAGAAATATCCAAAGTGTCGTTTCTTCCCAGCAATGCGGTAATTAGCATCTACATGTCACTAGTTAACCATTTCGCCATCATGATCAAAAGACTTCCTGAGGAAGAACGCATATCAGGAATGTGAGGGGAGGATGGGGAGAGACAAAGGTAGAGGAGATCAACTCAACTTTCATAGTGTCTTGATCAGCAGCTGATTGATACTGGACAGCTGGGGGGACACTTTATCAATATCTTTATACCACAGTTGTATACAAAAAAATATATACACACTCTGAACGTTAAAACACATTTCTTCCTATATGACTTTTCTCATGTCTATGAAGATTTGATTTTGTGGAAAAATATTTCCCACATTGTGAACATGAATATGGCTTCACTCCTGTGTGACTTCTCTCATGTGCAATAAGCAATGGTCTATCTATAAAACACTTGCCACATTCTGAACATACATACGGTTTCTCTCCTGTATGAATTCTCTCATGTATAACTAGCTGTGATTTATGAGGAAAACCTTTCCCACATTCTGGACATGAATACGGCTTCTCTCCTGTGTGACTTCTCTCATGTACAACAAGATGTGATTTCCGAATAAAGCATTTCCCACATTCTGAACACGAATACGGTTTCTCTCCTGTGTGAATTTTATTATGTATAACAAGAGTTGATTTATCTGTAAAACACTTGCCACATTCTGAACATGAATAGGGCTTCTCTCCTGTGTGAATTCTTTCATGTAGAACAAGATGTGCATGGTTTCTAAAACATTTCCCACATTCGGAACATGAATATGGCTTCTCTCCTGTGTGAATTTTTTTATGTGCAACAAGATTTGCTTTAACTTGAAAACACTTGCCACATTCTGAACATAAATAGGGCTTCTCTCCTGTGTGAACTCTCTCATGTATAATAAGATGTGCTTGCTGAGTAAAACATTTCCCACATTCTGAACATGAATACGGTTTCTCTCTTGTGTGACTTCTCTCATGTATAACAAGGTCCGATTTCACAGTAAAACACTTCCCACATTCTGAACATGAATATGACTTCTCTCCTGTGTGACTTCTCTCATGTATAACTAGCTGTGGTTTAAGAAGAAAACATTTCCCACATTCCGAACATACATACGGCTTCTCTCCTGTATGTATTCTCTTATGTATAACTAGCTGTGATTTCTGAGTAAAACATTTCCCACATTCTGGACATGAATACGGCTTCTCTCCTGTATGTATTCTCTCATGTATAATGAGCTTTGATTTGTAGGGAAAACGTTTCCGACATCGTGAACATGAATACAGCTTCTCTCCTGTGTGAGCTCTTTGATGTTGAACATCCTTTCTGTGACTTTTCTCCTGCTTATCAGGCTGTGATGAATCAGAAGACAGGCCTTGTGTAAGAGAATCAGATGGCAGATCTGTGCAGTGAAGGATTGAAGGTATATCTGGGATAATGACCTGCTCTTCATATGTATGCAGTGAGATGCCACCAGCATTTGAAGATATTAGATGTCCCTCTGAGCTTCTGGTACAATTATCTGACAAAAAAATAATACAGATTTTATTTGTAAATACAGCTCTTAACAAAACATGATGTATATATCTGTCATTTATTAGGAAGGGGGTTATACAGCAGGCTGTAGAACTGAGCATGCTCCTTAACTGGGGGCTATAAGCTGTTTCATATAGCTGACAGCAGTGAGCATTGGCTGTGAGTAAAATTATCACTGATTGAGTCTGTTTTTTAAATTTTGTGGACAATGTGACCACATCCTCTGTGCAGTTAGCCAGAGGTGAACACTCTCAGGCCTGTCATAGCATGGCTTAAAAGGCAGACAATAAACTTACAATGTACTGCAATACAGAAGCAATGCAGTACATTGTACAAACAATCAAATTATCGCACGTTCAGGTCCCCCAGAGGAACAAAGAAAATTGTTATATTCTAGTTTATAAAAAAAAAAAAGTTTTTAAAAACTGCATTTAAAGATTAGGGAAAGGAGAAAAGAGAAGACATGAAACAAACCTTTAGATACAGATGTAGCACTGCTAAAGCAGGTTGGTCTAACGCATTAACTTGACATGATAGCGTGCACTGGCACATTAAGAAAGCACATCCCAATACGTTACAGATCTTCTGCAATTTAGAATGAGAATATAAAGTGCAGTACACTATTCCATCCCTAGATGACATATGACGATACAGTAGGCTACTCTTCCCTGCATCTACAGTAAGCCTCCAATCCTAAATTCAATAGGACTCCTGACTATTATTGCCTAGTTAAATAAATAATATGTCCCCCATCCCAAGGTAGCATTGGTGGTGATTTACAGAGTGAATCATAGAATGGTAGAGTTGGAAGGGACCTCCAGGGTCATCTGGACCTTTAGGGTCATCTGGTCCAACCCCTTGCTCAGAACAGCATTCAGTAAATCATCCCAGACAGATGTCTATCCAGCCTCTAAAGACTTCCACTGAGTAAGAACTCCCCACCTCCTGTGGCAACATGTTCCACTTATTGATCCACCTCACGGTCTAATATCTAATCTATGTCTCCTCCCTTTCAGTTTCATCCAATTGCTTCTAGTCTTTCCTTCTGCAAATGAGAATAGGGCTGATCCCTATGCACTGTAACAGCCCGTCAAATATTTGTAGACCGCTACTAAGTCTCCTCTCAGCCTTCTCTTCTGCATGCTAAACATTCCCAGATCCTCTAACCGTTCCTCATAGGACATAATTTGCAGACCACTCATCATCCTGGTAATTCTTCTCTGAACTTGAATCAGTTTGTCGATGTCTTTTTAAATTAGGATCCGCAGAACTAGACACAATAGTTCTGATATGCAGGGAGTACCGCAGAGACGATCAGCTGACATGCGATGTCACTCCATGGATCTGACACTTGAGTACCAAACCCACTGAGTTTTAAAGCTTCCGCAGAACCGCACCCCCACCAACCTTTTCTCGAAATCATCAAGGGCAGGTTGATTATATGCGTGGTCATCAGTAGGAAACCCTGATTTAATATTTCGGCCATATTTCCCCAGTAGGCGCTCCATATGGCCGCCATGTTTAACATCAGGAATTTATCTACTGTAGATACTAAGCATGATAGGGGACAGATGATCAATACTCCTATAGGTAATTCTGGGTTTTCTTGGGGGTTCGCACAGAGACGGGAGTAACTTCGCCACGTCCACAGAGTCCTCCTGCTTCTGAAAATGTACCCGACGTTCATCTGTGGCCTTCAGGTGATGCATAATCTCCAATATAAAATTCTCCTTTGATAGGGACACTAGGACTTGCTGTGGCAAAAGGTCTATGAGAAATACCAGAGGTGTCAAACCTCGCTGGCAGGGGGTAATCAACATCCCCTTGTCACTGGCTAACTTTATTTCCATTAGTACAAAGGACTTCCTGGGACAACTGTGCATCAAATATCCCTGCTGATATGAGGAAGGGAAAAATTAAAGGGGTTGTCCCGAGGCAGCAAGTGGGTCTATACACTTCTGTATGGCCATAATAATGCACTTTGTAATGTACATTGTGCATTAATTATGAGCCATACAGAAGTTATAAAAAGTTTTATACTTACCTGCTCCGTTGCTGGCGTCCTCGTCTCCATGGTGCCGACTAATTTTCGCCCTCCGATGGCCAAATTAGCCGCGCTTGCGCAGTCCGGGTCTTCTTCTTTTCTGAATGGGGCTCCGTGTAGCTCCGCCCCGTCACGTGCCGATTCCAGCCAATCAGGAGGCTGGAATCGGCAATGGACCGCACAGAAGCCCTGCGGTCCATGGAGACAGAGGATCCCGGCGGCCATCTTCAGCAGGTGAGTATGAAGACGCCGGACCGCCGGGATTCAGGTAAGCGCTGTGGGGGTTGTTTTTTTTAACCCCTGCATCGGGGTTGTCTCGCGCCGAACGGGGGGGGGGGGGTTTAAAAAAAAAAAAAAACGTTTCGGCGCGGGACAACCCCTTTAATATTGAAGCGTTCAACCCAGCTGTCCCCTAGTAAAAAAAACTATGGTAAGTTGACATGGGAAGCCGGGTAACAAGTTACAAATATCATACCACAACCTCATGATGTCACCCCGGATCCGCTTTCCAGTGGTGGTGGCATCCCACAACACTAGGTCTATGTCTCCGTGCTCTGGATTCCGGTTCCCACTGATTGCCTATAACTGTAACAGGAGCTAATAGTTTAATAGTTCCTCAGTCCCAAAACTAGACTAATAATGTACATTCTTCTCTTTAGTACCCAGAGTAGATTAAGAAATGGCCCTCCTTCAGGTTTATATTCAAGTTGTATCTTGTAACCATATTATAAATGCTCATCACGGGTTATCTGCTATAACAGTATCACATTCACATCCATATTCACTTAGCATTGTTGCTGGATCGGGGAATTCAAAGGTGACAGAATGAAGGGCTAAACAATTCAGTGTAAGATTGGTGCATCCAGTGAATGATTAGAGGAGGCAACTCTGTTTCATCCTCTGGTCACTACTCACCTGAGCCGTTACCTGTAGGAATTCCCTCCATACACATAATTACAGGCAATGTGTATTTATGTCTATTACCTGGTGATGGGAGCGGCTGGTGGGTCTCCATCATGGCGTCCTTGTACAGATCCTTGTGTCCTTCTAAATACTCCCACTCCTCCATGGAGAAATAGACAGCGACATCCTGACACCTTATAGGAACCTGACAACACAATATACAGTCATTACCCAGAAGCCTCCAGTGCTGTTACTGTAGAATGTCCCAGCATTCCCTGCAGCGTCACCTCTCCTGTCAGCAGCTCCGTCATCTTGTTGGTGAGCTCTAGGACCTTCTCCTTATTGGTCAGGAGGTGCTGGGGAGGCTCTGTGATTGGGCTCGGGGTTCTTCCTATACCTTCACACACAGGAGCCCGAAAGCCATCACTAGAGGTCTTCTTCACTACTGTGTAATCCTGTTTAAAGGGAGACAATAATAAATATCACTACAGACATTTCCTGAGTCCATCACCTCTCCAGTCATATTATCTGTTATTATCATAGATGAGAATGATGTAATGTGACATTATCAGAGTCTCTACCCTCCCCAGTGACATCATCAGACTCCCTCCCCTACCAGTGAGGTCATCAGACTCTCTCTTCTCCCCAGTGACGTTATCAGACTCTGTCCCCTTCCCAGTGACCTCATCAGTCTCTGTCCCCTCCCCAGTGACCTCATCAGACTCTCTCACCTCCCCATTGACATCAGTCTCTCTCCTCTTCCCAGTGATATCATCAGATTCTCCCCAGTGACACCATCAGACTCCCTCCCCTCCCCAGTGACGTCATCAGACTCCCTCCCCAGTGACGTCATCAGACTCCCGCCACTCCCCAGTGACGTCATCAGACTCCCGCCACTCCCCAGTGACGTCATCAGACTCCCGCCACTCCCCAGTGACGTCATCAGACTCCCGCCACTCCCCAGTGACGTCATCAGACTCCCGCCACTCCCCAGTGACGTCATCAGACTCCCGCCACTCCCCAGTGACGTCATCAGACTCCCGCCACTCCCCAGTGACGTCATCAGACTCCCGCCACTCCCCAGTGACGTCATCAGACTCCCGCCACTCCCCAGTGACG
Source organism: Eleutherodactylus coqui (assembly GCF_035609145.1). Classification (NCBI taxonomy): domain Eukaryota; kingdom Metazoa; phylum Chordata; class Amphibia; order Anura; family Eleutherodactylidae; genus Eleutherodactylus; species Eleutherodactylus coqui. Next base: position 41,399,687 of record NC_089841.1, read on the forward strand.
TCATCAGACTCCCGCCACTCCCCAGTGACGTCATCAGACTCCCGCCACTCCCCAGTGACGTCATCAGACTCTCTCCACTCCCCAGTGACGTCATCAGGCTTTCACCTCCCCAGTGACATCATCAGTCTCTTTTTCCCTTCCCAGTGACATCATGAGACTCTCTGACCTCCCCAGTGACATCATCAGACTCTCCCCAGTGACATCATCAGACTCTCTCACCTCCCCAGTAAGTAGGAAGAGGATCTCTAGGGTGAGATGTAATATTGTCTCTGACATCTTGTCTTTGTCCATCAGGAGGATTCTCTTCTGTAGGAGATCGGACGAAGGATCCTACAAGATCAAATGTTCTGTAAGGTTTAGCCATGTGATGTGGCAGCGCTGCCCCTCCTCCACAACTACAAGCCCCGAGACCCTCCGGTCTTTATCAGCACTTCTGCCCTAATCACCAACCAGGTTGCTGGAATTGTGAATCAGGACCAATCAGGTTGCTGGAATTGCTGATTAGGGCAGAAGTGCTGATGAAGATGTTAATATGCCCTCCAAGTTCATTCCACAGCTGAAGGACCTGCGGTGACGTCACGCCCATGTGACCAGCCATGTGACATCCTGAGTGGGAGGAGCCAGGATGGAGCTGAAGAGATTGTTGGTTTCTTGGAAAAGCATCAAAGGAGGAAACCAAAGCTGGAATGTTCTGTTGGGGCTCTGAGGGTCCTCTACCCATACAGTGCAATACTCTGCAGTACTGGGGGTGCTCTCCTCCTATAAGTGCAATACTCTGCAGTACTGAGATACTGGGGACCCTCTCCTCCTACAGTGTAATACTCTGCAGTATTGGGGGTCCTAGACCCCTACAGGTGTAATACTCTGCAGTACTGGGGGTCCTCTCCTCCTACAGTGTAATACTCTGCAGTATTGGGAGTCCTAGACTCCTACAGGTGTAATACTCTGCAGTACTAGGGACCCTCTCCTCCTACAGTGTAATACTCTGCAGTATTGGGAGTCCTAGACTCCTACAGGTGTAATACTCTGCAGTACTAGGGACCCTCTCCTCCTACAGTGTAATACTCTGCAGTATTGGGGGTCCTCTCCTCCTATAGGTGTAATACTCTGCAGTACTGGGGGTTCTCTGCATTGCACCTGGAGGAGGGAAAGAATTCAAAATACTGCTGTCTATTGCACATATAGGAGGAGAGAACCCCCAGTACTGCAGAGTATTACACCTGTAGGGGCAGATGACCCCCAGTACTGCAGGGTATTGTACATGTAGAAGGAGTGGACCCCAGTACTGCAGAGTATTACACCTGTAGGGGCAGATGACCCCCAGTACTGCAGGGTATTGTACATGTAGAAGGAGAGGACGCCCAGTACTGCAGAGTATTACACCTGTAGGAGGAGAGGACCCCCAGTACTGCAGAGTATTATACCTGTAGGGGCAGATGACCCCCAGTACTGTAGGGTATTGTACATGTAGAAGGAGAGGACGCCCAGTACTGAAGAGTATTACACCTGTAGGGGCAGAGGACCCCCAGTACTGCAGAGTATTACGCCTGTAGGGGAAGATGACCCCCAGTACTGCAGGGTATTATACATGTAGAAGGAGTGGACCCCCAGTACGGCAGAGTATTACACCTGTAGGAAGAGAGGACCCCCAGTACGGCAGAGTATTACACCTGTAGGAAGAGAGGACCCCCAGTACGGCAGAGTATTACACCTGTAGGAAGAGAGGACCCCCAGTACTGCAGAGTATTACACCTGTAGGGGAACATGAGCCCCAGTACTGCAGAGTATTACGCCGGTAGGGGAAGATGACCCCCAGTATTGCAGAGTATTATACCTGTAGGGGCAGAGGACCCCCAGTACTGCAGGGTATTGTACATGTAGAAGGATAGGACCCCTAGTACTGCAGAGTATTACACCTGTAGGAGAAGAGGACCCCCAGTACTGCAGAGTATTACACCTATAGGGGAAGATGAGGCCCAGTACTGCACACTATTGCACCTGTAGGAGGAGAGGACCCCCAGTACTGCAGAGTATTACTCCTGTAGGGAAAGATGACCCCCAGTACTGCAGAGTATTGTACATGTACGAGGAGAGATGCCCTAGTACTTTTCCTGAATTCTTTCCCTCCTCCAGGTGCAATGCAGAGGACCCTCAGTACTGCAGAGTATTACACCTATAGGAGGAGAGGACCCCTAGTACTGCAGAGTATTTCACCTGTAGGAGGAGAGGACCCCCAGTACTGCAGAGTATTACACCTGTAGGAGGAGAGGACCCCCAGTACTGCAGAGTATTACGCCTATATGGGAAAATGACCCCCAGTACTGCATAGTATTGCACCTGTAGGAGGAGAGGACCCCCAGTACTGCAGAGTATTGCACCCACCTGTAGGAGGAGAGGAACCCCATTACTGCAGAATATTGCACCTGTAGGAGGAGAGAGCTCCCAAAGATTGAAGTATTGCATTTGTAGGTGAAAAGAGCACCCATAGCCCCCAGTTCTGCAGGAGATTGCACCTGTAGAAGGAAAAGAGACACTCCAGTATTGCAACAGGACAGTGTCACGTAGCAGGGTGAGGAGAAGGAGGAAGGCTTTTAGATTGTGGAGTGACTGGTACCCAACGTCAACCGGACAAGCGACCATGAGCCCCATCTACAACTCTACAGCAATCCGCCTGGCCCTGCGCTGTAAACCAATTTGTGCTTCACTGGACAAGAGGAGAGAGGGGAAGGGAAGGGACAATACCTATCGATCCCGCTCTGTCCTCAAGCACTCTGCAGTATTACAAGCTGGCAGTCATTAGAATACAGGCTGATTTGTACCCAGCTTTCCCACACTTCTGCATGCTTGCAAAGCGAAAGCTCAAATCACCCACCTGATCCGTTCTAACGTACTCCAGAGCTCTACAATATGTATACAGCTGCCGCCACCAATTTCGTTATGGTAAATTGGAACGAATTTATAATTTATTAATATAATCTTCGGAGAATATGGTTTCGTGTTAAAGGGGTTGTCCCGCGCCGAAACGGGTTTTTTTTTTTTTTTTTTTGCATAGGCCCCTGTTCAGCACAGGACAAACCCAAGGGATGTGTTGAAATTAAAAAAATTATTTTGCTTACCCGAATCCTTCTTCCAACTTCTTCCTTCTTTTCCTCCAAGATGGCCGCCGGGATCTTAAAGGAGATGTCCCGCGCCGAAACGGGTTTTTTTTTTTTTAAACCCCCCCCCCGTTCGGCGCGAGACAACCCCGATGCAGGGGTTAAAAAACCCACCCGCACAGCGCTTACCTGAATCCCGGCGGTCCGGCGTCTTCATACTCACCTGCTGAAGATGGCCGCCGGGATCCTCCGTCTTCGTGGACCGCAGCTCTTCTGTGCGGTCCACTGCCGATTCCAGCCTCCTGATTGGCTGGAATCGGCACGTGACGGGGCGGAGCTACACGGAGCCGCTCTCTGGCACGAGCGGCTCCATAGAAGACTACAGAAGACCCGGACTGCGCAAGCGCGGCTAATTTGGCCATCGGAGGCCGAAAATTAGTCGGCACCATGGAGACGAGGACGCCAGCAACGGAGCAGGTAAGTATAAAACTTTTTATAACTTCTGTATGGCTCATAATTAATGCACAATGTACATTACAAAGTGCATTATTATGGCCATACAGAAGTGTATAGACCCACTTGCTGCCTCGGGACATCTCCTTTAACCCACGATGCACCGCGGGTCTTCTCCCATGGTGCACCGTGGGCTCTGTGCGGTCCATTGCCGATTCCAGCCTCCTGATTGGCTGGAATCGGCACACGTGATGGGGCGGAGCTACGCGATGATGCGTAGAAGGGGCGGAGCCAGAACGCCGCTCGTGCCCGGACCGACCAGAAGGGAGAAGACCCTTCTGCGCAAGCGCATCTAATCAGGCGATTAGACGCTGAAATTAGACGGAGCCATGGAGACGGGGACGCCAGCAACGGAACAGGTAAGTGAATAACTTCTGTATGGCTCATATTTAATGCACGATGTATATTACAAAGTGCATTAATATGGCCATACAGAAGTGCTTAACCCCACTTGCTTTCGCGAGACAACCCCTTTAACACGGACGAGGCTCACTAATTAATTTAAAGTTTAATTCTCAAAGAAAGGAGCAGTGCTTATTTACAGAAAAATACAAAATAATGTTACAAGATAATCGGGCAGAGACTTACATGTGATATCACAGACAGTAAAATAACAAGGATTAAAAGAAGAGTGTTACCATTCTTTGGCGTGGAGTCGCGCCAGAACATCGGACCAGACCTCACGTGTGTGACCTCCAAGGGGCTGACCCTGAGCACACGTCAGTGTGCGATTTTTAAACTCTCACTGGGGTAACTCCCATTTAGTTCCTTCCAGCCCCCGTGGGGGCTGGTTTACCTTGGAACACATAATCTCTGGAATATATATTTTCTTCATAACTTTGTGTGGGTGAGACCCACCATGAAAATATGACAACGATGTTTCCTCTCATGATTGTACGTGTGTTTTGAGCCCACACATGAGTAGTTTCGGACATATCTGGTCCGAGATACACAATTCTCGGTTCCTGAGCATCGTGCAAATATGGGAGTCCCTGCATCTTATTCACGGTGATGTGACATTTCATAAAATATCCTCATCAGCGGGCTGCGACGCACAGATCTTTCATAATTTCTAAATTATATTTTTTCTTTGTCTTGAAGGCCTGCCCTTTTGCTAACTATGCCTCCAAAAGTTATAAGGTCTGGCTTTTGGCCTTCAGGAAATGGGGGCGGAGAACTTCCCATTCCTTATCAACTAATATAAACAGTTTCTGCTCTGGCTTCAGAGGGGCTGTAGGACATCAGAGACCCCCTGGGGGAAGTGTAACAGCCCTTGCTGAAGTCTACTTCAAAGGTATTTCAGCAACCAGCTTTACTGGGTACTGAAAAGCATCCAACTCCTTCACCTACAAGCTACACATCAGTGTTGCCACACCACATGGGACTAAGGTCCCACCTCATGGACAGTATACCCAGAGCCGCCAGTAATGCAGAGCATTGCACCTGTAGAAGGAGAGGGCACCAGAAACAGCAATACTGCAGAGTATTGCACCTGTAGCAGGAGAGGGCACTGATAGCTTAGAGCAGTGGTGGCGAATCTATGGCACGTGTGCCATAGGTGGCATGCAGAGCCCTCCCTACTGTCACGCGCCGCCATTGGCGGTTCACCACTTTATCGCTGGGGGGTCTCTTTTATCACTGGGGGGACACTATTATCACTCGGGCAGCTGGGGGGGGGGTCACTATTACCGCTGGGGTATGTTTACATGTGGCGGAAATGGGGATGGTTGTTTCAAAATAGACGCCATGCAGATTTTGATTGCTTTTTGGATGCAGAAATGCTGCAGAATTTTTCACAGAAATTTCCGTTGAGGACATTCTGCAGCATTTCCGCATCCAAAAAGCAGTTAAAATCTGCATGCTGTCTATTTTGAAACGGCCCCGTCATTTTTAGAACAACAGGGGTAAAATTATACGTCGTGATAAGCCCCGCCCCCTGAAGTGTCGGTACTTTGCAAATGGGTTGCAATTTGGGCTCTTGGTCTCTAAAAGGTTCGCCATCACTGGCCTAGAGTGTTGGAAACTATTGCACCTAAAGGAGAGGGCATCCAAAGTTCGAATTACAGCAGACTGTTACACCTGCAGGAGAAGAGAACACCGAGAGCCCCCAGTAATGCAGAGTATTACACCTGTAGGTGAAGAGGACACCGAGAATGGTCTAGCCTCCTGTCAGTCTGTCTCTACTGCTTCAACGGTACATCAAGACCTGCAGTCTATAAGGACCAGCATAAGTCCTGAAATCTGTCCTCCTCCAATGAAAGAGCAACTCTTCCTATAGGAAGCACCATTGCTCTAAAAAAAAAAAAGAACTTAAATGTGTTTGACAACTACTTAAAATTGCTTCACGGCCACTCTCTACTTCCTGGTTACTGCTGCAGCCAATCACTGGCCATAACAGTGACCTTCTAATAAGTGATTGGAAAGCAATAGTCACATGTCCTGGTCAGCAGCAACTAGGGAGTACAAAGTGGCTGTGGAGCAATTTTAAGTTGTGGGAAAAGACAAGAATTATTCTTACCGTTAATTCCTTTTTTATGAGTCCATCATGACAGCACACATGGAGGTTGCTCCGCCTGCGATCCTTGGGACAGGAAGAAGGAGTTCTTTAAAAGCCACCTCCCACCGCTTGACTCCAGTGACTTCCAAATTATCACAACGGATACGAGGTCCAACAGTTTTATTATTAGCACTGAAAAACATTAAATCGTATGTACAGACATTATATACATCAATCAAGGGTGGGAAAGCATGTGCTGTCATGATGGACTCATGGAAAAGGAATTAACGGTAAGAATAATTCTTGTCTTTTCATAGCGTCCATCATGACAGCACACATGGAGGTATACCAAATCATAAGACCTTTCTTTAGGGGGGGGACTACTGCCTGAAGTACTTTCCGTCCAAAGGCCAACTCCGTGTTTGAGTGGAGATCTAGTCTATAATGTCTTGCGAACGTATTTATACTAGACCATGTTGCTGCCTTGCATATCTGATCTATTGAGGCTCCCCTGCGTTCTGCCCAGGAGGTGGCGAGTGCCCTGGTGGAGTGGGCCCTCGTCCCCTCCGGAGCTACCAAACCTCTGGTTTTGTAGGTCTCCTGGATTGCTAATCTGATCCATCTAGCTATAGTGTCCTTAGAAGCTGGTCTGCCCCTATTTGCCCCTTGGTATTGTAAGAAGAACTTTTCTGACTCACGGAAAGTTTGAGTAACTTCTAGGTAGGTTTTTACTACTCTACGGACATCTAGACTATGAAGGCGCTCTTTCGTGTTACTAAAATTTTGGCAAAAGGATGGCAGTATTATTTCCTGATTTAAATGAAAAGGAGACACGACTTTTGGTAAAAAGTCGGGGGGGTGTTTGAATATTACCCGATCATCTAAGATCCTTAAGTAGGGTTCTCTACTGGATAAGGCTTGCAACTCGCCAATCCTCCTGGCCGATGTAATGGCGATCAGGAAAGCGACTTTTATGGATAGATTTTTAACCGTGATTTGGTTAATGGGCTCAAATGGCGGGTCACAGAGGCCCTCCAAGACTAAATTGAGGTCCCATGAGGGGGATGGTCCCCTCACGAAAGGTTTTGATCTGTCAGCCCCCTTCAGGAACCTTCTTATCTATTTGTTTTCCGAGAGTTTGAAATCAAACAGAGCACTAAGAGCTGCTGTCTGAACTCGTAGAGTTCGGGGACTGAGACCTTTGTCTAACCCTGCTTGCAGACTGCCTATCAAGCCGTCCCCGTGGGGTGGCTTCATAGGCTGCCTGTCAAAAAGCAGTATGACGTAATGCTATAGCATTACGTCATACTGCAGGAGCGATCAAAGCATCGCATCTTAAAGTCCCCCAGGGGGACTTCAAAGTAAAGTAAAAAAAAGAATCAATAAAGTTTTTTTTTATTGAAAAAAAAAAAAAAGTTGTAAAAGTTTAAATCACCCCCCTTTTGCCATATCTATTATTAAAAAATCTAAATAATAAATTAAAAATATGTATTTGGTATCACCGCGTCCGTAAAAGTCCGAACTATCAAAGTACCACATAATTTTTCCCGCACGGTGAACGTCGTCCGAAAAAAAAAATGAAGAACGCCAGAAATGCATTTTTTTAGTTACCCTGTCTCCCAGAAAAAACGCAATAAAAAGCGATCAAAAAGTCGTATGTATTCCAAAATGGTACTATCAGAAACTACAGGACATCCCGCAAAAAATGAAACCTTGCTCAACTACGTCGACGGAAAAATAAAAAAGTTATTGCGCGCACAAAATGACCGCAGAAAATAATTGAAAAAAATTTTATGTCTTTAAAAAAAAAAAAAGAGGAGTATAGTAAAAAAAACCTATACAAGTTTGGCATCGTAGTAATCGTACCGACCCATAGAATATAGTTATCATGTCATTTTTGTTGCCATTTGTGCGCCGTAGAAGCAAGACGCACTAAAAGATGGCAAAATGTCGGGTTTTTTTTCATTTTACTCCACTTAGAATTTTTTAAAAGTTTTTCAGTACATTATATGGTACTTTAAATAGCACCATTGAAAAATACAACTCGTCCCGCAAAAAACAAGCCCTCATACAGCGACGTGGATGGATAAATAAAGGAGTTATGATTTTTTTAAAGGGGGGAGGAAAAAACGAAAATGGAAAAAGAAAAATGCCCGCGTCATTAAGGGGTTAATACTATCCGGGCAATCTAGGTTAGGGCTCTCTGGTTTATACCATGTACAAAATACTTCCCAAATTCTGTAATACATTTTTGAAGTAGTTGATTTCCAACTCTTGAACAAAGTATTAATCACCTTGTCGGAAAGCCCCTGTTTTTTTAATCTCTGCCTCTCAGCGTCCAGGCCGTCAGTTTTAACCAGTGGATTCTCTGGAAAAACACTGGGCCCTGGGATAGGAGATCCTCTCTGAGGGGTAGCGCTATTGGAGATTGTATTGCCAACCAATTTAGCATTGGATACCAAGGTCGTTTTGGCCACGCTGGGGCGATGAATATGACGGTGGTGTGACTGCGTGCGATCTTTTGTAGGCATCTGGCTACCAATGGTAAGGGAGGAAATGCATAAGCCAGGGGCATTTCCCATTCCTGGGATAGTGCGTCCAGTGCTAGTGGTTGGTCTGCTGGATCTAGGGAGAAGAAGTCCCGGCATTTTGCATTTTTTCTTGAGGCAAACAGGTCTACTTGTGGTAGCCCCCACTGGTCTGTAAGTTGTTGGAATACTTCCGGGTTGAGGGACCAGTTTCCCGGATCCAGTCTTTCCCTGCTCTGGAAGTCCGCCACCTGATTCTGAGTCCCCTTTAAATGGACCGCCGAGAGGGATGCTGTGTCCTCCGGACGGAGTGAGGAAGCTGCCTCCCCTGGCCGGATACTCCGCGCCCCGGTGAGTAGCGCTCGCAGCTCCCCCTGTCTCCATCCTCAGCACGGAGAACTCCTCCTGTGTCCGTTTGGGACAGGAAGACACTGGAGTCAAGCGGTGGGAGGTGGCTTTTAAAGAACTTGTTCTTCCTGTCCCAAGGATCGCAGGCGGAGCAACCTCCATGTGTGCTGTCATGATGGACGCTATGAAAATACCTTTAAACTTTTGGCCTGCATGCCATGCTTTAGGGTGCCTTCACACTTGTGATAAAATCGTGTGATGCTAGAGAGTGAAAACGCAGAATTAGGAAACCAATTTCAGCATCCGAGGAGCAGGCCCTCAGCCAAAGCAACAGCGGAAATTAACCTTGTGATGGGGCTCTACCTTCTCCTCCAATTGGCTGAATAAGAACCCGATCTCGTTACTACTTTGGAAGGCCAAAGTTTAGTAACCTGGGTTACCTTAAGTCCTGTTTGTTTCCCTGTGATGCCAACATTCCTTCTTCTGCGGCGGATCATCCAACTGGAATAAAGTAGTCTACACACAGAGTACTTTTCAAACAAGAATCGTGAACATTCGGTCCTGTTCCTTTACTTAAACAGTTCGTAAATTAACAGAAGAATAACTTGTACGCATTGAATTATTAGTAGAAGTAGGCTTATATTCCTCGTCTGTTTTCTTTCACTCGTGCAGTTCGGGTTTCCCAAGGTATTACATCCACAGTCTCAGTTATCTCTTGGATCTCTCTCTCTCTTGGATCCAAAAGGGAAAAAAAAGAGAACCTCGGCGCTCCAATGAACAGGTCGCTGTATATAATAATCACCCCTTGGTACTGGCGCACGTGCTAAGTCTACACAACATGACGCTATTGTACGGCGGATGCATATTTCTCCCCCCAATTGATTTATCATTGGGGTCATTTTACTACTGCTGTTCCCTGGATCTACAGGATCATCTCAAAATTTCAAGCACCTGCTATACGAGAACTAGGATCTCCAGTGCAAGTGGGATGTCCCCTGCTTTAACAGGGACCCCGCTTGGCACTAGGTGAGTTTATCCTTTATCCTTTTATTCAAACACAGCGGTCTTTTGTATGGGTGGCGCTGATCATTATTTATTCTGGTTCTCTTTCTTGGATGAAACTCTCAACTGGACGGACTCTAGACTTCTTTCACACTTGTAGTTCACAAAAAGTAGACACTCACTTCTCTGTCAAGAGCAACAGCCCATCTCTCCTTCTCTTCCATCCATCCAGCTTCACTCTCTCACTACTGACACCTGACTCACGTGCACATAAACTCTGACAGACACGTGACTAGACAAACAAATACATGTTCCAGACACCAGACATTAACCCCGTCTTGCCTTCAGGTGCCAATACACAAACTACAGACTCATACCACATTACCGAAAATGATATAAGACATACATAAAACATACATTTACACGTAATGGAGGGACCCCAAACTCTGAGCCACTGCACAATGATTTCATACACATTTTTCGATGTTGTGAGAATTAAGAATTGCAGCATGTCCTATCTGCGTTTTGCTTCTTTTTTTTCATTCTCTAGCTCATGTTTCCCTGTGAAGCCTCCTTTTTATCGCATTGCACGGCACAAATTTGTAACATTAGAAACTCCTATTAACGTTTATGTGATAAATGTGGTGCAGCAGCGATGCAATGTGTGATTTTTCACAAGAAAAAGCATCGCTGATGCTCAAAAATCACCTGAGCAAAGCTGCAATTTTCTCATGATCGCCATTGTGAAGCAGCCCTAACTTCAGAAGTCATGTTAAAATTGGAAAAACCCTCATTGTCATTGCTCCTAGATGATGAGAAAATGAAGTCCTTTTTAGACTTCACTGATAAGAAATTTTCCATGAATTGCTTATTAATGTGCACACACCATAACTTTACTATGATTTGCTCTGAAATGCTTATTATAATTTGATTGTATGCTTAGGTGCTGAGGTGAGCGTGTGATCAGCTCCTGACTAGTTTACCATATATGACGTACATAATAAACGTTCTTCAGAAGAGAAGCCTGAGACATCATCTTTGCTGCTTGTGGAACTAATGAAACAATTTGTAAAAGCAATTGATAAAACTTCTGTAGCATTTAGACATTTGAAATCTAAATTTCCCAAAGTTAGTGATGCGAAAACCTTTATAGGGTCACAAATAAGATCAGTGATGGATGATGAAAATTTTTAGGAACTGTTAAATCCATTACAAAAATCAACCTGGTTGGCATTCAAAAATGTCTCCTTGAAAATCCTAAATCAGAAAACTACTGTTATCTTGTGACATCATACGAAGCTATGGGATGCAACATGTTCTCTAAACTAAACTTCTTGGACTCCCACCTGGACTTCTTCACAGAAAGTCTTGGGGCTGTCAGTTACCAGCATGATGGGCGTTTCCATCAGCAGATTTCCATGATGGAACAGAGGAACCAAGGCAAGTGGAGTCCCAGTATGCTGGCTGACTATTGCTGGACTAAGAAGAGAGACATCCCAGAAGCAAGATATTGCCGTTAATCATCATCAAAAACTTTCTAGGTAAACTGGATTTTACATAGGCCGCCTGTCCATAGGCGTTGCGTTTTTCCGTCCACAGGCAAGCGTATTTCCACCGTGGGAGAACAATAAAGCCACCGCGATTTGCCGCGATGAACCTATCATTGTGATTTTTATACGCGAGTGGAAAATTGCGGTGGATTTCTGCTCATGTACATCAAGCTGCGCTTTTCATAGTTATCCTATGGAAAGCGTTTCATGCGTTACCCGTGTGCCGATTATTGCCGCAGACAACACAATGAAGAATCACCAGGCCATAATGTTGACTTACATAAGTACTAATTTTATAAAACTTGAAACGTGCGTCACAAAAACCCTTCCTGATGGAAAAATTCTAACAACATACAGTATTTAAATTTAGGGAATGAAATACTGCTAGAATCACCATTAAATATTTCTGTGAAAGAAGAAAAGTTATTTCTTTTGTAGGCCAGTGCAATTAGGCTTACCTGATTGATAAGGCTACGATAACCATTTTAGTATCACCTAAATTAAGTGATTTAACACCTGCCTTAATTTCAGACTCCTCTAACCCATTGCTAGAACAGGGGGGTAGTAATGAATAAGTCAGCTCTATGAGCTAGTGCTGGGTTGTTTGTGAATAAGCTGTCTCCCACTTGAGAGCCAGAAGTGGCTCCTGGAAGCTACAGGCTGGCATCCTGTCACTGCCGATATGACAGGTGATATTTGATCTTCACACAGCAGGGAATCAGTGAGGACCATTAGTTGGGAGTTCAAGGGTTATTCAATGCAACAGTCCATGGCCCTATAGAGGCTGTTTAATAGGGCACATTACGCTCCCACCCAGTGGCACTTCCACGAGGAGGAGGGGGTAAGTATATGCGTCTTGGGGGGGTGCTACTACTACCGGGGCTGATATAGGGGATATTATTTATAATAGTGTCTCCTATATCGGCCCCAGTAGTAATAGAATTACTACTGAAACCACTGTGGAATGTCACTATTACTACTGGGGCTGCTGTGGGGTGTCACTATTGCTACTGGGGGCACTGTGGGATGTCACTATTACTACTGGGGGCCACTGTTGGTTGTCACTATTACTACTAGGGGCCACTGTGAGATGTCACTATTACTACTGAGGCGAAAAGCATGTGGAAAAAAACTGGTGTGGGGGCGCAACCCTCTAAGCCAGTGGTCCCCAACCTTTTTGGCACCAGGGACCAGCTTCAAGCAAGACCTTTTTTACAAGGCCCGGCAGGGTTGGGCAGGACATGAGAGGGGCTTTGGTTATATGGGGCGGGTTTATGAAGTGGGTTGGAGTTTAGTGCATTCTGATTTAATTATGACATTTAGAATGTCCTGGCAGTACACACATAGGGAAGTATATAATCATTCCCCCCCCCCCCCGGCACACACATAGGGCAGCATATAATTTATCTCCCCCCCAGTAATAGACAGCCCCCACCCCTAAGTAATTAGCAGCCCCCACCTCCAGTAATAGGCAGCCCCCCCGTAATAAGCAGGTCCCCCCCAGTAATATGCAGGTCCCCACCCCCAGTAATAGGCAGCCCGCCAGTAATAAGCAGCCCCTTCCCCTGTAATAAGTAGCCCCCACCCCCACCCCAGTAATAAGCAGCCCCCCCAGTAAGCAATCCCCCAGTAATAAGCAGGTCCCCCCCAGTAATAACCAGACCCCCAGTAATAGGCAGCCCCCCCAATACTAAGCAGCCCCTTCCCCTGTAATAAGTAGCCCCCACACCCTCCAGGAATAACCAGCCCCCCCCCCCCAGTAATAAGCAGGTCCACCCCCACCCCCAGTAATAGGCAGCCCCTTCCCCTGTAATAAGTAGCCCCCCCCCACGCCTCAGTAATAACCAGCCCCCCCCCCCAGTAATAAGCAGCCACTTCCCCTGTAATAGGTGGCCGCCACCCCCCCAGTAATAGGCAGCCCCTTCCCCTGTAATAAGTAGCCCCCCCTCCAGTAATAAGCAACCCCCCAGTAATAAGCAGGTCCCCCCCCCCCCCGTTAATAGGCAGCCCCTTCCCCTGTAATAAGTAGCCCCCACCACCCCCAGTAATAACCAGCCCACCTAGTAATAGGCAGCCCCCCCAGTAATAAGCAGCTCCTTCCCCTGTAATAAGTAGCCCCCCCCTCCCCAGTAATAAGCAGCCCCCCTAGTAAGCAATCCCCCCTAGTAATAAGCAGGTCCCCCCAGTAATAGGCAGCCCCCCCCCAGTAATAAGCAGCCCCCCAGTAGTAAGTAGCCCCCCCCAGTAATAGGCAGCCCCGTGTAATAGGCAGCCCCTTCCCCTGTAATAAGTAGCCCCCACCCCCCCAGTAATAACCAGCCCCCACAGTAATAGGCAGCCCCTTCCCTGTAATAAGTAGCCCCCCCCCCCAGTAATAGGCAGCCCCCCCAGTAGAAAGCAGCCCCCCTAGTAGTAAGCAGGCCCCCAACCCATATACTTACCTCCGCCCTGCTGTCGCTTTCTGTCTGCTTGCCCTGACGTCAGTGTGCAGCCCGAAACGCTTCCTCCCCGAGTCATCTCCTGCGGAACTAATGAGCAGGGGACTCGGGGAGGAGGATCCTGGCTGCACAGTGTGCGCCGGGATCAGCGCGATTACCAGCGGGGAACTGCGGCGCCCCCGCTGGTAATCGCTTCAGTGGTGAGCGGCGTCGGCACGCCGCGGGCCACATAATACGAGGCAGCAGGCCGGATTCGGCCTGCGGTCCTTGTGTTTAGAGCAAAAGTTCCCGGCGGTGCCGTGGACCGGCGCTAAACACCCAAGGGCCCGGTGGTTGGGGACCCCTGCTCTAAGCTACTGGAAGATAAAAGATCCAATATGTGATAGTAAAGGCACTTCTTTTTTTTTATTTCAGAGGATAAAAACCAGCAATTGAAAACGCGTTTCGGCGCACCCCTTCGTTAGTTCAGCTGGATTAGACACAACAGGATGCCTGGGGGGTGACACAATCCCAAAGGTATTTTGGGTGTGCCAGAGGTCCTGTATGTGGCAGGGAGACAGGGGAGAAAGAAGTGCTTCAGCCATTTTTCACTGTGGGATGTCACTATTTCTACTGGGGGTCATTGTGGGATGTCACTATTATTACTGGGGAGCTGTGGGATGTCACTATTACTACTGGGGGCCCCTGTGGGATGTCACTATTGGAGGCCACTGTAGGATGACATTATTACAACTGGGGGCCACTGTGGGATGTCATTATTACTATAGGGGGGCACTGTGGGATGTCATTATTACTACTGGGGCCACTGTGAGATGTCACTATTACTACTGGGGGCCACTGTGGGATGTCATTATTATTGCTGGGCCACTGTGAGATGTCACTGTTACAACCGGGGCCGCTCTGTGGGCTGTCACTGTTACCGCTTGGGCCACCATGGGGGTCTTTATTACCGCTGGAGTACCTTTACACCTGGTGGAAATTTCTGTGGCAAATTCTGCAGCATTTCAGCATCCAAAAAGCAGTCAAAATCTACATAAGGAACACACTTTGGGTGTCACTGTCTCCCATCACCCTCAGATGGGACCGTCTTGTTGCAGGAAAACAAGCCCAATGCTCCCACTGATCCAGGGAAACAAGCCCGGTGCTCCCACTCATTCTGAACCAATGGTGAGTTGAGTCACATTCTCATTATAAATATGATAAGTATGCACTAAACTCCAACTCCCTCCATAACCCCACCTCCATATAACCAAAGCCCCGCCCCTGCCCCACCCTGCTCTGCTGGGCCATGGAAAAATGGTCTTGCTTGAAGCTGGTCTCCGGTGCTAAAGAGGTTGGGGACCTTTGATTGCTCCTGCAGTATGATGTAAAGCCACAGCACTACATCATACTGCGATCAGGCAGGCAGTCTATGAAGCCACCCTATGTGGATGGCTTGATAGGTAGTCTGCTAAGGCAGCCCTTGGGCCTTGAAAGGCCCCCGGCTGCCATGACACCCACATGGCTCCCTGCGATCTCACGCGCGCGGGGGGGGGGGGGATATGGGACCCTCGAACATTTCTCGGGGAATTTAAATGCCACTGTCAGAATTGACAGCGGCATTTAAAGGGTTAATAGTGCAGATCAGCCCCGGAGCTGATTGCAGCTATTGCCTGCGAGTGTCAGCTATAATAATAATCTTTATTTGTATAGCGCCAACCTATTCTTACATAGACAGGGGGAATACAGAAAGACAAAAGTACAAAAATTATAGAACCACGGTTACATGTAGTAATCAATTGATAGAAACAATAGGGATGAGGGTCCTGCTCTAATGAGCTTACATACTACAGGTAATGCGGTGATACAGAAAGTAAAGGGCTGGAGATGTGCACAGTATGGGGAGGTGGAGAGTGAGGGATGCTATACACATAGACAATGGTCATATATTAAGCCATGTGACGGCAGATTCGGTATGACAGCAGGGGCAGTTGATGGTGGCTAGCAGGGATTGCAGTCAGTAGGTCAGGGAGCATGTTATCAGGCGGAGCACAGAGGGGTTTGTTTAGGGAATGCGGTATGCCTCCCTGAAGAGGTGCGTTTTTAGAGCACGCCTGAAGTTCTGTGCATCCTGGATTGCCCGGATAGTCTTTGGTAGTGCGTTCCAGAGGACCGATGCTGCTCTGGAGAAGTCTTGGAGGCGGGAATGAGAAGTTCGAATTAAAGGGGCACTCAGTCTGGTTTCGTTAGCAGAGCGGAAAGCCCGGGCTGGTTGATGGATTGAGATGAGGAAGGCAATATAGGGGGCGCTGCACTGTGGAGGGCTTTGTGGATGAAGGTAGCGAGTTTGAATTGAATTCTGTATTTAACGGGCAGCCAGTGCAGTGACCGGCACAGGGCAGAGGCGTCCGAGTAGCGGCTGGACAGGAAGATGAGCCTGGCTGCCGCATTCAGGATGGATTGGAGAGGGTAGAGTCTGGAGCAGGGGAGGCCGATCAGCAACGAGTTGCAATAATCGAGCCAAGAGTGGATGAGGGCAACAGTGAGGGTTTGTAGCGTGTCCACGGTGAGAAAAGAGTGGATTCTTGCGATGTTCTTGAGGCGCAGCTCACATGTCCAGGTGAGAGATTGCATGTAGGGGGTACAGGAGAGATCAGAGTTGAATATGACCCCAAGGCAGCCAGCGTGCTGGGAGTTATGGTGGTGCCACACACTGAGATGGAGATGTCAGGATGAGGTCGGTTAGTAGAGGGCGGAAACACCAGTAAGTCAGTTTTAGAGAGGTTTAGTTTTAGGTAGAGAGAGGACACGGTGTTAGAGACAGCAGACAGACAGGTAGTGATGTTTTGAAGGAAACGTGCAGAGATGTCACGGGAAGAGGTGTATAGCTGGGTATTGTCAGCATACAGGTGGTATTTGAGGCCAAAACTCCTGATGGTTTATCCAATACGGGCTGTGTAGATGGAGAAAATGAGAGGGGGCCAAGGACCGAGCCCTGTGGGACCCCAACAGCAAGAGGAAGAGGAGGAGAGGTAGAGCCAGCAAAGGAGACGCTGAAGGAGCTGTCAGATAGGTAGGAGGTGAACCAGGAGAGAGGAGTGTCCTTTAGGCCAATGGAGCGTAGCATACTGAGGAGGAGTTTGTGGTCAACAGTCTCGAATGCCGTGGAGAGGTCGAGTAATAAACAGCTGACGCCTGCGCTGTATAAAGAGGTCGTCCCGCCATCTCTCTTCATACATACCCCACACCTGCATGACGTAAATGTCCTGGAGCGTTAAGCGGTTAACATTGAATGAAGGCCAGAAGTGTTAGAACTTTCATCGCTACTGGAAACCCCTGGTCATGTGATCTATGACTCCTCCCACACATGTGACTGATCACATGATGGTGACATCATCACAGGTCCTGAAAGCTGATGGGGGCTCTGCAGGTGCAGGTATGTCTGTGTCCCTTTATGTCAGGACCACTGGGGGTGGGGATTATTAACCCCTTGACTAGTTTCCAACCCCTGCTGTCATTTCTCTACAGGTATCCCAGCTGTGAGGTGACTGATAGCAGCGGCTCTCCTTTGTCTCCTTCAATAGCTGCGCTGGGTTCCTTCGTAGACAGGCGCCATCTTGTGGAATTCAGCGCACATTGCACATATATAATGTATATACACACAACATTTTGTGGGGTATTTATGTGTCTTTTTGAATTTATGCCGGTGTGCGCCACTTTGTTTTAAAAAATTGGGTACGATTGTCAGCCCAACATACATGGCGACCCTGCGGGCCTGCAAAAACAAAGATGGCTGCACCGCCTCACTGACTACCGGATGCACTGTGCATGAGGGCGGCGTCACACGGGCGTCAAGAAAGCGCTATCTTGGCCGGCTGGATGCTTTTACGTCGTAAAAACAAAATGTTATCAGCAGTCTTCAGTTAGTATCGTGTGTAATTGTGCATATATGCACTAAGGTTTTAATCACACGAGCGAGACGATTATACGCTACCATCTGATGCATTGAAATCCAATGCAGCGTGACTGCTAAACTCCCCCCGCCCTTCTCTCTTCTTCTCTGCCCCTTGCCGGCTGTTTGCAATGGAAGAGGGTGCGACAGGGGTGGAGCTAGTTGCTAAGCTCCCACCTCCTCCCATTGCCGGCATCCGACAAGGGCGGGGAGGGGGTGGGAGTTTAACACACTAGCTCCCACCTCATCACGCCTCCTTCCCTTATAGAGAGCAGGCGAAGGGGCGGAAAGGGGGGAGGAAGTTTAGCAGAGCAAAACCGTCTTCCCCATCCTGACGGCATTGCGGGCTTGGCATATATGCGCCAGGCCCGGGCCTTCTGAATGGGCGCACAAACAGCAGATTTGTGTGCCTGTTCTTGCATTTTTTACAGCGCCAGCAAGCGAACGTAAAAATGCCTACGCCCGTGTGAATAAGCCTGGATGGCCAACTTCCGTATTACCCCATAGGCTATCCAGGACAACTTACTATAGCCCTAGTTTTGCGCTCCCCCTAAGGACGCAGCAAGGCGAAACATGTCGGGGGGCCTGTAGTTTAGATTTTAATAGGGTTTTGGTGGTGCTGGCTTATTAATAATTTGCACATAGGCTTTTGGAAGTTGGTAAAACATAGTTCCACTCTTTCATCCAGGGAAGGTTCTAGGTCTCCCTACTCTGTGGGAGGTTCGGTGTTCATACCCCCCAAACAGGGTCATACTAGAATACGGAAGATAAAACCATATGTGATGATAAGCCACGCCCCTAACCACACCCTCTTTTACCTCACCTGGTATTTTTTTGTAACAAATGTGGCAACTTGAGGTCCAAGACTCCACAAAGGGCCTCTGACTGGTCAGCACTGGCCAATCAAAGCAGCACGCAGTGTCTTGGACTAATGCTGCATCCTATGGGCTCCTTCGCACTAGCGCGTGGTCACAGCGTATTATGCACACAGGTCTTATGCCCACAATACACTGCAGCAACCTGCCGTAAGCTCCAATTTTGCTGCTCACACAAATTGTGCGAAAAAGATGGCAGCACGCTGTACTACACACCAAGATAGTGCATGGCGATTTTCGGCATGCAAGTATGAATTACGTGCTTCCAGCGTGCCACGTGTGTCTTTTGTAGGTGGCACACAACAAATTCCGCTCATGTGACGCCGCTCTCATGCACAGTGCATCTGGTAGTCAGTGAAGCTGTGCAGCCATCTATGTTTCTGCCAGCCCAATGGGTCGCCATTTATGTTGGGCTGACAAGCACACTCAATTTTCTTATAACAAAGTGGCGCACACCGGCATAAATTCAAAATGTGACACACAAAAACCCCACAACATGTTTTGTGTGTGTATATATATATATATATATATATATATATATATATATATATATATGAGTAGTGTGCGTTGAATTCCACAAGATGGCGCCTGGCCGATATTATATATTCACACGAATGTATACCATCCACGCTTTCCGCCCAGGCGGTATTTGCTGCCCATCTGATACATTGGTTTACAATGCATCAGTTCAGATGGGTGTATTCCCGCAGCATAAAAGAGCCCAGCCGGCCAATTTAGCATAATTCGCCCGGGCGCCTTTACGTAGGCCTGGAAAGCTAGTTCAGGAACTATTTTCCTGGCTGGAATATGGCAGCGGCTCCCATAGACTCCTATGGGAGCCAATGGTAGCTGCCAGAGAAGGGAGGTGGGAAGCAGTTTAGTAGCATGTCTGCTAAACTCCCACCCCTTCCCTCCTCCTCTCCGCCCCTTGCCGGCTGTTTGCAATGAGGGGGCGGGGCGGGAGCTAGGTACTAAGCTCCCACCCCATCCCGCCTTCTCCCTATGCTGGCAGCAGACAAGGGGTGGAGAGGCGCGGGAGCCTTAGCACACTAGCTCCTGCCCCCATTTTCTTGCCAAGAGGGGTCGGAAATGGGAAAGATAGTTTAGTTCTGCCCCTACCTGATGGCAGTTCGGGCTGGGCCTATATGCACTGGACCTGGCCTGTCTGAACGGGCACGCAAATGGCAGATTTGTCCGCCCATGTGTGAGTTTTTTTTCTCTCTCTGTGAATGAGCCCCTAGGCCTACTAAACGAAAAATAATGTCACATTCATCTTTCTCTACCTAAAATTAGGCTACTTTAGTTATTTTGAGAAAAGAAAGCACTTCAAAGCGTATTTTTAGTATTTTGATTTGAGATTAGTATATCTTAAAAACCAGAGTTAATATCAATTGTTTACAAATCAGAAAAAAATAAATTTGCTTTAGCATTTAATTTAACACTATGATTAGTTAACTATTTTATATGCTGGAAATACCAGCACTCAAATACAGGGAATAGAACCCATTATGATGGACCCATCTTTTGGGCGTATTACGCTGGCAAATACAATCATTCACACGAAAATGGTCATGTCTCCACAACACCCTATGTCAGGGACCCGAGGTGTGATTGTTATACTAATGGGGGCCCCCACTGACAGTCGGTCCTCTCAGAAGCCGGCGGCATCTCCCTTTAGTACAGTAAAGTGATACAGTGCAGGAAGAAGCCGGGCTGTCAGCATGGACCTGGTGAGCAAAATGACATAACAGGGTAACATAGTCTGTGTTTTGCCTTTTCTATAAAAAAAAAAAATTTCTCCTGGTCAGCCGGGCCTCCTGTAGGCCAGCGATCACTAGGAAGGGGTCCTATGTCTCCCTATGAGACTAGCAATGAATAGAGCGGCAAGGCGTATGTTTGGTCACAGCTATTTTTGTTTCAGTGGGAGCGATGGAGACAACCGAGTGATTGATAGTCTACTAGCAGTGGCAGTCGTGTATATATGTAGGTGGACTGAATCATTTACATTTTGGATTGCCAGTCTAATTAAACTTCCAATTTCAGTTCAAAGTGTTTCTTATATTTTCTGTATATCTGATGGAAAGCTGCAGTGTTTCCCACCCATACTGACCAAGAGTATGCCAGGTGAACACTCTCAGCATACGCAGGGTGCATGAGGGCCTATATACGTCTCAGCGGAATATGTGACAACAGCCTAATGGCCTCAAGCATTTCTCCTTATTACTTCCAGTTAAAGTACAGTATTTCAGTAAATGGCATTTTGAACATTTTCTTTACATTTTCTCATGTTCCTTTCATTTAGGTCCCTACATTACACGATCCTATGTTAACATCTTCTATATAAGAGAATTATTCGGATTGACCCGTCAAGGATGGAGAGGGACAAAAGCAAGATGGCAGAGAGTGTATTAAATCTCACCCTAGAAATACTATTCCAGCTTACTGGAGAGGTGAGAGATTCTGATGATGTCACATTACATTATTCCTATCTATAGTAATAGATGATGTCACTGGAAAGGGGAGAGAATCTGATGTCACATTACACCATTTTAATCTGTGGTAATAACATGATGTCACTGCAGAGGGGAGAGATTCTGAAGTCATATTACATTATTCTTTTCTATTGTAATAGCATGATATGACTGGAGAGGGGATAGAGTCTAATATCACATTTCATAATTCTTATCTATGGATAATAGATGATGTCACTGGAGAGGGGAGAGATGGTGATATCACATTTCATCACTCATCTATGGTAATGACAGATTATATTACTAGAGAGGGAAGAGATTCAATGATGTCATATGACTTCATTCTTATCTATGGTAAGAGATGATGTCACTGGAGAGGGGAGAGATTCTGACGATATCACATTACATCATTATCATCTATGGTAATAGCAGATGATGTCACTGGAGAGGTGATGGACTCCGGAAATGTCTTTAGTGATTTTTATTACTATCTCCCCATATACAGGATTACAAAGTAGTGAAGAAGACCTCTAGTGATTACTTTTGGGACCCTGTGTCTGAAGGATGGGAAAGAACCCTGAGCCCAATCACAAGGCCCCCACCTCACCCCCTGATACATGAGGACATCAATGTGGATAGAATTATAGGACTCACCAACAAGATGATTGAGCTGCTGACTGGAGAGGTGACGCTGCAGGGAATGCTGGGACATTATACAGTAACAGCACTGGAGGCTTCTGGTTAATGGTTGTATATTGTGTTGTCAGGTTCCTATAAGGTGTCAGGATGTCGCTGTCTATTTCTCCTTGGAGGAGTGGGAGTATTTAGAAGGACACAAGGATCTATACAAGGACATAATGATGGAGAACTACGAGCCACTCACATCACCAGGTAAGAGATGTACTAAGATGGCAGACACTGTAAAGCCCCTGACTGCCATAGAAATCATCAGCACCTTAAGTTGTGTGATGATAGAATCATAGAATAGTAAATTTGAAAGGGACCTCCAGGGTTATCGAGTCCAACCCCCTACTCAGTGCAGAATCACTAAATCATCCCCGATAGATGTCTGTCCAGTCTCTGTTTTAACACTTCCACTGAAGGAGAACTAGCCACCTGCCGTGGTAACCTGTTCCACTCATTGATCACCCTCACTGTCAGAAAGTTTTTTTCTAATATCTAATCTGTGTCTCCTCCCTTTCAGTTTCATACCATTGCTTCTAGTCTTTCCTTGTGCAAATGAGAATAGTGCTGATCCCTCTGCACTGACAGCCCTTCAGATATTTGTAGACCGCTATTAAGTCTCCTCTCAGCCTTTTGTGCAAGCTAAACATTCCCAGATCCGTTAACCGTTCCTCATAGGACATGATTTGCAGACTGCTCACCATCTTGGTAACTCTTCTGTGAACTTGCTCCAGTTTGTCTATGACTTTTCTAAAGTGGAGTGCCCAGAAATGGACACAGTATTCCAGATGAGGTCTGACTAAGGAAGAGTAGAGGGGGATAATTGCCTCACGTGATCTAGACTCTATGCTTCTCTTAATACATCCCAGAATTGTGTTTGCCTTTTTGGCTGCTGCATCACATTGTTGACTCATGTTCAGTCTATGATCTATTTGTATACCCAAGTCTTTTTTACTTGCTGCTGCTTAGCCCAATTTCTCCCACTCTGTGTTTTTTTTTTTTCATTTTTCTTGCCCAGATGTAGGACTTTCCATTTCTCCTTCTTAAATACCATCCTGCGTGACGGGGGTGGGGTCCCGGGATGACAGCTCCATGCTATCGGCTACCGCCTGTAACTGACAGCATGGAGCTGTCACGTCCAGAGCCTGCAGGGCTGTCATTCCCAGAGGATGCATGTTTTTACGTCCTCTGGAAATTAAGCCCAACAGGCCAGGACGTAAAAAGGCAATGGGCTGCTCACACCTTATATGCAGGCAAACAATCATTGTTGTTGGCAATACATCTTCCCATGTGTGAAGGCCAGCTAAATAAGTGCTGATCCCGCTAAGAATCACACTCTACTTTGCTCAGATCCATCCAAGTAAAAAGACCCTTAGTTATTAATTGAATTTTGCCATGATATGGAAAAACAAAACTTCAATAATCTGTTCTCACATTGAAAGATTTAAGAAAACGTAAGTAAGCACAGAGAAATTTTAAAGTGAGAAACAAGAAATAAAAGGACAATAAATAAGAATACCAATTAAGATTTAAGAAAGTGTGTTTAAGGTTCGGCCTGAAATACACAGAGGTGTTAGCCCAACTTTAGTATTATTAGCAGCAAGGTATAGATGCATTTCGAGGCTAGATTGTACCTTCCTCAGTGCTTACGTCAGGAGTGGGAAGCAGTGTTTGGATTCGCGCTTCCTTGGACATGCGTCCAAACACTGCTCCCCATTCCTGATATGACCTCATGTAAACACTGAGGAAGGGGCAATCTAGCCTAGAAGCACCTCTATATAGTTGAGCTAACACCTCTGCGCATTTTTCAGGTCGCACCTTAAACAGTTTGTTTGGGTTTTTTCAGCTTAATTGGTTGTCACTGACACATCCACCCTGACGTTTATGACAATATTTGAGTTGGCTGCACCTGCTATACAATCTACAGACTAATTTTTTTGCACCAAAAATTTTGCCTGTCTGTCTCTTCCTGGGTTGCTCCACCCCTCATTTTTTTCTACTACAAAAAAATAAGAATACATGATTATGGAGATTCTAGTCAAGAGTTACAACAGAATCTACCCTCTAGACCTTAATTTGGGGTTATAGGAGGAAATATGGCTAACCACTAGAGATGAGCGAGTATACTCGCTAACTCGCTAAGGCACTACTTGCTCGAGTAATGTGGCTTAGCCGAGTATCTCCCCGCTGATCCCTAAAGATTCCGGGGCCGCCGCCGCTGACAGGTGAGTTGCGGGGGGGGGGAGAGAGGGACAGAGAGATTTCCCCTCCGTTGCTCTCCGCTCTCCCCCGCCGGCCCGCAAATCTTTAGGGACGAGCGAGGAGATACTCGGCTAAGGCACATTACTCGAGCGAGTAGTGCCTTAGCGAGTATACTCACTCATTTCTACTAACCACTTTTCATATTGATTGGGTCATTCTTGACTGGTCATTGATGAGTTAATATAATTTAGTGACACTGGATAGTTTTGGTTAGAGCTGTCCAGAGAACCTTGAATTTCTTTCTAAAGAGAAACCTTCCGGAGGCTACTATCTCAGCATATCTTGTTTGCATTAGAATAGGTAAAGAAGATTAAGGGTCCTTTTACACGGGACGAATGTTGGGCAAACGATGCTCGACACTCGCCCCTGTGTCTCCGCGCTCCCGTGCTCCTGCATGGGAGCTAGCAGAGCAGGCTGGTTTGCGGAGCGGCCAGCAGGGGGGCAGGGCAGTGCAGGAGATTTCTCTCCTCTCGCTCCCCCACTCTCCTCTATCCACATAACACAGCCGCCGTTCACTACCGAACAGCGGCTGTTTAAACTGCACGATGAGCTTCATTGCTGATCTTTTATGCTGCATAAAAAATGAGTGATGAAGCTCATCGTTCATCGTGCAGTTTAAACAGCTGCCGTTAAGTAGCGAATGGCCGCTGTGTTATCTCAATGGAGAAGGGCGGGGGAGCGAGAGGAGAGAAATCTCCTGCACTGCCCTGCCCCCCTGCTGGCAGCTCTATGAGCAAGACAGCTTTGCTAGCTCCCGTGCAGGAGCGCGAAGACACAGGGACGAGTGTCGAGTGTTTACCCAACAGTCGTCCTGTGTAAAGGGACTTTTAGTCACCTGCGGACATGAGGTCCAATGTCAAGTCAGCATATACAGACTCTGTTGCAGAAATATATTGGCAATTAACAAATTGAAAAATCTTGCAATCTGTAGGGGAATTATTTAATTGAACGGTTATAAAACATCAATCATTTTTAAGGTTTATATGAAAAAATAATTAGTTTTCTTTTTGGCAGATGTTACCTGGTGCTCGGAGGAATGTCTGATATCTTCAAATTGTAAAGTGGATGATTGTGATATCACACAAGATACATATGAAGAACATGCAATTATCCCAGATATACCCTCTGTCCTTCACAGCAAAGATCTATCATCTGACCCTTTTATACAGGTAATATCTTCTGATTTATCACAGACTGATAAGCAAAAGAAAGGTTGCAGAAGGAGAGATCATCAAAGAACTCACACAGGGGAGAAGCCATTTTTATGTCCAGAATGTGGAAAACGTTGTTCTAAGAAATCAGATCTTGTTAAACATATGAGAATTCACACAGGAGAGAAGCCATATTCATGTTCAGAATGTGGCAAACGCTTTACTCGGAAATCAAATCTTGCTGATCATCAAAGATCTCACAGGGGGGAGAAGCCATATTCATGTCCAGAATGTGGGAAATGTTTTACTCAGAAATCATACCTTCTCAAGCATTACAGAAGTCACACAGGGGAGAAGCCATTTTCATGTTCAGAATGTGTGAAATGTTTTCATCAGAAATCAGATCTTATCAGACATCAGAGAATTCACACAGGAGAGAAACCATTTTCCTGTTCAGAATGTGGTAGATGCTTTAACCAGAAGTCAGATATGGTTAAACATCAGAGAACTCACACAGGAGAGAAGCCGTTTTCATGTTCAAAATGTGAAAAACGTTATAGTGTTCAATCACATCTTGTTCAACATCAAAGAAGTCACACAGGGGTGACACCATTTTTATGCACACAATGTGGGAAATATTTCACACGGAAAGCAAGTCTTCTTGACCATCAAAAAGTTCACGCAGGAAAGAATCTATTTACATGTTCAGAATATAACAAATATTTTACAGTGCAATCTAATCTTGTAGACCATGAAATAACTCCAACAGAAGAGAAGCCGTATCATGTTCAGAATCTGGGAAATGTTTTACTTTAAAAATCACATCTTATCAGAGAGGTCACACTGAAGAGAAGTCTTTTTCTTGCCCAGAATGTAGGATATGTTCTTAGAATTCCAATCTTGTTGAACATCAGAAAAGTCAGAGGGGAGAAGCTGTTTTCAGGTACCATACAGTCCTTGAGTCTTCTTTCACTTCTCTCTAATCTGACAAGATGTTATACATGCAAAAAAAAGAAGTATGTGTTTGATGGATACTTCAGTGGATGCAATTTCTCAGCTCTCTGCGATGCATAGACTGCAATGTTAATAGAAAACGTATACCTTTTAACCTATTAATTTTTTGTTAAATTAAATCTATGTGTACGTTATTGTGTACTTTAAAAAAAAAAAATTTGGTATCACGATAAGTTGTATAACTTAAAGAGGTTTGGCCAAATTTTAAAGTTAATAAGTAAATTAAGTATTGCAATAGTGAGGGTCCAACAGCTGGGACCTGAACCAATCACAAGATAGGGGTCCTGAAAGTTCCTGAATAAAGTGGACGGCAGTCAAGCGTGCACACTTACTCCATTCATGAGACTAAGTTCAAGTGCCCGGCCATCTCTGACAATACCAGTGAAATCAACAGAACAGCAGCATGCGCTTATTATCCAAATAGCAAACAGAATGCAGATAACATGCCATTTGTAGGAGATCAATTATGTGAGTGGGCACTATGGGGCTTGAAGGCAGACTAGTCAAAGGAATGTCTGGCAGAGAAAGGGTGTCATCTCATTAAAGGGGTTGTCCCGCGAAAGCAAGTGGGTCTATACACTTCTGTATGGCCATATTAATGCACTTTGTAATGTACATTGTGCATTAATTATGAGCCATACAGAAGTTATAAGAAATTTTTCACTTACCTGTTCCGTTGCTAGCGTCCTCGTTTCCATGGAGCCGCCTAATTTTCAGCGTCTAATGGCCAAATTAGACGCGCTTGCGCAGTCCGGGTCTTCTTCTTTTCTCAATGGGGCTCCGTGTAGCTCCGCCCCGTCACGTGCCGATTCCAGCCAATCAGGAGGCTGGAATCGGCAATGGACCGCACAGAAGCCCTGCGGTCCACCGAGGGAGAAGATCCCGGCGGCCATCTTCAGCAGGTAAGTAAGAAGTCACCGGAGCGCGGGGATTCAGGTAAGCGCTGTCCGGTGTTCTTGTTTAACCCCTGCATCGGGGTTGTCTCACGCCGAACGGGGGGGCTGTTGAAAAAAAAAAAAAACCGTTTCGGCGCGGGACAACCCCTTTAAGGGCTCGAACCCACTTGCAAAATGTTTTCTAGCAGTGCAAGACTGAGTGAAAACACGTGATTATGAAACCAATGATTTTCAATGGTTTCATACTCATTTGCGAAGTGTTCACTCAAGGCTCACAGCGCTAAATAAAATCTGTGCTATTGCCCATTGTTTTCAATGGAGCCAGCAGCAGCGGCAGCCCCATTGAAAACATAGGGAGTATATCGCTATCCCTTGACACAGCTGTGACAGCTATGGCAGAGCTCCCCGATGCTATCCCATTGCTTTTGTGATTGGTCACAGTTCTCAGTCAATCACAGGCAGCGCTCAGCCATTCATTAAATTGAAAAATCATCACCACGGTGGCCTTCATTCCATTCCTTTTAATGGGGCTGCAGCAGCGCTGGCCCCATTGAAAGCAATGGGATAGCATCGCAGACCTCTGCCATAGCTGTCACAGCCATGCCGCCGGCCCCCTTGAAAACAATGGGCGATAACGCAGGTTTTTCTTAGCGCTGCAAGGCTTAGTGAAGGCATCACAAGTGTGAATGAAACCACTGAAAATCATTGGTTTCATTATCATGCGTTTTCACTCTCTCGCATCTCAGAAAAATCTATCACCAGTGGGTGTGAGCCCTTATTAAGAGACACCAGATTGGGTATGTTTCTGAGTGAAAAGCTGCTAAACTTCTGCATTGTAGTCTGCCTATCAAGAAATGTGATAGGGAGGGCATTCCCTATTGACAGCTTTTGACGGTATCAACTATTAACCCCAATATGAAGTTGTGGCACTAGGCCAGTTAGTAATGAAAAACCTATGTTAAGTTAGTGGCCAGATGGCCAGGTGTTTTCTTAATGTTGTACACTGTTAAGAACCTGTGATACAGTGTGAACATGGTCCTGTTCTGCTGAAGAGAAGCAATAAAAGACTGGTGAATCAGTTTTAAAGGAAAAGCTACATTGAGTATGTGAATTACTGGTGTCCTGCCACCCATCATATGACAAGAAGATGGGGGCCTGAGTGTTCCAAATTCCCATGTTAATCACACTATATACACTCTGTCAAAAAATCAAGAACCTGGAAGGAGTTGTCATTTTGCTGCAAAACTCTGCATGCAGTTACATCTCAGGCAGCTATGCAAATGATTTAGTTGTGGCGTGATTAGATGAACGGTCTTGCCATCTGAGGCCTTAAAAGTGCTTTTATGTTCAAAATGTGTTTTTATTAGAGACTTTGCAATAAACACAATATAACCGCATCAACTCCAGGGCAAACTGAAATACATTATCTGCAGGACTTCAGGACCTATGGAGAAAAAGAAAATCTAATGCACTTTTCTGCTGATCATAGCTGTTCAATAAAAGTCTCTTGGTTTAATCAATATTGCCCTCTAAAAGGGTTGCTCTGGAAATCAATTTTTGTCTTGTGAGAAAACAATGAAACCAATAGTCATTTCGTCTTCGGGTACGAACCGAGACATATTGCCCATTGACATTAGAAAAGTGCTATAAGGGGAACAAAGGAAAATAGTAAAGCGAGGTAAGAAGGGGAAAGGAGGAAGATTTAGAGGAAAGAGCCTCGTGCCCCTGTGCACCCAAAGCCCCCAGGACCTCTTAATGAATAGGTAGGTCCCCGTTCAGCAACCACCCTTCAAACTCTGCCATCTTGCAAAAGTTTAGCTATGATTTCCATGTAGCATGAAAAGCCAGGTATTTATTGTCATCTCCAGCTCTGAGCTCCTCCATATGGCCTATCTCACCGAGAGCTGTCACCCAATTCAGTCTTGATGGGGGGGGGGGGGGGGGAGATGGATCTCTGATCTCCAGAGTCGGGGGATCGCAACCCTCATTGCAAGAAGGAAAAATCAAAGAATACTTTTCTTGTTGACACCAAGACTGACAGCAGGGCAATCTCAGGGGTGAGCATCAAAGAGCCCCCATTCAGGAAGTTATATAATCCCTCGACTGCCCTCCAGAGAGACAGGACTTGTGGGCAGGATCACCATATGTGCGTGAGCATCCCGACTTCCATCTGGCATCTCCAGCATAGATCAGAAACTCCTGGGTAGAATCTAGCCAGTCGGGCGGGAGTACGGTACCATCGTGTAAGTAACTTGTAGTTTAGCTCTTGGTGATTACCTGATACCGTCATCTTATGCGTCAGGCAGTGAGCCTTTAACCACTCCTCCTCTGGCACGGCTTGCCCCAGCTCCCTCTCCCAGGACCTTCTATAGCCGCCTCCAGTGTCCTGACCCTCCCCAGCAACCAGGATGCTATAGACCGCGGAATTCTCGCCCTCCCTCTCTTAAAGGAACCTCACACAGCACCTTGAAGGGCGTTGATGGTGACGTTAGGTTGGCAATCAGACCCAGAGCTCTTATGTAGTGGGCAATCTGATGGTACTGGAACAACATGCTTGTTCGTGCCCCCCCCCCCCCTCTTCCAAGAGCGCGTCCAGCTGCAAGAGTCAGTCTCTGCCCTTCATGTCGCATACTCTGGGAAACCGTGTCCTCAGCCCCCCCAGTAGGGGCAGCCCAGTGTCCGGATTTTCCACCAAGGGTGTCCACTCGTTCACACCTGAGCACAAAGCCATCCCAAATCTTCAGAGCAGAGTTCACTAAGGGAGAAACCCTAATGCCCCATCTGCCCAGGCCTCCCCTCAACCAGAAGAGCCCTTGAATCCGTCCTGCGGTGGTTACCTGTTCTAAATTCTACCCATTGCTTGGTGGGTTCTCCTCGAACCAAGTCCAACACCACCTTGCAGATTGCAGCTCTATAATAGAGACGTAGATCCGGGAGTCCCAGCCCACCTCTATCCTTCCGCTGTGTCAGTGATCTGTAACCAAGTCGCGGTCTGGTTCCTTTCCACACAAAGCGTGTTACTGCTTTTTGAAATTTAATAAAGTAGTCTCTTGGGATCTTTATGGGTAGTGTTTGAAAAAGGTAGAGGAGTCTGGGTAGGGAGTTCATTTTAAAGGGGTTCTGTCATAAAAAAAAAAAAAATGATATACTTACCTATAGTTCCCCTCAGGCAGCCTGCTTACCTCTTCTTTTACTGTCCAAGCTTCTCCTGGAACTTCTAGTACTTTGTGTCATGTGCCATGCAGCTATCCGGTTTAGCTGCATCCGGTGATGTAACGTACATTGCACTACATTCTTCTTCCTGAAGGGCAATGTACGTAACGTCACTAGTGACGTAGTGTTCATTGTCCTGGCCGCAAGCCCCGGCAGGTTGATATCACGCGCATGCACGAGACTTCAGCGCGAGTGCACGTGATGGGGCGTCACAAGCACGCGTGCACACGTGCGAAGAAGAGAGACAGAGCTGCGAGTGCACTGGCTAGACAGGGCTCTAGCACTTGCACACTAGCAGGCTAACGTAGCGGCCAATAGCAACATTGTTGTCAGGTAGAATACATTTCTATTAGCAAATAGGCAAATAAAGTTTCTCCTGCTCTACTGGTGTTTTTTGTAATCGCCGTCCATCCATCTGTTCCCTGTAAAAAAAATCTCTTGGCCTTGAAAATAAGAATTTTTAAAGGTAAGGTCAGTCCCTAAACACACACACACACACATATATAGATGCATATATGTACATATGTATATATATGTACACAAATATATTATATATATATAATATATACACACATATGTAAATATATGTATATATACACACATATGTGTACATATACGTATATGTGCATATATACATATATGTACATATGTGTGTATATATATAATATATTTGTATACATATGTATATATATACATATACACACACGTACATATATATATATACACATATGTACATATGTGTATATGTTTGTGTAAATGTATACGTGTGTGCGTATATTTCTGTTTGTATGTATATGTATGTATGCATATATATGTATGCAAATGTATTTATATGTATGTATTTATATATATGTAGGTATGTGCATGTATATGTATGTGTATGTATGTATATGTAAGTATGTGTATGTATGTATGTATATGTATGTATGTATGTATTTGGATTATGTATATATGTAGGTATGTGCATGTATGTATGTCTATATGTGTATGTATGCATATGTATTTAGATGTATGTATATGTGTATGCATATGTATGTGTTTGTGTGTATGTATGTTTGTATGTGTATATGTATGTATATGTACGTATGTGTGTATGTATGTACGTTTATGTATGTATTTGGATTATGTATATATGTAGGTATCTGTATGTATTTGTTTGTATGTATATATGTAGGTATGTTCATGTAGGTATATGTGTATGTATGTATATATATATAGGTGTGTATGTGTATGCATGTATGTATATATGTGTGTATGTATGCATGTATGTATATGTATTTACATGTATATATATGTATTTGTATGTATGTATATTTGTATGTATGCATGTATATATGTAGGTATGTGTATGTATATATATGTATGTGTGCGCACACACACATATTTCTCTCTCTACATCTATCTATATAATATACACATGTAAAGATATTTATATATATTTATTTAAATAGTGTCGGGGGACAGGATAATGGCATGCCAGGTGTCGGTGTGCCATTATCCTTTCCCCCAAGTATCAGCGTGTCATTATCCAGTCCCCCAAGTGTCGGCGTGCCATAATTCTGTCCCCCAAGTGTTGGCGTGCCATAATTCTGTCCCCCAAGTGTTAGCATGTCACTGTCCTGTCCGCCGCATGTCACTTGGCCATTATCCTGTCCCCCAAGTGTCAGCGTGCCATTGTTCTGTCCCCCAAGTGTCACCATTCCATTATCTTGTTCCCCAAATGTCTATGTGCCATTATTCTTTTCCCCAAGTGTCATAATGCATTATCCTGTTCCCCAAGTGTCGTTGTGCCATTAATCTGTCCCGAGTGTTGTTGTGCCATTACCCCACCCCCCATTTGTCAGTGTGTCATTATGATGTACCCCAAATGTCAGCATGCCATTTTCCAGTTGCCAAGTCTCAGTGTGTCATTACCATGTCCCCTAGGTGTCAGGGTGGCATTATCTTGTCCCCCAAATGCAAGTGTGGCATTATTATTTCCCCCAAGTGTCAACGTGTCCTTGTCCTGACCCCCAAGTGTCGATTTAGGGCTCAGTCTCAGGAGCGATTTATTTTTTTTCCCTTACAGATGTGAAAAAAACGCCAGTATAAAAAACTTGTGAACGAAGCGGCAGATGCATTTTTTATTCGCACTTGTTGTGTGGTCACATGATTTGCACATAAAGGTGCGGTACCATCGCAATCTGCTCTGTATGTTTTCAGTGGAGCTGTTGCCGCCGGCCCCATTGACATCAAGGTGAAACCCCTAGATGTGACAGCATTCAGGGGTTTCACATCCAGTTATTCCCTAATGCAGCTGTCACAGCCGCAGCAGGGGATAGCGATCAGCTCCGATTGCTCTCAATAAGGCAGTTTTTGCCGGGAGAGTAAATAAACTCATGTTTTATATTTGTTTTACCTCAACACTGTCTCAGTTTGCTTAGTTTGTATGCTAATGAGGTTGTAGAATTGCCAAATCTTGAGCAGGTAAGACATGTGCAGAATATACATGAATGGAAGACAGATGGTTAGTACAAGACCTGCTTACTTCCGCAGCTATCGGATGAAAAGATAAGTTCAACAAAGTGGCTTATCAATGATTCTTCTGCAATGCACTCACTCAGGAAAATCATTGAAAATAAGAACTTATTGAGGGACCTCCGCCAAATAACATATTTTTGCCACACAGGTGAACTGGAGGTCTACCATAACCTGTGTTTGAAATACGGGCCCAAAAGGTTGCATTTTTACATTGATGGCATGATAGCACAAACACAGCTTCCTGCATTAGACCATAACAGAAATGTTGGACGCGCTAAGGCTGTTTTGAAGCAGGCAAATAACTCTGGCGATCCTGCAGGGGTGCAACGTCATCGCATAGAATTTTCAAAAGGCAGAAGAGCTTGAGTCATCAAAGATCTTTACGAGCCCACCTCTCAAGAATTTGTCATGGACATTTTGGAAGATGTAATGTGTATCATGCGAAATGAATTAATTACATGGCATTCCAAATTGCCTGACTACCCAAGAAATATTTCTGCTCTGCACATCATACTGTGCAGGGAACAGACAGGCTTCTATCAAGCCTGTCCGGTCAGATCGCGGGATGCTGTGCGGTTGCTGGGGCACTAGGGCTGCCTATGCAGAGCGTCCATCAAGCCGTGTGTTTGATAGGCACTCTGCATAGGCAGCCCTGGGGCCTTTCAGAAGGCCCCCGGCTGCCTAGCAACTACACAGCATCCCGCGATCTTATCGCTGGACACTATACAGGATCCCTGAACATCGGGTGCAGGCTGTATTTAAAGTGTTAACAGTTCCGACGAGCGGCGCGGTTTGTTGGAACTGCTGCCGCCGGGTGTCCGCTGTAAGAACAGGCGGCACCTGACATTGTATGGAGCGGGATCCACCCGCGATCCTGCTCCATACAAGAATTTGTTCGTACATATGAACAAATGGACTTGCGGACAGGCTCCTGGAACGAAACCTGTTCGCAAGTAGGGGACTAACTGTATAGTCAAACCTCTAGTTTTATTGTCTTCTAGTTCAGCGGGTTTCTAGTTTCATTGATTTTTCAAGCCAGAATTTCGCTTCTAGTTTCATTGGCGGCCGCCGGCCCACGTGGCCTCGCTCCTGACGTGGCCCATGTGATCTCCTGCTCAACGTCTCCTCCTCCTCATGTTGAAACACTCCCCACCCTTCTCGAGCGTTGCTGTGGGCGCCGGTAAAACAGTACAGTAGTATAATGTAAGTGGCCACGTAGGACAGATAACAGTGTTATCACCTGCAGTCCTATATAACACCACAGATAACAAACATTGATAACGCTGAGGACAGATGATGTAGTAGATGTCACCTGCAGTCCTATGTAACACTAAAGATAACACACAATAAAATGTTCAATAACATGTTAAATGTTCATTTATTCTTTACAGTAGTCTTTTGTTAGGGCTTAGTCACATGGGTGCATCCAGGCGCCGATGCATCCGTCTTCCTGCATTAAGAAGACGGCCACACTGCAGGTACGGACAACTCTCCGCCGCGCTGGAAGAAAGAACACATGACCGGCAATGGAGCCGGTCATGTGTTCTTTCTCTGCACCTACAGTGTGGCCGTCTTATCCTGCAGGAAGACGGACGCATCGGCGCCTGGATGCGCCCGTGTGACTAAGCCCTTATTCATTTATCATTGTTTTTGGTATTAAAAACCATATTTATTCTCTATCAAATGTGGTTTGGGGTGTTTTTTGGAACGTCTAGAACAAATTAATTGGATTTACATTAATTCCTATGGAAATAATTTCCTTTGAGTTACATTGGTTTCAAGTTTGGCCAATTGCTTTCAGACAGATTACAAATAAAACTAGAGGTATGACTGTGTATATATATCATATTACATAAGTGTGTGTGTATAAACTAATATATATATATATATATATATACATACACACACACTCATACAATACATTGAATGGGGAAAGTCAGAGGGGAAAAAGGAAGCAGACATGTATTTTATGTTTTTGCCATGTGGAGTGACTACTGTGAGATAGCAAACAAGATCTGATAGCCCTTGGAAAAGAGAGAGAGAGAGAAGCACTAGCAGGCTTTAGTAGACTGAGCTTGGTGTAGTAGGCAAAGCTATATTCACTGCCCTGAATTGGGCGGAAGTGGTCATCACAGCAAGGAGACCTGGGTGTTGACCTTCTAGCAGGAGGGGCTGAAGATGTAAACAGAGCATGGAGGTGAAATATGGAGCCTAGGTAAGTACAACTACTGAAAAAAACGTTTTGTATGTGTTGTTGACAACAGCCTGTGCCGGCAGGGCAGATTTATTGGGAAAAAAACACAGATTGTAATGACAGAACCCCTTTAAGCGTATTTATTCTGCCAAGCCACGAGAGGGTCAGCGACCGCCATTTATCCAAATCTTTCATTATAGAGAGAAGGATGGGCCCAAAGTTTAGATCAAATAGTTTCCCCGGATCAGGAGATAAAACCACCCCCAAATATTTAATACAGTCCTCCCGTCATCTCAGAGGGAACATGGGCTTTAGTTCTGTAATTTCCTCTGCTGGGAGCGTGATGTTCAGGATCTCCGATTTAGTCAGATTGATATTAAAATTACTGACCTGGCTATATCTTTCGAACTCTTGCAAGATGGCAGGTAAGGCCTCTCAGGGGTTTGTAGTATAGACCAACAGTTCGTCAGCGAACAGGGCCACCTTGTGCTCACTCCTGGTTGTTTTGTAGCCCACTATTTCCTCGTTTTCTCTAATGGCGTCGGCTAGTGACTCCATCACCAGTGCGTACAAGGTCGGGGTAAGGGGACATCCCTGTTGCGTCCTGTTCCTTACTTTATTTGGGCTGGAGAGCGATCCGTTTACTTGAATCTGAGCCGTGGAATTATGATATAGGGCCATTATCCACTGCCGGAACGTAGTACATATTCTTATCTGTCTCAATGTGGCCTCCAGGAATGTCCAGCTGTTAAAAGTGCTTTTAACATTGGCCTATAAAAAGGCTCTCAGAGGCTACTTGTGTATAGACCAATTCTTTCAGAAGACACGCCCCTACTACGCAATTGAAATTTTGCCCAGAGTTTGAGGTGGGACACATTATTGGACTGCAAGAAGTTGGATGGTTGTATAAACTTATTGCCCACCACCTGGGACGTTCTGACCACACTGTTAGGAGGTGTTGGGACCAGTGGATGCATGAGGGCACACAAGGTGACCGGGCTCAGGACCCCCTACAGACTACCAGTAGAGAGGAGCATCTGACCAGACTGTTAGGAGGTGTTGAGACCAGTGGATGCATGAGGGCATACAAACAAGGTGACCGGGCTCAGGATACCTTCGACTGATCACCAGTATAGAGGATGATCTGACAAGCATGAGCAGCCTCAATGGTTTGTTGTCCATCATCCAGAGACAGGTGGTACCATTGTTACAGGCCCCCGTATCTGTCAGAACCATTTCCAGGTGCTTGGCTGAAGAACATTTGGTCTCACGGCGCCCATTATGTTTATTGCCTTTGACACCCACCCACTATTTGCAGTGATGTTGTGAAAGACAAAACTGTACTGCTACAGAGTGGAAACAAGTTGGCTTCAGTGACGAATCCAGTTTTGGTTTGTGCACTGAAAATGGGCATGTTCGTCTCTGGAGACCTCGGGGTGAGCTCCTCAATGTTGCCTTGCTGTGGAGCGGCACACTGCTCCCCACCCCTCCCAGTGTGATCCCATACCACATTCACTCACCCCTACTAGTGGTATGAAGGAGAATAACAGCTCAAGCAATATATTTAGGACATCCTGCAGCCACATGAGTTGCCTCTCATGGCCGATTCCAAAGGGCATTTTTTGCATCCTAATGCTCGACTGCACACAGCAAGGGGGGGTCACAGGAATGCCTGCTCAACATTGTCACACTTCTGTGGCCTGCGCGATCGCCAGATTTATCGCCAGCGGAACATGTGTCTATCTTGGATGAGAACTTCAACAACCTACGAGTTTGCACAATCGAGAGGCTTAGTTTTAGTGAATGTGGAATGATATGCTTGAAGCGGCCCAACAGGGTTATGGATCTCTTCAAGGGGTCAGTTCTCCACAATAAATGATCCCTTTGCTCTGATATTGTA
Source organism: Eleutherodactylus coqui (assembly GCF_035609145.1). Classification (NCBI taxonomy): domain Eukaryota; kingdom Metazoa; phylum Chordata; class Amphibia; order Anura; family Eleutherodactylidae; genus Eleutherodactylus; species Eleutherodactylus coqui. The sequence continues at coordinate 41,436,769 of NC_089841.1, forward strand.
ACCACTTGGTTTTATCAACATTACAATCAGACTTCGTTTCATTCCATTCCAACAACTCCTTCTAGATGCTTGATTTTTTTCTGACAATGAGTGTACCAATCATTTACATAGACTATTAATGTGAAATATACTAACTGCCTCTCAAAACATGGTGCTACCAATTAATTAACTTTACATTTTTAAAACCAATGCTTGCAATCAAAATTATTCAACCCGCATTCCCAAATTTACAAACTTTTAGCTGTTTGCAAAAAAACAGACCAGAACAGTTTAAATAGCTCAACAGTACTAACAAGTAACTTCCCGAAATTCAACCAAAAAAAGACACTTTTCTTGACTACTGGAGTCGAAGAATTATTCAACCTGTTTTTTAGTTTTATAATTCTTTATTTTAGCATTAAAGTACTAGTTGCAAAAACAAATTACAGGAATGGGTTCCCCATTTTGTTTCAGTTGTCTTGTCTCCAATGGCCATGGTGACGGTTTAGGTTTGCATGTACTTTTTTTTGTTCTATAACTTTTTTCACTTATTTTTGTATATATTTTTTTTACCATATATGATGTCCCTAATGTCATACAATACCTCTCAGGACACTCATGATGTCATATTTTTTTCCCCTATTTTGCAGTTTTCCACTATAGCTGCTGCAGGCATAGGAGGCCCCGTTATAGGGGAAACCAGTTGGAGCCAAAAGTTTTGAGACTGAGAAATTGTGGTTTTCACAAAGATCTTTCCATGTTTACTGAAATACTATTATAAGCTTTTCATAAGTCTTTAAACTTTTATTGACAAACGCATCAGGTTTAGGCCGCCTCCAGATGGGCGGGTCAGATCCAGCGGCGAGGATTCCCGCTGCGGGACCCGACCCGAGCACCTGCAGGGACCAGCGCTTATCACCCACCCCCGGGGCACCGGCTGTTTGATGTGCCGGCTTGCCGGGCAGCCAGTGCATGCGCAGCCCAGAGCCGTCGGGTGAGTGACTTTTCTGCGAGCTCCACAAAGAAATAGGGCATGCTGCGGTTTGTTTGCCACGCGAAATTTCATGCGGCCGTCTGCATAGGATTGCGTTTGTTAACGCAATCCTATGCAGGCTTCCAGCGGCGGAAATTCCATGGGAAATCCCACTGCGGAATTTCCGCTCGTGTGCAGGTGCCCTTAGGCAAAGACTCAATATTTAGAGTGTTGACCTTTATTTTATTTTTTTAATGCTCGGGAAAAACCTCTTTGAGCCATTTGTCCCAAATGATAAATGGCACGGATAAAGAAAACCTGAAATAAACAAAATCAGAATTACTTTTTGTTTACCAATAGTAAAGGGTATAGCAGCAATCCAAGATGCAAGATCTTCAAGTAGTAAAAGACTTTATTCCTCCATAAAACACAAGTAGTAGCGACGTTTCGACCAACAGGTCTTTCTCTAACTTAAGAAAGACCTGTTGTTTGAAACGTCGCTGCTACTGGTGTTTTATGGAGGAATAAAGTCTTTTTTCTACTTGAAGATCTTGCATCTTGGATTGCTGCTATACCCTTTACTATTTGGAAATTTTTGTGGGCTGTGGTCCAAACCAATTTTGGATAGCATGGATATGCTATTCATACCAATTCAATATATGTGTGGATTGACCCATTGTTTTTGCTGCTGACTTCTCTTTATATTACTTTTTGTTCATTCTGCTTTATTAAAAAAACTGAATACAAAGCAATCTTAAAAAAATACATGTACTCCAAAATGGCACCAATGCACACTACAACTCACCCCACAAAAAACAAGTATTCACATAGCATTGTCAACAGAAATTATAATGTTACGGGTCTTGTTATACAGTAACAGAAAAACCCTTCCAGCCGTTCCAATTGTAGGAGGTCGAGTCGGTCACAGAGGATTCCTGCAGCTTTTTAACAATCTTTACCTCAATCCCTACCAAGAAGAAAAGAAAAGAGGCACAGCAAGAACCCGCCACAAAGAAGATGCTACCGCCCGGGAGCCCGAGCACTAACAGAAATCAGAAAGTATCAAAAATCAACTGAACTGCTCATTCAAAAAGCTCCCTTTGCCAGGCTGGTGAGGGAGGTCTGCATGGATTTTACCGCGGCGTATCATTTCTCTGGCAGAGCCAGGCAATAATGGCGCTACAAGAGGGGGCTGAGGCCTTCCTTGTGCATCTAAACATCTAAATTTAGTCCTTTAAAAGGGATTTGTAGTACTGAACCCCTTTTTTCCGGTTCTGGAGTCCACAACTCCTCGGGTGGCAAACTCCACGATATTATCCGGGGTCAGGTCGAAGAAGATTTTCCAGTTCTATCAGCCCCTATCACCATCGACACAAATGAAACAAAGAAAAAGGTACTTTCAAGACGTCGAGGCAAAAGGGGCGGAAGGAGGTCTAGGGTACAAAAAAACATCAAAAAAATTGAGAGCAATCCAAACACCTTAGAAATTGAAAAAAGTGAGGCAAGAAGTATGGGGATTTTTAATATTTCTAAATACATTTTGAAGAGAAAAGAAGCCGAAATTGTGGCTCAAGGTCTATCATTTAGTCCATCAACGAGAGCAAATCTTTTTGATCTATTCGTTGATTTAAATCAATATATAAAGAAATTAACAGTATGCCGGCATTTCTCTCTGCAAAAATTAAGGGATGAGAATTGTAGTCAAAAAATGGATGAATCATTTCATCTAGAGGATCCTATCCCAACCTATCTCAAACCCATTAGTAAATTTAATCTGGTAGAGAGTCGGGGTAATTTTATAGAAATATTTTATCATAATGTGCTACAGGACTTTTCAGAAATGTGTAACTCGGATATAAATCTCCCAAAGAATACGACCCGTGAGCAGCTTCACACTTTAAAGAATCTAGCTTCGAGAAATGACATCATTTTTAAGAAGGCTGACAAAGGGGGAGGGGTAGTGATTATGGACTTGGATTACTACTTATGGGAATCTGATAGAATCTTAAGCGATAGTAAATATTATAAAAAATTAAAGTCTGATCCTACAGATATAATCTCGATTAAACTATTCGATTTGGTGGATGAAGCCTTGAGAAATAATTGTTTGGGAAAGAAAGAAAGAGATTTTATTTGTATCAAGAATCCGGAAATTCCGTTCTTTTATTTTCTCCCCAAGGTGCATAAAGATAGTGAACACCCCCCGGGCCGCCCCATTATAGCGGGGATAAATTCCATTACGAGTGCATTGTCACACTATATTGATGTACATCTACAAAAATTCGTAGTTTCCCTCCCCTCCCATATAAAAGACTCTGGTCATGTACTTTCCTTACTCGAGGAATTAACATGGAAAGAAACATATATATGGTGCACACTTGACGTTACGTCTTTGTATTCTAATATACAGCACCATCAGGGTTTATCAGCGATACAGTCGTTCCTTGAGGATGATCCTTTGATGCCAGAGTCTCAAAAGAAATTTTTATTAGATGCTATAGGTTTTATTTTAAATAATAATTATTTTACGTTTAACGGTCATTTTTATCAGCAAACGAATGGGACGGCCATGGGTATGCGTTTCGCACCTAGTTATGCTAATTTATTTATGGGAGTTTTTGAGAAGTGGAATTTTAATGATAGCCGGATAGTATTTTTTAAACGTTTTATTGATGATATTATTATGGTTTGGGACGGTCACATTGAAGAGTTGGAAGTTTTCATTGGTGGAGTAAATAAGAATGAGTGTCAACTGGAATTTACAAGCAATATGAACCCTACGGAGATTAGTGATTTTTATTGAGAGTGGGGAAATTAAAACGAGAACACATTTTAAGAAGACAGATTGTAATAGTTATTTAAGTTTTAACAGCTGTCATAAGAAATATTGGCGGACCAACATCCCATATGGTCAATTGAAACGTCTTAGAAGGAACTCTTCGTCAGTAGAGATTTTTAAAGATCAAGCGCAAATAATTAAAACAAGATTTATCGAGAAGGGTTATCCTGTATGTTTAATTAACAATGCGTATAAGAAAGTTTCAGCAGATCGAAGACCCCCTTTTTTGAAGGAAAAAATGGAGGTGGTTAACAATAGTAAGGAGGAGAAGAAGGATTTTGATAAAAAACTTCTATTTATGACGAAATTTAACACGCAACATAAAGTAATAGAAAGGATAATGAGAAAAAACTGGGATTTATTAAAACAGGACCCATTTTTGTCAAAAGAAATACCTGATGTTCCCAAGATTATTTATCAAAGGAACAGAACCCTTCAGAATATTGTAGCACCATCAGATCCGTTGAAAAAAATCTTAAAAAATAAAAAAGCTTCAGAGAAAAAAAGCTCTTTCCGCGCTCCTGCTGGAGCTCCTCTTTGAACCAAATAAACTGTCGTAGCAGACAGTATTAACCCCTTAATGACGCGGGCATTTTTCTTTTTCCATTTTCGTTTTTTCCTCCCCCCTTTAAAAAAATCATAACTCCTTTATTTATCCATCCACGTCGCTGTATGAGGGCTTGTTTTTTGCGGGACGAGTTGTATTTTTCAATGGTGCTATTTAAAGTACCATATAATGTACTGAAAAACTTTTAAAAAATTCTAAGTGGAGTAAAATGAAAAAAAAACGACATTTTGCCATCTTTTAGTGCGTCTTGCTTCTACGGCGCACAAATTGCAACAAAAACAACATGATAACTTTATTCTATGGGTCGGTACGATTACTACGATGCCAAACTTGTATAGGTTTTTTTTTACTATACTCCTCTTCTTTTTTTTTAAAGACATAAAATTTTTTTCAATTATTTTCTGCGGTCATTTTCTGTGCGCAATAACTTTTTTATTTTTCCGTCGACGTAGTTGAGCAAGGTTTCATTTTTTGCGGGATGTCCTGTAGTTTCTGATAGTACCATTTTGGAATACATACGCCTTTTTGATCGCTTTTTATTGCGTTTTTTCTGGGAGACAGGGTAACTAAAAAAATGCATTTCTGGCGTTCTTCATTTTTATTTTCGGACGACGTTCACCGTGCGGGAAAAATTATGTGGTACTTTGATAGTTCGGACTTTTACGGACGCGGTGATACCAAATACATATTTTTAATTTATTATTTAGATTTTTTAATAATAGATATGGCAAAAGGGGGGTGATTTAAACTTTTACAAATTTTTTTTTTTTTTTCAATTAAAAAAAAACTTTATTGATTTTTTTTTTACTTTACTTTGAAGTCCCCCTGGGGGACTTTAAGATGCGATGCTTTGATCGCTCCTGCAGTATGACGTAATGCTATAGCATTACGTCATATTGCTTTTTGACAGGCAGCCTATGAAGCCACCCCACGGGGACGGCTTGATAGGCAGTCTGCTAAGGCAGCCCTGGGGCCTTTCATTAGGCCCCCGGCTGCCATGACACATGCACGGCTCTCCCGATCTCACCGCGGGGGGGCCGTGCGGGACCCCCGAACGATGTTCGGGGGATTTAAATGCCGCTGTCAGAATTGACAGCGGCATTTAAATGGTTAATAGCCGCGATCGGCCGCGCGGCCGCTCGCGGCTATTGCCCGCGGATGTCAGCTGTTATAAACAGCTGATGCCCGCACTGTATGAAGAGAGGTTGCATTGCAACCTCTCTTCATACATACCCCGACGCTCCATGACGTACCAGGTACGTCATTGGTCGTTAAGGGGTTAATATACATTAATCGTAGATTTATTTCCAAAATAAAATTGCATGCAAGTGGAAATCTTGCAGCAAATAGTGGTACAACGCGTTTCAGCGTTCTATAAACGCCTTTATCAAGTATAAAAAACAACTGAAATGCAACATTTAAATAGCAAGTCTTACCTTTCTGGAGGTGGGAGTTCCAGGTGCTTGGCGCGCACCTCCGTGCCGTATCGCTCTGGCGCGGTATCTAGGTGTCATAGCTGTGTAACGGAGAGGGTGTTCCAGCGTAAACATACGCTGATTCTAAACGTAAACTCCGTAATTGTAGAAGGGAAGGCACATTAAAAGCGTACCTCCCGATCTCATGAAAAAACGGGGGAAATCCAACCTCCAAAGAGAAGAACTTGATTAAATCTAAACCAGTGGATAAAGAATATTGGAATAGGAATTGTAAGAAGGAATTATAATACTCAAACTCCATCTAATCCACACAAAAAATTTGTTAAAGAAACAGTAAAAAAAACCTATGATAACAGGAGTTTATTGCTGCGGCAAGAAAAAATGTAAATGTTGTGATAACATCACACAGGGGAGAAAATCAGTGTATTGCCCCAAAGAACAGAAATACATAAAAATCAACCAATTTTTAAATTGCTGTTCCAAATTTATTATATATTTGATCGAATGCCCATGTGGACTGCAGTATATAG